>NC_134676.1:73542486-74208906 GCF_030463565.1 Pelecanus crispus | reverse complement strand
ATTCAGTTGATATTACCTAATGGCATTTCCTTACTGAATCATTTCTACCCAAACAGAAGGGAGCTAACTTTTCTGCGCAATGAGTTTTAGTGTTAAAAGAAAAATGCAAGAAACCCCTGTCCTAAAATAAAAGGAAAAGGTAAACCTTTGGCAAATTTTGTACAGCTAAGACAAGTAACGATTCAACATGATATTTCAGAACTGTTCATTTCTGTATTCTTGATTTTTTTTTAAATTTAAATTTTAAGTATATAATTTTAAACAGAAATTCATTTTGGGTGCCTAGGTCAAATTGGGAAAATTGAATAAGTTAGAACCTTAGAGCCACTTTAAGTTTCAACAGATTGACATTTAGTCCAAAAATTTAAAATTTATTTGATAATAGAATAACTGAAATTATTGTATTAAAAATACTAATTTTCCTTAAAGGTAATTCAAGTACTGATCACCTCTTTTGTTACAAGTTCTACAAAGGTGAAGTTCTGAAGTTTTAAAAGCTATTGCATAGGTGTTAGTGTCCATTTTTACTTACTACAATTAGTTAGCTCACTGTGAGCCTTATGTGTAATGTTGCAGCTTTACATGCAAGAAGCATTTTAGTGTGCAGTGGTATGACCAGAAAGCCTCGTCTCGCTTTTGGATGCACAGAGCAGACCCAAGGACAGAATTTCTCAGCCACAGTCTTTGTAGCTAACAAAACCATGCAATTTTTGTTACTTCTTTTTCTCTGGGGTCCGCAGCAGGTACTTATGCCACTGTTGTTGATAATCTTCAGCAGCATTCTCATGTTCTGGTGCAGTTGCATGAAATTGATTTAGTTCTGGTCTTCTTCAGACTTCACATATCAGAAATGAGGAATTGGAATCACTCCTTTCCCCCATGGATCTTTATTGTTTTATTTAAACCTTTGAAGCTATGTTGAGGTTAGAAGGACTACGTATTTGAAACTGGAATTGAAATTCCTTTAGAAAGAGTGTTAAGCAAGGCTTTCTTTTGAAAAAAGAGCTTCACAGTCAGGCCAATAAAGACTAATGAGTCCATGCAACAAGGGCAAACCTGAACTGTAAACAACTAATCAGTCATAAATGCATTGAAGCTAAGAATGCATATTCAAATCTTATTATGAATATTATTATTCAAATTGAGGTAACAATTTTTTTCTTTGTAGTTAGTTTTAAGTGTTGAAATACTGCTACCCTGCAGAGCACAGGCCTTCCTTAAAACACTTTCTCAGAGAAGTAACTTTCCAAAGGGGCCTGGTTTTGCTATTTAATTCTTAGTTCTCCTGTTCCTTTATGTTCATTTCTAGATTACTAACTTCAAAAAATAGTGATACATGTCTAATAAATTAAATAAGTTCTGTGATAAGCATGCTCATTCAAAACACATTTGAATAAATTCTATACATAGAATTTCAGTTAAATTGATTGGTGATAGAAGAATTGCTACATTTAGACAAAGTAGCTAAATCAGCAAATATTAGCACACAATCTGTGCACTTGATTAAAGTAATTTTTAGTGTAAAATATGTTATAAATGAGCCTAGAAATTCCAACTTCTTCCAAGAATCTCCATCCCTGATTTCTCTTATGTCAGAATTTCCCCAGTAAACCATGAAAGAAACAGCCCATACAAGGAGGAGGAATCATGAAAAACAATACAAGACACAAGTCACCTCACCACATTCCCTGAGGTATGATTACAGAATTCATAACAGAGATTAATGTGAAACCAAGCTAACATGAACTATTTTAATATTATTTTTATTTCATAAAGGGTTGAAATAGAGAAATGGAGAGAAGTGGAATCAAATTTTAAAATTATATACAATATACAACTTCTGAGTATTTCACTCAGGCCTGTTGAAAATACTGAACCTTAAATAGGCATCTCAAGGATATTGCCAGAACTGATTCCAACTTCACTGGACATTATTTTCTCTTTAAGTATTTTCAGGAGAAATACCTCTTGGAAGGTTTACCTGCCACAGGTATACTTCCCACCACAGACATCTGTGTGTGTTGCAAAGAAAGTGCCAAGAGCTTATTCTTAGTACTTAGTATTTTACTCTGTATGAGTCTTAGTCCTTAGTTTGACTAATTGGTCTGGTCTAGAAAGATTCATGCCCCATCTTGGCCTAGCAGCATGAAGCAATATAGATGATGTTATGATCAGACTTTCCATATCCTCTCAAGACAGGCTGGTATATGAATTTTTATTATTGTTCTTTCCACCACTGCTTCATCAAAGCAAAAAAAATGAATGAAGTTTTAACAGAATTGCAAATAGTAAATGTTCATCTAGTAAATTTTGACTCTTATTGGTGTTTAACATTGGAAGTCAGCTTCATGCACTTACTAGTGTAATGAACACTTAAGTTCTTTTAAAATAAGTTACTTTTTGCACAAAAAGTTCCATTATTTACAATCTGCATGTTATACATATGCTAAGACAAAACAAAACTAAAAGGTTGATAAATTCATGCAATAAATGAGATTCACACTACCTTATTTTTAAGATAGGAAATTCATTATTTAATGTTAGCTACCGTGAAAACAATTGCATTTTATAAACCATATAATAAATAAATGCAGTGAATATCTACAAATCATAGGATATAGAAATAACAAAAAAATAATTATTTGTTCCACTTAGCTTTGTGGTTTTTAAAGGGGTGATTAGAGGGTGTATTTCTGCCTTCCAGTCTCATTTAAAAACTTAATGTATTCTACTGTTAGAATTATGCTGGCAAGTTAATCCATTGCCATCTGGTTTCTGTTTTCCAAGGCTTGTCTATGTCGTAGTTCACATGCAAGACTGAAAGCTGTTTAAATGGATAATATACTTCCTTTATGAGAAATAGCACCTTCTTTACACTCCATTAATTTCAGATGTTGACTTTATATGCTACGTACCAATTATTTCTTACTAGGAACAGCAGCATTGCTTTTCCATGGAGGAAAACACATTATTGCAATGTGCTATTATCTCAACATATTCCATAAAGACATAGGTCACCATAGATCTGACAGATGACTGGCATTTTTAATAGATAGTATATGATCTGTAACAAGAGGACAAATGTGACCTTTGTCTTCCCATTGGAAATTCTGTGAGGATTTAGACAAGTTATGCTATGAAGCCTTGTTCTGTACTGTAACCAACAAAAATGTAATGGAAAATAATTCTAAAATTGATGGGTGCATATTTCAATGGGTGTATCACACTAGTAAACTGGTAGATAGATTTTGTTCGGCTCATACGTGACTTTGTAGACATGGAAAATTTGCACTACCAGTGGAGGTTTGGGCTGAGCTGTGACTACAGGAAATAGCTTTCTGAGTGCACAGTTATCACTGACATCAGTAGTATAATGAATAAAGCAGATTAACATCATAAGTAAATAGCAACAGAATTCACAACAGTAAATTTGGAATAGAATCTAGAGGTACATTATTTTCCCTTAAATGTACGTGTCAGGAAAGGGGAAAACCATCCAGAATATTAAAGAAAGTCTTGTTGCTAAATATCCCCACTGTCACTGCAACTGGCAATAATATAGTTTTTTGGCTAGAGAAGTAATTTTTCATTTGAAAGTGATAATTCAAAATATTTACTACATATATCGTTTTGTTTCAAGATGAATGCTTTCTCTGTTATATTATCATATACTTTACCAAAACTAAGTTTGGTTTGGAAAATGGTCAGAAAATATATGCAGATATCTGTAAATGGCATCTCTTCAGTAATGTTAAACAAAAGTGCTTTTAGACAGTCTGTCATGGAAGCTAATAAGAATTACAAAATGACAGACTTCCATTGAGTTCTGTTGTAGATTAGATCTTTTATTTTGATCTATTTCTAGATGTGTATATATGGTATTCAAATCTTTGGGTATTTTTAAAATAACCTCATACGAAAGTTGAAGAATTTTGGGAGGTTCAAACACCCCAAGATTTTTTCCAGGTCTTCATAAGTCTTGACATTCTAGCAAGTTATGAAGGTGTAAAAATAAAAAATTACAATTGAAATAAATTTATTCACTTCAGAACACTCTCTAAATAATTGTACTAAAGAGAATTTTACCTTTCTAATTATTTTATCATTATTCAAGATGGAAACTACTGATATACAAAATAAGTAATTCTGTGTCCTTATATAGAGCATACTCAGGCATAAAGTGCTCACATTTTGAGATGATTAATTTACAGGTACTAATAGTGTTTTATCTGGCCTTATATGAAAATTGATTCAAAACAATGTCTTTGGGTCTGCTAACTTCTATCTAGAGAAATGTTACATATCTAGTTTCTCAAGAAGGCATTTCTTTTCCAACTTACCAGTAGCAGCTGTATGAATAGCCATATAAACACTGGAACACAGTACTTTCAAAAGGACTGCAATGAAGAAGGACATATTAAGGAACAAGCAAGACTGTTACGAAATTAACTCATAAAAAGCCAAACATGAAAAGAAGGACACTTTTTGTTTAAACTGTGAGAAAAAAGGCAATGGGAGATGGACCATACCTGTCCTGCCACAGAGGAGAGCACAGCAATAGAAATACCACTAGAAAAGATGCAATAGCAACCTTCCATCTGGAGCCTGCAAAACACTAGAAACACAGGGTTTCAGTCTCTCTTGATTCGGAGACCAGTGGAGTCAGTGCTAATTATTTAATTTTCATCCATCATTTTATCATTTTTCTCAAAGCTCATGAAAAGTGTAGGATAGTGACTGGTTGCCCTGTCCAGAGGAAAGTTAACTATGGTAATGTAGCAACATTTGCCCACAGGCTTGCATGAGTGCGTCTTAATACAGTTCATATTAGACTATTTGGTAATACTAAATTTTGACTTACAGAGTAATGTGTTTTGGAAAAGAGAGACATATATTAAAAAGGCACTCAGAAAGCAAAATCTAAAGAGTGCAACAAAGGTAACCAAAGAGTAAATGAATTAATTTTAATTCTGTGGAAGTAGACGTTAATCAGCAAAGTCTCCAAATTGTTAATTGATTGGAAAGCTAATTTGATAAAGCTCACAAACCAAGGCCACCTTAATTATTTCAGTGAACTTATGTTAAGTTTTACAGTTATACAAAATACTGGGAAAATAAAGTAAATATCCTAGTAATGTGGGAGATTTTTGCCTTCATCAGTATATTCTCTACAGTGAGTCTCTTTGAACTTTATTTCAACCATGTAAATATAATAAAAATAAAACATTAGAAAGGAGAAAACATTCTGCTGAAAACAAACAAACAAAAAAACCACAACAAGCTCCTCTTCAAGGACAGAAGTCAGACATTGTGCCCTGGACTCATGATGTAAGAGGAAGAATTGTTTCCTTCTTTCCTTCATAGGTGTTTCTGCCCAGAGTAGATGACCTTCACTACCAGAACGAAGGATGAAGGATGTTGATCCATTCCCAAGACAGTGACAGGAAGATGGTATAGGTGTAGTTCTTTTTAATTTGTAATTCTTGGGGACTCTCTGAGCTGAAATAGCTTCATAACTCCAAAAAACTGGTGTCATTATTGTAATTATTTTTTCTACTCGAAGAATTATTTTTTTCTGCTGGGAGAAAAATGCATCCATTTAGCAGATATTAGGGTTTTTTTATATGAAACTCTTTAAGGCACAAAAATAATCAGTTTCCATTATGGAAATACTTTTTAATTTTTTTTTTCCCCAAGTAGTCTGTTGATACACCTCTTTAGTTAGAAAGGAATAAGCAGTCTCTTAATTTATGATAACATGTCAGTTCACAGATAATAAATTTAATCCATTTTTTTAAAGGAAAAATTTTCAGTGAGAGATAGAGTTTGCAGGGGTATGAAAGGCTAAGGAGTGTTTTTCTATGATTCAAAGCTCTGCCTTGCTAAGGTGAATCAACAGCAAATTCTTACTTCCATTTCACTCCTTCCATATTTCTTTTATAACTAGGAAAACTTTCACCTGAAGCTACTGTTAAGAGTCTGGCTTGAAGCTTGAGGAAATGCAACTCTTTCATAGCATGGCTTAATTGTTGATAGAAGGTCAAAAGTACAGTACTTGAGGTTTTGCTGTAATCATCATTGCTGAGTTGATCTGAAGCAAGCACATTTCTCTGTTTAGTTATTTCAATGTTGATGCTAACTCAAAGTTCAGTTAATCATGAGGCAATTATTACATATCTTGTATCATATTCAGACAAGGAAACAAAACCAAAAGCAAAATATAAAGAAAAGCTCTTCTACATTAAGTGTGTGTTGTTAAATAGCCATTAATCATGGAAGGATTTTTTACCTTAAAACTTCACTGATATTTACCTGTTAAGCCAGTCTCTGCTCAATGCAGCTGTTTTATGCATGTCTCATATATATATATATATATATATATATACAAATTGTTTTGACTGAGTGTTAGTAACCTTGATTCTGCTTGTGGTTTGGTTATATATCGTCTTAAGGAAATCCTTTTCATTAATGACACAGACCATTCTATAACATATTTTGGCATGCAACTGTGCAATGTGCTGTATAAAAATTTAATATCTGTACTGCACAACTTTTTCAATCCTTTCATTTTCTACTGGTGTGTCCAATTTCACAAAAAGCTAGCACACTTTTTAGCTTGTTGCTGTGGCTATATTCAGAACAACACTCTCTTGCATGTATGGACATTACTTGTTGCAAAACAGAAGTCTTGCTAGTCAAAGATGGTTGCTTTTTAGGTTTATTCTTAAAGGTAGAAGAAAAGTAACAGTTATATATTTTCACTTTTCAGTAAGTTATTTGATATTGTGACAGGTTAAATCTTTTTTAAAAAATATTAACAGAAGTTGGTTTGCACATAAATTGAGATGAAAATTAGTACAAAAAAAAAAAAGAAAAAAGAAAGGAAAACAGTTTATAGGAATTTATAGGAACATGCCAGACCAAGGGCCAGTGGAGTATAAAGATAGGACTTATTTAAAACTTCATTAATTTATATCTTTGCCAAGGTCCAGAAAAGGAGATTAAAAACTCACTAATGATATTTTCCAATTATGCTGTGGTGTTTTGCTTTAGATAGTCTCTTGGTGTATTTTTTGCTGAGAACAGACATGAGAAGTATCCCCAAACAAATGCATTGTTTCTTTGTTTGTTTGTTGGGAAGATGTTGGGAAGATTCTCACAACAATAGATGATTAATACAATTCTCCTTGACCCAAGCAACTTTTCTTTTTTCTTTTTTTTAATTTTTTTACACCATGTTCAAAGGAGAACAAAAATAACATGCAGTGAAACTAACTTCCATAAATATTCTATATCACTGAAAGAAAGAAGATAGATGAATAATAAATAAAATGAACCCAGACCAATCATAAATTTATCTTGGTGTAAACATAGTATTTAGATACATTATTCCAAAAGAATCAAGCCAAACCCTACAAAATTAATATTGTTTTATAAAAAGAAAACCTTAGGTCTGACACTGAATCTTATTCATATTAAAAGTTTGTTATCATATTTCTGAGAAAAATGAAAAGACAGTTAAGTTACAGCATAAATTTCCAGCCTCACGTTTGGGAAACAAAATCTCAACCACAGTGGCTGGAAAAACTCATGCTTAGAACCCTCTATTAGCAAAAACATTTATTCTATTAGCAAGATGACTATATGTCAGAGCTTTGAAAATGTAACATTACTGATTCAAGAGCTGATCTAGGTAATTAGTTTTGTTGGTAGAGACTTAGCTGAATGCAACAGAAATATGTTGTACATTGTCCCTGATAGTGCAAAATAATATCTTCCAAGCTTTTACAGCAACATTTTAGATAACTTTATTTTGGAGGGTCAGCAGAAATGTCCCATTGACTTTCACTTTCTTTTAATAGTTATTCGTTACCACAACTTTTTGCTGAAAATAAGCCGTATGTATGTTTGTTGCATGAAATACATAAAGGCATTAGTCTATAATTACATTATCATTTTTAACATGTTACTTCACAAATATTAATAGTCTCATATAGAAATATGATCCCTAGGGAAATGGAGAAATGTTACAATATTCAATGATTTATATAAATACATAGGTGTTGTGGGCCTCTTTTTTTACAATCTGTAGTTGAAGAAATGTTTTCTGAGTAATTCATAAAGGCAGAAATCAGATATACTTCATTGTCCTTCAGCCCGCTGCTAAAAACAGTGTCTTGAAGTGCAGAAGCTCAATAAAACTAAATTTTATGCTATTCTTACATATGGATTATCCCATATTATGAAACTAAATACTCATTCTTTGCCTTTTAACACAATATTTGCAACAGAGATTCTCAGCTAATTCCCCGTATGTGCATCTTGTTCAATTTAGTGGTGATTAAAACGTGAGAGTTGTCAGGTGGGTCTTCTTTGTGGTCTGAGTTGCTGGTCTCTGCTCCTTTCCATGGATAAAATTTTTCTATACCATTAAGAATCCTGACCCTCCAACTCGAGATATTCTAGGATTCTATGATTAATAATTGACACAGCTATGAAAAGGTATAGTAAGAAATCATGCACAATTTTCAGTCATGAAAAAGAGAAGCATCTTCTTGAACCCTGGGACTGCATGTCCAAAATCTAATGGACACATGCTCAGAGGACCATGTTGTACTATTGGACATGCTCTGATGACAGCATTCAAGAAAATAAAGAGGGATCAGATAAAATAGGTAAGTTTATCACTGTGGCTGAAGAACAGCCAAGTTTAAGTTTATATATGAAAGATGATTTAAAGCTTTTTTCTAAGAAGCATTAATGAGCAACATAAAATGATTTTATGAAGCTGTTCCCATGCAGTGTTCTGTAGTTTCCTGTCCACCAACAATTACGAACAAAAAAAAAATAGAATTGTATTTATGATGATGATAATCTACTTCAATGACACTTTGGGAAGAGTAGATACTGCATGAGACTGATTTTTTTTTTCTCCCTTTTCAGACAGCTAAATTACATTTTGGGTCAGAGCAATGATTCCTTTAGTATCATTTAACTATTACTTAGTTAATATTATTTAATAATTAATTAATGGTTAATATTAATTTATGCTCTCTTTGCACGAATATGCATCTTTTCTTTAAATGTAAAGGGCAGCCAAGCAGCTTGAAACAAGAGGCCTCTGAGTGAAGTGGCAGTAGTTGACCTAGCCCTTACCCAGGTCATGGGGTTCCCACCCATCTGGAGTGAGTTTCTTCCACCATTTTGTCATGACCTAAAAGGTTACACAGCTTGAGGGTGTGTAGAGATCATGACTGTGGACTTGTAGGATACCACAGTGTGCAAGAACATGGAGGCTTTTATCCTCTCAATTTTTCTACTTTATTACAGATTACCACAAATACCAAAAAAATCACCACAAGGAGGTATACTACCACAAAATCACCACTAGCAACTATACCTACAATTGATGATGTTAATACAAATACATATATATCAAGTTATCACAAATTACTATCAGTAATTAATAATAGCAGCAATCAGTCATACAGCAACAATCAGTATTACAGCAACAACCAGTAATAACAACAACCAAGTAGGTATATACTATTACAGGTTATCACAAACTTATCATCAGTGAAGGAAACTTATCAACAATACAGCAACAGAAATACTTATGATAGACTAATTGTATGGATATATAATACTGGGATGAAGCGAATTAGACAGATTTCAGAATGTTCCAAACCGCCCCAGAGGGGAAGACAAACCGGTCCCAGAGGGGAACACAACCAGCCCCAAAAGAAGGAAGGACAAACCAAACCAGCACCAAAACTGGGCCCAAAGGGGGACCAATAGTGTAACAGACAGTGTCTCACTTCAAAGATGCTCCCCGTCAGAGCCTGGAGTCAGCCAGGCATCCCTGTCAAGAGCCAAAGATACTGTAGAAAGCTTGCGCAGGTTTCATCCTGAGTAGGAAAAGAAAAGGACATGCAACATGGGAAGTTCTTGGACAGAGAGCCTCCATTTTGGGTACAAATTAAGTCCTTTTAATATTCTAGAGACATAAGAAGGTGTAGGAGACCACTGCATCGAGCAGCCAATAGATGTTATTAATTTCTGTTTTCACCAGTAACAGCCAATAAGTGTTGGTGTTTTCTGTTCTTTCAGACAATTTTATTTTCCCAGACTGTTTCCGCACCTGAAGTTGTTGTTACAATATGGGGTTTTTGTTTTTTGCATTTATCAGTGTTATCTCAGAATGTCTCTGGTTTCTAGGTATCCCAGCTGAAATACAAAGAGGCCAACTGCACTTTTCAAGAATGTTCCTGGTTCCCAGGTTAGCAGGCATTTTTTTGTTGTTGTTGTTAGTAATTTTTGCCTTCTAAGCATGCTGTCTTTCTGGCTACCCACATCTCATTTGCCTTTCAAGGTTTAGTCATTTTATAAGACAGAATTATTAGAAGTTAGTTTTCTTACTTCTTGTCTTTCTGATGCGGTGGTCCTCTTTGTGTATAGCACCTGTCTTCCACTATTGAGCAGCATCTCTCTCTGCTGGAAGGCTTGTAAACTTTTCGTGTTTTTTGATCTACATAGGGAGCTCTACAAAAATAAGTATTAAAAAAATAACTGAAAATGTTTATTTAAGATACAAATTAAAAAGACATATTTCACCTTGATCATATATTACAGATCTCTCATGATTACATAGTTGGTCTCAATTTTCAGCATCCCATTTTTGGCACAAACTCAGAATACTTTCTAGGAATGGTGATTGACACATGTGAAGGTAGGTGGCCCAAATGACTCCATAGAACTTGTCCTGCTTTTCCTTGAGCATCTTTGGAGAAGGGAGTTTGGAATCAATTTTAATTTTGCAACTGTGTTTTCCTTACAATAGCAGAATTTATACAGTGTGGATAACTGCAAATCCATTGTGTACTCCTCAAGCTTCTTTTGTTCAAGAGACCAGGCTGACAATATTTTCAGGCAAGGCAATCTTTACAGCTTAACCCAAAGTTCAATTGATGAAGCAGAACCATGATTTATATATGAGTTTTGTTTTTGCAACAAAAGGCAATCCCCTACTGTACCAGCAACAACTGCTGGAATGCATTAATCAGACCTTAATTAACATGGAAGAAAGGTGATAATTTGCATTTATTTCAGATTGGCACATTGTACTTTATTCAGCAAATGAGAACTATCAAGCACTGCCAAAGGACCTTAGACTGCAGGGTGAGTTTCAAAAATGACTCTTATATGTCTTTGAGCTTTTGTAGGAGAGAGCTTTCAGAATGTTTATACAGGGATCTTTAGACATACCTCGTGCTAAGCTTTCATGAATCCTTGAACAAGGAACACTCAAAGGTCATCATGTATGAAATATTTTATAATGACATATTGTCATAATATGTATGAAATAGTGATTTATGCGAAAAAGCTCCATTTAGTAATGGCAAATGACAAAGAAACAAAGACAAACATTTCGTCTGCTTAAGTGGATGTTAAAACAGTAACTGCAGGAGAGAGAACAAATTGTGTGCACCCACCGATGTGCAATTTAAGAACTGTTATCTTCCCAATGAACTAGAGGTGGAAGGGTAGTGATGCACCAGGTTAGGCCTGTGCCCTGGGAGGTACATGAGATCTTCATGAGTCACAGAGTGTTTTCCATTTACAGAGTGCTCTTGAGCTGAGCACCAAAGGATAGAACAGAAGATAAGGAGCTGGGACAATGAGGGACAGTAGACTGTGAAGTACACCCTGAAGCAAAAGCAAGCTTATGGTTGAAAAATCTGTGTTTGAACATGCAAAAGGACAGTGCAGACACAAGTAAAACTACTCAGACAGCAAGATGCACTGCAAATTCAGACTTCCCAGAAAATATCTGTTATGCAAAACAATCCACAACTGTTCTGATTTTTTGTCTGTGCTTATGCTTGTTAAAAAATGGTTCAGCTGTCCTTTGCTTACTGAGAAAGCAAAAAAAGAGTAGAATGTGCTCAAGAGATGTGAGAAGTAGCAACTTCCATGACAAAAATTGGCTTCTGGCACATACACAAGTATAGCTTGGACTGTCTGGGTCCACTGTCATTTCCCCATATTCTCCTCACAGTTGGTGTGGCTGGTTGGCAAGCAAATTTAGTATGCCTGGTTTCTTCAAGGAGAAAATATTGCTAAAGATGTGTTTGGAAGTGCAGATTTTATAGCTCTGTTGTTTTGTATGGTAGTTGTCCTTTCAGTGCTGTGGCTATGTGGCTGTATAAATGGTTTTTGTACAATGAGAGCCTGGTGCTTTTTAGGCATAAACAAACCATTCTTTCACAATCTACCTGGCTGGCAGATGAATGCAACTAGCCAAACAGTACCTGTGCTTACGCCCTTCCTGTGCTGTGGTTTTGCACTGAGGAGCCATACATAAAACCAGGGAGTGTAAGAGCAAGGGGATAGAATCATAGAATCATTTAAGTTGGAAAAGATCTTTAAGATCATCCAGTCCAACCATTAACCTACACTACCAAGTCCACTCTAAACCAGTCAAGGGTAGACTACACTAAACCATGTCCCAAAGTGCCACATCTACCCGTTTTTTGAACACTTCCAGGGATGGGGACTCCACCACCTCTCTGGGCAGCCTGTTCCAATGCTTGACCACCCTTTCCATGAAGAAATTTTTCCTAATTTCCAACCTAAACCTGCCCTGGTGCAGCTTAAGCCCATTTACTCTTGTCCTATCGCTAACCACTTGGGAGAACAGACCAATACCCACCTCACTACAACTTCTTTTCAGGAACTTGTAGAGAGCGATAAGGTCTCCCCTCAGCCTCCTCTTCTCCACGCTAAACAACCCCAGTTCCCTCAGCCACTCCTCAGAAGACCTGTGCTCCAGACCCTTCACCAGCTTCGTTGCCCTTCTCTAGACACGCTCCAGCACCTCAATGTGTTTCTTGTATTGAGGGGCCCAAAACTGGAGACAGTATTCCAGGTGCGGCCTCACCAGTGCCGAGTACAGGGGGACAATCACCTCCCTGCTCCTGCTGGTCACACTATTCCTGATACAGGCCAGGATGCTGTTGGCCTTCTTGGCCACCTGGGCACACTGCTGGCTCATGTTCAGCCAGCTATCTACCAGCACCCCCACGTCCTTTTTGGCCAGGCAGCTTTCCAGCCACTCTTCCCCAAGCCTGTAGTGTTGCATGGGGTTGTTTTGACCAAAGTGCAGGAGCTGGCACTTGGCCTTGTTGAACCTCATACAGTTGGCCTCAGCCAATCTGTCCAGCCTGTCCAGGTCCCTCTGCAGGGCCATCCTACCCTCCAGCAGATCAACACTCCCACTCAGTTTGGTGTTGTCTGCAAACTTACTGAGGGTGCACTCAATCCCCCCATCCAGATCATTGATAAAGATATTAAACAAGGCTGGCCCCAAAACAGAGCCCTGGGGAACACCACTCGTGACCGGCTACCAACTGGACTTAACTCCATTTACAACTACTCTCTGGGCTCAGCCACACAACCAGTTTTTTACCCAGCGAAGACTACGCCCGTCCAAGCTGTGAGCTGCCAGCTTCCCAAGGAGAATATTGTAGGAGACGGTGTCAAAAGCTTTGCTAAAGTCCAGGTAAATGACATCCACAGCCTTTCCATCATCTACCAGGTGGGTCACCAGGTCATAAAAGGAGATCAGGTTGGTCAAGCAGGACCTGCCTTTCATGAAGCCATGCTGGCTGGGCCTGATCCCTCGGTTGACCTGCACTTGCCTGTGGAGTTCGCTCAATATGAACCTCTCCATAATCTTTCCCGGCACCGAGGTCAGGCTGACAGGCCTGTAGTTTCCCAGGTCCTCCTTCCGGCCCTTCTTGTAGATGGGCATCACATTGGCAAGCCTCCAGTCATCAGGGACCTCCCCTGTTAACCAGGACTGCTGATAGATGATGGAAAGTGGCTTGGCAAGCTCCTCTGCCAGCTCCCTCAGTACTCTTGGGTGGATCCCACCTGGCCCCATAGACTTGTGAATGTCCAGGTGGTGTAGCAGGTCATTAACTGCTTCCTCCTGGACTATGAGGGCTCCATTCTGGTCCCTATCCCTATCTTCTATCTCAGGGGCCTGACTACCCCGGAGATGACCGGTCTGGCTGTTGAACACAGAGGCAAAGAATGCGTTAAGTACCTCAGCCTTTTCCTTGTCCTCGGTGACAATGTTCCCCCCCACATCCAGCAAAGGATGGAGATCCTCCTTGGCTCTCCTTTTATTGCTGATGTACTTATAAAAACATTTTTTATTATCTTTTACAGCATTGGCCAGATTGAGTTCTAGCTGGGCTTTTGCCTTTCTAATTTCCTCCCTGCATGACCTAACAAGATCCCTGTACTCCTCCTGAGTTGCCCGCCCCTTCTTCCAAAGGCGGTAGACTCTCCTTTTTTCCCTGCGTCCCCGCAAAAGCTCCCTATTCAACCAGGCTGGTCGTTTTCCCTGCCGGTTGGTCTTACGGCACTCGGGGACAGCCCGCTCCTGCACCCTTAAGACTTCCTTCCTGAAGAAGGCCCAGCGTTCATGGACCCCTTTGCCTTTCAGGACTGCCACCCAAGGGACTTTCTCAACCAGCGTCCTGAAGAGGCCAAAGTCTGCCCTCCGGAAGTCCATAGTAACAGTTTGGCTGCCCCTCCGCTTGTCATCGCCCAGAATCGAGAACTTTATCATATCGTGGTCGCTAAGCCCGAGACGGCCTCCGACCTCGACATCTCCCACAAGCCCTTCTCTTTTAGTAAACAGCAGGTCAAGTGAGGCACCTCCCCTGGTAGGCTCACTTACCAGCTGTGTCAGAAAGTTATCCCCCACACGCTCTAGGAACTTTTGAGACTGTTGCCTCTCTGCTGTGTTGTATTTCCAGCAGATGTCCGGCAAGTTGAAGTCCCCCATGAGAACAAGGGCTAGCAATTGTGAGACTTCTGCCAGCCGCTTGTGGAATGCTTCATCTATCTCTACATCCTGGTTGAGTGGTCTATAGCAGACTCCCAACAGGACATCTGCCTTGCTGGCCTTCCCCCTCATCCTTACCCATAAGTACTCGACCTTGTCATCACTACTGTTGAGCTCTATACAGTCTAGACAGTCTCTAACATACAGACCCACCCTACCGCTTCTCCTTCCTTGCCTATCCCTTCTGAAGAACTGATAGCCCTCCAGTGCTATAAGCACTGGAGATATGAGGGATATGAGGCAAAATGATGATAAGGTGGTTTGGTGCACACCCGGGTGCTTTTTTTTATCGCAGCAGTTTCAAGATGCTTCTAACAGCTGGATACTGTGAAGGCCAGCTGGGCTGAGGGTTTCTACCAGCATCCCAGATATAGCTCTCAGATGATATTTCCAGGCATGCTCCGCACCAAGGCAATGTAGTTGGTCAGGAACATAGCTTTCAAGACAGTGTCCAGGAAGAGATGACAACACTCAAGGCTCACTCAATAAAATTGCTCGAATGAATCAGAGTGTGTGAATAAATCAGGATGACCATACCAGAACATGAGCCTGAGTCAGTCTGCAGTATATAGTGCATAACATCAGTGATTTCTGTTGAAGTAATTTCTTAGGATTTCTGAAAGGTACTTATATCAAAGTCTTCTCTGAATGTCTGGCTTATGCAATTCCTTTTGGGAGAAGAAAATAAAAATTCAGAAGTTCAAGTTAAAAAAAGAGGGGGAAAAATGAACATATTTTAGCTCATGTAGGTCAATAAGTAAGTTTTTTGTAACTTTCATATATTAATGTTTATCTACCTGTACGCATGCACAAAAAAAAATCCTAGATTTTTTTCCTGACATCAGCCAAATTACTTAATTACCTGTAGTAAATTCACCCATATCTGATGGACCCACACTTGATGAGATCTTTTAGTCTAAGGAGGAGGATACACTTCAGTGATGACTTGTGCAGTGCTAGACTCCAATTATAAGGCAGGCATACAGGAATAAGCAGAGGTGTAAAGGTGGCATGGGACAGTCAGAATTTGATAATGCACAGAAGTTCAGAGCATCATACTTATAAATGCCATGTAAAATAGATAACCAGGACAGGCTAAATACAAGACTCTGATCTTTCAGTAATCTCTTTTCTAGTAACAGAAGGAAGGCCACAGAAGGTAGTACATAAGTAGCTTGCATCTTATGACAATAATGATCACCTAGGGATCTCTGGCATTTAAGGTACATGACTTCTATTTCTATATACTGGTTGTAATCTCTCTGGCCCATTTATCTTGTGTTCCTTAAAGTAAAAGAAAGCATGTAAAATGGCCTTGGTATTTCTGTTCAATGTATAGAACTGTATGCCATGCTTTGTTCTGCATGGATGTATCCATGATTTTCACTCATTTGAGAAGTCAGCATCTTTATGTTACACATAGTGTGGGAGATATGAACTTTGCAGGACTGGGATTCCAGACATTAAACCTGGAAAGGAAATTTGCCCTACTTTCATCAGCTGAGAAGAAAAAAAAAAATATTTTGCCCTGTGTTGTAGAAAATAACACATTATACAGCAAATGATCTTTAATTATTCTGACACCTTTTGTCATGCTTTTTTCATTTACAGGTTTCTTTCTAAGTGTTCTTCCACAAGATGCTTATTCATAAGCAGATGCCCTAATGAAATCAAAGTTCTCTAAATAATTCTTAAAATAACATCACAGTCAAAGAAAAAAGTCTCTATAGGTGTTGATCATAAGCCATAGTGTATTTGAAAAGAAAGGCAATGTTTTAATTTGTACAAGTAAATACTGTTATTAACCAATTAACCATACAGGCATCTATATCTGGTAATTATTGTCATTTGAAAAAAGACAAATTACTTTCCTAAGAACAGAATTTTGCTATTGGCTTCTCCATTGCTTTTCAATGAAGTATAATGTACTGGCAGTTATATGTAAGAAGAAAGAGAACCAGACTGATTGATAATAATAATCCTAACTTAGAGGTGATTCAACACAAATGTTTGCCTTATTAACTTAAAAACAAAAATCTCCCCGACAAAAAGATAAATATTTTCTTCACTAGAATTATTATTCTTTGGTAATGAGCAGTGTTCCTGGAAAATGAGTATTTAATATGTAACCAATCAGTAAAAAAATTAAGTCAATTACCAAATACAATTTCTGTGTTAAATGTTAATTAAATCCAGAGATATTTTTAATAAGATTAATATGGAGAAAACAAATTAAGAAAAAAGTCAATTTAGCCTCAGTTCAATCTATTAATCATGAACAGTGTTTGGTTTTTATAGACATATTTATAGCAATACTTACAGTAATGGTTAATTCAGCATTCAGAAGTTCAATTCATAACCAAAGGGCTTGAAAATTCAGTTAACCTTGCTGTTTATGTAGTTGAACATAAGCAAAAGATATATTTGAAAGCAAACATTAAAAACAAAATATCAGCAATGGTCCTTTGATCTTAACAAAAGTGCTGAATTAAGCCTGACTCTGTGTTGATTCATACTTTATGGCACTGTTTGAATAAATATGGATCTTAAAATATGCAGTAGCAAATACATCAGTTCTTCAAGGTATTGAAAATAGGAAAGACAAAAATGGGGCAGCAGGGAACTCGGTCTTTTCTTCTCTTTTTCTTCTTAGTAGTTATGGAGGGTTGGAGAAGTTATAACTCAAAAAAGGAATTTTATTTTAAGTGTGTGTAAAGTTTGATTTCTCATCCAATCTTTCTGTTCTAAACAAATTAATGACCAAAAGTATGTCCCAATGTGTTGGAAAAACTAAGGAACTGTCCTGGTTTCGGCTGGGATAGAGTTAATTTTCTTCCTAGTAGCGGGCATAGTGTTGTTTTGGATTTAGGATGAGAAGAATGTTGATAACACACTGATGTTTTAGTTGTTGCTAAGTACTGCTTATGCTAGTCAAGGACTCTTCAGCTTCCCATGCTCTGCTAGGTGCACAAGAAGCTTGGAGCGGGCACAACCAGAACAGTTGATCCAAACTGACCAAAGGGCTATTCCATACCATAGGACGTCATGCTCAGTACATAAGCTGCGGGGAGCTGGCTGGGGGATGGTGATCACTGCTAGGGAGCTGTCTGGGTATTGCGCGGTGAGCAATTGCGTTGTGCATCAATTGCTTTATATAGTATTATTACTGTTACTATTATATTTTTGTTATTATTATTATTAGTATTATTATTACTATTTTACTTTATTGTATTTCAATTATTAAACTGTTCTTATCTCAACCCAGGGGTTTTCTCACTCTTACACCTCCGATTCTCTCCCCCATCCCACTGGGACAGGGAGAGTGAGCAAGCGGCTGTGTGGTGCTTAGTTGCCAGCTGGGCTAAACTACAACAGGAACTTTGTTCCTTGAAAATTAAATGAAATGGGTTTTAGACTTTTTTCTCCCATAATCTAATAAAATTTAACCTGAAAGTAATTGTGATGTGGTGTAGTGGTATGAGAAAATAATTCATATTGGAAAGAAATTATCTTTACAGAGAGGTTTGAAGATAGAATTCTAGCTGGAGAAAGAAAGGCTGTTTTGGTGGTAGTGTTGGCTTTTTTTGAAAAAAAAAAAATCTAAATTGTAACTGCTAAATTTTAGTTATCTTGTAGGATGGTACGCAGAGAGAAAGAACTTGTAATATTTACCAAAATGTCCTTAGATATACATGTTCCCATACTATGCACCTGAACTTGTAACCCTTGTCTCATAATATCATTGTAATATATCATAGTAAAACTGTCCCTTTATTCTTCTAAAAGCAGAATACCTGGCATATTTGTTATCCTCTGGCAAAAACTCCCCTTTGCTGTGACATAGCCTTAGCCCAGCTTCTCTCGGGAGCGCAGCATTTCCAGTCAATCCACAAAAATCTCCATCTGTGTGTCTGTGGTTAAACAGCTGAGGTACAGTGAAAGGAAGCAAAACATTTTCCCATAGCAGCTAGCTTCAAGAGTGCTTACAGCTGTTGAGGGCTTGCCATCTCCTTGCACTGAGATATTCTCACTAAAACTCTTAAAGACCTCATCAGAAGGCCTGTTCAGTAGAGCAGAAAGAGAAAGAGACTTGACAATAGAAAACAGTAGATCAAATGACACCAGCTTTTGAAATAGTTAGTAAAAAATGCTCAGACATTAGTATTCATTGTGAGAAGCAGTGGCAACACTGGGGCAGGAGTGAAAGCACAGAGTGGCACAGCCATTTGTCCAGGATTACTTCTTGTGCCAGTTCCAAGGATGACTTTGGAAACTGGCCCAGAGCTTTCTCCATGCAACTCTGCTTTTCTTAGTGCTCCTAAGTTAGGTACTGGCTAAAAAGCAAATACTAGAAAATTGAGACATTAACAATACCAATTGCTAAAGAAACAGTAATCAACTTACTATTTTTAAATCAGATTACAGACTTCATGGATAAATTTACAACCTTGAGTATGATATGCCTGATTCCTAAAACAGAAAAAAACGGTTTGGATATAGTCGTCACATTAAATTGTGGGAGACTGCTGATTGGCTTGGGAAAAACTGACCATGCTGGCAGGAGGAAGAGAAGGATGTAGAGGGCAAAGAGAGAGATGAAGAGAGAGAAAATAACTTCTTAGAGGTAGGAAACTATGGATGGAGTGAGATATGGTAGCAAACAGCAGGTGCAGCCAGTTTGCCCTCCATGGGTGGGTGTGTCATGGTTTAAACCCAGCCAGCAACTAGACACCACACAGCCACTCATTCATTCCCCCCTAGTGGGATGGGGGAGAGAATCAGAAGAGTAAAAGTGAGAAAACTTGTGGGTTGAGATAAAGACAGTTTAATAGGTAAAGCAAAAGCACAAGCAAAGCAAAACAAGGAATTCATTCACTACTTCCCATCTGCAGGCAGGTGTTCAGCCATTTCCAGGAAAGCAGGGCTCCATCACACATAATGGTTACTTGGGAAGACAAAAGGCCACCATTCTGAACATCCCCCCCTTCCTTCTTCTTCCCCCAGCTTTATATGCTAAGCATGACATCATATGGTGTGGAATATCCCTTTGATCAGTTGGGGTCAGCTGTCCCAGCTGTGTGCCCTCCCAGCTTCTTGTGCACCCCCAGCCTACTTGCTGGTGGGGTGGGGTGAGAAGCAGGAAAGGCCTTGACTCTGTGTAAGGACTGCTCAGCAATAACAAAGACATCCCTTTATCAGCAACACTGTTTCCAGCACAAATCCAAAACATAGACCCATACTAGTTACTATGAAGAAAATTAACTCTACTCCAGCCAAAACCAGCACAGTATGAAAGGAGGAAACAATTTTCAGAGGAATGGGGAGTGTATCACAGTGCAGCAAGTGCCTGGACGCAGTGACATTTGTGCAGAGGGAAAGTTGTGTATGAACCCTTTTTTTTTTTTTCCTGTTCAACCTGCCCTCACAGCTTGGAGTTTTCTCCATGAAGAATGTTAAATACTGTAATTTCAGTTTTCTGTAATCAATTTTTCTAACCATAAAATTTCGAGTTTAGAATTATTTAGCTTTGTCTGTGAAGTTTTTGTAGGAAAAGACCTAGAAAAACCTATCCCAGAACTATGTTTGAGTGGTGGTCCTGTCGTAATCATCCAAAAAGACTTATTTACTAAAGAAGACTTAGATGGGCTGATACAGGTATTTGTTTCTTGGCCAAGTTTTATGAGACATTAATGAAGTAGGATACCTGAAACTCATTAGTTAAATTAGCATCTCATAGACCACAGGTGCTGAAAGAAATGAGAGGTGCAATCTAGTGGGGAATTTATGTGATTGCAAAGGTATTCAGCATGTCTAGAAGAAGGACTATAGGGCTATGAGATGGTTTTCAGCTGATGAAAATGTGTATCAATGGAAAAGTTTTCTGAGATGCACCCTAAATATCCCCACAGGACAGGTATGATCTGCCAGATTTAGCGTTCATATGGATCAACATTTAAATGTAAACTTCTGTGGTGAGGAGGTGAGTCTTGGCAGAAATGCGTGGCATGATAAGAGTATGTAAAACATTGACCAGAACAAAAATGTGGTCTGAGTCCTTGCATCCTTTCCTCCCATCATGAATAACCTGTCATGAATAAAGGGCAAATCCGTTGATACACTCTGTGAAGAAAAAACTTTCTATAAAATTAAGGAAGATAGTTCAAGGCATCACTGAGCTGACTTCTCTTTTTGGTCAGAAAAACAGGCTGTTGACTCTCCTGTGACAGGTCTGAACTTGCATCTTATGCTTTCTCTGCACTAAACCTCCCTCTGCTGTGTTTACCTTTCATACCTTTGCATCTTCCCACATCTGGTCCCACCATGTGTCTATAGCTAGTCAGCTTATCTGAGCTCTTCCATGAAGCTGGCATCTGGGTTTTTGTGTAGGAGAGTCTGTGATGATGTACAGCTGCTTAGGAAGTACAAAGAGGGGCAAACACACCAATAATAGATTCATGCTGTGTTTTGCCCTCTGTTACAGAGGGGTTTGTACACAGCATGCCTTTCCCAAACCAAAGCCTCACAAAGCAAACACACTCTGTTACATGCACCTCACATGTCAAGAGAGAAGTAAATTAAGAGGCCTGCTTAGTGAAGAGCCTACACAGACAGCAGTAGGGTTAGCCACCTGTGATTGTCTGCAGCCACCAAATCAACTTTGAATGGAAAATTTCGACCTACTTGAAGACAACAGTAGCTTGCAGAGTGTATATGGGTACAGACTGGGTCATACTGTTAAGTAAATAAGGCACACTGGCAGTTATTTTTCCTTCCTCACGGATCATACCTACAGGATTTGTACAATGTGTCGTGTCTGCTGGTGTTTATTTGGTGTGGTAGCATCTAGTCCTATAGCTTCATTTCCCTTGAGTATGATCTTCCTATGCTTTCTTAGGCAAAAAGAAATACCCATCTGCTTCTGTCTGTTCAATGGAACAGAAAAAATCATATGAGCTCTCCCCATGGTGTGGCTGTATAACAAGCATCCATCTTTAGGGCTGCTGTTCCAATATCTTTTATAAACATTACATTCAACCATAGACATGGTTTAATACAACTTTCTCAGCCGTCTGTGTTTCTGACTGTGTATTACAATGGTGGAGGTTTTACATTAAATATTCTTCTCCCTATTGTTTACTTTGGTAGTTTATCCATGTCAGAACCATGTGTGATGCATGCAGAGAAAATGACAGCACTCCCCAAAGAGTTCTCCTTGCCATAGCATGCATATTTCAACAAAGCATACACAACTGGGGATGTTTTGCTTGTGAGTGCTGAAAAGATGGCTACAAATATCTAGGGGAATGCAAAAATAGCAAGATAGGTCTGTCTGTTTATTTGTTTGTTACTTCTTTTGCAATTTAGGGAACTGCCTTAGAGTTAAGTATTCCAGTAATAGGTTATAACCTAGTGGATAGAGGCAGATACCAATCTCTGGATATGCCTACAAGGTCTTCTTTTTATGGAAGGGAATTCAGTGTCCTCAGAGGTGCTGGCTTCTGTAGTTACATTGTAGAAAAATGTGTGAGGAACAATCTAGGCATGTCTTGACATCTAAGGATATAGCTACAGATACTTGGGGCTTTTTTACCCTATTTTGTTGCATTAAAATGTAACATGTAGGCAAACTGGAAAGAAATATGTATTTATTAGGCATTTTTGCAGGTCTGGATTATGTGATGAGATTTTAACAATTTGTAATTTAATAACACATGTTTAAGTAGCCCCCTTGAGTTTGCAAGGTCCTTCCATATGAGAAAACTTGTCAATCACTTCCAATTTCGTTCACCTTACTAGGGACACCTTCAACAGTACTGCAGTAATATAAGGGAGGAAAGGAGGAAACAGATGGAAAGCTCTAATTTGTTTGCTATCACTGAAATTTGGTGGGATGAATCACATGATCTGAGTGCTGCAATCAATGGCTATAAACTGTTTAGGAGGGACAGGCAGGGAAGAAAAGGTGGAGGATTGCCCTTTACATAAAAAATTTGATTGTACAGAACACTCTTCAAAAAACAGCAATGTACAGGTTGAGAACTTATGGGTGAATATTAGAGACCAAGCCAACACAGGAATCCTCATGGTTCATTTTTACTACAAGCCACCCAATCAAGGGGAAGATGTTGATGAAGAGTTCTTATTTGAACTACAGGAAGAATGAAGCTCACAGGCCCTCATCCTGCTGGGAGACTTCAGTCACCCTGACATCTGCTGGAAAAGCAGTGCAGCAAGCTGCAAGCAGTCTAGGAGACTCGTGGAGTGCAAGATAACGTCTTAATCCAGGTGATAGAAAGTGCAACCAGAGGAGATGCATTACTGGACTAGTTAGTGTTGCTCACTAATGCAGAGGACATTATTAAAGAGGTCAAGATTGGTGGTAGCCTCACCTGCAGTGCTCATTTTATGATCTTGAGGGATACGGGCCAGGTGAAAAATGTAGTCAAGACCCTAAACCTTAGGAAAGAGAATTTTCAGTTATTTAAGAGACTAGTTGGTGGCACCCCCTGGGAAAACACCCTCAGGGATAAAGAAGTAGAAGAGAGCTGGCAGCTTCTTAAAGACATTGTTCTTAGAGCACAAGAGCTCTTGATTCTCCTGTGCAGAAATCAGGCAAGGAAGGCAGGAGACCAGCATGACTGAGTAAGCACCTCCTGGTCAAAATGAAACACAAAAAGGAAATGCATAGACAGTGGAAGCAGGGACACACATCCATCTTGGGAAGAATATAATGATACTGACTGGGGGTGTAGGGATGGGATCAAGAAAGCCAAGGCACAGCTGTAGCTAAATTTGGCAAGGGATGTGAAGAATGATAAGAAAGGATTCTACAGGTACATTAGTCAGAAAAGGAAGACAAAAAAAATTATACCCTCCTGGTAAATGAAACGGGATCTGGTGACAACAGACATGGAGAAGGGTGAGGTACTCAACAAATTTTTTGCCTCAGTTTTCACTAGTGATTGCTCTCCTACATCTCTTGAGTACCTGAATCTCATAGCAGGGATGGGGGGAATGAATTCCCACCCATTGTAGGAGAAGATCAGTTTCAAGACCATCTGAGGAATCTGAGCATTGTCCATGGGACCTGATGAGATGCATCCCAGGGTCTTGAGTGAGCTGGCAGATGTATTGGCTAAGTCACTCTCCATCGTATTTGAAAAGTCATGGCAGTCAGATGAAGTCCCCAGTGACTGGAATAAGGGAAATATCACACCCTTTCATTTTTTTAAAAAAGGTAAAAAAGAGAACTCTGGGACCTACAGGCCATTCAGCCTCACTTCTGTGCCTCAAAAGATCATAGAACAGATCCTCCTAGAAGCTATGCCAAGGCACATGGATGAAAGGGAGGTGATTAGAGACAGCCAGCATGGCATCACAAAGAGCAAATCATGCCTGACTAATCTGGTGGCTTTCTACAATGGACTGAGTTGGTGGATAAGGGAAGAATAAACTGATGTCATCTACCTTGCCTTCTCTAAGGCCTTCAGCATGGTCCCACATAGCATTCTAATTGCTTAATTAGAGAGATATGGGTCACATGGATGGACTATGATGGGTAAGGAATTGGCTGGATGGCCACACCCAAAGAGTTGCACTCAACAGCTCAGTGTTCAGGTGGAAGCCAGTAACAAGTGGTGTCCCTCAGGGATCCGTATTGGGACCAATACTACTCAATATCTTTATTAATGACATAAAGAGTGGGATTAAGTGCACCAAGCTGAGTGGCACAGTTGCCATACTTGATGCAAGGGTTGCCACCCAGAAGGACCTTGACAGGCTTGAGGGGTGGGCCCATGCAAACCTCGTGAAGTTCAACAAGGCCAAGTGCAAGGTCCTGCACATGAGTCGGGGCAATCCCCAGTATCAGTACAAACTGGCAATGAATGCATTGAGAGCAGCCCTGCAGCGAAGGAGCTGGGGACACTGGTGGATGTAAAGTTGGATATGAGCTGGCAATGTGTGCTTGCAGCCCAGAAAGCCAATCATATCCTGGGCTGCATAAAAACAAGCATGGCCAGCAGGTCAATGGAGGTGATTCTCCTGCTCTGCTCTGCTCTCATGAGACCCTACCTGGAGTACGGCATCCAGCTCCAGGGTCCCCAGCACAAGAAAGTCATGGACCTGTTGGAGTGGGTCCAGAGGAGGGCCATGAAAATGGTCAGAGGGCTGGAACACCTCTCCTATGAGGAAAAGCTGAGGGAGTTGGGGTTGTTCAGCCGGGAGAAGAGAAGGCTCTGAGAAGACCTTATGGCAGCCTTTCGATACTTAAAGGGGGCTTATAAGAAAGATGGAGGGAGACTTTTTACCAGGGTCTGTAGTGATAGGAGAATGAGTAATGGTTTTAAACTAAAAGATGGTAGATTTGGATTAGATATAAGGAAGAAATTCTTTACTAGGAGAGTGTCGAGACACTGTAACAGGTTGCCCAGAGTAGTTGCAGCTGCCTCATCCCTGGAAGTGTTTGAGGTCAGGTTGGGCAGGGCTTTAGCAACCTGATCTAGTTGAAGATGTCCCTGCACATGGCAGGAGAGTTGGACAAGATGGTTACAGAATCATAGAATATCTCAAGTTGGAAGGGACACATAAGAATCATCAAGTACAACACCCTGTTCCTTGCTGAACTACCTAAAAATAAACCATATGACTAAGAGCATTGTCCAGATGCTCCTTGAACTCCAACAGGCTTGGTGCTGTGACCACTTCTGTGGGGAGCCTGTGCCAGTGACTGACCACCCTCTGACTGAGGAACCTTTTCCTAATGTCCAGTCTGAACTTTCCCTGAAGCGTCTTCTTTCAATTTCTTTGTATCCTGTTGCTGGTCGCCAGAGAGAGGAGATCAGAACCTCCCCTTCCACTTCCCCCCTTAAGGAAGCTGTAGACTGTGATGAGGTCACCCCCCAGCCTTCTCTAAGCTGAACAAACCAAGTGACCTCAGCTGCTCCTCATGTCTTGACCTCGAAGCCTTTCACCATCTTGGTCACCCTCCTCTGGACACACATAGTTTGAAGTCCTTCTTCTATTGAGGTGCCCAAAACTGCACACAGGACTTGGGGTGGGGCTGCACCAGTGCAACATAGAGTGGACAATCACCTCCCTCTACCAGCTATCTCTGCTGTGCTTGATGCAGCCCAGGACACACTTGGCCCTTTTGGTTTCCAGGGCACACTGTTGACTCATATTCAACTTGCCATCAACCCAAACCCCCAGATCTCTTTCCACAGGGCTGTTCTTCAATCTCTCATCTCCCAATTGGTATGTATCACCAGGATTACCACATCCCAGGTGAAGAATCCAGCATTTGCTCTTGTTAAATTTCATACAGTTGGTGATTGCCCAGCTCTCTGGTCTATCCAGAGTTCTCTGTAAGACCTCTCTACTCTCAAGGGACTCCACAGCTCCTCTTAGTTTAGTATCATCAGCAAACTTACTTAACATACATTCAGTTCCTGTGTCCAGATAATTTATAAAAACATTAAAGAGCACTGGCCTTAAAATTGAGCCCTGGGGAAGCCCACTGATGGCTGCCACTAGCCTGATGTAACCCCATCTACTATAACTCTTTGAGCCTGACCTGTTAGTCAATTGTTCACCCATCATATTATGGACTTTTCTAGCTGTATGCTGGACATTTTGTCCAGAAGGATAATGTGAGAGACAGTATCAAAAACTTTGCTAAAATCCCCCCAAAACATATCTACTGGCTTCCCCTTGGTCAACTATATGGGTCACCTTGTTATAAAAGGAAATTAAGATAGTTAAGCAGGACTTTCCCCTTGTGAACCCCTGGCCAATGACTGCATTGACTCAAGTATTTTTTAATAATTCCCAGAATAACCTTCTCCATAATTTTACCAGGCACTGAAGTGAGGCTGACAGGCCTGTAATTACCAGCATCTTCCTTCCTGCCCTTCTTGAAAATTGGGACAACATTTGCCAGCTACGAGTTGACTGGGACCTCTCCAGACTTCCAAGACCATTGAAAAATAATGGAGAGAGGTCCCATGATGACATTGGCCAGCTCTTTCAGTACCCTGGCATGAATCCCACTGGGCCCCATGGACTTATGTTCACTCAGGTGGAGCAGCAAGTCTTGAACAAGTTCAGGGTCAGCTGGGAGTTTATCATCCCCCCAGTCACGGGGCTCTGGAAGTCCCATGGCCCATCATCAGTGTTGAATACAGAGGTGAAGAAGGCTTTAGTCTCCACTTTGTCTACATCCATATTTGTGAGGTGACTGACCTTATCAAGCAATGGACCAATGTTATCTCTGATCCTCCTTTTGCTGTTAACATATTTCAAAAAGCCCTTTTCATTGTCCTTCACAGCACTGGCCAGCCTGAACTCTAATTGAGCTCTGGCCCCATGAATTTTCTCCCTACAGTGGTGAACAGCATCTCTGCAGTTCTCCCATGTTGCCTATTGCTTCCAATGTTCATACACTTTTCTTTTCCACCTAAATTCTAGAAGAAGATCCCTGCTCAGACAAGCCATTCTTCTGCCCCACTTGCTTTGGAATTGCCAGCTCCTGTGCTTTTAAGAGATGGCTCTTAAAAACTGACCAGCATTCATGGACCCCAACATGTTCAAAAGCCAGTTCCCAGGGGACCTTACTATCTCCTTCGGCAGCCCAAAGTCAGCTCACCCCAGATCCAGGGTCGAAGTTTTGCTGGTGGTTTTTCTTCTGTCACCAACGACTTGAAATTCAACTACTTCATGGTCACTGTGACCAAGACAGCCACTGATCACCATTTCATCCATGAGCCCCTCTATGTTTACAATAAACAAATCTAGGAGGGCACCTTTCTTAGTTGGCTCCCTTAGTACCTGCACCAAGAAGTTCTCTTCAATGTGCTTCAGAGATTTCCTGGACCTGTTTGTGTCCATTGTATGATATTCCCACTTGATGTCTGGGAAGTCAAAATCATCCATAAGGACAAGGGCAGCTGATTTAGAGATATCCCTTAATTCCTTGTAGAATAATTCATCAGTGTCATTGTCCTGGTTGGGTGGTCAATACTAGACTCCCATAACAACATCTGCTTTATTTGCTTTCACCTTTGTCCTTACCCAGAGGCTCTCTCAACTGTGTTGTCGCCAATTGTAAATGCCATATGGTCCAACCCCTCCCTTACATACAGCACCACCCCCCCCTGCCTCGCCTGCCCTGCCTATCCCTCCTGAAGATCCTATAACTGTCCCTCATGGCACACCAGTCACAGGACTTATCCCACCAGGTGTCACTTATGCCAATGATGTCATAGCTCTGGGTCTGGGCCAGAGCTTCTAGTTCATTTTGTTTATTTCTTATGCTGCACGCATTAGTATAAAGATATTTCAAATGTGCTCCAGTGTACTCAGTGCATTGTGGAGCAGACTGAAGGACCTGGCTAGCGCACCATCCCTCAAACATTGGTGTGCCACCCCAGGCTTATCTCTAGGGAGCTTGGTTTTATTCCTTTCCTACTTCAAATCTAGTTTAAAACTATTTCTAGGAGACCTGTTAACTCTTGCACAAAGATCCTTTTCCCTCTTTGAGAAAGGTGCACCCTGTCTGCTGCTAGCAGGCCTGGTGTGTTGTAGATCTTTAAAGGTCCCTGCCAACTAAAGCCATTCTGTGGTTCTATGGTTCTATGATTCTATGATTGATTCTATGATTCTCTGATTTGAAAGACCAAACATAGTTTAAGTTTTTCAAGAGAAAGAAAATATGACTCAATTTGTAACTGCCCTCTGCAACTGCTCAGCACAGCTTGCTCTGCTCTTCCTTTGTCTTTTACCAGTCCACTAATATTTTTGACATAGCTGTCAACATATATGGGGGGAAAACAGATAGATTTTGATAGACCTGGTGAACAATCTTTGCCAATACCTGAGGCAAATGTTCTGCTTCTTTGGTTTCTATGTGGGATGGTGAGATCATGGCTTCAGTTTCAAATGAGCTTCTTCCTAATACCAGGGTCATGAGGTAACTGCAAAACTATTGTTGTAATCACACTTCTGTATGCAGTGTTAGGTTCATGCAGGCTTCAGGTGCACATCTCATTTTTGAACAAGAGCAGTGCAGACTTATATAGATTTTTAGTGTTGCACATAGTTACTTAAGTGGCAGAAGCTTATAATTCAGTTCTAATAGTAACCAAGTTATAGCCAGCTATAGAGAAGTTGGTGTATGCCTCTAGTACAGAGCATGCTTTCTTTAACAATTTCAGAAAGGATAATTTAGCATGGCATTTATAAGGATGCAAAGGGCAGCTAGCCCTGCCTGGTGGGATAAATAAGTAACGAAAATGGGAATCCAATCCACTTAGATATAAAAAGCGTCCTGCTGAATGTGGAGAAAGACACTCAGTCTGGGAACAGCTCTAAAGTGGAAGAGGTTGTATGCCTGAGAGGGACTGAAAGACACTTCTGCCTGATTTTAAGAGGGTAAAGTTGTTTTCTTTTGTTGCTTTTTTAAAAGCATAACAAAAGTATAGAAATACTTCTTTGTTTAAAGGAAAATACAAAGATGATGAAATTTCACTCCTAATTTGCTATGGCCTCTCAGGTCCCCACTGGGAGGAAGAGCAAACAGTTTACAAAGAAAACAAATGGTGGAAGGATTTCACAGACTTGTATGGTTTGGGGTACAAACTCAGTCACATTTATTTAATTTAATGTATGTGTAGAAATATGATACAGTTAATTTAAGCACTGCAGTATTCAATATCTAAGCTTAAAGTCCTGAATTAGTCTTTTGAAACATTACTTGAAGAACACAGAATATAAACATTTTCTGAAGCAAAAGCCTAGCTATACTAACACTTAAGTTCGGGCTTAATTAAGAGCCAAAATGGTTGAGAAGGTGAATCACCAGGCACCATATATGTTAGTTTCTGGAACATAATGGGGAGAAGATTTTGGTAGACTTTACATATTTAATATAAAATGCAAATTTCTACACTGTTGGGAAGCCGGACAACCTAATACTCTTTGGGGAATATGTATGAAAATTATAAGCCAGACCAGTCCCAATTTTTTGTTGTATTCTGAAAGCATCATACTTCTTTGTTTCTTGTTCTCAGTTTTGTGTGTTCATGTTTATAGGGTAGGGACTTTATAATTAAGCACTTTGACCATAATCTTTTATATTTATGTCTTCTTTATATTGACTTCTACACAAGAAAAGCATTGTTTTTTCCTGTAAGTCAAGCAACTTCATCCTGCTGCCTCAAATTCCTCCTTACATCTCATCCCTTTTCATCTGCAGTGCAATTCAAATTCCTGCTTTAGATCTGCTTGTTTGATATATGATGTCAAAAAGCAACTAAGAATATATCTAAACTCAAGCAAGGCCTCACCTCCATCTTTTTCTCCTATGTGTAATCTTTTAATTTGGCCTTACTGTGATGGTCTGCTCTGTGATCCTGATTCTGATGACGGCCCCACTCAGTTTCCACTGAAACCCATAACTTTTAAAAAGATTCAGCACTTTTAAGAAAAGAATCAGAATCCTGGAAAGTTTTACTGCATAATCCACATTTTACTAATTCTGTCTGAAATGTTTTCATGTTTGGTATCATATATTTTATAATTAAATTACTGTACTGAAACTGAGGGGTCCACAAGCTTTGTATGGAGCTTGTATTTTTGTTTCCTGGGGAATGTGCCACACAGCCTACTGTGACTGAGATTTTACCGTGTGCCTCCTGGTTTCCCTGGTTTTCTTGGCTTCAGTACTTCACTACTTCCTTATTTGTTAGAATATACTTTTGCATGGCATGGCCATTTAGCTGTGCACTGGAGTCAAGGCTTTTGTGCCCTGTTTCAGTGACATCAGCATAACGTGGTTAGTTTTTCTTCTATCTGGTTCAAATAACTAAGGAAAGGTAGTAATAGGTTTCTTTCCCTCTTTTAGTACATGTGTGTACATGGGTATAGCCTGTAACCTAGCCCAACATAACAATGAAGACATCCCAGTATAAGTCTGTTTAACAGATCTTTACAGTGATATGTTGTATTGGTTTTGGCTGAGATAGAGTTAAATTTCTTCATAATAGCTTGTATGGGTCTATGTTTTGGATTTGTGCTGGAAACAGTGTTGATAATACAGGGATGTTTTCATCATTGCTAAGCAGTGCTTACACAGAGTCAAGGCTTTTCTTGCTTCTCACAGCACCCCACCAGCAAGTAGGCTGGGGGTGCACAAGAAGTTGGAAGGGGACACAGCTGGGACAGTTGACCCCAACTGACCAAAGGGATAACCCATACCATACAAGCATGACGTCATGCTTAGCATATAAAGCTGGGGGAAGAAGAAGGAAGAGGGGGACACATTCAGAATGGTGGCCTTTTGTCTTCCCAAGTAACCATTATGTGTGATGGAGCCCTGCTTTCCTGGAAATGGCTGAACACCTGCCTGCTGATGGGAAGTGAATGAATTCCTTGTTTTGCTTTGCTTGTGTATGCAGCTTTTGCTTTACCTATTAAACTGTCTTTATCTTAACCCACAAGTTATCTCTTTTACCCTTCCAATTCTCTCCCCATCCCGCTAGCGGGGCGTGAGTGAGTGGCTGTGTGGTCCCTAGCTGCTGGCCGGGGTTAAGCCATGACATATGGGAAGGAATTTTTTTTTTTTTAAATACAGAGCTTAGCCTGCATTCCTTTTAAAGATATCTAAGCACTCCATACTATCTAGACCCAAGTAACTAAAATGGCACAAAATACATACTGTTGACAAAAGTCCACAATGTACTTTCACTAACAGCTTAATAAAATGATGTTGCTGGGTTAGGGTGTCATTTATATTTCTCCTTCCTTTTCTTCCCTCCTCTCTCCAAAAAAAACCAAGAAAGGAGTAGTCAATCTTTATTATCTTTGATTCCTGATTTTATGAGCAACATAGGGGACATGCAAATGAAAATCCATTAAAACATCCACGTCTTCAACAAAGCATATACCCTGCAGCTATATTTCCAATGGCCAGTTTTAATTGTTCCTTTTTCATTTCTGCAATATATTTTTACAGGGTAGCTATCATTGTAGTTGAAAATTTGAAAAAAAAATCAATGCAACTTGAATCTACATTACACTGAGGCCTCACATTCATGCATTTTTTTCTTGGATTTTTGAGAAGCAGCTTTGCTCTGGTACTCTTCATCTACTTGCGTACTCCATTCAGATATTTTTAAATTCCAGTCATCATACAGTTAGAATTTGCAGGTGGTTCTCAGAGAACTTTTTCCCCTCTAGCTAGCTGTGGAAAGGACAATGCAATTAATAACAGATGGTATGGAATGACCACGTCCTTGAGAGAATGCCTTATTGGCACCTCCTGCTAACTGTATCACATATAACGCAAGTAAAAGCATAATAAATCTGAACTGGGGACATTTTATGCAAGAGCTCTTCTCCCTTTCCAGACGGTAAATTGCTCAGCTCTTGAAATATCTATAACCTTGTGATACCCAAATTGCATTAGCTTAATTGCCTTTTTTCTTTTCTTCCTCCCTCCCTTTCCTTGCTCTCCCTCTCTTTTCTTGTTCCCTGAGTCTGTAAGAGCAATTCTGTTTTGCTGGTCTACCTGCTTTAGTGCTGTAAGGAAAGAATCTATATTTGCTGTCTTGGACAGAATCTTGTCTGTCTGTTCTGCAGACTTATTGGTAAATTGCCCTTTTTAAAGAGCTTTAAATCACTTTACTTGATATCAGAACATGACTAAACGCTGAAGGACTTTAATAGAGATCTAGAAGAGCATTCTCATTAACTGTGAGATGGAGTGAGCTTCAGATGGATCAACAGATATACCCTATTCTATTTCTGAATATGACTGCCTTGCTAAAAAAAAAGTCCAGATGCACAAGAAATTTTTCTTTCTCACAGTAATAAATCATTAGCAAAGAAGTTCTGTGGGAAAAATAAGAAAAGATTGCTGAAATCTCAAATCTCCTTGTGCATTGTCACCACGTCAGGATGAAGAAGGGCTGCTTTGGCAGAGTTTGCCTCTGTTGGTAGTGGGGGAAAGGGAGACTGCTTCTTGCAAAAGTTCTGCTGTATTTTTTTGTTTTATTTCTACTTATATCATTAATTTCAGTCCTGGTTTGGTCCAAGGAGAAAATAACAAATAGGTGAACAGGAACATGTGTATAGAACTACTTACAGGAGAAGCCATTTAGGGCACAGAATGATGCTACAGCTGCATACAGTGAACAGTATCTACAGCTGCAAGTGCCCTGTCAACATGTAGCTGACTTTCACGCCTAAGGTATCTCCACAGCTCTCTTAGTGCCTGTATGGAGAAGACAGTTTGACAGGGGATTGGTCTTTGTTAAACATTTCAGTAAGATGGAGCAAAGTCTGCAAGTGATTATGCAAACTCCACTTGGGCCTGCATCCAAGGTGGAAAGGTGCCAAGTCATTATAATCCATCCCCCAACCACCTATCATGCCCTTCAGGTGTCTCCTGTTATGTGCTGCAGAGTGATCTGGTGAAAGGAGGTCTTGCCTGGACAAGAGTAAGACATAGCACATCAGTGCAATCCTCAGAGGAAGATACTCATTGGATTGGGAACGAGGACTTCCAAATCTAAGTCCCATTCCTGCTACTGACTTTCTGAATGATCATAGGCAATTTACTTCACTTTGTGGTTTTTTTTTCTGTTCCTTATTCTGGTCTATTTTAAACTGTAAGCTCTTGAATGGTGCCTATCCTGAGGACTCCTCTCTGTTATTGGAATACACAATAATATTAGTAACATAATGAACTACTTTGGCAACTACTTTAAAAGCCATGTGTCAGTATCAAGACTGCTTCAGGAAAAACATAGAAATGCAAAAGGTATTCCTGAGAGACTGCTGAAATCTGAGCTAAAAGTTATTCTTGTGAATTTGATTCTTTGTTCACTGCACCTTGAAGTGTGCCCTAAAGTATCTATGAGTCCTGTTTTTTGGCAAGATCATCTGGCACTTTCTTGTTACACAGCTTAGAAGAGTGGTTAACTAAGTTCTTTTATATGTCCCTGTGAAGCAATTGTTGTCTGTCTCTGCACCCACCTAAGTCACTAATAATATTCCCATTGATTTTCTAAGACAAGAAAATAATCTTGAAAATGCATTTATTTTGGAGTATAAGTATGAAAAAAAAAAAACCATTGAAGAAAAATCACTGTGAATAAAATATATTTTGGTGCCAAGAAGGTGGCCAAGGGTTGAAGTTAAAGAGGGAAAAAATAGACAGTACAAAAATACCTGAAGAAATGCACAAAAACTAGAATGGACTAGTTAATGACACAACAACTGCTCTAAGTGACCAACTTCTCCATTGTAGTGAGAATTTTGGAATTTTCATATTTGCCTTATACATTAGCTATTTTATTTCATCTTGATGGTATTACTACATTCTGAACTAGAGTTGTGCAACAAATTGTGATAACCCTGGTATCATTTGCACATCTGAATATCAACTCTTACAGTCAGAGAGACTCAAGCTTGGAAAAAATACAAGAATTGATGTATAACATCAAGGATGCTCTTTAGTCCCCTAAAAGTAATTATGCTAATACTGTCTTTATATGAAGAGTAAAAATTAAAAGTGACATAATGAACTTTGTAGAAACTGATGAAATTCTTGTGTGTCCAAACAGGCAAGACCTTGTAATTACAGGAAGGTAATCAATGTACTTTAGTAACTATGACTGTTCACTTGCACATGTAGCATGGAATCTATTTTCAAGTAGTGTTAATTTTCATGCAGAGCTTCAAACAACTACATGAAGTACATTCATCACCCAACTGGCAGAATGTTGATCATAATCAAAGATAATTTTCTAATTAAATCAAAACACTGAAAATTTGGAAAACTGTGCTCTCTCCCTCACTGCAAAAGATTCATGTGTCACTGTAGAAAGGATTTACTTACCATGCATTAACTTCTCCCTCTGTACTATGAAGATGATAGTATTTTTGTACCATTAGACTGGTTTCCTTCAGATCCTAACGAGCTTTGTTTTTCTGACTAAGAAGCAAGACTGTAAGGTTACATATCCATGGCTTTACCCAGTTCAGTGTTTCACCGTTGCTGAAATGAGAAGAACCTGCTCTAGCCTCATGGAAAGAGGTCCTGGCTTTTTACTCCAGCCTCTGTTCAGGCTGGCCCTGGCAGATGATAGATCTTGCTTTCAAACAGTTCAGCTGCTGAACCTGAAGAAAACCAAAGTAAAAATTGTGAGCACTTTTTTTTTTAAGAGTGTGTGTTGGCGGTTGAATTTAGTAATCTGAGAGAAGACTGGAAGAAAGCCAAAGCCAAATGAGGAAGCAGGAACATGTAATGAGGAAGATATGGGTTAGCAGAGAGGAGGGAATCGTACCTCCCTCTTTTGGTAACAGCAAGATCCTGTATTGTCTCAGCCACAAAGTGTAGTTGTCCTAATAGAAGGCATCTGTGCAACTGTGTTAACACCTGGATTGTGTGCTATGTATGTTGGACAATTTTATCATGCTATAATTCTCCACATATATTTAAGCTTAAGAGAAATACATGCTCATTGTCACCACTTAAAGGCCACCTCTTCCTATACACCAAATGTTATGATATTTCCATAGCTGACAGTCAGTTTGACCTGTGTAAGACAGTGTAGAAAAACATCCTTTGAAGCAGTTGCATTAGTATATTTGGAAGGGCTGGATGATCAAACTAGTATTTAGGTATTAAAACAAGTATTCTTATATATCAAAAAGCAGCTATTCAATCATACTTTAATATTGCTGTAGGTTTGGCATTATCTTTGACAATTCTGTTATTTCCTGTTCTTCATGCCTTTATTTTTTCAATTTATGCTCTAGACTTAGAAATTGAAAGGTGCTTTCCTTAAAGGTCACATCACTTGCTTTGGTAAGTGCATAGTTTGGGTGGGTGGATCTGACTGAGAGATAAATAATACTGTGTTCAGCTGATGAGAGGGGAAAGCTGTCATTTTATTTATTTTAACTGTTAAGAATTTTCTGAGTGGCTTCTCTTCCTTTCAACTGCTATGACTCAACAATGCGTACAAAGAAGAAACAACACAGGTTTACAGGAGGCACTCAACAAACACTTCTTTTTTTTCTAGAATCTTGCTGTATGTCATTACTGTTATCAAAACATAGCAGTGCTCTACACTCTGTCTCTACCTTCCTGATTTTTAACTTTATTTTCATAAGTGTACTCAGCCCTCATAGTAAATATCCATCAAAGTCATGACTTGGTAGACAGGACTTGTCACCTATTATTGTTCAAATATTCTGAACATTTCTTCAGACCTTCTTTAAATTTAGTCATTTTTAAAGGTGAAATCTCTTTATTTTCTGAAAAAGAACAAAGGAAAAGTATCATTTAGACCACATTCACTGTCTTTGGCTTTGGTGCATTGTGGGGCAATATTTTGTTGTTCTTAAAATCCTTCCAACTACAAGGTAGTGGAATGGAAATGTAAGACACAAACGAGTGCTTCTGTATAACATAGTGCCCAAAACTTAACAGCAAAATAAAGCAGGTAATGCTTTCTCATTCTTTGATACTAAAAATGATAGCAGGGCATAAGAACATAGATGCCATTGTTTTCAGTGAAATCTAGGAGGGAGAATAAAAGACCAAGGCAGGGTTGAATTCAACACATTGCAAAGTATGCTATTGCAGCGTCAAGCAATCAGCAAATTCTTAGAGGTCTTGTAAACTACAAGTTATACTTGTGTCATTATATTTTAAAGTCTTTGAAGCATCTCTCTTCCATGCATTAATTTGTCTAACCCACTATTCTAATCTAATTCATACTTCTGCTACCCAAAATATCTTATGATGGCAAGCTCCATGATTTAATAATGAATTTACTCACTTTTTTTTGTTTCTCTTTAATTTAAGCCTCATTGGTACATGGTAATTCTTGTGTTATGTGAAATAGGGAGCAACAATTTCATATTTGTTTTCATTACCTTTAGGTATCTCGATCACATTCTCTGACCTGCATCCTTTGAAAGATGAAGAACACTTGCCTGTTGAATTTCTCTTGTTTAATTCCTCCTCTAATGCAAGCTTTTCCACATCACCAATCACTCTGTTTATCTGTCTCTGTACCTTTGTACTTATATTCTTTCTGAACTGACAAACTGAAAATGCAAGCATGGAGCTGTGCCATGCTGTGATGATGCTAGCCAGAAGCAGCAAGGAAGACTAATGACAATAAGTAAGTAGAATGCAAAAAACTGCAAAGCTATAGGATCAGCATAGGGTAGGCTTCCAGGCAAAACCCACTGCCAGTTTCTGAATTCAACCTCTTGCTAAACATACTGTGTAGTCCAGACATCTTTCAGGCACAGCAAGTAAGCTTATAGACTATGAAAACTGTGTAAGTACAAAGTATTTACTTGTAAATACATTATTAACATCAATATATAATATTGATAATATCAAATTTGAGACCTCATCAGGAGTACTGCGTCCAGCTCTGGAGCCCTCAGCACAAGAAGGACATGGACCTGTTGGAGCGGGTCCAGAGGAGGGCCACCAAAATGATGCGAGGGCTGGAGCACCTCTCTTACGAGGCCAGGCTGAGAGAGTTGGGGTTGTTCAGCCTGGAGAAGAGAAGGCTGCGGGGAGACCTTATTGCGACCTTTCAGTACTTAAAGGGGGCCTACAGGAAGGATGGGGAGAATGTCTTTAGCTAGGCCTGTTGTGACAGAACAAGGAATAATGGAACAGATTTAGACTAGACATGAGAAAGAAATTTTTTACAATGAGGGTGGTGAGGCACTGGCACAGGTTGCCCAGAGAGGTAGTGGAGTCCTCATCCCTGGAAACCTTCAAGGTCAGGTTGGATGGGGCTCTGAGCAACCTGATCTGGTTAAAGCTGTCCCTGCTCAGTGCAGGGGGAGGGGTTGGGCTAGATGACCTCTAAAGGTCCCTTCCAACCCAAAGCATTCTATGATTCTATGATTCTATGAAACACAAATTAATATCAGTGGAAAGCTGCACATGGGATAGACTCAAAAAAATCTAGTAAGACTATAGCTGAAAATGTATGTAAAGTAGGTTTTCTGAGTATCACTCTTGCGACTCTTACTAATTTATGATCATCCTTCTTTCCCTTCTGAGATGTTAATCTAGCAAATCAATAACAGTGATGTATCTCTGAGCCAAGATTTGTCATGTGTCTAGCAACCATACTTCTCATTTGGACAACTATGAATTGATTTGAAACAGAGAACACATCACAAAAGATGATGACTATTCAGCTGTCTGCAGTTTACCAAGTAAACATGGAGAGGAGCAAGAACTGGCATACACCACAATTCCATCTGATGCAAAATTAATAAACAGAAAGAAAATGTTATCAACTAAATAATATGAAGAACAAAAACTCTTTGTTCTTTCTTATCCCCCTTTACCTTTCTTTGCATTTTGCTATTTCTGAACAGTTTGCTCATGTCAGTGGGTGTATAAGTACATATTCTCTGTAGTTAAAGGTTAGGGATAGTTCATCAACACGAACGGAAAGCTATACTAAATGGAACTTTGATTTGCAGAAGGAGGAGAAAACAGCTTCTTCCATATCTAATTGCTTTTTTAACCTTGTATCTGTCTTAATAACTGGGCAGATCATGTCTACCTATCTACAAAACAAGATGTGCTTGGAGCTTAAGTTTCAGTAACAAGGATCATTGAATATCCTATTTAAAATAATGCATCATTGTAAGAGAGGAAGATTATTTAGGGAACCACTTATTATTTTCTTTGCCTTAATTTCTCTTCATTAGTTATATAATGTCCAATATCCAGTTTTGAAGTCATCCTGCCTCACCCCCTACATCATACACATTATTTCTGCCTATGCCAAGGATTATCAACCTTTTTTAGAAAACATGTATGTATGAAACAATTTAAACAAAATAACATCAATATTTTCTGAAAGAAGCTTTAACCATAAAAATAAAAGAGAATTCTGAAAAGCTCTATAAATAAGAAACATTAGTAATATATTTGCAGCAGCAGCATATAATGGGCTTAAGTAATACATGACTAACAGTATGAATGAAAGTGAAAATAAAGAGCAGGAAAAGTGATCCAACACATGTTGATGTCCAGTGAGTGTATTATTGCATTTGGCAAAACCAAATGACACTTAGCAACTGTCACATACTCATCATGATGGAAATGGGTGTACTGGGCACAATATAGTCAAGCTTTATGGCAGCTGTAGATTTGGATATTTTGCACGAACTCAGAGGAATAGCTTAGAGCTTACACCGAGTCTTAAATATGTTCTGGTGGAGTAGTGTGTATGTCGCTGGGGATTTTTCTTAATTTAATATCCACTGTATATTTTCCTGGTATGGCAGGACAGAGCATGCATTGATTCTTACTTAATTGTACTGTTAGCATGTGTAAGCATTTGTTGATAAAGTGGAGAAAGAAGTGTGCTGATGGTCTCTCCACATGTTTCCCAGTTAAATAAGAAAGAGACATAGGAATAAGATGATGTGTTAAATTATAAAAATGTTACTTTTTAAATATTTGTAGGAGTCCTGGACAGATTCACAGCTACAAGGAATTTTCTTTGAGTTCATTCCTCTCTACTAGATTCATCCCATTATATCCAGATAACTTTACTTTTCTGGAAGTCCTCACAATTATTATTGTCATTATTGTTGTTATTAATATAGAAATATTTAAAGATATGGATCCATTCAGGCTTATATATATATATATATATATATTTGAGGTGGGGTTACATTTGAGGTTGATTTTCAATACTAATCAATGCAACAAGAAGTAATCAATGTGTTTTATCCTGCAGCATTCTACACCTGTTTTGGAAATCGTATCAGAGTTGAAACCTAGCTATGTAGCTATAAATAGTGCAAGTAACAGTACGATAGATTGAGAGTGATAGCTTGTGTTTGTATGTGCGGTAGGAATATTTTGTGACTTATTCCATCAGAAAGCTGAAAGATGGATTAAATCTCAACAAATAGGAATAGTTCAGATATACACCTTCCTGATTTTCGTCATATTGTTTTGTATGCACCTAATCAATAATCAGTTACTTTGGTTTAATAGATTTTAAGTAAATTCAATGACTAGTGTCTTCTGTTGTGATTGTTGAAAAAAACCAAAACCAAAACCACAAAATGCAGGATTCAGAACAAAACAGAAGCAAAGAGATAAAAGCATTCTTCTTATTGAAGGATAAGGGGATTCTTTTTCTTTGTCATAAGTTCAATTGAATTCTTCTTTAGTGCCTGCTAGTGAATTTACTACACACTGATCCAGTGGCTTTTGATCTGTGTTGCTTATCACATTGCCATCTCATGATGTCTTTTAAACCACTTTTGTAGGAGTGGCAAAACCACTGACAATGAGTCTCATTTAGTTGCCAATTTTGTTTGCAAAGTACGGTCTCATCTCTGTTGCTATGGTAATATGATGTTACACAGTAGACTTCAATAACTGTCTATTAGGCTCAGCATGTTTAGACCTGGAAAACAGAAGTCTGAGGAAGGAATTCTTCAGGTATGGTTTTCTGCTTTTTACTGTGCATCGAGCAGGTATCTGCTGGAACCATACACAGATTGTCAATAAAATATTTCTAAATTAATATTCCAAGTTGCACTATACTGGTGGGAAAATTCAAACCACTGGAGTTCTTTTAAACTAAAAAAAAAAAAGTGACTAGTGAGAACACAGTTGAACACATGAATTGCTGTCAAATTCAAGAAGAAATGCGTCCCCATTTTATTTAAAAGATTACAGTCTCTTGTTCCATGATTACTAGATTACATGTGACTCATTGTCACTACATGTACTATGCATATAAAGGACTATTTATCCATGTGATCTGACAACCCCATTGTAGATATACATATATGTTGTACTTTGTGTTTGTTCCTCACTTACATGTGCTTACATTTGTGTCTGTAGGAGCCACATTGTCACAGAAATATTCTGTTTGCAGAAAGAAAGAGGAAATTCCTCACATGTTTGCACAGCTCAAAACTTATGTAAATTCTCTAAATCCTTGTTTTACGTCCTTCACCCTGCCCATGTCTCACACACCAAGTTGGCAAGGGGAGAGGGCCCCCCCTTCCCAGCAAGCCCCTATATCTGAATCCCAGATCAAAGAGAAAGATTCAAAATTCAGGGTGCAATGGCTCAGGAAAATGTGGGCTGGAAACATGGTCTGAATCTATGTTATTAACATTCAAATGAGCTGCTCAATACTGCTGAAGTTGTGTCCCATATGATTCCCAGTGATTTAATGGGAAACTTCTTCGATACTTCTTTTCTTCTCTTTTCTTTGAATGCAGCCCTTTTTGCACCACATGATTTACTGCCCCTACCTATGAATATCTCCCACTATCACAGAAGTATAAAATTATCTCCAAACTTAAAAGACAGCTTAGGCACTACTTCTACTGTCCCAAATACTGTATTTCTACCTTGTTTAAATGTGTTTCTACTGCCAATTTTTTGATGTTCTGTTAGTGTCCAGCTCTATGACATCATGTCTCATTGTAGATATCAAAACAAACATCTTGTAAAAAGCTGATCACCAAAGATTCCAAAGTTATCTTTTACATAAGATTTCTAAAATACACTTTTGCTGTTCTTCTTGTTTCCCTTGCTGTCCCTTGATGTAGAAGTCACTTCACAACGCTATCATCTCTTCTTGGGAGGACTTATTGCCACATCTGTGGCAGGGATAGGAGAGCCCTGTAATCCTGCTAGCCTGGCTGGAGAGAGCCCAGTGGGGTGCAGCAGTGAGCTCTCAGGTGTGGAGAAGCTCTACTGACAGCTGAGGAAGAAGCAGCAGGCACTGAGCAAACCATTAAGTGATGCCATCTGTCTCCTTGTTCATGCATGTTCTTTTGCTGAGGCCAATGAATTTATGACGAGTGGCAACATTTTACATTTCAGACTCTGCCTAGAAGGATACTCAGAGACAGCTTTTCAAATTTAGGCACTTGGTAAGATCTAGATGAAATAAAAATGAAAGCAGTGTGGTTTACATTTACACAAAGAATCTAAGAACTGAAAAAAATCCTCCAAAAAGTGATAAAGCAATCTATAATGTGAAAAGCTTTAAGAAGGGCTAGTTCCTTATACTGGTAACTAAATCCCATTTTGACTACAAATCCCAAAATACATAACCGTTTTACTTTGTCTTCTTTTGTAAACTTTTTTTTTAATATATTACATATCTTACTGTTGGCCTTCCCCATCAGATTCCCTGTCTCACATGTCTCTTGACTCTTTCAAGAAGGTAAGCTTATCCAAAAGTTTTACTAATACTAGCATTCTTTCTTATTTTTTTCTCTGTCCTCCTGTGCTTGTTTTTCAAATCTGTTAGCACCAGTTCTAGTCCACCACCAACTCTTCTCTGTCATTTAGCAACTGCTGAAGCTAAACAGCAAATTAAATTAAATCTTTTCTAAAGATCTTTTTAAGGAAAAAGAAACCCAAACCACCCCAACATCTTTTCCTCTCTCCTTTTTAAATAGGAAATCTTTCCATGTGAATGTCAGTGATATCAGTACCTGGATAGCTTGGTTACTTTCATGAGCTTTGAGTACGTGCAAATCTTTCATATTACTATGCCATCATTGCACAAAAAAAGATTCTCTATTACAAAGGAAATAGCACAATCTGATTTCATTCTATGGATTTCTCTTTCAACTATGATATCTTTCAGTGAATTTTAGGTGTGCTGACAAAACGAACTTTTGTTAACTATATGATTTACGTTTCTTCATGTATTTATTTTTGATGCAATATTGCCCCATGACAGAAAAATGTTCATGCTTCACTATAAGTAGAACAGTCCAACTGGAATCAATGTTTTGTTGCTCAAAACATCACTCAAAACCCCTATTCAGGAGATGCACTTTACCAGTTACATAATTTCAAGTCAATGGGCTTAAAGCTAATCACATATTTACATATTTTCTTGAACCAGTATCATAATTAAATACCCTTCTGGGCCACGATCCAAAGAATGCTGAACTAACAGAATAGACCACTATTAATTCTGACAGTAGCTAAATCACTCATCTTTCGTGCTGCTTCAGGCTCATATTCTTTCACAGTGTCATGTCGTTCTGTTTTGTGTTGAAGACCTTCATCAGGTTTAATGGAAGATATTTGGGTTATTAAAAGTCTATGTCTTTCACCATTTTCAGAGACATTCACAAGCACAGAAAACATTTTAAAGTCATGAATAGGCCTATTGAAAATGTGGGACTGAACAGTAATGTTCTGTCTTGCAATACATTTTTGGCCTCAGATGCCTTACTAAGGATATGTTCTTGTCAGAAAAAAAATCCACTGCGAGGGGTAGTATTGTTGATGTTACTAATAACCAAGCAAGAAATTTTATGTCTGATGCTCTTGTTCTTGTCAACAGCTCCAAATGGGCAACTGAAGGCTTTGTACCTGAAAAACTTGTTGACAGATGCAGCAAAGAGGCAAAGTCTTGAGGGGACAAGGCAACCACCCTACTTCTGAATTGGTGAGGACTGAGGCATACTGGCATGCCAGAATGGAGGTATGTAATGGGATGAATGAGCTACACCTGCTCTGTGGACAACTAGGAGACTCCATTCTGCAGATCCAACCCTCCAGTAACTTATAAAAACACCCATTCAGGCCCAGTAAACCTGGGGACAGATTGGAAATTCACGTTTTTATTACACATAGTTTCTTATCCTTCCTGATCCCTATTCAAGTAGCGTTCCAATAACACATTTTCACATTTTCCCTTTCTTCATATGTATTTATATTCTTCCTTTCCCATATTATCAGTGATTTTTGTTTTTTTTTTAGCGAGCACAACAGATGTCAGCTCAAACATCAGCTCTGTAGGAAAGAAATAATTCTATCAATTTTTCTTATGGAAAGCAAAAATATGTACCAGAGCTCTACAAACACCCTGCCAGTCTGTTTCAGTGCTTCACCATGCTTACCACTGAAGAGTATTTCCTAATGTCTTCTTGACTTTTCCTAGCTGTAGTTTGAGTTCATTAGTTCATTTGCCCTTTGTTTAGGTACATTCAAGTCAGTTAAAGTTAAAGAATGTGCTCAAAGTTAGCAGAATCTTTCTTGAATCACTATGTATCAGTGTGTCCATACTGTTATTTCATTGTGTAATATTTTTTGCCCACTGATGATTTTTTTTTTTTTAAATCTATTCCTACTTTGGGACAGCTACAAATAGTCTTTTTGCATAGCTAACCAAATACATTTGAATACAATGTGTGAACCCAAACTTTGACACCAATTTCTTCAAGCCTGTTATAAAACCTCATTCCCTGAAGGAGATGTTTAGGATCAGGACTGGTTGAAAGGATATGACTTTGTTGGAAGTTTCCTTCATTTCCTGTTCAACTGTACCAAAGTCTTTCTTTTTCCCCTCTCTCCTAGACACCAACTCACCTAGAAAAGATACCACTCTCTTAATCTCTTACAGGGAAAACTCCTTACTGGACCTATATTCTAGTATGGCCAAAAAACATATTTTGGTCCATTTCCACTCCTTCTTTTACACTTACTGTTCTGAGTTGAAAACAGACAATCAGAAATGAGAAGAAACACCCATGCCTCTCAAATTCCTTTTTTTTTTCTTTACTTGTCGTTCTTGAGATTTATGCCTGCTTTTTTATGTTCTTGTACATGATTCTGGGGTTGCCTTAAATTTGCAGTTTCTTTGCAAAAAAAGCAACATGTAGTCTCTGTTATAAATGAAAATTTAGGGCTGAAGCTGCCAACATCCAGTTTGATTTCTATTGACAAAAATGTACATAGGTGGGAGTAGTGTCAGAATCAAATATTTTAGCTATAAAATAGCATGTGAATTGTGTACAAGGCCATAACAGGGATCTGAAGATTTCTTTATTTTAGATACTTCATTATTTGCAATTGTGCTTATTTTGCAGATAAACTAGCACATGCTTTGCTTTGATTTCAACTCAGTTTTCATTTAATCAGCCTTACTACGCTAAAAGATACTGACTTGCATCTCAGTTAAATTATGGTGAAAGCTGTGCCAATGAGATTTATTTCATGTCACTAAAATGATATAGTTTCCTTATGTTATATAGATTTTCATTTTAAAAGAGAAAACAGCTTTCTAGCTGAGAAAATATACAGTCTGAAGTCTTTAAAGTGTATCAGAGGGCTTTCAAATACCAACAGAGCTGTCCCTTTCCACATTTATTATTAGAATGCAGGCAACATTTCACAGAAAGGGAGGTGGGGAAAAACAGGTTCCTGTTTAATATTATTTATAGACTAGCCTTGGCATATCTTTCAAGTTCTGTAAACCTTGCCAATATGCCATTTGTCAAGCACATCAGACCTTGTGCATCAACAGTAGGCCAAAATACTTTATAGAGTTCAGATATTCTGCTGTAAAAAGGGGGAAAAGAAAAAAAAGGGGAAAAAAAAAAGGGGGTCGTGAAAGGCCAGTCTCAATTCTTTTCTCTTTATAAAATAATTTTGTTATTTCTCTGATAGTATCACTTACGTCCCATCAGTGATGAGACATTTTTAGGTGTTTTCTTTTGCAAATATAGAAGAAACAGAGATAAATGTTGTGAGGTACCCTGCCATTTTACATAGTCCATATTTCTCTCAGCAAATCTATCTTTCACTATGTTATATCCCCCTATTAATACTTGACAGTAAGATGAATAGATAAGGTGTAATAGGTTTATGAATATTTGTAAGATGCCCCCTGCTAGACACTTTTCACCTAGTGATGTCCAATTTTTTTTTTTCTTTCTATTAATATTTTATTGGTTTTGGTTTATGACAACAAGGCAAAATCTTTAATGTGTTTATTCCTAGAACTCACCATAAGGTGAAAATGTAAGAGGTGAAATGTAGTTTAAATGCCTGTAAAGATAGTTGCATGAAGGTGTATAGAAAAACTTCTGTTGTGTTAGGCTAACTCCTAATTTTGACCGCACCTAGGATGTGAAGAACAGCATGTTTAAATAATTTTTTCTGCTCTGGTAAAACACGATATGCCTACTGGTGAAGAAACAATGAACAGATTTTTAATATTAAGATACACAATAAACAAAACCAATTAAAGCCTTTGGAATTTAGCGTGTTCTGCAGTATGAATTCTATTCCATGGGAAATCATTTGCTTTCAGAATTGAACAGAGAAACTTTATGGTGAGTTTACTGGAAAGACAGTTCAAGCTTATGGGCTATGATCAAGCTATGAACTGCTAACTATAGCTGGAGAATGATAGAAAAAAAATCTTTCCAAGTTTTCCTCTAGAGTTGCCATTTGGGGTGTTAGACAAGCCATTAACCTTTAGATATCTTTGAGTTGAATTTAAATCCGTATGAAAGGAATTTTCTGGAGCAAAGGTGTGATTCCAGCAAGTACGTTTATTAAATCAGATGTCAGTTTCAAATTTAATATTTGCAGTAAGTCCTTTCTCTATACTGCACTGACAACTGTAAATGCCCCTTATTGTGTGAATAAATTCATTAAATACCCTTCTTTTCATACTTTCAGAGTGATATAAGAAGATTTACCATAAATGAAAGTAACCTGGGGGGTAACCTGGTCCTACACTTTGACAGGCTAAATTATTTATATACCTGCTTTTCATTCATGTCTTCCTTCTAGTTCCCCACTCATCTAGCATTTCTGCAGTGAATAGTGTCACTATTTGAAATTCAGTTAATTATGCTAATGTCTTGCATTTATGGCTTGTTTCATGCAAGTACTGTGCCTTAATTCTAGCAGTGTTGTTATGTTAACAATCCTAGAAAACAAAACAAAACAAAACAGGACTCTGGTTATCTCTATATTCAAGGTGGCTGAGAGAAGTTTAAAACGACAATCTAGCAACTAATCTCCTACAGAGACTGTCCTCCACAGAAATATTCCTATCATAACTCCTTCTTCTTTGAACACAAGTATAAAACGATGGTCTCATAACGTGTCCTGTTTGTTAATAACTTGACTTAGAAAATATTAAGTGTGTTGTAACAGATTTTGAGTATTTCTACATATATGAATTTGCACTGGCCTTTGATTAAATTTGTATGCACACAGGTTCCCAAATGGGCCATTTGTATAGGTATTTATAAGGCTTGAAGTTGCATTAATGTGAGCATACATTTGACTGTGCTGAGTTTCCAAATGTCACTCATAGGCCTTCCTACAACATTTATTTTCTTAGGATATTAGCAATTATGGAAGATCAAGATCTTTCTTCTATCCATCCTGAAAGCAATAGGTATAGTCCGGTCAGACTTCTTCCAGATATGATGATGAGAAAGAATATATTTATTAGTGCTGCGCTAAACCAGTATTTGTTAACCAGGCTATATGCACCTGCACTGCATTATTAAAAGCATGCCTTTTCTGGAAATTATATCAACCTTACTGGACACAAGTATTAAAGGTCAAATTAAACTCATTTTCAACATACATCCCTTCTCTTTATGCTTTACTATCTTACAAAATGATAAATCTCCAATATTGTCAGATATTTGAAGAATAATACTACATTTCAACTTATGTTTCAGTTGACAGCTGTGAAGAAAGTGCACACACAGTCACCATTAAAAAGTGCTAAAATGCAACTATAATGGGTGATAAGTCGAGGAAAACGTATTTTAAGAGGTGTACAGAAAGTTTTCATATTCATTCAAAAAAAGGATTTAAAAAAGAAGCTACATCCAGTTACTGTACAGGACAGTTAGGAAATCTGAAAGCCTGCTTGAGAACTTCTGCCTCTGTCCTGACTTCAATGACTTTTAATTCCAATCATGACTGGTTGCTCAACAGAGGCAGTTGTCACTATGATAGTTCTTGCATCTGTGGCTAGGTTAATAAGGTCCAATCCCTCTTCATTTGTGATACCTATCTTGGAATTCTTTCTATACAGCTGAATCTCAGAAGATTAACACCAGGCTTCATCTACATTGCAACAACCAAACAGGAAAGGAGAATTTACCTTGTACTTAGCTTTAGCATATATGCCTTTATTTATTTCAGTATTTTTTTCTGATTAGAAAAAATAGAAACAGTGACATTAAGCACAATATTAAAGCCATCATTAGGCACAATATAAAAGACACTTTGAAAGACAGACAACCAGTGGGATTACAAGTTATGAAGATTATTTTATCCCTCAAGATAGACTGTCCTTTTTTTATGAATTATGTAATTCTGATATAATTAAGCCAGATGGAAGAAGAGAATAGAATGTGTTTCAAAACTGAAGCTTATCAACAAGATATGTGCTTAAAGAAATCACCTTACTCAGGTGTCCTCAAATTCATTTTTCCTTTTTGTTCTTTCTGAAAGAACAAATGTTTGAGAAAAATTAATTAAATATTACTTGTGTACTTCAGTTCTGACCCTTGTGAGTAGTTTTGAGACAGAATGAGAAATTCACTGGACCCTGGTAGGGTTGCCTGTCTGGAGATTAAAAAAAAAAAAAAAGGATAAACTATTAGTTCAATTTCAAAATTAAATAAAAACATATACAACAGTTCATAATCTTTCATCTACACACAGAAAAAAAAAAAGGAATAAATACCAGGAAAGAAAACATTTAGGCAGATGTAAAAGGTTTTCAAGGATCGACAGAAATCAATTTGTTCCAATGACTCTGAGTGTCATGAATGTTTTCCCTGGTGTAATTGCCAGATTAGTTTATTCAAGTCTGTCATGCCCCACTTTTGTCTTCCTGTTCATACTAGCACTTTCTTTGTATATTCCTCCAGACATATATTTACCTATTACAAATATCACAGCATTATCTGTGGAAGATTTCTATTTAGGGTTGCCAAAAAAAGGAACAACTATGAGTAACAGTCTCCAGAACTGAATTCTAAAAGTTATTTTATATATTTTTCTCCCAGTCTCAGGAAGTTTCTGCATTGGTGGAAGACATGATTCTGGTATTGTCAGTAATAAAGAGTTAACAATATTAAAAATATTGAATGGAAGTATAGTTTTTATGATTGTTCATATCCTTATTCACATAAGTGAGATGTAGTTCATCTATTTAAATTGTCAATATTAAGCAGCTGAAATTGAGGTATAATAAAAATCTCTTGTGAAAACAGAAGTAATTAGTGTATGTATGTAGTAACTTGTGTATGTATGAGTATATCTTTGCATACGGAAAACTTCACAGATGTAAGAATTTAATTTCCACTGCAAACCAGTCTACCAGACACAGAAACTGAGATACAGATTGGCATTTTTATTATAAGGTAGGTAGTTTCTGGCTAGTTCAACAGTTTCATTTGTCCCTTTTCCTGACTGTTTCCAGCCAGCTATGCACCACCCCAAAGTATACATGAGCTCTCATTCACTGCAGATTGATGTCTGATGAAGATCGTTTCCCTCTACCCCTCCATGCTCTGCAACTTTGACCTCTCCCAAAATGATATGAGAGTGCTGAATGGGTATTTTAATGCAAAAGTATTTATTATATAGAAAGACAAATTCACTAAAGAAAGATTCCTGTACAAATATAAATCTGTGCTATTTTAAATAGAAAAAAAAATCAAAATCTAAGTAAAGAATATCAGGTAGATACTCAGACTGGCACACATACGTAGCAACATAAGGGAGACTGTTTATGACTTGGTCACATCATTCTAGGGAAAACCTAAAATTAGGATATTACTGAATTTTTGATATGAAGTAACTTTTGAGGTTCTTGTCTCCATTGTGTTGGGCACTGTAGAAACCTTTGACAAAAAGGATTGAGCATTTTTTCTCTTAAACTGGAGGATACTGCCCAGCTTCAGGACAGTCAGGATAACTAATCTGTAGGCTGGGGAGAAAGAGAGAAAAAAATGCATGAAGAAAGTTAAGCAGAAGAGCATAAGCCACTGTTCAATCTTTTAAGGCCCCAGTCACACAGAAAAATCACTTGGAGGATTTTATAACACAGTTTGAAAATATATTATTTTCCAATGGTAGGTAGCACATCCTATGTCTGTGTTAACAGAGATGTTCAACTGGTTTATATCTATCAAGTAAGTCTCAGGTTGTTGAATAATGATAAGTTAGCTAAAAGGACAGAGCATAAAACATCCACAGGGTGCTTATTGCTTGGCAAGTGTAGAAATATGGAATTGCAATTCTGAACTAAGAAAGATTAGGCAGTGTTCAGAAATTATTATTAATTTCAAAACACCAGAACACATAGCACTGCCAATTTCAAACTCCAGCTGTAAATACGGTATAGATTCAGCCTAACTAACACCAGTGCAAGAAAGTAAACTTTTAGTTAAAACTTCCACAGAAAATAAATAGAAATCCTGGACAGGATTTCACCCAGTATAACTGCACCCTCCTTCAGCTCAAAAAGCTGAAGTGCTATAGATAAGAGACAAAAAATTATTCCAGGGAAAAAAATATGAGGTAAAAACTGGTAAGTAATGGGGCTGGGAGAAGAGTGGAGATCTGGTCAAGCTGCCACTTTTGGAGCTGCATAATAAACAAGAGTATGTTAATCCTCTGTGGGCCTCCTACATTCCTTGTCTGCAATTCCTCATACAATTTTTGCCAGCCCTTTCAAGTGTGGAGATTCTTCTGTGTCTCTGAGTAGGAAGGCACAGATGAGTACTGGAGTGTAAACTTCCTCCTTGAGGGTCCAGGTTTTAAGCTTATAATCAGGTCACTCCTCATGTGCTGCAGGAAATTTTTTCCAATGTTCTTATTACAGCATATTTCCTGCCTTATTTTATTTTATTTTATTTTATTTTATTTTATTTTATTTTATATTTTATTTATTTTTATTTCATTAGGAGACTCACTACTTTGAGAAGCATCCATTTGCTTTTGGGTTTCTAATGACTGATTGGGAAGTTATGGGACAAAGCAGAAAACACCATTACATGCTATCAATCATCTTATATGAAGACAAGCTCAAGCTGCTCAGGACCTTCCAGGAAATAGACATGGGGAAAAATGCCTTTCTTTTTGAAAGGTCTGGATCAAATATATTGCTTTCTATGCACCATTAGGTTTACATAACACCAACCTTTGCCACAGAGGAAGTCTGTATTTTAATACTTACTGTAGAATAGTTTCTTGAAAGAGATTATTTACAATCAGTAATAGCAGGAATCATATTGCCAGCTAAAAAACCCCAGTGTTAGATAATTAGAAAAATCAATAATACTGTTAGGTTATGTGCTTAGGCTGTATTTATACAATAATGGAAACACACAAGAAGTCATTAAATAATAAGATATCATGTTTACCCAAAGATATCCTAGCAGAGTCATAAGTAGTCCTCAGCAAAAAGAAAAGTAAAGCCCCCAGAAAAGGCTTTTTTTCAGGAAAACTTTTTATTATAAGTAACTGGGGAAGAAAAGGTTAATTTTACAACTGACTGGTGGATGTAAGTGAGAAGTAAGTCAGTTTCATCCTGTATGAAAGCAATGCATAATGTAAGATGTCCCATTCCACCAGCTGAGTTGAATAGACTCTTTCTGAGGAAACCTTTGTATGCATTTTTTCTTCCTTCTTATAGTTAAACAAATGCATTTTAACCATGACAGAGATTTGTGGTGCACTTTCAACATTTTGGTTTAAATGTTTTGTAATACACTATTTTTCACTCTGGGCCTCTGCCTCCTGGGGTCAGGAGGGCTAGTGGTGTCTGCATTGCTATGTTCTTAAAGTTTCTTTTCCTTTTGTGGAAGAAGAATTCAAGACCACAATGCTTTTTCAAGAAAAGTAACATCATGAAAAAGGGGGATGCGCACAAGTACACACCTGTGATCCTGAATGCTGCTGAGCACAGCACTAGCATGGCATCAGAGGACCCAGATTTGAAGGAGCTATATAGGATGTGTCTGGAAAGAAGGGTAGAAAGCAGCACAAAGGTCCATGGGTGTGTGGTTTTGAATGTGGGCAATCAGCAGGACATTACAGAGCTGTTACAAAGTGACTGCAGGCAGTAGCTAATGATCTTCAGGCTCAGGGCATAAAGGACTCAACAAATCTCACAGCCATGGGCAGGCTGTTGTGTTGGATCAGCTCTTACAGACAGGAGTCTGTGGTTTCTCCCTCAGAGCTCCATGCTGCAAACGATGGTTGTTAGGATTTTTTTTATTTACACTATGTGGTTGTCTAAAATAAACCTCCTGTTGATCATAACTTTGTCCAACTATGTGTATTTTCATATCTAGCATCAAGGCAAAGCATATGGACAAAAAGGAAGCAGAGTTCCCTGAGGAAGCAGTGCACAGTGAAGCAGAATTTTTGCATCCTTTTTAAAGGAGAAAAAAAAAAAAAAAAAACCTTCTTTCTGCATGGACAGGAGAATCTTTGCCTGCAGATAAAATATGAATTTCAGTAAAAAATGAGAGGTCAAAAACCACTTCAATATAAGCAGGTCTTTTGGTATTCTATGGTTGTATAAGGTCTTAACAAATTCTGCTAAGAACCGAATGCTATTGAAGAGTATTAACTTTGTCTAGTTTACAAAATACGATAGAAATCATGCTGGTTTGGAAAGGTTTATCCAAAGCAGTTTCCCTCAGATGTTGATTGCATATTCTGGTAGATTGCAAATAAACTCAGTGTTAGCTGTTGGTTTCAAGAAAGGCCTGAAGTAATGTGTATGTTCATCAACAAGTCAAAAGTGGAAGAGATTATATAGACAGTGGAATTAATTGTGCAAATGAAGAATGATACAGAACAATTTTAAAAATTGAAAAATGAATTTCAATAGAAGCTAAAATGCTAATGGCACTAGAATAACACCATGAAGAATTATAAGAGAGATGGCAAAAAATATACAAATGCAAATCTCAGGTCATAGACTAACCATGACTACATAGAGATTCATTACTATAATGGGTTGCTGTAAAATGCCATTTTAAGCCAGAAAGATGTTAATTCCTGATTACAAAACAATCATAATGCCAATTATGAATTATAGGTTACATATTATTGAAAAGAAATTGTCGAAATAGTGGGAATAATAAAGTCTGCAGCCATAACGGAATTGCTGGATAGTTTTGTAACTGGATTTACATCTTTGAGGAGATGTGGCGAGGAATATAGAATAGTATATAAATTTGAAAAATAGTCTGTTTTAAGAGGTTTTTTTGAAAGGACATTAGGGTCAAGATGAGAAGAACAGAGGATGAAACTTAAATGAAGGAAATATCACAGATTTTTGGCAAATTTAAGTTTGATCTGGCAAGTTCTTTAGACTTTTTTCAGTCCATTAAGCATTGTTTCACCATTGAAAAAATAGGGCCTAAAATCTGAATACATACAACAGCAAAAATTCACACTAGCTACCTGTTTGATTCAATGCAATGACAAAAAAAATGTTTTCCTGCCTGCAGTATATAACTGGAAAACATTTTTGTAAACTGATAGAATTATATAGCAACTTACCTGGACACTGTATTGTAATGGATTATTAAGAATAAAACTCAGATTCTGTGTTGATTGAGTGAAGGTGTGTTTCTTTTTATGTTGCATGAGTAGCGGGCTGAACTTTATAAATCACACAATGATATGTATTAAATATGTATAATATATATGATATCAGATATATAAGGTAAATAAGATATAATGTATCCAATAAATACATTAGATAAGTGTATCTGTGTGTATCTATTTATATATTATATAAATATATGTGTATCTAAACAAGAATCAACATTAAATAATCTATTCAATGGCTGCCAGGATCAAGGTTTTATTGTGTCTGCTGCCAGTCTCTGCTAATACATGCAATCTCAGCTTCAAATCTGAACAGGCAAGGAAGACAAAATCTCAATGGAAATGGTAGCACAAAGAGATGATGACTGATATTTGATATGCAGTCCCACCATAAAGTTAATGGTAGATCTTTCTAGCTCAGTGAGTGTCCTACCCAGTAACCCACACTTTCTCTAGTAACTGATATATAAAATCATATTGCACAGAGTAGGTATACGGTCTTACCTCAAAAGCTAAAATCCACTTAAAAAGTGGTGGTCTAGCTGTTGCAAAATATTAAACCAAGATTTGTTTCATCTCTTGATTTGTTATCCTAATTCCAGCCCTTGTACAGGTGACCTCAACAAAGCCATAGGTCTATATAGTTCATTATTTTTAGCTTAAACTGCATTTCACAAACTTGTCATACTTTTCATCACCAAAATTTGCTCACCATGAGCAAGGGAGTAATTGTTTTAAAGATTAAATTATTCTTTATTTTGGAGCAACTTTAACTGTCTTTAAAATTTATTTTGCTATTGACAATAAACTAAATTCTTTGTTACATATTAGAGATAATTCCTTGTTTAGCTTAATAAATAAACATAATTTCTGTTCATTTTGTATTCCAGTAGTAGTTTATCTTGGAAAAGTGTGGTTAGATAACCTGCATACAGTATATTAACACACACATTTTGATGGAAACAGCTTAAGCATTGTGGATTCCTATAATGAGAAAAGAGAATCTAAGCTTCCTCTGAAAGAATAATGCAGAGTTCATTTTTTGAGAATGCTGAGAGTTGTGTTAAAATTTGAAAATACTTCCACTCAGTTAAAAAATACCACCTTTTATTTCCTTTCACTTGTTTCAGTGGCTAAGAATAGTTTCACTGATGCCTGTTTTTCCCACTGGCCAGGCTGCAGCAGGATCCTGTTGCCTTTTGTGATTGAAAAATTTTGACACAGTCTTTTTGTCTCTTTCAACCACTTGGGTCAGAATAGCACATCTACATAGAGTGTTCCGTTCCCAAATTAAAAAAAAAAGACAAATCAGCTGAAGGACTACCTAACACACAATCTACTTTTTCTCCTTTAAACTTTTTGGACAGCAATTCTCACTTTGAAGTCCGGTAGAAATTGAGATAAAACAATGGTGTCTCCATAATAAGAACCATAGTCAGAGCATACCTGGAGTAAAAGGATGTTTAATCATTATCTAATCAATATTTCCACAAACCTGAGCTTGGCTTCCTTGATAGTTCTGGGGCTCATCCCTCACTGGTCTCTCCAGTCTCACTTTTTCCTTAAAAAAAAAAAAAAAAGTCTTGATTTTTTTCTTTGTGAAGATCTAAAAGAGCTATAACACTTCACCGAGGCAGAAATACTGGAGCTCCAAATTCTGAAGCTCCAACTTCTGAAGTAGCCCGTCTATCTCATTCAAGGATAATCCAGGTTAAAGCAGCCAAACATAGACATTTAGTAATGGATAAACAGAAAAGAACCCTTATTATTGTAAGAGCTACACAATAGGTTGCAATGAATGTGTTTGGTGAGCACAATGCAAAATTGACTACTGCTTCTAATAGCTTTAGTTTTCTGATAAGGCCTTAGTTTTCAGTAACTGGAGAAAAGCTGCACCAAGGAATTCAGGAGTATGAGGTGGCAAAATTTCCAAGTGCTGGCTCATCTTATTCTTTCCAATAAGAAAGAATGCAGAGGGAAGTGAGAAGGCCCAAGGCATACTTATTAGCACAGTAGTGGGACTCTAATTTTTCATCTCCCTCTTCCCTTAACTAGGTGTCCTTTTTGTGGCTGTAAATTCTGTGTTTCTGAAACAAAAGGAACTGTCTATGCTGTCTGGGATTCCTGGAGGTTTAGCACCTTGCCTGTGCTAGTACTAACAGTTATGATGAAATTGTCCTTATGGGCTTCAAGATATGAAGTAGATCTAACACTTTATGTAAATCCCAAGTGGAAACATGGTCATCCTGTTCATAACAGATTAATCCAGCATGTGGAAAACATTGTGTGGAATCTGTAATCTTGGATCATGACAACGGCAGCTCCACTTACCCATTTAGGTTGTACAAGGTGTTTGGATCCACGTCCTCTAATGTGTTCACAGACTATGTGTGTCTTGGAGCTGTGAGCTGCAGCAAAAGCTAAGGTCTAACACAGCACCAGGATGCTAGTTTTCTTGTACAGCAGCCTAAATCAACACTTGCATTAAAACCAATATACAATTAACACCATTCTGCAGGCTTTACAGCCTCATTCAAGGTCAGAGATTTGTAATGCAGACTTTCTACTGGGACTAATTGAGTGGCCTATCATTGGTTTGGCCATTAAACAGTAGACTGGAAAAGGTAATGCACACCACTATTCAAATACTTGTCCAAATGCCTCTGAAAAATTACATACTTAGATCTGATGTTATTTTCTTGTGTTTGATATAATTGTTTACTTTATGAAGATTCACTGCCAAGACTTAATTGGTTTAGTGGTGAGCTTCATAGTGTTAGGTTAATGGTTGGACTGGATGATCTTAAAGGTCTTTTCCAACCTAAACGGTTCTATGATTCTATGACTTGACCATGAAATACAATTCTGTGTGTTTCAATCAGAACAATTTCCCAAAGAAGCATTGTCTCCCTTCTTCCACTTCCATTACCTCTGTATCCCATACTGAGAAGAGATCAAGCAAAGTTAAAAAGACTGCAGAAATTGTGTGAGTTTATAGTCCTGAACCTTTCGGAGGCTGTTGTAGAATTTTCATTTCTCACAATCTTCTCTTCTGTATGCAAAGCCCCGTCATTTCCGTAAATGTAATTTTATACACTAAAAGCTCTCAGACTTTAACAGACTTAGGATGAGACAACTACATGTAATTCCTAAAAAGCCTGATGCTCCATATCTATACACCTAAATCATCATTCACTTAATAGCAGAACAAATCAGTCATAATCTCAGATTTTGGTGTGCATTATGCTGAGACATGCCCACACTAATATGCTTTCTGATAAAGCAAAAGCTTACTCTGTCAGAACACAAATCTTCTTTTGTCTCTAGTAAAGTCAAGGGAGATAGAGCTGAGTCTGCAGTAGGACTGCTTACTTGAGAATGTTTGGTGATTTATTAGCAGATGTCATTAAATATACAGAAAGACCCCAGCATTCAAGGTTGGAAAATAAGAATGCAGGAGAGAAGCAATATATACAAAGCAAAACAGGAGAAGTAAATATTATCATGGACTTATAACAGTATCACACAGATCCATACATATGAAAACTACAGATCTGTGCTATTTCTAAGCATGCAGTTATTCTAGAATTGTGAATCTATCAATTTGTTTAATGTGGTCAGCTCTTCCCTAACAGCATTTTCAGCTTGACACTGACTGACAGCATGGTGGTATGATCAGTGACACAGAGGGCTCACTGGATGTGACAAACACTTTGGTTTGATTATAACTGGTAACTCTGTTAATGCGAAAGAAATAATTACATTTCACTATCACTTCTGATCCATCATCTGCCACTCTAAATCTAGTGTCAGAGAAAAAAACAAATTTCTTTGTTTCAACTTTTGGTCAGATATTGGAACAGGTAGAAGTATTAAATGACCAAAAGGTGACAAATGCCCTCAGGTTTTATCAAGAAAGAGAGGGAGAGAAGGCTGTGAATGTTCCCCACATACTAGGTGTTTGTTAAGTATTTACTAAATATTTTAATAAACAATTAATGTGTAAATTAATAATTAACAATTAGTGTCAATTAATACAATATTGGTAAACCTCACTCGGAATGAAATAGAATGGCTGTTTAGCAAGCATCAGCACAATGCCCAGGTTAGCAGTGAGAAGAAATACTGCACAGTTAAAAATTCAAGGGAATAATTTTGGTAGGCGGAGTGCAGTTATCTATAAAGTACCTAGCCCATGACTCAAAGGTAGTGGTCCTGTTCTTGCAAGACAGTGAATTACATGATGACGACAATGAAAAAAATTTTACTCTCAGGAGTAATGAGAAAGAGAAGGATGCATAAGAAATCTTAACCAAAAATGTCATTGTGTGTAACAATCATAGAATCATAGAATGCTTTGGGTTGGAAGGGACCTTTAGAGATCATCTAGCCCAACCCCCTTCCACTGAGCAAGGACAGCTTTAACTAGATCATGTTGCTCACAGCCCCATCCAACCTGACCTTGAAGGTTTCCAGGGATGGGGGCTCTACTACCTCTCTGGGCAACCCGTTCCAGTGCTTTACCACCCTCGTTGTAAAAGATTTCTTCCTTACATCCAGTCTAAATCTACCCTCCTTTAGTTGAAAACCATTACTCCTTGTTCTGTCACAACAGGCCTTGTTGAAAAGTTTGTCCCCATCCTTCCTATAGGCCCCCTTTAAGTACAGAAAGGCCACAAGAAGGTCTCCCCACAACCTTCTCTTCTCCAGGCTGAACAACCCCAACTCTCTCAGCCTGGCCTCGTAGGAGAGGTGCTTCAGCCCTCGGATCATTTTTGTGGCCTTCCTCTGGACCTGCTCCAACAGGTCCATGTCCTTCTTGTGTTGAGGGCTCCAGAGCTGGACACAGTACTCCAGGTGAGGTCTCACCAGAGCAGAGCAGAGCAGAGCAGAGCAGAGCAGAGCAGAGCAGAGCAGAGCGGCAGAATCACCTCCCTCGACCTGCTGGCCATGCTTCTTTGGATGCGGCCCAGGATACAGTTGGCTTTCTGGGCTGCGAGCACACACTGTTGGCTCATGTCCAGCATTTTATCCACCAGTACCCCCAAGTCCTTTCCTGCAGGGCTGCTCTCAATGGCTTCATCTCCCAGCCTGTATTGATATTGGGGGTTGCCCCGTCCCAGGTGCAGGACCTTGCACTTGGCCTTGTTGAACCTCATGAGGTTCCCACACGCCCACCTCTCCAGCTTGTCCAGGTCCCTTTGGATGACAACTCATCCTTCTGGCACACCACTCAGCTTGGTGTCATCTTCAAACTTGCCGAGGGTGCTCTCAATCCCACTGCCTATGTCATTGATGAAAATATTAAATAGCACTGGTCCCAGTATAGACCCCTGAGGGACTCCACTTGTCACCGGTCTCCATGTGGACATCGAGCCGTTGACCACTACCCTCTGGATGCGATCATCCAACCAATTCTTTATCTACTGAACAGTCTGCCCATCAAATCCGTATCTCCCCAATTCAGAGAGAAGGATGTTGGGGGGGGCTGTGTTGAAGGCTGTACAGAAGTCCAAATAGATGACATGTATTGCTTTTCCCTTGTCCACTGATGCAGTCACTCCTTCATAGAAAGCCACTAGGTTAGTCAGGCAGGACTTGCCCTTGGTGAAGCCATGCTGGCTGTCTTGAATCACTTCACGTTCCTCCATGTGCTTTAGTGTAGCTTCTAGGAGGATCTGTTCCATGATCTTCCCAGGCACAGAGGTGAGGTTGATAGGTCGATAGTTCCCAGGGTCCTCCTTTCTTCCCTTTTTAAAAATGGGCACAACATTCCTCTTTTTCCAGTCAGCAGGGACTTCACCTAACTGCCATGACTTTTGAAATATCATGGAGAGTGGCTTGGCAACTACATCAGCCAATTCCCTCAGTACTCTGGGGTGCATCTCATCAGGTCCCATAGACTTGTGTACATTCAGTTTCCTCAGGTGGTCTCAAACCTGATCTTCCCTTACAGTAGGAGGGGTTTTAACCCCGTGGTCCCCATCTTGTGGTCCATCGACTCAGGAGGGGTGAGGAGAGAGGTTGCCAGTGAAGACTGAGGCAAAGAAGTTGCTGAGTACCTCAGCCTTCTCCTCATCTGTTGATACTAGGTTGTCATTCTTGTTCATCAGGGAGGGTATGCCTTCTTTAACCTTCCTTTTCTGTTTGACATACCTGTAGAAGCCCTTCTTGGTTTTCGTTACTTCCTGTGCCAAGTTCAGCTGCAGCCATGCCTTGGCATTCCTGACCCCATCCCTACACAACTGGGCAGCTTCCCTGTACTCGTCCCAGGTCACCTGTCCCTGCTTCCACTGCCTGTGCAGGTCCCTCTTGCCCTTTAGTGTGACCAGCATGAATTGACTCAGCCATGCTGGTCTCTTCCCTTCCTTGCCTGATTTCTTACACCTGGGGACTGAGAGCTCTTGCACTCTATGGAAGGTGTCCTTAAAGATCTGTCATCTGTGTTCCGTTCCGCTGTCCCTGAGGACCCTTTCCCAGGGGGTCCTTCTGACTAACTCCTGGAAGAGCTGGAAGTTTGCTTTCCTAAAATTTAGGGTCCTGACTGTACTCCTTGCTTTTCCCATGTCCCTCAGGAGCATGAACTCCACCAATGCATGATCACTGCAGCCCAAGCTGCCTCCAGTCTTGACATCATCGATGAGCTCACTTGCATTGGTGACCATCAGATCCATTATTGCATCACCTCAGGTAGGGGTGTCTGTTACCTGTCTTAGGAAGTTGTCCTCAATGCATTCCAGGAATCTCCTGGATTGCCTACAGCTCGCCGTGTTGCTTTTCCAGCAAATGTCAGGGTGGTTGAAGTCCCCCAGCAGGACAAGAGTCTGCAAGCACGAAGCCTCCCGGAGCTGGAGGAAGAAGGCTTCGTCAGCAGGCTCCCCTTGATCAGGCGGCCTGTAGTAGACACCAGCCACAAGGTTCCCTTTGTTGCCTCTGTCTCTGATTCTTACCCATAAGCTTTCGACCTGCTGGTGGCTATTCTTCAGGGACAGCTCTTCACACTGTATTGATTTCTTCATGTAGAGGGCAATGCCTCTGCCCTTCCTTCCTCACCTGTCCCTTCTGAACTGCCTGCAGCCATCGATAGCCAAATTCCGGTCATGGGATTCATCTCACCAAGTTTTAGTTAGGTTAATCAGGTCATAGCTTTCTAGTAGCACAGTAGCTTCCAACTCCTCCTCTTTGTTCCCCATGCTGTGTGCGTTCATGTAGAGGCATTTCATCTGGGCTGTTGGCCGTGTCACCTTAGTGGAACATCCCTTGTTTCTCTTGAGGTGTTTCACAGAGGTTTCCTTGTTTGCTCCTACTGCCTCAGGAGCCCCCGGCTCATCTCTGCAAGACTTTGACTGTGCTGCAGTGTCCTCATCATGCCTCTGGGCAACAGGCTGAGGGCTCACAGTAGCACCCTGTCCCTCTAACCATTGTGTACCATCCCACAGCTTGTCACAGGCAAGCCTGGTATGATCCTGCTACTGTTTCACCTGGTATGGATACTATAATTACAAACACCCTAATTTTTTGCATCATCCTATTTACTTGAAAAATTAACTAAGCATAAATAAGGATTGTGAAGAAAATAAGCAAGATTTTTAATAATGAGATCCCACTCCTGATTTACAATGGCAGATGATGTATAAACTGTAAATAAAGACAATACTGAACTATAATTACTCTACAAGCAAGTGCCAGGCAGTACAGTTGTTAAACCAGGAATGCATGTCTGTCTCCAGCTTCCCAGTGGAAATAAAAAAAAAAGTTAAAAAATATCACTGAATATGAAGAAAAATGACAAAAGTATCCATTAATAACAGTAAAAATACTGTTATTTTTACTGATTATCTTACATTAAGCCCAGCACCAGTTTCTTAGAGGTGCAGTATACTTGAGGCTCAGGACTACATTAATACAATTCGGTGTCTCTTCTTAATATGGGGAAGATAAAATAGCAAACGACAACATTCCCAAAAGCAACAGTGGTTTGTTCTGCCTAACTTCACAACATGTAAGCTTTCCTGTGGTCTCCTGACCAAAACAGAGGGTATCATCTAGTTCATTCTCCTTCTTCCAGGAAAGAGCAATGACAATGTTTTTGAGAGATGTCTATCCTGCACATAACATTTCCAGGGATGAGGTTGCACAGCTTTGTCTCGCATGTTGTGAAGTCTCCTCTACTTAACTCCTCCTAACATGATAAAGTTTTATTTTTTCACCCACTCTAATCTCATCGGGTGCAATTTAACCTGTTTTTGAGGCACCGCACCTTCTGAGCTGAGGACTATAATCACACCTTCCTTCAGTCTTCTCTGGTATGAGATTAGACGATGGTGACTTTTTCAGTCTTTTGCCATAAAGCTTGTTATCATGATATCCAGTCATCATCTTTGTTCTCTTCTGTCATGTCTCCGTTTGTCCATGTCTCTCAAACATCAGATATGACAAGGCTAGGAAAGAATATCTTTTATGTGAAAACATCTACTCATTTTAATAAAATAACTAGTTATGTCATCTGTTCTGGTGATACAGTTCTATTGCATGAGAATGTTTTAATTTTTTTAGAAACTATGTTTCTCATCCCTGTCAAATCCAACACTAACCTCTTTCAATCAGGATGGAAAACTGTTTGTAGCAAAAGTGTAGCTGAGTGCTACAGGAGAAAGATAGGCACTTTAAAAAAATCCATATGAAGTATTATTTTCTTCTGAGAAATATATTTTTTTGCATAGTCCATAATTAATTACCTACTTATTAGAAAAACTAAACTGAAATGAAAATGGCAAAGAATCTTTTATTTTTAGCAATATGTGTATTTCTCTCACAGTGTCTGTAAACATTCACTTCAATTTACCCTGAAGATTATTAGTGGATTATTAGTGCAGGACAGAGATCAAAAGACTGAAAAGTCCAACACAAATGAGCACCAAAAAAGATTGCACCTTTTACCAAAGCTTAATGCTAAGCTTGCAAAAGTAATCAAGAATATAATGAGCATTAAGAATACAATCTTGGATTAAAAAATTGAATACTTTTGCATTTCCAGACAAGCTGAAAACATACTGTCTAAGTCGTGATGGTGACACCAGCCACGGAGCCATGTATTAAGAGATTGGGTCTGCCTGTTCCTTCCAATGTCACCTCCCACAACTGGAAGGAGAGAGAAAAGATAACCTGTGCCCCCGATTCCCTCACTAACCATCCCAAGGCCCTGAAGTCTCTTTATCACCCTTGGGCTATGCACTGCAACTTTGTCACCATCCACATGGAAGAACAGTAATGGATAGTAGTCTGAGGGCTGTACCAGGCTGGGAAGTCTCCTGGTGATATCTCTGACCCAGACTCCTGGGAGGCAGCAGACTTCTCCATGAGGAGGGTCTGCTCAGCATATTGGACCCTCCATTCTCCTCAGAAGGGACTCTCCTACAACTGTGACCCTTCCTTTCTTCCTTTTGGAGGTGGTAGTAATAGGGGGAGTAGGTCTTTGTGGTCTTGGTGACGCCTCTGGTATAGATGGATCAACACCCACATCATCCACTGACTGGTCCTCCACATCTACAGCCTCAAACTTATTGTGCAGAGGCACATGGGGAGTCATGGTGGGCAAGGAAAGGGTTCGCTTGCCACCCTGATTGTGGACTTCTTTCCACTCACTGCTTCCCTCTAAGACCCTGACTACCTCCTGGTTGGGGGAGGATACTGGAACCCATTGATCACAGGCTTTCTCTGGTGGCTGTCCCTGGTCAGGTTTCTGGGAGGTCAGAGTGTGGTTCCTTCCACCAGTCTATCTCCTGCTCAGACTCCCTGATGCTCCGTAGCCTGTCTACTTCCTCTCTTAGCTCTGCCACCAGGCTCAGTAGACAGTCATTGAATAGAATCATAGAATCGTCTAGGTTGGAAAAGACCTTTAAGATCATCCAGTCCAACCATTAACCTACACTACCAAGCCCACCTAAACCAATCAAGGGCAGACTAGACTAAACCATATCCCGAAGTGCCACATCTACCTGTTTTTTGAACACTTCCAGGGATGGGGACTCCACCACCTCTCTGGGCAGCCTCTTCCAATGCTTGACCACCCTTTCCATGAAGAAATTTCTCCTAATTTCCAGTCTAAACCTCCCCTGGCGCAGCTTGAGCCCATTTCCTCTCATCCTATCGCTAGCTACTTGGGAGAAGAGGCCAACACCCACCTCACTACTACCTCCTTTCAGGGAGTTGTAGAGAGTGATAAGGTCTCCCCTCAGCCTCCTCTTCTCCAGGCTAAACAATCCCAGTTCCCTCAGCTGCTCCTCATAAGGCCTGTGCTCCAGACCCTTCACCAGCCTTGTTGCCCTTCTCTGAACACACTCCAGCACCTCAATGTCTTTCTTGTATGGAGGGGCCCAAAACTGGACACAGTATTCCAGGTGCAGCCTCACCAGTGCCGAGTACAGGAGGACAATCACCTCCCTGCTCCTGCTGGTCACACTATTCCTGATACAAGCCAGGATGCTGTTGGCCTTCTTGGCCACCTGGGCACACTGCTGGCTCATGTTCAGCCAGCTATCTACCAGCACCCCCATGTCCTTTTCAGCCAGGCAGCTTTCCAGCCACTCTTCCCCAAGCCTGTAGTGTTGCATGGGGTTGTTGTGACCCAAGTGCAGGAGCTGGCACTTGGCCTTGTTGAACCTCATACAGTTGGCCACGGCCCATCAAGCCAGCCTGTCCAGGTCCCTCTGCAGGGCCATCCTACCCTCAAGCAGATCGACACTCCCACTCAATTTGGAGTCATCTGCAAACTTACTGAGGGCACACTCGATCCCCTCATCCAGATCATCGATAAAGATATTCAACAAGGCTGGCCCTAAAACAGAGCCCTGGGGAACACCGCTTGTGACCGGCCGCCAACTGGACTTAACGCCATTTACCACTACTCTCTGGGCTCGGCCACCCAACCAGTTCTTTACCCAGCGAAGAGTATGCCTGTCCAAGCTGTGAGCTGCCAGCTTCCCGAGGAGGATATTATGCGAGATGGTGTCAAAAGCTTTGCTGAAGTCCAGGTAGATGACATCCACAGCCTTTCCTTCATCTACCAGGTGCATCACCAGGTCATAGAAGGAGATCAGGTTGGTCAAGCAGGACCTGCCTTTCGTGAACCCATGCTGGCTGGGCCTGATCCCTCGGTTGACCTGTACTTGCCTGTGGAGTTCGCTCAATATGAACCGCTCCATAATCTTTCCCGGCACCGAGGTCAGGCTGACAGGCCTGTAGTTCCCCGGGTCCTCCTTCCGGCCCTTCTTGTAGATGGGCATCACATTGGCAAGCCTCCAGTCATCAGGGACCTCCCCTGTTAACCAGGACTGCTGATAGATGATGGAAAGTGGCTTGGCAAGCTCCTCTGCCAGCTCCCTCAGTACTCTCGGGTGGATCCCATCCGGCCCCATAGACTTGTGAGCGTCCAGGTGGCATAGCAGGTCATTAACTGCTTCCTCCTGGACTATGAGGGCTCCATTCTGGTCCCCATCCCTATCCTCTAGCTCAGCGGCCTGAGTACACTGGGGATGACCGGTCTGGCTGTTGAACACAGAGGCAAAGAAGGCATTAAGTACCTCAGCCTTTTCCTTGTCCTCGGTGACAATGTTCCCCCCCACATCCAGCAAAGGATGGAGATCCTCCTTGGCTCTCCTTTTATTGCTGATGTAGTTATAAAAGCATTTTGTATTATCTTCTACAACAGTGGCCAGATTGAGTTCTAGCTGGGCTTTTGCTTTTCTAATTTCCTCCCTGCAGGACCTAACAAGATCCCTGTACACCTCCTGAGTTGCCCGCCCCTTCTTCCAAAGGCGGTAGACTCTCCTTTTTTCCCTGCGTCCCCACAAAAGCTCCCTATTCAGCCAGGCCGGTCGATTTCCCCACCGGTTGGTCTTATGACACACGGGGACAGCCCGCTCACCAGTCCACCTGGTCACAGCGCACACAGCTGTTTGCTCCACTGCCATCTGTTCCCAGTGCAAGCTGGTGGCACTCCCTGCAGCCCGAGACCTGGATGGCTGTGTGTTCCCCTGGGAGCTCAGTCTGGGTACATACAGCCTAGATAGGCTACTGCAGAGGATACAGCCTTCTGCCAGGTGGATACCATGGCCATGCCTAGGCTCCCTCTCACCAGCTGAACTTACTGAACCTACCTCTTGAGCTAGGAGGGGAACTTCATCCTGCCTGCACCAAATGCTGTGCCAACTGCCATGCCACGCCCTTCTGATGTGCCACGCCCTGTTTGCCCATCCTGTTCCCCATGCTCCTGGTCACTTGCGCTCCCTGGGGGCTGCTTTTATAGGTGGGGGGGTTTGGCCGCCGTCACTCCTGTCCCCGCCCATGCTGCGTCAGAGCTGTCCCACGTCAGCAGCTCGCCCTTTCCTGCTCTTTCCTGCTCTGGGGGAGGCTGGGGTGCCCTCTCTCTCCCTGCACTTTTGCCACCTTAGGAAGGGTGCCCCAATATAAGACTCCGCCCTGGACCCCTTCACCTCGGTGACTCTGCTGCTGATGTGGATTACTATCTTTTTTCCTACCCAGATATTAAACACAGAATAAACACTGAACCTCAAGTTACCCTACACTGGACACAAGTGTAAAGATGACATTACTAAGACAATGTCAAGTAATATCCAACCATAAAACAAGATGAGAAAAAACCTTATTGCTTTTTTGCAAGGTATAACATTGATCTTAACTTGTTGAGTGCTTGAAGAAGAATATAATCACCAACTTTTTGGTGTTGACATTCAAATAGGAACCTCCAGAGCAGAATAAGAAACAAGAATACTAATCTGACCATTGGTTTGCCAGATTCTGACTAACAGAAATTTCACATTTACAAAATTTCACTTGTTCACCTTTCTACTAGGTAGAGGAATTTATACAAAACACAGTGGTAAATTAGGAATATGAGAAAATATTTGCAGTCTATCATGAACACTGAAAACTGATGCAGATTTACAATAAATGAACTGCAGGCAGGTTTCCTATATTTAAAGAATAAATATGAGGAAAATAAAAATAATTCACTTAAAAGGACTTTTTTCTTGTAGGGTAAATAAAGTAATAGCACAATATGGTTGTTCTACTTCAGTGTTCATAGCAAAATTACTTTAAAAGAATGTCGGATCGACTTTTCCTAACTGTAGCCATACATTTTCTTAAAAGTAATCAACTTTTTGTTGGAATAACATACTTTGAATAACAGTGGCACAGTCCACCACACTTGGATTACATTAGTGCAGTCCATATCACTTCAGCATTCATTAATAGTAATTGTTGACTATTTGGCTAACATCCAAACCATGTGAAATATAAAGGTAACCAACTCCTTGGTTATATCTTCCCTAGAATTTCTCTGCTGGCTAAGGCTATGACATTGGCAAGTCTCAGTGGTTTTGTTGTAATTCCAGCAAACTTGATCAAGGAAGCGATTATAGGCTTCAGCCTTAGACCTGAATCTTTCTTCTTCATAAAAAGGACACATTGTGACTGGCAAGGGATTGTCATATCACCCTGGATCTTTGTATCACATTACATATTTTTCAAAAGTTTATTCAGGAATTAGCTCATGAAATTATCTGTCTTCAACTATACAGTGACTAGCTGTTCTAACAGACATGTACAGTCCCAATCCCCTCAATCTTGACACCATTAAAGAAAAAGAACCAACCCCCACATTCTTTGTCATGTTTAAGAAAACATCTAAAAGCACTGAATCTAACTGTTGTCTTTATTAGGGGTTTTGTTTGTTTGTTTATCTCATCATTGGATAGAGCATGGTGCTAATAACGCTAAGGTCACAGGTTCAATCCCTGCTTACTGCAGGGGGGTTGGGTTCGATGATCTCTCAAGGTCCCTTCCAACCCAAAGCATTCTATGATTCTATGAAAGGCAAGGACTGCTTTTCCTCACCACTTATCAGAGTGGATTCAGGTGTTTGGAAAACATGCTGTTAATTAGAGATTATCCCAAATAATACAGCGGAAGACACGTTAGTGCATTCAGCTATATCTATGGGAGCTTCTGCTATGCATTTTGGGAAATTCCATTTCTTAGAAAATTCAGAATTTATTCTACTGTAAGAACTTTTATATGACATTATCGTCTTGACCCCTCATAAAAATCTGATGCTTAAGGAGATTTTTGACAAAATTGCTATCCTATTCTTAACACTACATACTTAATTCACTTGTTTATTTCTAGTTTCTGAGTAATGATTTACTCAACAATATTTTTAGAGAGAGAGAAATTACTGCACTCATATACTGATGGGTGTTTTACATGCTGTAATTACATACAGGTATTTAACATGCATATGAATTGCACCAAACTGAAGTCAGAAGACAAAATCAGAGATACATGGAGGTAATAAAAATCACTTATTATAAGCTCAATTTCATAATTTTGTATATATTCTTTACCTGCAGATCTTAAGTTTCTGATCTATAAGAATAAACAATATGTTTTCAGCTTGTCTGGAAATGCAAAAGTATTCCATTTTTTGAGACAGCCAGCATGGCTTCACCAAGGGCAAGTCCTGCCTGACTAACCTAGTGGCTTTCTGTGAAGGAGTGACTGCATCAGTGGACAAGGGAAAAGCAACACATGTCATCTATTTGGACTTCTGTACAGCCTTCAACACAGCCCCCCCCAACATCCTTCTCTCTGAATTGGGGAGATACGGATTTGATGGGCAGACTGTTCAGTAGATAAAGAATTGGTTGGATGATCGCATCCAGAGGGTAGTGGTCAACGGCTCGATGTCCACATGGAGACCGGTGACAAGTGGAGTCCCTCAGGGGTCTATACTGGGACCAGTGCTATTTAATATTTTCATCAATGACATAGGCAGTGGGATTGAGAGCACCCTCGGCAAGTTTGAAGATGACACCAAGCTGAGTGGTGCGCCAGAAGGATGAGTTGTCATCCAAAGGGACCTGGACAAGCTGGAGAGGTGGGCGTGTGGGAACCTCATGAGGTTCAACAAGGCCAAGTGCAAGGTCCTGCACCTGGGACGGGGCAACCCCCAATATCAATACAGGCTGGGAGATGAAGCCATTGAGAGCAGCCCTGCAGGAAAGGACTTGGGGGTACTGGTGGATAAAATGCTGGACATGAGCCAACAGTGTGTGCTCGCAGCCCAGAAAGCCAACTGTATCCTGGGCCGCATCCAAAGAAGCATGGCCAGCAGGTCGAGGGAGGTGATTCTGCCGCTCTGCTCTGCTCTGGTGAGACCTCACCTGGAGTACTGTGTCCAGCTCTGGAGCCCTCAGCACAAGAAGGACATGGACCTATTGGAGTGGATCCAGAGGAGGGCCACAAAAATGATCCAAGGGCTGGAGCACCCCTCCTACGAGGCCAGGCTGAGAGAGTTGGGGTTGTTCAGCCTGGAGAAGAGAAGGCTGTGGGGACAGCTTCTTGCGGCCTTTCAGTACTTAAAGGAGGTCTGTAGGAAGGATGGGGACAAACTTTTCAACAAGACCTGTTGTGACAGGACAAGGAGAAACAGTTTTCAACTAAAGAAGAATAGATTTAGACTGGATGTAAGGAAGAAATCTTTTACAATGAGGGTGGTGAAGCACTGGAACAGGTTGCCCAGAGAGGTAGTAGAGCCCCCATCCCTGGAAACCTTCAAGGTCAGGTTGGATGGGGCTGTGAGCAACATGATCTAGTTAAAGCTGTCCCTGCTCACTGCAGGGGGGTTGGGCTAGATGATCTCTAAAGGTCCCTTCCAACCCAAAGCATTCTATGATTCTATGATTTTATGATTCTATGAATCTATGAATCTATGATTGTTACACACAATGCCATTTTTGATGAAGATTTCCATCAAAATCTTGATTAGTCTATATGTTTCAGATGGCTTTCTTATGCATCCTTCTCTTTCTCAGTACTCTTCTTCTCTTTCTCAGTACTCCCGAGACTAACATTTTTCTCATTGTCTTCATCATGTAATTCACTGTCTTGCAATAACAAGACCACTACTTTTGAGTCACGGGCTAGGTACTTTATAGATAACTGCACTCTGCCTACCAAAATTATTCCCTTGAATTTTTAACTGTGCAGTATTTCTTCTCACTGCTAACCTGGGCATTGTGCTGATGCTTGCTAAACAACCATTCTATTTCATTCCGAGTGAGGTTTGTATTAATTGACATTTTCCTTGTATGGATATCCGTACATATTTTTGCAGTGATATGTAGTTAGACATACATACAGGTGTTCATGAAAGAGAACAACAGAACTACAGCAGACTAGAAATTCTGGCACATTCAAGAGAATGGAGAAAATAACAAGATACAACCACTGGTCTTGCCACATAGGATTGGGAGAAAATTGTACCACATTATATTCAAACCAGCTAATTCCACATCTAACCCTAAATTGAAAGTAACTCTTTCGACCTTACAAAGTTCAGTTCATTGAGAAAAAAAAGTGAATACAAGAACAAAGAGTGTCCTAGGTTTGTCTTTGTCTTGGTCCTATTTGACCTCTTAGGAAAAGATGAGAGGCAGAAGTACTGTGTTTGTTGCTGAGTATTTGACAACTTGACAAATGAAAAATAAAAGAACCCGCTTACCAGCTTTGAGAGATGACTATAGTATATTGCTCTGTCATTTGACAGATGACCTGACCATTGCCATGGGAACCAGCAGGAAGCAAAATGCCACATGATAGAAAGCTGCTACAGAGTGGTAAAGGCTAATAACATGAAATAAATGAAGGGGTTAAAAGGTTAGGAAAATTCTGGTAGTTCCCGTGTGTAGTCTGACTATAAAAATATGTTTCAGTCTTCAACAAGCTGTCGTAGAAAGAGCATGGAGATTAAAGGATGAAAAATAATATTTAGAGCTCTCCACCCTTAAAAATTCTAGGTTTATCCTTCATGCATTAGCTTAGCATTTAGCAGTAGAATGGAGACTTAAGAATTGACATGAAATACTTTAGAAATGCAAAAGAAAAAGTAGAGTAAAATCAATAATGGTGTGAGGAATGACTTCAGCAGCTTGTCTTTTCACAATAGTAATCAAAAAGTAATTTTATATCAAATAATTTGTATTGATTGATTGTGAAACTGAAATGCATTATACTATACACCTCGTTGTCTGGTTATAAATATGTGTACCATTTTTTCGGGCTTTTTCTTTTCTTATCGAGTTTCATTTTCTCCAAGACAATCTTTATTTTGTGTCTTTAATACATAGGAGCAAAGTCGCAGGATATGAATATTATTTGAGCTAACAGTTGCAGCTTGCTATCTGCTGTCAGCTTGTGTCTGGAAGGGAACAAAGGGGAGCATGGCATAACAGAGTCTTTGAACTAGCACCATTTACAGGTGATTCATCCAGCAGTTGTCAAGTGTTTTCTTCTTTCAGCTGCCCATCAATTGGTCAAAGAATTGGTTCAAATGGAATTGTATTTGCGTTTGAATGCAAAAATGCCCCATTATGATACAATAGCAGAAAACTGCAGGGCATAAATAAATTCTGTTAAATACATTAAAAAAAAACCCCAAAACCAAAACCAAAAAACCCCAGCGTTGTAAAGACACTACAAAAAAGGAGGAAGACCTCTTTTTCTCAAAGCCTTCATTTTAAGTCAGTTCCTGAGTCTCATGAACCCAAAAGATGTAGCAGACACTAAGAGGGTAAGTGGGTAGGTGTTGACTGTTTAAATACATCATACAAGAACATGAAAGTTGCAGGCAGAACTCCAATTTTATTTTTTAAAAAATTATTAGAAGTAAATTCCAATATCATAAATTACTCTGTCATATATTGTATAAATTATTCTGTCAGTCTGACCTCTGTGCTGGGGAAGGTTAAAGAGCAGCTCATCTTGAGTGCTATCATGTGGCACATACAGGACAACCAGGCAATCAGGCCCAGTCAGTGTGGGTTTATGGAAGGCAGGTCCTGCCCCACTAACCTGATCTACTTCTATGACGAGGTGACCTGCTCAGTGGATGAAGGAAAGGCTCTGGATATTGTCTACCTGGACTTCAGTAAAGCCTTTGGCACCACTTCCCACAGCATTCTCCTGGAGAAACTGGCTGCTTATAGCTTGGATGAGCATACTCTTTGCTGGGTAAAAAACTGGCTGGGTGGCCAGGCCCAAAAAGTTGTGATGAATGAAGTTAACTCCAATTGGTAGCCAGTCACAAGTGGTGTTCCCCAGAGCTCAGTAGTGGACCAGTTCTGTTTAATATCTTTAGCAATGATCTGGATGAAGAGATTGAGGGAACCTTCAGTAAGTTTGCAGATGACAACAAGTTGAGGAGGAGTGTTGATCTGCTCGAGGGTAGAAAGGTTCTAGAGAGGGATCTGGACAGGTTGGCTTGATGGGCCGAGGCCAATTGTATGGGATTCAACAAGGCCAAGTGCTGGGTCCTGCACTTGGGTCACAACAACCCCATGCAACGCTACAGGCTTGGGGAAGAGTGGCTGGAAAGCTGCCTGGCCAAAAAGGACCTGGGGGTGCTGGTTGACAGCTGGCTGAACATGAGCCAGCAGTGTGCCCAGGTGGCCAAGAAGGCCAACAGCATCCTGGCTTGGATCAGGAATAGTGTGGACAGCAGGAGTAGAGACGTAATTGTTCCCCTGTACTCAGTGCTGGTGAGGCTGCACCTGGAATACTGTGTCCAGTTTTGGGCCCCTCATTACAAGAAGGACATTGAGGTGCTGGAGCGTGTTCAGAGAAGGGCAACAAAGCTGGTGAAGGGTCTGGAGCACAGGTCTTCTGAGGAGCAGCTGAGGGAACTGGGATTGTTTAGCCTGGAGAAGAGGAGGCTGAGGGGAGACCTTATAGCTCTCTACAACTACCTGAAAGGAGGTTGTAGTGAGGTGGGTGTTGGTCTCTTCTCCCAAGTAGTTAGCAATAGGACAACAGGAAATGGGCTTAAGCTGCACCAGGGGAGGTTTAGATTGGATATTAGGACAAAATTTCTTCATGGAAAGAGTAGTCAAGCATTGGACCAGGCTGCCCAGAGAGGTGGTGGAGTCACCATCCCTGGAAGAGTTCAAAACACAGGTAGATGTGGCTCTTTGGGACATGGTTTAGTGGTGGACTTGGCGGTGCTAGGTTAATGGTTGGACTTGATAATCTTAAAGGTCTTTTACAATCTAAACAATTCTATGTTACGATTCTATATCTACTATCTTTCTTTCAAAATATATTTTGACTGAAAATTCCCAGAATTTGAATGTATTTTATTAGCACATTTTATTAATATATTCTGCAAGATAACTTATAGTATTAAATCATCATAGAATCTATGTATTAAAAATCCTTTTTTGATTTTGCTCCTTCTGATATTTATGGAGGCCTCAGAGAATATAATTCATCCCATGGTCTCAAGAAACTTAATGTGAGAAAAATGCATGTTATATTGAAAACCAGTGTTTGTAGAGTGACTATTGAAATAGACACGCTTCATTAAAAAAAAAATTCTTACTTTGTCTGCTATTCACTGAGCAGTTTATACTGACAAGGATAACCAGTTGCAAAATGTAACTTTTAGCCATGTTACCAGGCTGTCTTTCTAAGGTAGTAATTTTAAACACAGTCTAGTGAAATACGTAGCCTGCTGGCTGTGTAAACTCTGCATGCTAAAGGTGCTACAGTGCCTACAGATAGGGCTTCAGTGGTATCTTGCATGGAGAGTCAAAAAAGAGCATTGCAGTGCTTTGCTCATAGCTAGCAGAAACTTGGATTAGTTCTTTGGTGAAAAGTCTGATTTTTCTAGATTTGTTTTTGTCCCTTATCAATATAATTTGAAATAATTATTTTTTCACTGGACAAAAATTTTTGAAATGTTTTACTTGGTGATGTCTAAATAAATTTATTTTTGGCTCCATGAGGTGTTTATCTCTGTTATACTTCTGTGCCCTGAAATACCTGAAATACATCTGCCAGGAGACAATGTAGTCATGAAAATCTTATACCATGCCCCAAGCTCATTTTTCCCACACAGCTGTCTTTCTAGAGAGCCCTAATTGCAAAGGAGAGCATGACTCTGAAGTTGTTGCACCACAAACCTCATTAGGCTCATTAGCAGTTCAGCAGATAGTTTTAGGTCAAATCAATACATAATTGAAGATTTCAGATTTATTCAGAAAACTAAGATGCTTTGATTCACTTTGTGCACACAAAAATTGAAATATTTTGGTATGATTCCCCTGGCAGAATAGGGGAATGAAAGAAGTTTTTTTGTACATGTAGACATTTCATTACCATATCTTCATATTTTGAGACTCAAAATTGGTATTTTCTGGTTTGAGTCTCTTACTCAGAAACAAAGACTGTGGACTTCGGCACTGTAAGCTAAAGGTCAAATATAAAATTCATGTTGATATGTACATATTGAACCTATATATTTATTTTAACTTAACAATTCTGAATACAGTATATGAACTAGAAGAGAATGCTTTCCATCCCTTTTTATTATATTGGAGTAGCTGGTTTAAGAAAAGAAAAAAATGTTCCAATATAAACATATGTTTTTTTAATTAACTATGTCACTACCATCCTCAACACTTCTATAGTACTCAGATAGTTAGTACAGTCCAATTTTATTTTTATTTTTAATTAAGGTAACCATAGATTTTGTCTTTGTCTATATCTCATATATAGTTATGTTGTACTAATAAACCATTTATAAACCATACATATAAATTATTATTTGTAAATAATCAGAAACAGTCATAAATTTCTTGGATTGACAGAAAAAAAGAGAGAAGAAAGGAATCTGACGTATCTTGCTTCTGGTCAGATGGAAAACTTCACTAAGATAACAGTCTTGCTGCTGTTACTTCCTTCCAGCAAATTTCAGAATTATCTTTGTTCCTTTTGGAATCAGAAGATTCAGATGAAGACTGAAAATAGAAATTATTTTGTATGTCCACTAACAGTCAAAGCTGAGTCTGAGCTAATCCCAGCATTGTTTTCTGGCAGCGATTGGTTCATGTTTCATCTGTGCTGTTTCGTCACTGTGGTGAAAAAAAGCAGCAACTTTCTATTTAAACTACAGTGCTGGAGAGAAGATGGGTACCTCAAATGCTACTCATCTTCACTACTCAGACACTGTTGCATTTCGTAGTCAAGCCTTGTCTTTTTTCCAGGTATGCTTAACATGTTCAAGTTTTAAAGACTTTTCAGAATATGCTTGCATGTACTTTAGAAGATTCAGGTTAATATGGGTATAGTATATGCTGATGAAAATGACTTCTACAAAATCTTGTTCCTTGTTGGAGGAATATGCAATCATTTTTCAGTTTTTGTTCCTGGTTTTTGTACCAAAAGAAACTCCTGTTAAATAAACAGTACAGATCAGAAAAGTAGTATGACTTTGTGCAATAGTAATAAAGCAGTTTCAGGAACATAATTGAATCTCTTTGAGAATAAATTTTTTAAACATTAAAATTGAGTGAACCAATGCATTCATTCAGTTCTGCAGAATGAACTTCATCTGTATTGCATTTACATACATAAATATATGATATAAGATTTTATATCATTCAAAGTTTTTAAGGTCAGAAGAGACTATTATAATTTATTTGTTTGAATTCATGCTTAATATAGGTCATACAATTGCCTCTTATACTTTGTGTATCATGGCAATCTTGTAAAATTGGGCTGCAGAATAATTTTCAGAAAGTCATCACAGTTTGAGACACTTCAGTGAATTAAAACATACATCACAGCCTTACAGCTGTTGTTTGAATGATTAGTTGCCACTCTGCCTTTTTTAAGCTCCTTATCGCATTTTATTATACAAACTATCTTTGAAGCTACCTTTGATATACATAGAAAAAATGAAAATGCTGCTTGTGATTACATTTCAAAATCACAAAATAATTTACAAGTATGTGCCAAAACAATCATTTTCATACCCAGAGAAAAACACCCAATACCATTTCAGAACAAAACACCTGTATTGGAATAAATTACAACTGAAAGCTACATAACAAAACACTGTAAATTCTGAGATAATTGCTTGAAAAATGCTAGGTTCATTACTTCTCCCTTCTTAGATAGCTTTGTTTACTGCTAGCCCAATTAGTCATGAGCAGCACCTGACTTAACATGGTGTCCTCCACACTGCTGCAGTGTGATTCGCAGAGTAAGGTTCAGAAGGCAGAACTGCATGTACAGGACTATTAGCATCTATGCCCAAACTCTGCTTCTGCTCAGCAGATAAAGCTATGGTAAATGCACCTAAACTTCCACTTAGTCCGCACAGTGTTTTAAGGCCAGATAACCATATGTCCTCTGTTAAAAAATTATATAGCCACATGGTAATCTACTGCTATCAAACAGAAATTGTTTGGTTTGACACACTTTAGGTACCTTGACTTTTTTCTTGGAATAAAAATGTTTGGGCAGTGTGGGTTTTTAATTTATTTCATTTTTTGGTTTCTTTTTTTTGTTTGTTTTGGTTTTGAGCTACTTAGGGACTTAAATGCTAAATGTTATTTGAGGACTCAAACCCATATATAAAATATACCTAAGTATAATAAAGAGCAACTGGAATTCAAGTGACATTTCAACTTACTTTTCATTGAAATTGATGAAGTTTGGCATCAGTGATTTCTCCTTGCAAACATACCCTTGACAAGTCAAGCTCTCCCATAAGCACTGGAATGTCTAGGAGACTCCTCTAGAGGATGTCAGAACTAAGGCTTCTCTTTTTACTGTTCCTGCAAGTCATCTCTGCTGACCACAGAATAAGCCTAGCTTCCTGAGGCCACAATTGTCTCAGTTACTCTGTGCCTAGATCACTTTAGAAACTAGAATATATGATCTTATGAAAATTAAGAATGTATCTTATTAAATTAGTGTGTGGATACTGTTCAAAAACATGAAATATATTAAATCTTCAGTGGAAATTTTTGCAAAGCTATGAAACAAAAGTATCCTAAACTTCCTTTTTTGATTTGGCAAAAATTGTTCTTACATTACTTAGCTTCAAATATTAGAAAACTACATTAAAGTAGTGATATTTCTGCTGTTTTTCTGGAAAATGGAGACAGCCTTTGCTGGCTCCATCATCCTCCTGCTGAAATGCAACACCACACATAAAGACAAAATAAAAATAAAACCAAACAAGATGCACAGGCAATGAATTTTTCAGTCTGGGTTTTGTTTGTCTAGTTCTTAATATTTGTTGTTGCTATTTTAAATTTTGCATGTCAGAGCTCATTATGATAATGAGAGAACTTTATTATTGTCATTCTACTGATGGGGAGATTGGATCACAGAGAGAGATTTGACTTTGTTAGGATTTCCCAGTGAAGAAACCTAGGAGGAACATTTTCTTCACATGGGGGAGGTTTGGCATCTTGTATTAACTGTTATCATATTAACAACAATATTTTTAGTGGACCATGTTGCGTGAATTAAGGTATTTTAAATTCTAGGGCAGAAACAGGTATCCCTCTGTTGGGTTTTACCCTCTGCTAGCTCTTAATCAGACTGCAAGATAAAGAGTCCAGGAAGGCTGGGAGTTCTTCAAGAAGGAAGTCTTAAAGGTGCAGAAGTGGTCTGTCCCCATGTGCTCTAAGACGAACTGGTGGGGAAGACAACTGGCCTGGCTGAATAGGGAGATTTTGCTAGGACTCAGGGAAAGAAATGGGGTCTATCACTTTTGGAAGAAGGGGCGGGCAACTCAGAAAGAGTACAGGGATCTTGTTAGGTCATGCAGGGAGAAAATTAGAAAGGCAAAAGCCCAGCTAGAACTCAATCTGACCACTGTTGTAAGAAATAACCAAAATTTTTTTATAAACACATTAAGAACAAAAAGAGAGCCAAGGACAGCTCCATCCTTTGTTGGATGTTGGGGGTGGGGAACATGGTCACTAAGGATCAGGAAAAGGCTGAGGTACTTAATGCCTTCTTTGCCTCTGTCTTTAATAGCCAGACCAGTTATCCCCAGGGCATTCAGCCCCCTGAACTGGAAGACAGGGATGGGGAGCAGAATGGAGCCCCCATAAACCAGGAGGAAGCAGTTAATGACCTGCTACACCACCTGGACGCTCACAAGTCTATGGGGCCGGATGGGATCCACCCGAGAGTACTGAGGGAGCTGGCACAGGAGCTCGCCAAGCCACTCTCCATCATCTATCAGCAGTCCTGGTTAACAGGGGAGGTCCCTGATGACTGGAGGCTTGCCAATGTGATGCCCATCTACAAGAAGGGCCGGAAGGAGGACCCGGGGAACTACAGGCCTGTCAGCCTGACCTCGGTGCCGGGAAAGATTATGGAGAGGTTCATATTGAGCAAACTCCACAGGCAAGTACAGGTCAATCAGGGGATCAGACCCAGCCACCATGGGTTCACGAAAGGCAGGTCCTGCTTGACCAACCTGATCTCCTTCTATGACCTGGTGATGCACCTGGTAGATGAAGGAAAGGCTGTGGATATCATCTACCTGGACTTCAGTAAAGCCTTTGACACCGTCTCCCACAGCATTCTCCTTGGGAAGCTGGTGGCTCATGGCTTGGAAGGGCACACTCTTCACTGGGTAAAAAACTGTCTGGGTGGCCAAGCCCAGAGAGTTGTGGTGAATGGAGTTAAATCCAGCTGGCAACTGGTCACAAGCAGTGTTCCCCAGAGCTCAGTAGTGGGGCCACTTCTGTTTCATATCTTTATCAATAATCTGGATGAGGAGATTGAGTGCACCCTCAGTAAGTTTGCAGATGACACCAAACTGGGTGGGAGTGTTGATCTGCTGAAGGGTAAGAAGGCCCTGCAGAGGGACCTGGACAGGTTGGACCAATTGGCTGAGACCAGCTGTGTGAGGTTCAACAAAGCCAAGTGCTGGGTCCTGCACTTTGGTCACAACAACCCCATGCAACGCTACAGGCTTGGGGAAGAGTGGCTGGAAAGCTGCCTGGCTGAAAAGGACCTGGGGGTGCTGGTAGACAGCTGGCTGAACATGAGCCAGCAGTGTGCCCAGGTGGCCAAGAAGGCCAACAGCATCCTGGCTTGGATCAGGAATAGTGTGGACAGCAGGAGCAGGGAGGTGATTGTTCCCCTGTACTAGGCACTGGTGAGGCCGCACCTGGAATACTGTGTCCAGTTTTGGGCCCCTCGCTACAAGAAGGACATTGAGGTGCTGGAGCATGTCCAGAGAAGGGCAACAAAGCTGGTGAAGGGTCTGGAGCACAGGCCTTCTGAGGAGCAGCTGAGGGAACTGGGGTTGTTTAGCCTGGAGAAGAGGAGGCTGAGGGGAGGAGACCTTATAGCTCTCTACAACTACCTGAAAGGAGGGTGTAGTGAGGTGGGTGTTGTTGGTCTCTTCTCCCAAGTAACAAGTGATAGGACAAGAGGAAATGGGCTTAAGCTGCACCAGGGGAGGTTTAGATTGGATATTAGGACAAATTTGTTCATGGAAAGAGTAGTCAAGCATTGGAACAGGCTGCCCAGAGAGGTGGTGGAGTCATCATCCCTGGAAGTGTTCAAAAAACAGGTAGATGTGGCACTTTGGGATATGGTTTAGTGGGCATGGTGGGTTGATGATTGGACTGATGTTCTTAGAGGTCCTTTCCAGTCTTAATGATTCCTAGATTTTACTTTCATTAAAAAATAATCCAGTCACCAAGCCAGGAAACATGAAATTATTACTCTACCCTTAATTGGTTTAGTGGTGGACTTGGTAGTGTTAGGTTAATGGTCGGACTGGATGATCTTAAAGGTATTTTCCAACATAAACGATTCTGTGATTCTATGATTCTATGATATTCCAAAAGATACAATACTATATTGTTTGCTCAAGAACTTTAGGCATGCTTAAATACACTATTTCAGAAAGATCAATGTTCTCACTGCTCAAGTAGAATGTATATGAAGGATGTCTTTTGCCTGTCACTGACATATTCATGATTGAGATTATTTTCACGGTATTTTGAGCTGCCTGTTCCAATAAAAATTAAAACAGCTATCTCAAGTAACAGGTTTAGAAGAGACTAATACACCCTTGAAGATGTTTTTAGACTTAAAAGTCTAATCTTTATTTTCAGCACTCCTGTGTGAAATTGAACATGAATGCTGCTGAAGACCAAGATGGTGGAAAACAAAACAGATTTCACTTTTTGTTACCTCTGGCCATTCATTGAAACATACAGAAGTTGTGAATTCAGATGGACTACATGTAGTGGTTGACTCAAATGCTTCTTTGGAATGGTCTTGTTTATGTTTAAATCTTTGGTCCTATTGCAAAGAGGGTCTCTATTGATAAGCCTCCAAACAGCACCTGAGGCTGAGTAAGTTAGTTAAGGAGAAAGGCAATTAGGAAATATGTGTCTAATTCATGACTAACAGAAGTTTTCAGATTTGAAATTGTGCCTTGGTATTTCACTCACTTCTTTAGAAACAATTGTTATTGGCAACTTTCAATAATTTGTAAGTAGTTAGTTACAATTCATTACTCTTCTTTCCCCTCATGACTGTGTACACAGTCTTCCCAGAAATGAAATAAGCATATTGATTCCTGCTCTCTTACATTTAGGGAACAAGGTTAGAATAAACTGATTAGTGCATATATTACATTGATAATTGTATTTATACCCAAGTTACACCTAATAAAAGGTGTGAAGCCTAGCAAACATGACAAAACATAAACAATACCAATGACCTTTAAGATCAATGCTTCCACCACACTTTTAGAGATTTAATTTGTTTTCTTTTGGGTTTTTTTTTTTCCCCCAAGGGTCTTTGATTCCTTCTCTTTTCTGAATATTTCTGGAGAAAAATACAATTTTATTTTGTGAAACGAAGATTCAGCACAAAGGAAGAAATACAATAATCAAGCTTTACTTTCTTTGCTAGAATTCTTTGCTATTTTTTGCATATTTGCATCATATGTATTACTAATACTAGTTTCCACATATTGACAAATCCTTTCTTGCATGGAATTTTTAATTTTATATACATTAAACATTTAGATTTTTTTATGTCATTATAATGTTCTAATTTCACAGTAACTTTGAAAATAGTAAGAAAGTTGCTGTAAGAAACAAAGATAAACCCAAGATCAGAAAAAGTAATGTGTCCTTGGAAATAGAACATGTACAGCAAATTGTTCTCAAGCCATTTTAGTTTCATGTATTAGTAAGCAACATGTTGAATATTGAAACAACTGTCCTTCTGTTTACAACACTGAAATGTCCTCCACTTTTTTTACTTGAGGGTCAAAAGGACAGTATTTTGAAAATGTTTTAAGTTTACTAGTGGAAAGTTGAAGCTTACTAGTTGAAAATAATGCAGCTATAAACCACCAATTATAGCTCATATAGCTTTGAAAAAACTAAATCATGCTTTCTATTCCCGTTAATTTGGCTTATGCTGTTGTCTGAACAGAACAGACAATGTCTGTATTTAATAGATCAAAAAAGTAAAGAAAAGTAAATGGTCAGCACTAGGGTGAAATGATAAATCATAGAAACATAGAATGGCTGGGGCTGAAAGGCACCTTTAAAGATCATCTCATCCAACTCTCCTGCCATGTGCAGGGACATCTTCAACTAGATCAGGTTGCTAAAGCCCTGCCCAACCTGACCTCAAACACTTCCAGGGATGAGGCAGCTGCAACTACTCTGGGCAACCTGTTACAGTGTCTCGACACTCTCCTAGTAAAGAATTTCTTCCTTATATCTAATCCAAATCTACCATCTTTTAGTTTAAAACCATTACTCATTCTCCTATCACTACAGACCCTGGTAAAAAGTCTCCCTCCATCTTTCTTATAAGCCCCCTTTAAGTATCGAAAGGCTGCCATAAGGTCTTCTCAGAGCCTTCTCTTCTCCCGGCTGAACAACCCCAACTCCCTCAGCTTTTCCTCATAGGAGAGGTGTTCCAGCCCTCTGACCATTTTCATGGCCCTCCTCTGGACCCACTCCAACAGGTCCATGACTTTCTTGTGCTGGGGACCCTGGAGCTGGATGCCGTACTCCAGGTAGGGTCTCATGAGAGCAGAGCAGAGCAGGAGAATCACCTCCATTGACCTGCTGGCCATGCTTGTTTTTATGCAGCCCAGGATATGATTGGCTTTCTGGGCTGCAAGCACACATTGCCAGCTCATATCCAACTTTACATCCACCAGTGTCCCCAACTCCTTCGCTGCAGGGCTGCTCTCAATGCATTCATTGCCAGTTTGTACTGATACTGGGGATTGCCCCGACTCATGTGCAGGACCTTGCACTTGGCCTTGTTGAACTTCACGAGGTTTGCATGGGCCCACCCCTCAAGCCTGTCAAGGTCCTTCTGGGTGGCAACCCTTGCATCAAGTATGGCAACTGTGCCACTCAGCTTGGTGCACTTAATCCCACTCTTTATGTCATTAATAAAGATATTGAGTAGTATTGGTCCCAATACGGATCCCTGAGGGACACCACTTGTTACTGGCTTCCACCTGAACACTGAGCTGTTGAGTGCAACTCTTTGGGTGTGGCCATCCAGCCAATTCCTTACCCATCATAGTCCATCCATGTGACCCATCTCTCTCCAATTAAGCAATAAGAATGCTATGTGGGACCATGCTAAAGGCATAGCTTCCAGGAGGATCCATTCCATGATGTTACCAGGCACAGAGGTGAGGTTAAATGGCCAGTAGTTCCCAGGGTTCTCCTTTTTACCTTAGTTTTTTAAAAAAGGGGTGTGATATTTCCCTTATTCCAGTCACTGGGGACTTCACCTGACTGTCATGACTTTTCAAATATGATGGGGAGTGACTTAGCAACTACATCTGCCAGTTCCCTTAGGACTCTGGAATGCATCTCACTGGGTCCCATGGACTTGGCATGGACATGTTCCAGCATTGCATGAACAAGATGGACAAGAATTAAAAATTCTTTTTTTAGGTATAGCCTCCACTCATCACTGCTGCACACAATGGGATGAAAACAGGGACAGCATATTCTACATTTCACTCCTCGTGGTGGTGCATCCCCGCCCCACCCCACCCCACCCCACCCTTTTTTCTCTCTTCAACCGCTTTATAACCTCAGGGATTCCTGCCAGGCTGTGACCTTGTGTAGTGAGCTGGTCGGTTAAGTGCCCCTTAATTGTACCAGAAACTCCTACATGGTTGAAGTGGAGAGTGGCCTTGTCCTTACCAGAATGTCTTACACAGTTGAAGCAGGGAGTGAGAACAATCAAGTTACTCCTGACAGCTTTGAAACAGAACAGTAATTACTGACCCAGATCGTGGCTCAGATAGAGATTTACAATGACTAAAGCTAATCATCTCACGATCCTATAAAAGAGCAGTCCTAAGTGAGGCCCTTTGAGCTCTCCTGGACTGCAGTGGGCTGCACCAGCATCTCCCTCTGAGAAGGACTCAGAGCTAGCAAACTTAAAATTTGCTAAAGTCGGAGGTCCATTGCTGAAGACCGACAGTGGAGCCTAGGCTGAAACTCTTCACTCCTTGAGGCTCAACCCTTGCCCATTGAGAAATGCCAAGACAGTAGATGTGAGTATGTCACTGAACTTGAGGGGAATTTTTAACAGGTATATCTTTATATATATATATATATGTATGTATATATGTATTCATGTTTGTATGTATGCATGTATGAATCAGTTTAAGTAGTCTGTAGATGTTCAATTTAATTTCAAAGTGAGTCTTATACTGCTGCATTATCCTTATTCCTATAAAACATTGACCAAGTCTGAGACTAAGATGGGACATAGCTGCACCTAGACTCCTCTCTGAAAGGGAGTTTAGAAAGCAAGGGGGTCTATTCTGAACCTCATGACTCAACAGGAGAATCCTCCTGTTCCCTGCATCCACAATTTCACTCGAGTGTAACCTAATTTTCTTTTATGCACTCCTTCCATGTACTAGATATACACATATATACTATCCCTACTCACATAAACCATTGACCGAGTCTGAGACTAAGATTGGACCTAGCCGCACCTAGACTCCTCTCTGAAAGGGAGTTTAGAGAGCAAGGGGGTCTATTCTGAACTTATCCCCTTCCTTATCCCCTGTACCCATGATCCCTCTGTGAATCATTCCAACTCAGTGTAACTTAATTTCCCTTTTACGTACTTCCATGTAGTAATAGAGTGAATCTTGTCATCTTCAAATCTGTAACTAAGTCACTGTTTTGATCAATTTTGTCTAATCACATTGGTAATCACTGATGACTGAGTGCTATTAAAATATTACAATCAAATCCTGCAATTTGCTACAAGTAAATTCTAAACTGCTACTAAATCAAACTGTGTAAAGTCACTCATTCACAATATATTAGCATAATCAACAGGATTCACAAACCTGTATTTGTGACACTCCTATTCATACAGTAATACAGTACAGTAGAGAACGAATGGGTATAGACACCAAGTCAATGGCCTGGCATAGCTGAACAGCATTGTGGTAATGATGAGGCAAGCATCAGACTAGAATCATGTAAGAAAACAAGGCATTGGGATGCTCTTGTACACCTCTTCTTCAAAGGTCCGTAGCATGCAGAGATATATTCCATGATTTTCACAATCACATGTTCAAATTGAACACTTAGTGGCATTGCTGCATGAAGTCCATAGTGTTTTACTTTACATAATATCTAATACATTGAAGAAGTCGTTAGCATATACATTTTATTTATTTTGTGTTTTTTTCCTGTTTTGTTTTGTTTCACTTCCACATGTATTACAACATTTAGGGTTTCACTGATGCTGAAAAGTCCACAAACTCTAAATTACAATATTTGGTTTTCTTTCTTCTATTTTGCTTCGCTTTCTTCCTCTCTCTTTTTTTTTTTTTTTTTTGCTAAGGTAAGTTTTCTTTTAGAGAAAAATCTCAGAAAGTCTACCTCTTTATCTAATTCCCTATGTAATACAGATCTATTAAGAAGGAATTATTTCCTGATGCTAATGAAGGAAGTTAGAATTTTGTTATTGATTTCAATAGGATCAGGACTGCACCAACATACCCAAATCTGTACCTGGCTAATCACAGTATTTTATCTATGTTTTTAATTAAGCGGAAGGTTTCTTATAATTCTTTTTTTTCAATGTATGATCAAACTTCATCTGGAAGGAATTGTTATGTTTACTCTTTCTGTTCAAAGACTTTTCCTAATCATCTTTGTTGGAAGGAATGTAACCCTGCATACTAACAGTACTCAGCTGTCAAACACTTTGGAAATGAAATTGTATTCAAGAAGTTCAAGGCACAGAGACAAGAAGTTCAGAACAGTGGTGCTTCCTGCACATTTTAGTATATTGTTTCTGGCAGGTTTTCCATTATGCCTTTCCTCTTTTGGTTTCTAAATCTTTTCTTACTCTCTTTGTCTTGCATAGTTTTCAGGCTATAGCTAAACTACAGCAATGGATACTGTAAAAAAGTTCTAAGATAGATCAGTAAATCCTTCTCAGCTCATTTCTTCTCCTCTCAGCTACATGGAAAGAGATTTCTAGAGTTTTTCGGCTCAGACTTCTGTGAGGAAGATTGAAACATGCATGATCCTATATCCTATTTTCCTTCTATTCTAAAACAGGGATAATTGTATCATTAGGGAAGGAAGAGGGTTAAAATACTACATTTGAAAGGTTTCTAAAATACATCAGATTTTTTCCTTCCCTCTTGAAACTGATATCATACATTCTGTGGTACATTAAACATTTAAGATGGTACTGAAGAATATGTCTTATTGAGGCACCGTCCCAGAATAGCTTGATAGGGCTAGAAAAGCCTCAGGAGATCATCTTTTCTCTTCTTCTACCCCAAAGCAGAAACAACTACTCTTTTTTATTACAGTTTTATTACTCCTGACAGGGGTGGTCTAGGCTGCTTTTAAAGACCTCCAGTGCTGGAGGCCCCAGTAAGTCTATTCCAGTGCTTCACTCACTGTGGGAAAGTTTTGCTCATTTCTAACCTGAATCTACAGCTTGCAATGGCTGAACCAGTTTTTAAAAGCGGAGGAAAAAAATGAAAAGATTACTGTGTTGTATAGAAGTTACAGTTCTATAGTTATAGTTCTGAATTAATTTCATATCACAGTGAAGGCTATTAACTACCTTCTTAATAAATAATACCTTACCACTTTGAAATGAAAGAAAGGAAACTTTTTCAGAACTCTTGTTTTTATGCACTTTGACCTAAGGATGTAGAGTGTAAGGGGACATCTTGACATTCTCTGAGATCTTTTTGACAAATGACTTCATGCTGTTGGAGATGACTTGAAAATAAATCATATTTTGGAAATTTGTAGGTTCACATTAATAATTTAAGATCTATGCTGATATAGTGTTTCTATCAGAAATCAGTAACCCCTTTTTTTTACAATAGCTATGAAATCCTAAATTTCTTAATATCTGCCTAAATAGGATAATTCCTTCTCCCTCTTTTACTATTCACTTCATTTATTTATAGGATAACTTACAAATTTAACTCAGTTTTTCTGCCTCCTTTTCTTAATGAACATTTGAATGCAGTTTCTAGGTTGTGCAGAGAAAAGCTGGAACAGCATCTCTGACTTTGCAAAATCCAAAGCTGCAGTTAGACATCTCCATATTCCTTTAACAATGGAACAAAAAGGCTATTCTTCATGAAAATTAGAACCACACATCATGCTTTAAGAAAACCTGACAAAACACCAACCTTGACAAAACAAACTCTGTGAGTCTCTGATTATGTGGGAAGATAAAGAAGACACAATAATGCATTTCCTAGAATGGCAGCTAGCGATATCTTCAAATGGCCTTCACTAGAAGAAAGAAAGCACACTGCTTTAATCAATACACTGATAGTCTGTAATGTAAAGATTAAGATCAGAATATTTAAAAATTTAATACTTTGCTTCTCCATATAGCACTTTGGAAGTCAATATCTTTAGAAACCTGGTCCATTTCCCTGCTTTGAAAGCATTATATATTTAAGGTTTCTAAATAATTCATCCAGTCCATGTGATTAAAAATGTAAAAAGTAAGTCCATCCATTATCTTCTGCAGCTGCTGCCTGGATATTAGGAGTGTTTTCTTTTCTTTTCTTTTCTTTTTTTTTTTTTTTTTTTTTTAAACTGCTCAGTATTCTTTTCCTTCTTGCTGAACTGAGGCTTCAGTGGATACATTAAAGGAAAGGAATATTACCCCCACCCAGCTGCTAGAATAAAGCCTGCTCTTCCTCAGTTAGCAAATGTGAAAATACATGGGTGTTCATGCACACATGTATCCTTTTCTGATATTTACTTTTAAAAAGTTCTATGAAATAAGGTTATCTCATTGCCCAAAATTAAGCTGATTTGATCAGAAGAAGGGAGGAATGATGAAAGCCAATGACAGCATTATGACATTTTGCATAATTCATCATTGTCATCTGTGGAATAATGGAAAAATTGCTACACAAGTAGGGTAATATCCTGCTTAGCTTAACTGGGGAAGGGGAAGAAGAAAGAGAAGGGGAAAGGGAGGGAAAGGAAAAAAAGAAGGCAAGGCAAGGCAAGGAAAGGAAAGGAATATGTTTTAGAAAATAGGGAAAGATGCTTATTTTTATGTAATGGGTTTGCACTTGTAAGAGTTACAATGGTTAAAAAAAGGAGTATTACAATGGTATTTATGAAATACTGAATTTTCTGTGCTTGTCTGCTATTTGCTGTACTTCTAATGAGCCTTTTACAATTTAGTTGCAAAGCTGCTAAAAAGACTTAAATATTTTATGCATTTACAGATTGCAAGTGTATGCTTGAAGTTAACCACCTTTACATTAAGACAAATTTGCTGCTTATTATTTTGCCCACCAAATCCATAGCTCTAATGTTGCTTTTTATAAGTGAAGAAATTCCTCCTGTTATTTAAAAAAAAATATAGTGAAGAAGAAAAGGGAAAATCTCCTAACTCTGCATATGAAAGCTGTTACTTATCTAAGTTAGAGGAAGCATATGGAATTAGATAACACTTCAGTTTAGGTTACTAGTGTTAAAGTACAAAGCTTAGAATTGGACGCAAAAATAACTTCTAATGTTCTTTTTTAAATTAAAGCCATATTTTTATTTTGAGAAGCATACAAAACTTTTATTTTCAGCAAGTATGGTATGTAGTAATTTTAATCTATGATATGGATGCGTTACTTCTATACTTCACAGCCCTCATATATCAGTCTAATATTTCTTGCAGCAAAAATCTCCGAGTGACAATGAAGTCCACTAAGCATGTCTTCTACTTCAAAAACATTTCCTTTAAGGAACATGCTGGTCCATACATTCTTTGGAATACTTTTCAACAATTCCAGAAATTGCTTAAAATTTTATTTAAGACTTTCCTACTGTGCAGTGAAAAAAGGGAAGGTCCATATCCTCAAAATTGTTCAGGTTTCTAAGATTTCTTTCCCACTGCGCCCTGGAGTTTGAATGTTTTATAACTAGCTACATAAGAAAACTGTCCTTTTTCTGTATGACCCTCCAGGATTTTAACTCACTTGACAGAAACTGAGCTCAGAGTTTGTTTGAATGGAAGAGGGCTGGCAGGAGATGTTACTGCTAAAGGCTTTTTGGCTTTGCAATTCTTTTGTCTCCATCCTCAAGCCCTTACAAGCTATTGGTTTCAGAAGAAGTAAAATGGTCCATTTAGGCATTACATCACAAGTGTAAATGTTAAAAAAGGTATAGTATGTTCTTTATCACTAAATATCCAGAAAAAAGTAAGCATCCTATAGGCTGTAAGGAAATGTATATCCCATTTTTTATTGTCTCAGGTAAAAAAAAAAATGTTTATTTGAGTGACTTCTGTTGTAACTTTTAAGAATTATTTCAATTTTACCTGGAAAGTTTTTTGTTGTGTTTTTCTCATATACTGTGCTGGGTGCTGGAGAGGTGAATCTTTAAACAAACTAGCTATGGAAACAGTGAACTGCTTAGGATCAGTTCACCAATAACAAAAAATCACATACTTTAAATCAACAAATGTTGTCAAGGAAATGTTTGGTTCAGTAATTCCAGAGGCATAAAATCTATTGAACAGAGAGTATTTGCTGTGAATTATTTGCTCCATTCTAATAAATAATATAGTAACCACCCTTTGCTCTAGCCATAATTCATTTGTTGTTTTTATTGTCTTCGCTACACACTTTACATCATGTGATCTAAGAAGTCTGATTTGCTGCCCTTTGGGAGTTAAGGCTACAAAGCCATGAATGCTTTGCCAAACAGCTTGAAAATTTAATTCTTCACATCACTGCAGTTGTCACAAATACCTCTCCCTCTTTGTACTGGCTAAATATGTTTGTCTTTAAAATTAACTTGTACAGTAATCAGAAGAAAATGCTAGTTCTACTGGTAGAGAATATTATAAGGAGACATCTGATTTGTCCTTCAAAATCATGATGAAATAGAATCTGACTCATTCTGCAGCTATGGCATGTATTTTAAATCAATTAGCCTCTGTAAAATAAGATCAAAGCTCTGAACTATCTCAAGGATCTTTTACCCTTAGCCTGCCTGGACTTGATGTATGCAGTCACTAAGTCAAATGGTATATATTCTTTTAACATTTTCAGCTTTGTCCTCTGGAGAAATGTGCTCATTTTTGGTCTGGTTCACATTTGACAGGGGAGAAAATCAGAAGTTGTTTTGTCAATCTACCCAAGCCCCTGATGTTAAACTATCAACAACAGGGAATTACCTTAAAAAAATCTGCCTTAGCACTTTGTGTTTTTCCATTAAAACATAATCAGTCACCCTTCTGCTCCACTAAGGCAGCTTTTATTTTCTGTGCATGCCTGAATGCATAAATAGTTTTGAAGATTCTGACTTATACCAATCCATGCTTCAGTTTCCCTGTTTATACATTCATACATCTCAGAGCCAAGCAGAACTACTGAATCATGCAGTCTGTTCCCCTGCTTAACCCAGGCCAGTTACTTTCATCCAGTTGTTTCATCCTACAGGGACCTCAATAACCAGTCTGTCTGCATAAAGGTGATAATAATGCATGGCTTTTTCACTGAATTTTAGAACATTAATTATATGACATTAATCCTTTTAAGGCATTTTGAAATTTGCTGCAGAAATTTCATCCAAGAAATGTATGCCATACCAAAAAAAACCAGTATTTGGTGACTCTTGGTAGTATCTAATGTCAGAATCATATCGAATAATCATTACTTGTCTGTTTGCAAAGTTAGTAATGTGAAATGTTAATTGCCTTTGATTAGATGCAGGAAAGGCACTTGAAAAAATAATATTATCATGCCAATTAAAAACAAATTAATAATTTTACCATCTTCTCTCTGATCTAAGTTTAATTTACACTCATCCTAGATTTGCTAGATCTGCAGGTCTTGATAAACCCACATACAGATAAATTTTGGGTGAATCCTCTGTTGATTAAGAAAGGTTTATCAAGCTCTGAAACAGGTGAGCTCTCTCTGTTAGTAGGTGCTGCTGCCATGGGCCGACCACTTTTTGCTGTAACAACACAAGGATAAGACTAGAATCAGAAAATTAGATGACTTGTTGAAAGATGAATATGTTGAACTTAAACCAGACTATTTCAACAGAATTGAAGTATTTTCTTCCTACATGCTGTCCACTACTGACCTTTGTTGTTTCTTTTCAACTTTATCTGATATGGCAGTAGATGGTGTCATTTCCCATGTAACTGTCTGAAGTACTATTAGGTGTTGGTCTAATATGCTATAGCAGTATGCTGTAAATATCATAGTGATTTGGCAAAATATATGTCAGTATTAATTTAAAATATTTGTCCTTTCAGAGGCATACACCTTCAGAGATATATACTTTCAGAGATATACACTTTCTCTTAACAACTATTTAAAGAACCCAGTTTTCTTTCACTGTATATAGGTATGGTATGCTGCCCTCTGTGAGAATAGTTTATGCAAACACCCAGTTGTACTCTTTCTATCAAGTTCTTCCATATTTTGAGATGGCAAATAGGTTTTATGGTTATTAATGAAATCTTAATATTTTTCTAAAATGATAACCCAATATTTTTTCTTGGAAAATCAAGGGTGTTCAAAATACATGCTTTCTTTTAAAAAACGCACATCAAAAATGAATTATGTAGGTTAAGCTAGTCTTTAAACATCATTCAAATTGTGTTCACGGTTATTCACTCATTTGCATCCACAGAGTTTCCATGGTCCCTGAAGTAGTGATGGTTACTTCCCAATAGGATAACTATGCTTCTTTTCAGGGGAAAAATATCAACATTTCTGAGATTATGTCCAAACAAGTAGCATTTTTTTTTTCTGAGATGTAGTGCACTTTCACAGAAATTTTTGATACTTTGGAATTCTGCAAACATAGCTGACCAGTTACAGCACACATTCTACTTCACATTTAACTGAAAGGAATCCAGTTTGTGCCTCTGAAAGAAATTGCTCTATGCTGAGAACTTAAGCACAGGAGAGGATAACAAGTCGGAGATTGATTTCAAAAGCACATGCCAGAACTGAACTAAAGCAGCTGTACAGATAAGCTCATAGGCTCCTCTCTTTCCATGATTTATTCTGAATGGACCTAGTTATAACAAACAGTAAACCCCCTTTGCCTTGTGGAAGGAAAAAGAGACATTTAGAGAGAGGTTTAAAAACAGAGATGAGAAAGGCAGGTGAGCAAGGCAGGACAAGAATAAGGGAAAGGGGGGCTCCCCTTCTTATAATTGTGAGGATTTTTTTCAAAAAATAAAAATAAATAAAAATTAGTAATAAATTAAAAAGTGAATCTTTTGGAGAAAAAAAGGCAAGAGCTCACTGCTTCAGCTGGTATGATGGAAGAAATTTCTCTGGTCCTTTTCTGTATTGGAACATGATTTTCTGGTGATCCTGCTGACCCTCTCATATAAAAATTTTAGGCTGTCAAATATGAAGAGAAATCCTTAAACATTGTTGGCTTCATTTTACAGGAATCTAAGAGGGCATAGTAATATTTGCTTCGTGTGTGAAGTGAAAATGATGGTAATAAACCCTTCTTTCTGAACTGGGTACCATGTCTGTCCAATGCCTATCTAGGGAACAAAAGGCAAAACTACTTTCTCCAGGATCATGATAATCAGCAAAACAAGTTTCCTTAACCACCTTCTAAGTTAAAATGTTTCCTTTTAGTATCTTTAAACAAAGTCTTGTCTTTCACTTTCTGCCATTCATTCCAGAAGCACAGACCAGAAAGAATAAAGATTTTTAGATCCATTTCAGGTTTCTTTCAAATCTAGTTCAGGGTCAAAATTCAGTGTAAAGAAAAGTAAAAGCTTATGAGATGTTAATCTGTTAAATGCTTTACTTGTTCCCTTGTTCTTCACTGAACCTTCTCCTGCTCAGTACTCCTAGGGTCAACACATTTAAAAGAAGTTCTGTTTTCAGCAGCTTGACTATCAGGACATGTAGCACTTAGTCATAGAAGTTTAAGGATGTTTTCCTGTTGCACTTAATGCTTTTTAGGCTGGGAGATGCTTTGTGGTTTGGTTTTGTTTGTTTGTTTGTTTGTTTTTTTAACATAGCATAGTCATACTACTTCCTCTTCCTTCTAAGGGAAAAACAGGCAATATAATTTCTACTGTTAAAATTTTTTGATGCCATCATTGCCATGCAGATTAGTTTTCACTGCTGCCTAAAATATTATTGAATAGTTACTGTAAAAAATGGTGTTTTTCTGAAATGTTTGATAAATGATTTTAACAAATGATTGCAAGGGGGAAAAGATTAATTAGCTCTGTAAAATATTGAAAAGAACCCCAAACCCTATGCTGAAAATCTGATATACATAGCACCCAGTGTTCAAGTGTATGGAAGATGTAGTGCAAGAAAACAGTATATTTCAGGGTGAAAGCTAGAGTAATTTTGAGAATACATACATTCTCCTTCTTCTCCAGGACCTCCTCAATAACAAAAAGTGACTGGAGATGTAGTATCTAGTGTTAGCCTGAGAATATGTTTTAGTAGTGCAGTCTGATTTTTTTTTTCCCTTCAAGTTTACATCTTGTACAAACTTGGCAGATACCTGTTGGCAGCTTGAAAGTGGATTGACAGAAAGAATTTGCTCACTTTTTTTTTTAATCTCCAGGCATATATATTTTTCCTGCTCATCTCTTTTAACTTTCATCTAAAATTGTTAATCTCTGAGCTTGCTTATTTTCTCCTCTTGCTGTTACTGAATAGGGTGTGAATTTTTGGGAGTCTACTGCTAGTGTAGTGAGTGGAAAGAAATTTCTAGAATGACCAGGTGCAATGGAAGGTGCATCTCAGAATTATTACTTTTAACCTTTCTATCTCGGACTTTGTCCCCCAGGCAGGGGGAGAGGAAGGAGAGAAAAAAAAACCCACTAAATTAATAAATACTGATTTTTAGAAGAAGGTATTAAAATAACTATCCCTTATAGTTGCAGAATCATGTAGGCAAGGTCCATAACTTAGGCTGAAGAACACTGAGGAGCAAAAGAAGAACAGTGAGGAAATGAATTCTATTATTTGTATGATTAATGCATGAAATATTTGGTCATCTGCAGCTCATTCATGCCCCTTGAAGCAACGGAATTTGTTGGCTAGCTATGTGCAGAGCTTCCAAGGTGTTGAAGAGTAATCCTAGCAACTTCCCACTTTATCTGTCTTCCATAGCTGTAGTACAGTAAGCAAGAAAGAGACATGCAGTGGTAACAATCAGCCTTCCAAATGTAAAGAAAATAGATTTATTTCAAAAAGAAAAGGAAAAATAACAAACAAACAGGAAATAAGTGCTGTTAATATTAGAGATAAGCTATAACTCAAAATTTTTGGAAGTAAATCAAGTGGAAAACTTAATCTCCAGTATTTTTCCAACAAGACGTAATTGTTTTATTTTCTTCTTTTTCTTTTTTTAAAGAATAATTTTTGGTGCAAAACACTATCAAAAAACCAGGGTTTACCTGTCCTGGTTTTGGCTGGAGTAGAGTTAATTTTCTTCATAGTAGCTAGTATGGGTCTATGTTTTGGATTTGTGCTGAAAACAGTGTTGCTGATAAAGGGATGTCTTTGTTATTGCTGAGCAGTCCTTACACAGAGTCAAGGCCTTTCCTGCTTCTCACCCCACCCCACCAGCAAGTAGGCTGGGGGTGCACAAGAAGCTGGGAGGGCACACAGCTGGGACAGCTGACCCCAACTGATCAAAGGGATATTCCACACCATATGATGTCATGCTTAGCATATAAAGCTGGGGGAAGAAGAAGGAAGGGGGGGATGTTCAGAATGGTGGCCTTTTGTCTTCCCAAGTAACCATTATGTGTGATGGAGCCCTGCTTTCCTGGAAATGGCTGAACACCTGCCTGCAGATGGGAAGTAGTGAATGAATTCCTTGTTTTGCTTTGCTTGTGCTTTTGCTTTACCTATTAAACTGTCTTTATCTCAACCCACAAGTTTTCTCACTTTTACTCTTCTGATTCTCTCCCCCATCCCACTAGAGGGGAATGAGCAAGCAACTGTGTGCTGCTGAGTTGCTTCTGAGTTAAACCATAACATCCCTAAGACTGAAAAAGAAAGAGCAAACTTCTTGGGATGTTCCAGCCCCTTAAGAAATTCACTACCCTATGCTAGGAAATTTAATTAAAGGACATGGGTATTTATATCACAGTAGCACTTGTCCTAGCCACTTAGACCTCATTTTGTAAGGAGTTTACTAACATAGAAGAAAAGTGTGAGTCTGTGATAAGAATTGAAGACAGTCCGAGTAGCACAAAGAAATCATCCTTTCATTTTGATGGAGCAGCTAATCCTGGAAACCATTTTCAGGCACATTAAGGATGAGAAAATCATCAGAAGCCATCAGCATGGCTTCACCCAGGGGAAGTCATGCTTGATCAACCTAAACTTCAATGATGAAATGAAATGACTGGTCAGGTAGATGAGGGGAGAGCAGTAGATATTTTCAGTAGAACTTCAGTAAGACCTTTGATACTGTCTCTTGTAAAATTCCCATAATGAACCTGTTGAAGTAACAGGCTGAAAGAGCAGACAGTGAAGTGGATTGAAAACTGGCTGGATGGCTGGTCCAGGAGTGTGGTGATCAGTGGCATGAATTCTAGTTGGAACCTAGTAACCAGCAGTGTAACACAGGGGTCAATACTGAGTCCAGAATTTTTCCACATCTTCATTAATGATCTGGATGATGGGGCAGAGTGTACCCTTACCGAGTTTGCTGATGACACAAAGTGGGAAGGAGTGGCTGATAGGCTGTGCTGGCTGTGCTGCCAGAGGGACCTAGACAGACTGGAGAAATGGGCTGACAAGAACCTCATGAGGTCCAACAAGTGGAAGCACTAAGTCCTGCACCTGGGAAGGAAAAAACCCAGGCACCAATATATGCTGGGGGTCACCCAGCTGGAAAGCCATTTGGCAAAAAAGGACCTGAGGGTCCTGGTCCAAGTTGAACATGAGCCAGCAAAGTGTACTTGCAGAAAAGAAGGCTAATGGTATCCTGGGATGCATTTGACAAAACATTGACAGCATGTTGAGATAGGGGTTCCTTCCCCTCTACTCAGCACTGATAAGACCACATCAGCAGTACTGTGTCCAGTTCTGGGCTCTTGTACTAAGATAGACATGGACATACTGGAGAGAGTCCAAAAAAAGGCCAGGAAGGTGATTACAGCACTGGAAAATCTCCCATATGAGGAAAGGTTGTAAGAGCCAGAACTGTTCATTCTGGAGAAGAGAAGGCTGTACATATATAAAAATACCTGCAGGGAAGCTATAAATCAGATGGATCCATGCTCTTTTTGGTGATGCCTAGTGACAGGACCAGGCACAAACTGAAACACAACAGGTTCCCTTTGAACATTAGGTAACATTTTTTTACTATAAGGGTGGCTGAGCACCAGAATGCCCAGGGAGGTTGTGGAGTCTCCACCCTTGGAGTTATTCAAAGGTCTTCTGGACACAGTCCTTGGCAACTGACTTTAAGTGGCCCTGTTTGAGCAGGGGAATTGGATCAGATGACCTCCAGAGGTCCCTTCCAGCCTTAACAATTCTGTGATTCTGTGATTCCATGATTATGTTTTGAAAAACAATGTTCAGTGTTGACATCCAAGTTTATCCTCTGCCTTGAGAGCCTCCTGAGGTGAGTGACCTGAAAAACACTAAAAATCAGTGGTTCACCAAGCATCCCATGGTTTATATGTCTTTTCCACAGTACTGCATGGAAAACACACAGAAAGTGGGCATCTCTGTGTTTTTTCTATGCTCTGTCAAACTCTCTTTACTCTTTTCTTTTCCGTATATTGTAATGATTAACATTGAAACAGAGAACTGATTGTTAGATATTGAGAGGATTTTTGCGTACCTGGTAAGTTCCTATATGTAGAGCTATATCACTTACTTCACAAATCTCTTAGCACAATGACATCATAGTGACAGAACAGCAATACTTGTTAATTAAACCCGTGTAAAATTACTACTCTTATCAATGAAAAAAATAACATTTCAGTCTTTTATAATCTTTTTAATTCTACAGTCTGAATTTTATTATTGGGGGAATGTGAAATGAGAAGCAATGAAAGTACTTGTCCAAGCTTATATAAAAGTTCAACAGCAGAGCTTAAATAAAAAATAGGCATCCTTAGTCCTAGCTTAATGGTTCTATTAATAGCTATCTGCCATGCAGCAAGACATGAAATATCTGGAAGATATTTCTAAGACAAGCTGAAATAACTGGTTACCCCCTTGTAGTTCTACTGTTAGTTTATATCTCCACAATAACATAAAACCCATAGCATGAATTACCAATACAGTAGGGATTTGGCAGTTATTCTGTTGGAATTGTAACTATATTGATGGACTTAACAAAAACTGACTTCAGTGTAGCCTACTTAGTCACCAGCAAGAATTCCCCTGGTGAAAGGGACTTTTCAAAAAGCACCCATTTTCCAAATGCACTCTTCTGTTTCCTGATTACTCCAGTACAAAATGCTTGGAAAATCTATGAATAGCCAAATATTTACAGCTGTTCTGGAGCTGAAACGGATGCTCATGGTTTACAGCTCAGAATTTGACCCAGAGCTTAGAGAACACAAATGGTTTGTGAGAGTCTATAGCAGTCCTGTTGTATACTAGGTAACTTACCTATGCTGATCAACCCTGTCAAGAAAAGGAAAGCTTAAACTTATAAGCGGAAAAATGATTTTCAATAGGCCACAAACATCCATAGATCCCCCCAATAAGTCATGTTGTCTGTATATGTCTCCTACCTGGTAGGCCATATTTCCCATTCTGGTAGGTCATTATTTCTAAGAGTGGAATTAAAGATTTTGTGCTATAAATGTATGTATACATTTATTATTTCTATCTGCAGTTCTGCCCTGCTTCTGGGATAATCCTTAACTTTTCTCAGTCTCCTTTTTTATTTCTCAAAAGATGTTCTCTTGTACTCTATATTTCCTTGTGCTGTCTTTCTATTTGTATCACCTCAGGATATTCTTGCTCCATATTGATTGGATTTGTCTATTATGTAGGTTCAGGGAGAAACATTTATTATATACAGAATTTTTAAATCTTTAGGTTGGGCTGCAGGGGAGATTCATATCAGCAAAGTACAAACATGCCAGAACCAACTTTTCTTATGTAGAATATGGTTTTCTCTGAGGAAAGTGAAGGTACGGTGTCTGAGATGTGTTGCTGTATCTAAACATAAAAGGGGGGAAGGGATGAGTGAAAGAACCCTTTGATAAATCAGGAAAATATTTACTGAACTTGCTACAGTGCTGCACACTGTGAATATGAGTAATTTGGTGTCACAATGCTATAACATTAACTTAAACAGCGTGGGGAGACAAATTCCTCTTTAACTAGGTCCTGGGTGTGGTGTTTTACACATTCTGCCCCAGGTACTTTATATGTTGCTTTCCCAATGGTTAAGATAAAAGCTCCCTTTATTATACCCTCAGGTCATTGCGGAAAAATAAATAATTATAAAGGCACAGATTGTTGACATTTTTTCCGTTATCCCTCTGGAACTGAACCTAGTAAAAGCTCTTGGGGCAAGCTGGAGAAGAAAGTGGTCCATTAGAACCTAATCTTGATAGGAGCAGCTGTGATAGCAAAAAATGGTAAAAGTGTATCATTTTTATTTGATTCAGAAGCAGTATTTTTCATTTATTGAAGAAATTCTGGAAGAAATAAATGTCTCATTCCAAGCAGTGAAAACTAAAGATAAATGTAAAGACATCTCTGGTTTAACAAATGGACATTTCCAGATTAAATACTGCCCAGACCTTGATATATCTCTCTTTATGAATTTAGTCAGCAGATGCAGACCTCAGGAAGAAGCAAAATAGAATCATAGAATCATAGAATGCTTTGGGTTGGAAGGGACCTTTAGAGGTCATCTAGCCCAACCCCCCTGCCATGAGCAGGGACAGCTTTAATCAGATCATGTTGCTCAGAGCCCCATCAAACCTGACCTTGAAGGTTTCTAGGGATGGGGGCTCCACTACCTCTCTGGGCAACCCATTCCAGTGCCTCACCACCCTCATTGTAAAAAAAATTCTTCCTTCTATCCAGTCTAAATCTACCCTCCTTTAGTTGAAAACCATTGCTTCTTGTCCTGTCACAACAGGCCTTGCTAAAAAGATTGTCCACTTCTTTCCTATAGGCGCTCTTTAAGTACTGAAGGGCTGCAAGAAGGTCTCCCTGCAGCCTTCACTTCTCCAGGCTGAACAACCCCAACTCTCTCAGCCTGGCCTCGTAGGAGAGGTGCTCCAGCCCTCAGACCATTTTTGTGGCCCTCCTCTGGACCCACTCCAACAGTTCCATGTCCTTCTTGTGCTGAGATTATTGATGATAAATATAAAAATATTTGCTATGGATGTGATATTTTGAAACTCGTGTCTGAGTATCACAGAAACTAACAACTAGTTGAATTCCTTATTTAAAGTCAAGATACTTTCAGTTTTCTCTAAGGTGAAAAAAGTAATCTGAGAAGGCAATTGTTCAGGAAACAAGATTATTCAGTAATGTGACATTTCCATACATTTGTTGTGTAATGGTACACAGTCATAGAAACAATGCCTGTTAATTTCTGAGAACCAGATTGTAAACATCATTCACCATAAATAGTTTCATAAATGACCCTTTATATTACATAAAACCTTTATTTACTGAAAGGTCTATATCATTATGAAAAGAGATCATTCTTGATTTGAACTTTAAAATGTTAAAGTAGAAGACGACACTAACTGAAGGCACTGATCAAATATAGTAAATACCTTTGCTGGTATAAATATAATTTACTAAGTGTAAATTTTAGTGTTATGAACAGGAACTTCATGGGATTTTGTGGTCAATAATTGGCTAAAACTCTTTTCACTCTTACTTTGGAAAATACATACTAACTCTAAGGGAAAAAAGTGTAGATTTAGATATACCTTTATAATTGAAAGTTTTGGGTATACATGTAGATAAGTTCATCCTCAGAAAGATTTTTGGCAGTCTTCAGAGACAAAATTTTCATACCATGTACATCACAATACTATGAAAGATACATTTCCTTCCTTACTAAATAAAATAGCAGGTTTTCTTCACCCCATTTGGAAAAAATCAAGTTTCACTTGTTTTGCCTATCATGTATTTTTTCATTAAAGATATTTATGAATACTGAACTTTTGTAGAGCCAAACTGTATACATGGCTCAATTCAGAAAAATTCTTAAGCCTGTGCCTAGTTTTCAGTATTTTGGCTAAAAGACCTTAATTCTGAAACTAGAGACAGTCAGTTTTCCCTTTGTAAGGTAGTAAGTTGTAGTCTCTGCAGCTGGTATTGCATTATCCCTTAACACAGAATTGCAGAAGTAAAGGGGAGAGATCAGAGACTGAAGCCCTGGGGACTTTTGGAGAGCAGGGCTATGAGAAGCATAGAAATCAAGACAATACACTAATGTCACAAGACATTCTGTGTTACTCAGTACCTAACTTGTGTTTTCTATCTGTTTCAGATTTTAGAAATGAAGATAAACAGACCTGGTATAATAGGGGGATCTCTTCTGGATTTGAAGATTGTATAAGTATGTGGTTTTGAATTAAGTAAGAAACTTACATAAAGTGTTAATCTTGCAATAGTTGTGTTTCTACCCCCCCAGGGAGAAGAATGAGTAGAGTGAGACTAGGATAATGCACTTTAAAAGCCTATGATGATATCAGCCTCTGGTGATCCTTTCCTGACCTTTAAAGCAAGTTCTGCAAGGGTTGTATTTATCCCAAAGGATGCAAACACTCTTGATTTTGGGGTTTTTTTTGTTGGTCATGGTCTTTTAGGTAGTGCATTTTTATTCCATCAGTTATTACTTATCTGACCTCTTTGCATATAAATGTGTGGAGATTTTTGTTGTTGTTATGAATTAAACCACTTCACTCTCTGGTTACTCTTGCTAGCTCCTAAAGTTAATGGAATTGTTGATAAGTTATTGCATATTTTTTCTATGTTTTCACTGGAAATTATCACAAAAAAAGCATAAAATGATATCCAATAACTGGAAATAGTGAGCATGCAAGTGAACTAGGAATTTTTTTCTTTCTAGGAGAGGAGAAACCTTAATCACAATCACTTTCAGTTGTCTAATAAGCACTAAGTCCATGCTTTCTCAGAAATCATGGAAGGCAGACAAGAACAGCTATATGTAGGGTTTCTTCTTTCTTAACATAAGAATAGCTGTAATTTTAACCAGAGAGCTTTCTTTTTACAGAGCAATAATGAACACAGTTGCAATAAGCAACTAAGCACCACGCAGCCGCTTGCTCACTCCCCCTACCCCGATGGGATGGGGGAGAGAATCGGGGGAGTAAGAGTGAGAAACACTCCTGGGTTGAGGTAAGAGTTTAATAATTGAAATAAAGTAAAATAGTAATAAGAATAATAACAATATAATAATGATAATGATAATAACAATATACAAAGCAATTGATGCACAATGCAATTGCTCACCACCCACTGACCAATACACAGACAGTTCCGGAGCAGCAATCGCTGCTCCCCAGCCAATCCCCCCCCATTTTCTATACTGAGCATGATGTCATATGGTATGGAATAGCCCTTTGGCCAGTTTGGATCAACTATTCTGACTGTGCCCCCTCCCAGCTTCTTGTGTACCAGGCAGAGCATGGGAAGCTGAAAAGTCCTTGACTAGCATAAGCAGTACTTAGCAACAACTAAAACATCAGTGTGTTCTCATCCTAAATCCAAAACACAGCACTATGGCTGCTACTAGGAAGAAAACTAACTCTATCTCAGCCGAAACCAGGACAGTATCCACCCCTTATTCTATACCATCTACGTCATGCACAGGCCCTCCCTTTTCCAATGTGTTCTAATTAGTCACCACCACTTTCACTATCTTGATGTATACACACAGATATCATTCCCTTCGTCTATAGACCATCCCTCTAAAATGTCCATTGAGTTCATTTAGTCCATGATTTTGGCTTCCACCTGTCATCACAGTCTTTCAGAGCAGGAGAGGTGGTGTCCGGTGTTGGATTGTTGCATGCTGAAGTCAGTTCTCATTCCAACATGGTTTCATCAAAGTTCATTTTCATTAAGCTGGGCAATTCTTACTGTAATACCATTGATGTGGCATATAGCAACCATAACATACAGTATTATATACCTAACATTAATGTACTATATTATTATATTAACATTATACTATATTATTATATTAAAATACAGTTAAGATATAACATACAGTAAGAGATAACATACAGTATTATATAGCAATTAACATCAAACAGTTCAGTTCATTGACTATTTTCACCCAAAATCAAATTCCCTTGAGGTACACATTGGACTTCCCCATCCTTTCGCATTACCCACCAAGTGCACCCAGGTCCTTGAGCAAAAGCAATCCCATGAATGGGTTTGCCTTTGCCAGAGGGGGAAGTAACCCAGACTGTGTCCCCCAGCATATGTTTTGCGTGCACTACAGGGACTTTATCCCCTTCTACAGTATGTAGAAGTTTTGATTGGGCAGGGCCAGCTCGATTGGCAGATCCCCTGGTGTTGACTAACCAGGTGGCTTTTGCTAAATGCGTATCCCAATGTTTAAACGTCCCACCACCCGTTGCTCTCAGGGTGGTCTTCAACAGTCCATTGTATCGCTCGATTTTCCCCGAGGCTGGTGCATGATAAGGGATGCGATATACCCACTCAATGGCGTGCTCTTTGGCCCAGGTGTCTATGAGGTTGTTTCGGAAATGAGTCCTGTTGTCTGACTCAATTCTTTCTGGGGTGCCATGTCGCCACAGGACTTGCTTTTCAAGGCCCAGGATGGTGTTCCCGGCAGTGGCATGGGGCACGAGATATGTTTCCAGCCATCCGGTGGTTGCTTCCACCATAGTGAGCACACAGCACTTGCCTTGGCGGTTTTGTGGAAGTGTGAATCAATCTGCCAGGCCTCCCCATATTTATATTTTAGCTAACTTTCACTATATCAGAGGGTCTTGAACCGCTTGGCTTGCTTGATTGCAGCGCATGTTTCACATCCATGAATAACCTGTGCAATACTGTCCATAGTTATGTCCACCCCTCGATCACAAGCCCATCTATATGTTGCATCTCTTCCTTGATGGCCTGAGGCATCATGGGCCCACCGAGCTATAAATAATTCACCCTTATTTTACCAGTCCAGATCCACCTGAGCCACTTCAATCTTAGCAGCCTGATCCACCTGCTGGTTGTTTTGATGTTCTTCAGTGGCCCGACACTTGGGTACGTGAGCATCCACATGATGTACTTTTACAACCAGGTTCTCTACTGGGGCAGCAATATCTTGCCACAATGCAGCAGCCCAGATGTTGTTTGCCTCTGCGCTGCCAGTTGCTTTGCTTCCATTGCTGCAACCACGCACACAGGGCATTTGCCACCATCCATGAGTCAGTATAGAGATAAAGGACTGGCCACTTTTCTCTTTCAGCAATATCTAAAGCCAGCTGGATGGCTTTCACCTCTGCAAACTGACTTGACTCCCCTTCTCCTTCAGCAGTTTCTGAGACTTGTCGTATAGGACTCCATACAGCAGCTTTCCACCTCTGATTCTTTCCCACAAGACAACAGGACCCATCAGTGAACAGGGCATATTGCTTCTCATTTTCTGGCAATTTATTGTAGAGTGGGGCCTCTTCAGCACATGTCACCTCCTCCGCTGGTGATATTCTAAGGTTTTTGCCTTCTGGCCAGTCCATGATCACTTCCAAGATTCCTGGGTGACTGGGGTTTCCTATTCGAGCCCATTGTGTGATTAGTGCAACCCACTTACTCCATGTAGCATCAGTTGCATGATGTGTAGAGGGGACCCTCCCTTTGAACATCCAGCCCAGTACTGGCAGACAGGGTGCCAGCAGGAGCTGTGCTTCAGTACCAGCCACTTGCAAAGCAGCTCGAACCCCTTCATATGCTGCCAATATCTCCTTCTCAGTTGGAGTATAGCGGGCTTCGGATCCTCTGTATCCCTGACTCCAAAACCCTAGCGGTCAACCTTGAGTTTCCCCTGGTGCTTTCTGCCAGAGGCTCCAGGTAGGGCCATTCTCCCTGGCTGCAGTGTAGAGCACATTTTTAATATCCTGCCCTGCCTGGACTGGCCCAAGGGCTACTGCATGAACTATCTCCCATTTAATTTGTTCAAAGGCTTGTTGTTGCTCAGGGCCCCATTTGAATTCGTTCTTCTTCCGGGTCACTTGATAGAGAGGGCTTACGATCTGGCTGTAATTTGGAATATGCATTCTCCAAAACCCCACAACGCCTAAGAAAGCTTGTGTTTCCTTTTTGCTAGTTGGTGGGGACATAGCTGTTATTTTGTTGATCACATCCATTGGGATCTGACGACGTCCATCTTGCCATTTTATTCCTAAAAACTGGATCTCCTGTGCAGGTCCCTTGACCTTACTTTTTTTGATGGCAAAACAAGCCTTCAGAAGGATTTGGACTATTTTCTTTCCCTTCTCAAAAATGTCTTCTGCTGTGTTGCCCCACACAATGATGTCATCAATGTACTGCAGATGTTCTGGAGCTTCACCCTGTTCCAGTGCTGTCTGGATCAGTCCATGGCAAATGGTGGGGCTGTGCTTCCACCCCTGGGGCAGTCGGTTCCAGGTGTACTGAACACCCCTCCAGGTAAAAGCAAACTAGGGCCTGCACTCTGCTGCCAAAGGGTTGGAGAAAAATGCATTAGTGATGTCAGTTGTGGCATACCACTTGGCTGCCTTTGACTCAAATTCGTACTGAAGTTCTAGCATGTCTGGCACAGCAACACTCAGTGGCGGTGCAACTTCATTCAGGCCACGATAGTCCACTGTTAGTCTCCACTCCCCATTAGACTTTCACACTGGCCCTATGGGACTGTTAAAGGGTGAGCGAGTCTTGCTGATCACTCCCTGGCTCTCCAGTCGACGAATCAGGTTATGGATGGGAATCAGGGAGTCTCGGTTGGTGTGATATTGCCACCTGTGCACAGTTGTGGTAGCGATTGGCACCTGTTGTTCTTCGACCCTCAGCAACCCTACAATCGAAGGGTCCTCTGAGAGACCGGGCAAGGTGGACAACTGTTTAATTTCATCCGTCTCCAAGGCAGCTATCCCAAAAGCCCACCAGTACCTTTTTGGGTCCTTGAAATACCCTCTCCTGAGGTAATCTATTCCAAGGATGCATGGAGCGTCTGGGCCAGTCACAATGGGGTGCTTCTGCCACTCATTCCCAGTTAGGTTCACTTCAGCCTCCAATACAGTTAGCTGTTGGGATCCCCCTGTCACTCCAGAAATACAAGTGGGTTCTGCCCCTCTATAGTTTGATGGCATTAGCGTGCACTGTGCACCAGTGTCCACTAGAGCCTTATACTCCTGTGGGTCTGACGTTCCAGGCCATCGAATCCACACAGTCCAGTAAACCCGGTTGTCCCTTTCCTCCACCTGGCTGGAGGCAGGGCCCCTCTAACACTGGTCACAGTATTCGCTGTTCACTTCCTGTAAATGTGAATCAAAAGTCCCCTGATCAAGGTCGGAAGTAAAATTAGCCCTCTTACTCTGTCTGGGGAACTGCTCACTGGAAACTGGAGCTGCAATTTTCCTGGGAGAACTGCCTTTTCTAATAGTTTTTCCTTGCAACTCACGCACCCGTGCCTCTAAGGTTGAGGTGGGTTTTCCATCCCACTTTCTCATGTCCTCTCCATAATCACGCAGGTAAAACCACAGGGTGCCCCGTGGTGTGTATCCTCTATATCCTCTCTCTTGAGCATAGGGACGTTGACTCCTAATGGCTGAGACACTGGTCCGTGCAGGTGGGGAGTAGGACAGATCCTCTCTGAGTTGTTGGAACTCTTGGCACAGTTTTTCCACAGCCGAGACACAGGCCCGTAGGGAGGAAGAGAGCTTTTCTTCGTATTCCCGGAGTTGTCTAGCCACTTCATCCACCGTTGGTGCCTCGTCGTCTTTCCAGGCTAGTATTGCCAACGAGTTGGAATACGATGCTGGTGCGCTCCGTACCACCTTTCGCCACATGGATTGTGTGCACCTGACTTCATCTGGGTCTTTGGGTAACTGCTCATCATTCAGGTCACTGTAAATCACCTCCAGCATGCCTAATTCCCTCAGGTACTAGATACCTTTCTCTACGGTGGTCCATTTGCTTGGGCGGTATAAAACATCCTCCTTGAAGGGATATCTTTCCTTCACGCTTGACAGAAGTCGCCTCCAGAGGCTGAGCGGTTTTGCCCCTTTTCCAATTGCTTTGTCAATGCCCCCTTCCCTGGAAAGGGATCCCAGCTGCTTGGCTTCCCTACCCTCTAAATCCAGGCTACTGGCCCCGTTATCCCAGCATCGGAGCAGCCAGGTGATGATGTGCTCGCCCGGATGACGACCGAAATCTTTTCGCATATCTCGCAGCTCACTCAGGGATAGGGATCGGGTGGTCACCATCTCATTTATGGGTTCTTCCTCCTCTGGTTCTCATGATGGCCCTGGTTCATCTTCATCCCTTACTAAACGAACTGATTTCCTCGTGTATTTTTTCTTCTGTATAGGGGCAACTGATACCGGTGCAGGTTGGTTCTCTGGTTTAGCTGCAGTGTCTGTCACTGGGGTTTGAGTAGCTGCAGCGCCCATGGCTGTGGTTTGAGTAGCCGCAGTGCTCATGGCTGTGGCTGGAGTAGCCACAGTGCCTGGGGCAGGGGTTTGAGTAGCTGCAAGGCCTGTAGTGGGGGTTGGAGTAGCCACAGGGCCTGTAGTGGGGGTTTGAGTAGCCACAGTGCTTGTTGTTTTGTCATCAGATCCAGAGACCTTCTCTTTCTTTTGAGGGTACTGATTAGTGTTGACCACAGCTCGATAGGCATGGGCCAGTCCCCAGCATGTTGCAATGATTTGTGTCTCTCTGGAGCTACCAGGGTGACAACATACTTCTTCCAAATACTTTACTAATTCTTCAGGATTCTGCACTTGTTCAGGGGTGAAGTTCCAAAACACTGGAGGTCCCCACTGCCCTAGGTACTTGCGCATACGTTCCCACACACCCTGCCACTCATAACTATCCAGCCTTGGGGTAGATCTCTGGATGGTATTTTTAAACTGCTTACTGACCTTTATCAAAACGGAAACAACATTCCCAAGAATTATCAATAGAAGTATCTTAACTGCCCAGGGGTGTTCAAGATACAGGAAAGTTGTTGTAATGAAGGAGGAAACATCATAGAAGAAAGCAGCAAAGGTGCCATTCTGTATTTCCTCCACAACAAGCCTCTCAGAGTAAGAAGTATAATTGCTAACTCTCTCTATGAGGTAGTACCCGAAGTACAGTAGTGACTTCTGTATGAAACCCAAATACCAAAGAATGCTCAAGGTCAGGGTTTTGATAAGGAGCCTCCCAAGCAAAAGATCATGAATCACTGCAGAGCATAGCACACTGCACAAACCAACAACAAGCTTTAACATATACTGCAAAAAAAAAGAACATGGTGCAGATCAGAAGAACTAATATTGTGACCGGCAACTGTTAACAGACTCCTTAATACACTCTGGTTAATCTGTTGTTATCTCAAACCCTTCGAGCCCCACGTTGGGCGCCAAAAAGGACTGTCGTGGTTTAGCCCCAGCCAGCAACTCAGTACCACGCAGCCGCTCGCTCACTCCCCCTACCCCGATGGGATGGGGGAGAGAATCGGAGGAGTAAGAGTGAGAAACACTCCTGGGTTGAGATAAGAACAGTTTAATAATTGAAATAAAGTAAAATCGTAATGCGAATATTAACAACATAATAATGATAATAATATTAATAATAATAATAATAATAATATACGAAGCAAGTGATGCACAATGCCATTCCTCACCACCCGCTGACCGATACACAGACAGTTCCTGAGCAGCAATCGCTGCTCCTCAGCCACCCCCTCCCAGTTTCTATAATCAGCATGACGTCGTACGGTATGGAATACTGCTTTGGTCAGTTTGGATCAACTATTCTGGCTGTGCCCCCTCCCAGTTTCTTGTGCACCTGGCAGAGCATGGGAAGCTGAAAAGTCCTTGACTAGCATAAGCAGTACTTAGCAACAACTAAAACATCAACGTGTTATCAACATTCTTCTCATCCTAAATCCAAAACACAGCACTATAGCTGCTACTAGGAAGAAAATTAACTCTATCCCAGCTGAAACCAGGACAGTTTATCGTCAGTCAATGTCCTGCATAAAAGGCATGGCTAATAGCATCATCTGATGACGTTCAATGGAATTAATTTGGGCAAGCTGAAATAATCAATATTATGACAAAGAAAACATTTCAGTTCTGTTCCAACAACAGAGTTGTTCTGACAACTCTTTCAAGATTTGAGCCAATAAAGTCTTCCTGCTTGAAAGTTAAAATGCTTTGGCATATTTTTGAGGAATGCAGCATTCATTATGCTACTATGTAACATTTCTGGCCAAGATTTGTAGTTTGTGGGTTATATAAATAGATTCATAGACTTTAATGGCAGAAGAAATTGCTGGTTTTAGGAAATTTAATCTGCTTAACATAGGACATAAAAATTTTACATGTGTTGCACCATCAGAACCATATATTTTCATGTCATAGAGCTTATCTTTCTGAAGAATATTCAAAAAACTTCAGATATTTCAAATTATGTATAATTCTTAACACACCTCAGTAAGTTGTTTCTGCAGGCAAGCATTCTGATGATAAAAACCTTGAAAATTGTACCAATTTATCAAGCAGCAATTTTAAACAATTTTATAGATAAATTGATATCCTCTGTTAATATTGACTATATAGAAATTATTTTGGTTTTGTTTTTTCGTTTGTTTGTTTGTTTGTTTTCCAGTAGAGCTAGAAGATAGATCTAGAATTTCTCATGGATGGACACTTTTCCAGTCTTCGAAATTTCCTTACAAATTCTCTGAGTCCTTCATAATTTTCACTGTATTTTTGCATGTAGGTTCGTGAAGATCACTTTGTACATAAACAGTAGTCTTGTCAGTCATGTATTTAAAGAACACAGAATTCCCCCATCACCTATAGAGACAATGTAAGCCCTTTTATATGTTGTTTAGAACTAATTGAAACTTGCATTGGTTTAGTGTGCCACAGTACAAAATAAGGGCAAATTTTTTGTGCTGTTTCTTTGACATAAACATTCCTTTAAAATTGTCCTTAAAGTGCCGGAATTCAAACAAAAAATGTTTATGCACACTGTCATAATTTGTACAAATAGTCATGAAAGGCATGCTTATTTCAGCAGGTGAGATTTCTGATGCCAATGATAAACTTTAGATGTCTACACTGAACATTAATTCATTGATCATAAAAAAAGTCTCATGACAGAGACACTAAAAATTCTAGTTATTTCTGTTCATGAAGCTCCTAGTAACAGTCATATTAAAAAACTACATGTGGATATGTTATATGTTCTGTAGTGCTGGAAGGACCAATAAGACAGCAGAATCTTGGCTCTGCCTGCTTCACCAGAGAGTCTTTGTAACATTCATGAGGACTGGTTAGTTATGTAGTATATACATTGCTCTTACTAGACCCAAAGAAAGTAGAAATAACTGGATTATTTCCTAAAACACCTGTTCACAAGATGGTCCTCCTAAAACTACTTTTTATTGTTTGCTCTTTCATTTTTTAGACTTCCTTGGCAATGAAAATAAACTGGCTGGATTTGGCACAAGCTAAAGAGAGAGAAAATGAAGACTATGATTAGTGTATGTTATGAATTTGATATTTTAATGAATTTTAAAAGTTGGTATACAAAGCTATCTTTGCACACAGTTCATATATGATTTCCCCAAAACATATGAATTTTGTGAATGATCAATAATTTCTCTATTGATAACAACTTTCTTAAGCAGATTTTTTTTTTTTTTTAAAGGACAAGAAATCAGAATTAAGGAAAAAAGAGAACAGAAAATTTCTGCATTCAAGCAGAGCATTACCTCTGAAGAATAGACTTCACAGAATTCAGACAAAATAATACAATTAAATTAATTGTAATAAATACCTTTTACCAGATAGAAAATGAAACATAAATAAAACATGAAAATGCTGTTAATACAACTAAAAAGCTTCTATAGAAGAAGTAAAATCCCAAACTGCTGATGTTCATTCTGCAAAATTCAATGAAACTGGACATAATTACAGAAAGACTTAAGAAAAAAGTGAAAAAAGATATTAAAGCCATCTAATCATATGCAAATATTTAGCCAATTCAAACTGAACAACAAACATGACCATGGGTCTGAGATAGACTATACATTTTCTATAGGAATATATAGCTATACATAGACTTTATTGTTTCATTAATTTCTATAGAGCCTTTTACGCTTCCATCTCTTTTATAAAGTACTCAACCATTTACAATTTCAGGCTTATTCAGAGCTTGTGGTGGGTTGACCTTGGCTGGATGCCAGGTGCCACCAAGCCACTCTATCACTCCCCTTCTCAGCAGGCCAGGTGGGGAGAAAATGAGATGGAAAAAGAAAAAAAAAACCAAAACCAAAACCCTCAGTGGTCAATATAAAGGCAGTTTAATGAAAAAAGCAAAAACAAAGGCCATGCACACAAGCAAAAAAAGAAAACAAAGATTTTATTCTCTGCTTCCCATCAACAGGCAATGTCCAGCCACTTCCTGGGAAGCAGGGCTTTGGTACATGTAGTGGTTGCTCCGGAAGACAAATGTACATAATGAATGTACCCCCTTCCTACTCCTTTCTCTTAGCTTTTATTGCAGAGCTGATGTCATACAGTATGGAATATCCCTTTGGTCAGTTTGGGTCAGCCTTCATGGCTATGTCCCCTCCCAAGATCTTGCCCACCCCCAGCCTACTTGTGAGGGGGGAAAAATATTGGAGAGACAGCTTTGATGCTGTGCAAGCACTGCTCAGCAGTAGCCAAAACACTGGAGTGTTATCAACACCTTTCTAGCTACAAATACAAAGCACAGCACTGTGAGGGCTGCTATGGGGAATATTAACTCCATCTCAGCCAGACCCAATACAGAGCCCTTCATGGTTACATATTGCCCAACTACCAAAAGCTATGTTCCAGATTATTTATTAAGGAAGCAAAAAGGGTAGCCTGACCTGCACTTACTTGAATCTCCTTATCTCCCATTTATTTCTTTGCTGAACACACTTGAATGAGCGAGTTTGTCTCTGTAGGCACCTAATGCCGGTCATCAAACTCATGCTGATCCAATTTCAAAATTTCATCATATGAAATTCACTCTGAAATCTGCACAGTACAAAATTGAAATATTATAGACTATTATTCACTTTTAAAAAGCCTAATTGAGCAAAACCACTCTTACAAAATTACAAAACTGACAGCAGTGTTGCAAAGTTGTTATTTAGCAGTGTTTGGAAAGAAATACTTTTTTCTCTCATTGTGACTCAAAAGTACTTGTGCTATATGATGATGTCAGGCATTACCTGTATCCATGGTTATGGACATGAAGTACTACTTTTATACTGAAGCATGCAGTCTTTGCATAGGTTGGTAGAAGATATTTTTATATCTTCTTGTTCTCATTACCTGTAATTCACTGCAGCCTGTCCTATCAATTGCTTACTCTTTACCTCACAGATATAATGAAGTTCAGCAGATTACAGAGTTCAAGTAAGAATACACAACAAATAATTGATTGTCCTTTTTTTTTTTTTACTGAGCAAATTGTCTGTAAGCATCTCTCAAAATTCTCAAGCATGTTAATTATTCTAAATTATTCCTGATTTCAACAGTTCTTCAAATCATGCAAGCTGTAAGTATACTTTGTACAATTAGAATTTTGGCTTATACAGCTAACCAGTTTAATTAGTAATGCTTGCAAATTCCTTGTGTTACTGACTGACAACAAATTTATGCTTACATATTTATCTGTAATATAAGGTACCAATGCTGCTAGCTACATCGATATATCATCTAATCAAGAGGAAAAAGCAGTAGTATTGCACACATTAGTTTCATATTTAAAGAACGCTAATTATTACATTCTCAAGAAAAAAACCTCTATGTATTGAGAAATAGATATTTCCCTGAATTTGCAAGATTTTTCATGGTTTCGTGTTGAGTTAAAAGCTGAAGTAAAATAAACTGATGACAAAGGATTCTAAAATATCGTAGATTTTCTTTACAAATTCAAATGGTTTTCACATTTTTTTCCTAACATTTGCTCAGGTCTAATTGCTAACCTGTTTTAAAGATGTAACTTTTTCTGCCAAAGTTTTTCAGTCTAGCAAAGAGTAGATGACATACCTGCACCTGTAGTGGGTTGGATGCTTCCCAGACTTACGTGAATATGAGGTGGAAAAGTTAAATCAGGAAATGTTTGTTTCACTGTAGGCAAATACTTACCTTTTGTACAAGAAACTAAAAATGTCTGAAACATGTTTTCTGTTTTTTAATATTGCGGACATATCCTTAGTTCAATAGACACAGAAATAAATTCTACTGTTTTGTGGAGGAAAATGTTTTGGAAGTACTAATACTCTAGAGAACAGGATGGAGGAAGAAAGTATTTAATTCTATAGGGCATTCTTTTTTTTTTTTACAATTTATTAGCAGAACAGTACAAATGTCACCAGGCTGCAAGTCTGTTCAGTTGGTTGTGTGAAGGCTTAAATATATGTTTATCCTTAAATACTGAGTAGTCTTTTGATACTTTTGCTAGTTGAAACATTAAGTTAATCATGGGAAATTATTCCTGCCTCCAATATTCATGTTTTATTTTCATAATATTTGTAGTACAATTTTCAAAAGTGCTCAAGTAAATGAAGCCTAAGTTCTGTTGACCCTTAAAAGACTAAGGAGCTACTAAAGCCTACAGGTTTAGGAGAGCTTTGGTCAAATAAATAGTTTTCAAAGGCTGGCCTTTGTACCTTAGTCACTTTGAAAATCAGCTCAGAATCCCAAATTCCTCAGAAAAATTCAAATGTCATTCAACTGACATTTGAACTTTCCTTTAGAAAACCTTGCACTTGCTTCTGACCATGCTGAAGTTGATGGTCCTATTCTTACAGCACGGGATAAGTGATCTGAAAAAGCTTATTTATGTTTGTAGAATAATTATGTTAGATCTATGGCAAATGAGCTGTATAAATGCTATTATATTTGTCTGTCTTTGCGATGAGAGTACACTGTACTAATGTCTTTGAAATTTAGAAAAGGGGAAAATATTTTGAACTGAAATAAAATCTAATATTTTAATTTGAATATCTCTAGTAAAACAACAGAATAAAAGGTGGTAGCTCTTGACTTGCCTAGTTCAAGACAAATTTACCTCTATCCAGTGTGAAAACTCTGTAATTAATTAGTCATGACAAGAATAATAATTGCTGATCTTGAGTCAGCTTTCAACCAGCCACAGACAACTACCACAGCCTTCTGATACCATTGAAGCTTTTTTTGGGGACACATCAAAGTTTTCATGTGGTGGAGGTATTTGCCTGAGGGTAGACAGGATAATATTCTTTCCTCTCATTTAAATGTTTTTATAAGTTCTAAATTCCTGACCTTTCTTTTTATTTTTCTTTAACATGTGCCTTTTACAAAACCTTTGCTGATTACGTATTCCTAAAAACTTTTCATTGTCTTGGTCACTGGACTTAAAGGGCCAGTAATAAAGTTAGATTATGTGTAGTTAAGCATAAAAAAGGAAATAAGATTTTAAATATTTTTCATTGTATAAGGTGTGTGATTAGGTTTTCATTTTTTCTTAAAGCCTTTTCTTTCCTTTCTTGAGATTACACATTCATATTTCTTGTTACAATTTGAAAGATTGCATGTGTAAACATGTGTAAAAAATAAAAAGTATTTGTGCATAAAGTAGTAAAGCTGTGTCTCATCTTTTTTCAGATAGCAAATATTGTGTACATCCATTTACAGTACACTGTTAATAATGCACTTAATTGAAGAAATTTTGGGTTCATTCATATGTTCTGCATCCTGGAAAGATGAACTATGTCACACACTTGCACACATTCCCTTTCAGGTTCCTTAATTAATTTTAAATCCTTTTAGACTTAAACAATCTTTCCTGTAGAGAAACCATGTTGCGGAAAATGGGATTTCCCTCTGACTTGCCCAGAACACATGATAAAATGGTATGAGTGGAATGTTCTGCTCCAAAAAGGATTACAAGAAAGGTGCGTTCACTAAATCACAGTTTACTCAAACTGGGAAATGCCCTCGTTTCATCCAAGGACCACCTCTTCATTCACAGAAATTAGAGAAACACAGTTGACCAACTGCCATTTCACAAGCATATTTTAAGTCTAAATAGATATTTTTTTGAAATATTTTTTGAAATATTCCCCACAACACTCCTTTGGTAACCCTTATTGAGTCTAATGTTTTGAATCATATTTTTCTTTTCAAAAATCCCACAAAAACCATTGGATTTCTGCAGTTTATTTCTTCAAGACAGACTTGTTTTTTATTTAATTGGAGCAAGAAACTGAAGAAGGAAAATACCTATTGCAAAGTGTTTTTTCCTTTTTCCATCTCTATTTTTCCTTCCTAGTGTCAAACAGATGGTTCCCAATGCAATTCTAGCTTATTTTTCTGCTGGAAACAAAAGATCAATGTAATCTGTAGATTGAGAAATTCTGCAGAAGTTATGCGTAGTGAACACATGTGAACCTTTGATCATGTTTGATTTGCTATATAAATATCCTGATCTGTGGAGTACACTTTGGTTGCATAAGATAACTCTTTGTATAATACCATAGGTACAACTGTATATGTTTGCATATTTGAAATTTTGGGGTGGTTTTTTTTAGATATTTGCTTATGATATGATGTCACAGCTAGGATTTCTATTGGTCTATTCATGAAAGAATACAAAAAACAGAGAATGCAACCTACACAGTAAAATTAGATTCCCCCCCCCCCCCCAAAAAAAAAAAAAAAAAGTGTGTCTCTAACAGGAGACAGATGCAGAAGAGAAAGTGATGAGTAATACTGGAGCAACTCTAATACCGGGCCTGGGAACTAATTTTCCATTTGGAAGGTAATTTTGTTGGCTGCCATAGGCTGGGGACAGAGCATCTTTAGGTGTGTCCACTGAAGTGTACTTCACTTTAGAGAATATTTTAAAGTGCTGATATCACTGACTTTAGAAAGGCTTGCAGACCATGTACTTTTTGCCCTAGTCCTACAGGTTGGCTCAGGAAAGCAGAACCACCCACACTGGCAGAGTGGCCTAGGACAGTGACTACCTGGGTTATTAAGTCCAGTCCTCTGCAATTCGATGTGATGAAATAATAGACCTGTAGATGCACAGAGAGCCCATCCCACCACCTCTAACTATCACATCCCAACCTTCAATAAAGTATGGTAAAAGACTATAGGTTACAGTTATGAAATGCCAGTGAAAAAGCTGAGAAGAAATCGGAGACTTTGTCATTATCCAAGATTTCAGAACAAGAGAGAGAGAATTTTGTAACATCTATACACAGCCTTAAGTAAAACTCCAGTCCAAAACTCCTTCCTGACATCAGACCTGTCAGCCAATTTAATTTTGTATGCATAAGAAATATTTGCCAGATGTGTGAGAGATTTCAGAAATAGTAGGAGCACTGGCTTATCACACCGTCTTGCAGGGTCTACTTCTAATTGACCTGCAAAGTTTCAAAAGAAGACTTCCAGAAGCTAAGTTGAGTGCCTAGGAACAGAAGTTCCTTTCTGGCCACCTCAAGCATGGGACTAATGCAGTGAAAGTACAGTACAAGCAGTGAGGCAATCATCTCCTTTAAAACCTGTTAAGAGATACCAGTTTATGCATATTTTGGAGACAGAAAGCCCTGCCTCAATTTTATACTTATAAGAATTTTCCTTTTTATCAAACAATATTTCATAAACTTCTCAGGTGTTATCCTTGAATAGTTTCCTTGAAGTACTGGAGGTTTTGATACTTACTTGTTAATAACTAGAAATAGAATAATGACTGACTTTTAGGCCCTCATGGAGAACTTATAATATCATTACTACCAAAAGCTGCAGACCTTTCTAACTGTATGTGTCTTGCTGACATTTGGATGGTGACCCATGTTCCTGTAGCATTATTTTGTCTCTTAAATTCTACTGAGACTCTAGTAGCCTTGCATTTTTTTTTTTTTTTTGGTCCTTGTTTAGTTACATCAGGATCTTGTTCCTTCTTAGTTTTTCTCAGTACAGAGACAGTCAATAATTGGCCAATTTGGGACTCACACAGTGAATTGAAAAATTAGACATTTGTACTCTTAGAGCAACATCATGGATGCGTGATTCATAACATGCAACTGATATTTTTCTTACGTCTATTTCAAATAAACATTTCATAACAGGTCAAAATAATGTACTAAAAGTATATACAGGCACCTCTGATTGTCCTGAAATTAAACTCTGCATCTCCATGTTAAATCCTCTTGATGAGACTTATCCTTTCAAAATAGGTATTGGAGACTGGATTTTTTCCCATGTCCTCCAATAAAACCTTTCTCACATTTCCATTCCATTCCCATAACTGTATGAAATATAGTGTTTTATGATTTTCCAGGATTTTGAGTGCATCATTGGTGTTAGCTTCACTCAGGCCTGAGTCATCTTTATATTAAAGACCTCTAGAAAAACACTGTGTACGATTTAAATGAGGAAAAGCATGTCTTTGTATTTTGGGTCCAAGGTTCTTTTTCCATTGTGAGTCAAGGCAGAGTGGAGGAACAATAGGAGCAAAAGAGCTTTTTTATTTGTAAAGAAGAGATAATGAACAGTGAGGTCCTGGGAGGGACTACTTGTATCAATGCAATCCAGAGAAGTTGTAATGAGAAACAGGAAGCAGGAACACTGCGCAAATTGCTTAGGATATCACCTTACCACCATGTGGCAGGCTTACATGTGAAATATTACACCAAGAGCTTTCTGTGCTGTACAGCAATTCAGAAGTGACTTTTGGGTAATATGGGTTGGTCATATGAACTAAAAGGTAACGGGAGTGGGTAGTAATGTAGAAGAGCAGTGCAGGCTTTAGAGAGGAGCTCTCTGTCCCTTCTGCACCTCCATCTAGCACAGTGCAAGACAAAAATCTCTAGACAGAGAAGTTGCTGCAGCCTAAAGCTGAAAATAATTATTGTGGTTTAACCCAGCAGGCAGCTAAACACCACACAGCCATTTGCTCACTCTCGCCCCCCGCAGTGGGATGGGGGAGAGAATCAGAAAAAAAAAAGTAAAATATGTGCGTTGAGATAAAGACAGTTTAATAGGACTGAAAAGGAAGGGATAATAATAATAACAATAATAATAATAATATTAATATATGAAGTGATGCACAATGCAATTGCTCATCACCCGCTGACCAATACCCAGCCAGCTCCTAAGCAGCGAATGCAGCCTCCTGGCCAACTCCCCCCAGTTTATATACTGAGCATGACGTCATAAGGTATGGAATACCCCTTTGGTCAGTTTGGATCAACTGTCTTGGCTGTGCCCCCTCCCAGTTTCTTGTGCACATGAGATGTTGAAAAAGTCCTTGACTAGCATAAGCAGTACTTAGCAACAACTAAAACATCAGTGTGTGATCAACTTTTTTCCCAAACTAAATCCAAAACACAGCACTATGCCAGCTACTAGGAAGAAAATTAACTCTATCCCAGCTGAAACCAGGACAATTACGTATTTTTCTTTTCAAGTAGGCTGCCATAGAGGCTTAACTCATTTTCTTTTATAGGGTACTAGAAGCCCTTGAGACATGAAGATAAGAAACCAACTCTATTGATGGAAAATAAACACAAAGAAATGGAGAAAGAAAATCTGGAAATTCAACTTAGATATACTTATCCTTTCTTTCTTTTTTTTTTTTTTTTTTTTTCCTGGTGTTGTTCTAAGACACTTTTTTCTGTCTAATTGTTTGTATCTGTACACCAAGAGAGAGGAAGACATTATTTCTTGTCCAGTGGAAGGAGGCAAGCTGCATCCTATTTCCCATCATGCCAAAGACTTGCTGTCTTCTTACTGGATATTATAGTATTACATTTTACTGTAATTACTATATAGTTCAAGATCCTAAAAAAAGCTTTTATTAAAAATATTGAGATATGAAAATACAAAAAGAAATTCCATAGAGAAGAATAGAGGTATGGACTCAAAAGTTCATTTGCATACATCTCTAGTCTCACAGCCTTGACTACGGTAGTTAATTTAAGTTAGTCTGCTAATTTTGAAGGACATTCAAGATGATAGTCTTCAAGCTTCTAAATTATTTCTGTCTAAATGCTTCCAAGTTTGGTGCTGATTGTCAGTCTTAAATGGCTAACTAGTCTGGTTAGGTTTAACCTTAGGTACATACAGAGGGTCTTCAGACAAAAACTTGTACACACATAGTAGGGTTAGCTGTTCAGCTTGGCTCATGTTGTGATGTTTGCAGTGACAAAGACTGTGAGGAACAGAAGAAAACTGAGAAACTGTAGAGTAATGCAAGTATCTGAGAGAGAAATGAGAGCACATGGCTGTGAGCCGGCAGGTGTGGCTGAAAGAATGCAGTAACAGTGATTGAAGGTGTGCAGCAAAAACTGGATGCTGCAGAAGGGACATGAGTTATATGTTGTCTAGGTAGCAGTAAAACTGAGTGAATCAAAGTTCGTTCCTGCTTACTAGGAGATAAAGAGCATAAGGAACATCTCCTTGCAAATAGTGGCTAGGGAAGCCAGCATTTTGTTTGTGCTTTTTAGGATGAGAAAATGGCATAGCACAGCACATGATAGCGTAGCGTAGCGTAGCGTAGCGTAGCGTAGCGTAGCCTAGCCTAGCCTAGCCTAGCCTAGCCTAGCCTAGCCTAGCCTAGAATAGAATAGAATAGAATAGAATAGAATAGAATAGAATAGAATAGAATAGAATAGAATAGAATAGAATAGAATAGAATAGAATGAGTATTTCAGTTGGAAGGAACCTACAACGATCATCTAGTGCAACTTCCTGACCTCCTGACCACTTCAGGGCTGATCACAAGTTAAAGCATGTTATTAAGGGCATCGTCCAAATGCCTCTTCAACGCTGACAGGCGTGGGGCATTGACCACCTCTCTAGGAAGCCTGTTCCAGTGTTTGACCACCCTCTCGGTAAAGAAATGCTTCCTAATGTCAAGTCTGAGCCTCCCCTGGTGCAGCTTTGAACCATTCCCACATGACCCGTCACATGATCCCAGGGAGAAGAGCTCAGCACCTCCCTCTCCACTTTGCCTCCTCAGGAAGCTGTAGAGAGCAATGAGGTTGCCTCTCAGCGTTCTTTCCTCCAAACTAGACAATCCCAAAGTCCATAGCTGCTCCTCACAGGGCATGCCTTCCAGCCCTTCCACTAGCTCTGTTGCCCTCCTGTGGACACTTTAGAGTACCTTAACAACATGAGTGGATCTCATGAATCCTGGGCACCAGCTATCTCCTTTCGAAGGTAGAAAGTTTAGATGAAAAGCAGGAAATGGTGTGATTACTTTCAGTCTCATGATTTCAGTAGTACAATTCATGATGTCTAAATGTCTGGCATTTACAATACTTGTATGCATTTTAAACATTTAACTTTGTGGTTTAGTCCTTTTTATTTCAGTGAAATGTAAACAAATAGTTATTATTACATCTGTTTCTAATATTGGTTGTCCTGAATTGAAACACTGTTCTGAAAGATGCTATGTGTTTTAAAGAAGTTATTTTTGTGTCTAATCATGAATTCCTTTTGTATAAAGAACACAATTTTCATTTCTATGTATGGATTTCACTGCAAAAATATTAGAATTTCCAACTGTTTGAAATGGCTACAAAAGTTTAAGACAGAAAGACAATTTAGCTTCAGTGGAATAGCTCACTGTTTCGAAGTACCTAATTAGAAATTAAAATACCTGCATGTCTTTTTTTTTTTTTTTTTCTTCCCCAGAATCTATTTCAGCATATTTTAAGTGAACTGTAGTTGTCTCTTAAGTAACATTACCGAGCACTGTAGAAATTCATTTCCCTTTAAGTTCCAGTTTTCATTTACAGCTGAAATGAATATTTCCCCAATTATATATCTAATCATTTCCAATCACCTCCTTTTTTTTTTTTTTAAATATATATATACAAGAATATTAAGTCTTGAAAAATTTCTGCAGAGTGATAAAATCTCTTAGCATAGATTAATACATATTAGCTAATTAGCCCCTATTACTTTAGGCTGAATCACTTCTATTTCAAGCTTTTTTTTACTGCCACTGACATTGATTTAGAGTGAGTAAAATGACAAAACTCCACCTTAAAAATGTAGAATCTAGAGCTTCTTGCATCTGTTGTACTGTCTTCCAAGGTGTTTTTCTTTTGTTTTGTAGACATGAGTAAAAGACACTTAGTGCCCATAGAGGGAGACCCATAGTTAAATGATTTATATATGGAGAAACAGAGAAAAAAAAATCCTTTAAGCCATCTTTAAGCTATTCACATTTTGGTGAATAGCAAACAGTTGAAATATACTCCAGGCTTTTCTCCTGGAATATTCAAATTTTCATCACCTGGCAGAACTAAGTGACATCCATGAGGACTGATGTCCCTGATGAACAGTGCCCCAGGTGGAGGGTTCCTTTCTTCCCCACCCATGTGAGGTGCTTGGCCAAGCCTGTGATATGCTCTTCTAAATATGGGTGCATCTATAGGAGAAAAATGAAAAAAAAAAAAGAAAAGAAAAGTGTTTTTCTGATACTGTTGCTGGGATGCATCTCATGAATTAATTGCTGTCCATCATCTAATAAATCCACAGCTGAAAGTTTCCTGTCTTAGAAGCTGAAATTTAAGAGCAACAAAAAACAGGTGTTTGCTTGTATTTGGAGCATAACAGTATCTTGTAAGATAGAAGTCAGAAGGATGAGTATGTACTGAGAGTGGGTTTTTTTTCAGTTGGTATTTTAAATTCTTCATTCTCTTCTTGAATTATTATTAATGACAAGTTTTTAGCCATGTCTACTTAGTTAATCAACAATAAAATTTCAGAAGATGAAACAAGCGTGATATCTTGACCAGCATTAAATACTACCTTTGCCTATGGCAGAAAACCTGTTAGAACTACTGAGCTTTGAAATACACATTTACACATATGTTCAGACTGAAATAGGAAAAAAGGATAGAAGAAATAAAAGAAACAAGAAAATAAATTTTAGTGTTCATATTTTAAAGAAATAAGCTTAGAAGTCTCAAAAGTTCACAGAAGTCAAGAAGCTCGGAGTGGTTATGTTCCCTTTACAGCTATAATTTTAATTCTAGTGCATCTAAGCTACTCACATGGTTTGTTGTGGGATACTTGTATGGTCTATTGTGGTTGTGATGGAAATGCCTTACCTTGCAAACCTCTTATGAGAGATGAAGACTCTCAGGTTTGCAGATAGATATGCAGGAGAAATTAGTTCATACAGTGTCTAAAACAGTCTGAACTGAGTTTAAGCAAGCCAGATCCTCAGCCAGTGTCAGTTGTCATCATTTCACTAGAGTTTCTTCATTTTAAAGTACCTGATATTCTTCACTAATACTTACCTGCCAAGAAAACACACAACAAGCAAATTGTGAAACAGGAAGACCAGAAGTGTAGCAGTGCAATCTAGTAAGCAATAAAGGTGAGATAAGAAATACGTATATAAAGATTGACTAGACAACCATTAACAAAATTCCTCAATATCAACTGAGAGTAGAGTACCAAAGAGAAGATATCAAGCTGGCAGCAGAACTGGAAGTCCAAAAGGCATAGGAGACATAAGATCTACAGAAGACCGGGGTCATCAGCATAAATGTGGCCATGGGCGACCTTGCTGAAAGGGTATAATTTCTTCTTTCATATTTGTAAATGCTTTTCATAACAGTAAGGTATCACTAACTCCAAAAGATGAAAGATAGTTGAATAAATTTTTATTGTCCTTACAACTTCATATATAATTCATCATTTCATATATAATTCATTCCACTGTAGTTGTTGAGAAATTGTAATTTTGCTACATACAACATAGTGAAAACTCTACATTAGGAACATTAACTACACGAGGCAATTACCAAGTAATTCCCATCTTGTGTTGCTCTTATGCACCAGGGATCAACAGCAATATTGTTGACTCAGTTTTGGTCACAGCTCTTACTGAAGATGGTGCAAGACTATTAGCTGCACTCTAATGCCTCAGACTGGTTTCTACCTGTAGCGCTTTTTCCCCTATGTTCTGGTTAAGGAAGCTGGATATAAAAAAAAAAAAAAATGACAGGGGATGCATCTGGTGTCATGAAATGTCAGCTAAGTGATGCCAGGTGTGCTATAAAGATTGAAAGTACATTTTGTTATTCTTGTCACAGCTTTGGTGAAGTTCTGCAGTGGCCTTAAAACTCTCCCAAGACTGCCATGTTCAGACCTTGTCATCAGATCCGTGTGCTTCACTTTTCCTTGGGCCTGCGTAAGATCCCTTTGTCTCCTCTTCTTTAAGTGTCTCTCTGTCATGAGACCCACTGGTCACCCTCTTACACTATGACATTCTCAATAACCTACAAAAATTCCCAGTGTCTTGCGCAGCCTGCTCGGTTTCAGTCTGCTGGGTACTTTGATTTAAAATGTAACACTTAGAAAAACACACACTTTGAAAATGGATTTAGACATAAATTCACAAAGAGACCAGAGTCTCAGGGCTGACAGCTGTTGCACACTGAAGACATGTGTGTTGTTTTTCTCCATTAAGTGGTCTTGCCATGCCTAAGCTTGCTTTGAGTCTCTGTCACAATCCTTCCTTGTTTCTGGGTGCCATCTCCTGGACTTCTCTCATGAAATTTTCTCTTTTCCCTGCCCACAGCTGGGATGAAAGGTCTTCTAGACATACCTTTTTATCTGGTCTGGCACTGGAATTCCTGATCAGCCTCAAGACTCAATATGATCCATGTCCACCCTCAAATGAAAAGTGTCTTGATTAACATGCATATAGTGTCCAGATTGTGTAAAAAACTAATTAATTTAGTTTTATATACATGTTTTTCTGTAATCATAGTCCTGCTAGGCTAGTGTCTCTACAGAAGTTGACAGACTTTAAAGAATGCCACATCCAAAGCAGTGGCCAAGAAATATTTCTTGGGGAAGAAACAACATTATATGAATGTATGTGAGGCAAATTTAAAGAAATAAAGACACAGGACAACACCATGTAAGTGGTCACTAAATCTCTTTGGATTTCATAAGTTGATTCAAAAGTCTCTGAAACAATGAACAATCTCAAATGTTTTTTTCTGTACTTTATATTAATTCAGGATATCTTTTAACATTACCTTGCTTAAGATTTATTCATGGCTTGGTTTTAGTACCCAAATTTACTGGAACAATGCATTTCTGCAAAAGTATCACAAATGCAATTTTCTGTTTTTATAAGTAATTTTGTTACATTTTTCTTTCCTTACAAAGTCTTGCGAGGAGGCTAATTCTAATATAAGGTTTCCACTGATATTTCAGTTTATTCTATCATTATTCTGATGTTGAAGGAGAGAGTTACCACCAATGCAAACAATATGTTAGAATAGATTACAATGAATAAGTTTCCCCAGTTAGGAGAAGAGGACACTGATTTGCTTTCTCATGTTTACTGGCAGGTGATACTGACATTAAGTCTGAGGCAACTGGAGTAGTATTCATACTTGGGATCTTGAATTGAAAATAACAGTACTGCCAGAGAACCAAATACATAGGAACACCACATAATATCACTATTTTCTCATTGTCATTGTTGCTTAACTGAGGTGTCTTTCATGCAGTGACATTTGACAAATACTTTCTGGGTGGAACTAAGAAATGCAATTATTAACTCTCCATATAAACACTAACAAATACAGATTTTCATCTAACTGCTTTTTCAGTGCTTTTAGTTATGGGATTGAATGAATCCAGGGATGTTCTGGTCACTGAAAAGTTTTGGGTTTGAACAAAGCCTATGTTAAGAGCAACTGAATATTATTGTTTGACAACTGTACGTCATTCTTAAAACTATTAGTGATCTTAATACGTTTCATTGAGAAATAAGGTGGGTGCTTAGTACAGACACAGCACAGAGTTAATTTGATCCTTGGATCCTTGCTCCATGTACACTTGTGAGGTGACTTTGTGAAGGTTTTTTTACCTTCAGTGGATTTCTGTATTATCAACATCATTTCCCGCAGAACTCCCTTCTGGAAAATGAACTTCAGTGGTAAATGACTAGCAGGCTGCCGAAGGGGACAGTTATTGATAAAGGACTGTTTGTCCTGGGATACCAGATGAATGTTTTAATTTCCTTATTTAATTTCTTAATTCCATGTTTTTCTTAGTGTTTTCTTGTATTTAGCTTGCTTTCTTCAGATTGCCCCTCAAATCCTCATATGTTCTATTCTGATATTCACTTAAAAGCAAACTAACAATTCCCAAGCATCACAACATGAGCTAGAGCCTTTAGAAGATTTCTTCATAATCATTTGATGTGGTATTGTCAGACAATCAAGTAAATGTCATTAATTTGATTAATATAATTTGCAGGGAGAGGCGAGCAGCCAAACTTCTGATGGCCCAATATGTTACTAAGAAGCTGCTGGAGGCTAAAGAAAATCTGGATACCTGAGACAAAGGGAGGTGATAATTGTGCATTACTCCTTCTTCCCCCCCCCGCCCCCCCCCCGCCCCCGCCCAACATGTTTTGAAGAATTATCATCTCTGGACCCAGAAAGATCAGTTTGTTGAACTTCTCAGTTATGGTCAAGGAGGTTGCAAACTAACAAACTTTCAATTACATCAGAAGGTGCTATCAAAGTGTAGGTATGTCATTTATGCTTCACGGTTTTTCTCCAGTAATGATGCCTAGGTTTTTCTAACTTATGGCGTAGTCTGAGTCTGATTTAGGGAAATCCAAATGGGAAGATTGCAGTGTGTCATTAGGACAATGATGACATTTTATTCTAAGAGATTCCTCTACTTTTAAAGAATTCACTGCTATGGACAATACTTTTTTTTTTTTTCTTTGGTTTCTTCACGCCAAGTACTAACATTCTGAAAACTTCAGACCACCACACATACAGTAATGATATATATAGGCTTTTGTGGTGATAGAGAGAAAAGGAATGTAATTTTTTTTAATGACTTTAACACTTCCACAGAAACAGATTGATTCATTACACAGACTTACAGTAGGCTTTAGCTACAGAATTGAACTTTTTGTTAGCATCTCCATTAAGAAAATTTACTTGCCCCTCCCACCCCCCCAACAAAAATTCCACCTTGGACACAAACATACTCAGATATGAAACAGTATCAGCATGGCTTATGTATCCTAATAATATGCCCTAGTTGTCGTGGGAGTAGCTGATATATTCCTCAGACTCTTTGTTTAGGACTGTCACAGATTCATGAAGATCTGCTTTTCCAGATATTGAAATTAAAGGGAAAACCTACATTAAATTCGGTGAAGAAAAGAATTCTGGAATGAGAATCCCTCTGCCCATATGTATTTCTTTTCCAGTATATTAAAACTGAAATCCTTTGCCCATATATTACTAAGTGCTGCACAGGGGCTCCTAAGGTATTTCCTGTTGAAGACAATGGAAGTCACACAACTATAATTCAGACACCTCAACAATTTTAGAGATATGTTTAAAATGTATTCAGGCAAGTTATCACTCCAGCTACATCATGCAAAACAATGTAAAGAGAGGAGAAATGAAAAGTCCAGTTTGGTCACCAATGCATTGGACAATGATATGCTTCCATAGTAGTAGACTTCAAATTCTTGAAGATTTTAACTACAGCTATAGACAGCTCCATTGCAGCTGTTAGAGAAATCACTATCAATTCTGGGGTATCCTAAAACTATTAGTGTGAGCTTATTTCATGAGGAAAAAAAAACAGTCAAGCTTATGTCAAATATATTTTTTCATGTGAAAGACTGTAGTACTTCTAAATTGAGTTACCAGCTATCAATAGAATATCTTTACTTGATGAAGAAGTCTAAATGTAATCTGCAGTACTGTGGCAGGTAAAAAAAGCCATATTAAACATGATTTTGAACAAAACCAAGGAAAACTGAATGATGTCTTTTTCTGCCAAGAATGCTCAGCTGTGCTTAAAACCAGCTTTCCATTCTCCTCTTCAGGCTCTAGGCCTATAAGAAGGTCTTCTAGGCATTTGGCTGATAAATGAACCTATAAAATGATGAAACTCTTCCTCTGTGGGTTGTGCAACATTCTTCTGTGACTTTTGGCTATAAAAATCAAAGTTGCTACAAATCAACCAATTGAATTATCGTTGTTCTGAGGACTCTGAACTGACCTTGAACGCATAGGTTTTATATAGATTGCTAAGGCATCATATCATAGATTTCATGACTAGGATAACCATTACAAAAACTAGAGATCATTACAAACCTATACTGTAAAATACTCCAGTTCAAATGATAATGCAGAAAAGAGGTTGGTGTAGGCCATTCTATTAACAAAAAAATGCAGAGAATTATGAGCCTGGGGATCTGTGTGATGAGGTCATAAAATGTGACATAAAGAGACTGCAATTGTTAATGTTCCATTGATTTCACCTTTTCACTACCCTACTCAAATTCAGCTAAAGGAATTTCTTTTGGTATAGCTACTAATTTAAACTCTGAGCAAAAATATAACATTTTTATAGATTATTTATATTGTATTATGGTATAAACTGCTAGTGTTAGAGAGCTAAACAGAGATAAAAAATGTTAAGATTTCTTGGCAAAAACTCAAAATACTTAGAGTTAAGTAAAAAAGTTTAATTTAGAATTTCATTCTTGTCAAAACCTCTTATCGGTTTTACAAACAGACAGTATCGTATTATAGGCAATGGCAAAACCAAAAGTACTGAAAGTCTCTTGGCAATTTCACAAAATATTTGAAGTGATTTCCTGTTTGTGAAAAACAACAGGAATTTATTTGAATTTATCTATGCTTATCTGAAGTGAACTAAATTAATTACTTTAACAGTTGGGTTTTTTTTCCTAACTGCAGAGGTAAATTCCTATTTTTGTCTTTGTATGCATTTTAGTTATGCCTATTTTGTCTGTTTTCCCTGATTTTTAAATTTTTTGTTTTCACACGTTACCTGGACTTTTTTCAAGTGAGGAAAGAAAAAATAGGGGGGAAAGCTGACTGAAATAATCCCCAAATAAACATTGCAAGTAATATTAAAATGGTATTCATTACAGGTGGAGGAAAAAATTGTCATGGTTATGACAACCAGTCTCAGGACTGGAAATGTGCATCTGAATTATATTTTCAATTACACTTCAAACACCTTACACAACTGAAATAATATAAATATGTTTTGAGGTCACAGTGGGGTATACCTACTTTGGGTTTACATTCATTTCCTTTCAATTTTTCAAGCCCACCCCACCAGTTCAACTTCAAATGAAATTCTCACATAATTTCCAACTACATTCCTTAACTTATTTCTTTTCTGCTTTCACTACTTACCAGTCTTCTCTCTGACCTCTGCCTCCTCCTCCATTTTGCTCAGTAGAAAAGAGCCCTTTTGTTCTCCAGCTCATCTATACCATCTTCTGAATTTTTTCCTCAGCTTTGCCTTGCATTCCCTACACCAGTGTGTCCAGGCAACGTACTCAGAGAACAAGGTTCATGTTTTCACAGGGGCTTTTTATTGAAAAGTAGGAAAAACAGTTGAGATGAAGGGAATTGTTTCCAACAGAATTTTTTACCATGGATTTTCATTAGGTTATGTCTTTTAAAACATAAGTGGTTCAGCTGCCTTTTTTATTACGTCCAGGTGGCACTGAGACGACAATCAAATCTGCTGTGTTCCAAACTGACTCAGGTAATTTTTTGTAATTCAAAATCTATCTTTTTCTTCGTGGAGCCCTCATGTCTTCCCTAGTTATCTATAGTGTGGAAACTGTTTTCATGCATAACAATATGACTTTCATTTAGCAACAGAACTGCTATTCAGTTGCTACCTGAAACTGTAGCTCTTGCAAACTAGAACTTTATAGCTTCTGCTGAAAACTAAAGAACTGTAATTATGGCCTTGTTATTATTATTACTAAAAAAAACCCCGAACAACAACAACAAAAACCTTAATAACATTATTACAAGTCCCTGTGGTAATCTTAATTTTAATTTTAATTCTGTCTCTTCACCCATTATACTTCTTCTGCTAAAGACCAAGAATAGAATATAGACCCTCTGGAGTGAGGGACAATGGCTGAAAACAAATAACATAACACAGAATAAAGCATTGCAGATTAGCTGTACTCACTACACTTCATGAAGGTGAGCTTTCTCATTATTCCTTCCTTCTATCACCTAAATGTGTTTGGCAAAATAGACAAGAGAGGTCTGAGAGTTTTAAAACCTGAGTTTTCAGCTCCACAGCAGATGGGAAGCCATAAATCTCAGGTGTCAGAAGAAGGTTTTCAAAGGCTTTTACAGCCATCTCTGAATCTCTGATATCTCCAAATGCTGCATGGATATATAACAATATTGGAAATTATATGTGGGGATTGGAATTTAACATAAATCTTTTCTTTGGCTAAGTCTGTGATCAGAAGTTTTCAAGCTCACAGACTTTTATGCTGCTGTGGGTTAGCCCCAGTAGGCAGGTAAGAAAGACACAGCTGCTTTCTCACTTCCCCTTTGCCCACCAAGTGAAAGGGGAAGAGCAAAGGAAAAGTAAAAGCAAGAAGATTTGAGGGTCAAGATATAAACTGATTAATAAGTGAAGAAGAAATGGAATAAGAGAAAAAAAAACAAAACAAAACAAATGACGCAAAGGCAATCACTCACCACCTCTCATGGGTAGACCGATGCCCAGCCCATTTGTCTTGTGTATGCAACTTTTCTCTTTTCTGTGTGTTCTATGGTTAGCAAAGTCAATGTACCATCTCCCCGATTATTGTCCATCTGCTGCGCTACAGCGTGGCACCTTCCAATCAATACCTTTCTGTAGGAACTTGTAGGAGAAAACAGAGCAGTCTGAGAAATGAGAGACTCCAGGTCTTTTGCTTCCACTTGTCCATAAAAAGGAAAAGTTCTCTCAACTTTCCAAAGGAAGGTGTCTCAGGATCCTTTTGGGGTTTTATAATGAAGCAGATAGACAGAAACCTAAGTCACGGGCAGAACTCCTGTATGACACTGGAGGTGTGTGGATACTTTGAGTAGTAAACTCAGTTTTCCAGTAGATTTGGAACAAATTTTATTCTCTATTTAATTGTATGTTTATTTAAAAGCTGTCATCCAAAACTATTTGATTGTCACTTGCAATGGATTTTGAGGGGGACATGTAATACAGATGTAAACTGTACAAATATAAAAATTTGCTGTGTAATCTGCGAATATAAAAAGGTCACCACAATTCAGAGAACTTGACTTATGGAGTGGCTTTGGTTCTTCACTAACCTGTATTTATGCAAAACAGGAATGACTGCATAAATGACAATAGTTTTACATTTTTATGAAAATTAGAAGAAAATAAGTGTCAAAACTGAATGTGCAGATGAGCACATTTATTTCATTTGAAAAAATCATTATGTGACAAAACTACATTCCAATTTTTTCTTGCCAGGAACTGACTGTTTAATAATATATTAATTATGCCCATGTCCTTTTAAATAAAATATAATTGCCTTAAGATTTTTGCGAGTGTAAGTAATTTGCATTTTGTTATCTTTTTTGAAAAAATCAAGCATGTTAAAGCTAGCTAACTTTAACTGCACCACTCCACCAATGTGGTTATCCCTGTCTAATTAGTTTTTCTACATTGCTATAGTAATTTTGCTTGACATGGCATTGAATTGGGGCTCAGAAGACAATCAGCAACTAAAAACAATAATGGCCATTCATTACACTTGCTGATTGAGCAATTAGAAACTGACTATGCCACTTTGCTTGTGCACGTGCTAGTCTTTCATGTACTCTTTCTTTGCATTATACTACTTCTAGACACATGATGCATACACATTTGAAGTCACATGCAAAGTTCATCTCAAATTCTTACTGCATTTAGAAGGGAAAATGGAAGAAACATGAAGTGGAAGAAATATGAAGTAAAGAGTAACAACGGAATGATGTATTGCTCTACTAATTTGGACCCAGATGTCCTCTCTCTGCAAATAATAGCTATCTCACTTTATTTGGATAGAAGCCACCTTGCAGATAGAAGTGAAAAAAATATGGTAATAACTCTGGTGAAATGTAGATGTGGATTGAGATGCAAACATACATTTGGACATTCTGTTATTGATCCCTAAGTGGCTGAATTGCTGATACTAAGATGCTGAACTGGGTGGAGCATATGTGTACATCTTTTAACAGAGGAACAATCCTCACAAAATTACATACATATTAGACAGCGGTCTGTTTCCATTTAAAAAATTAAATTACATAAAACAGTTCTACTGACAACTTCCTGACATGCACAGCATCAAGGAAACTGTTGCATGGACAAACCATGTGTTTGGATTGAGGCAAAGGGCTTGCTGGGAAAAAAAAATATGGTCATAATGTAAAGGAGTAGTAGTAGTTGGTAAATCTAGCACAGGTATACATAGCAAAGTGCATAGAACACACACTGGCCGATTCCTTCTTAATCTTTTCTTATACGCCATGTTTCCAATTCCATTTCTGCTTTTTAAGCACCTTATATATTTCCAGTCTAAATTTTGTTTTTCCAAAATTCCTAAATGCTTCCGTTATGCCTTGGAAAGCGTCAAGCAATAGGGTGTCCAGAAGGGCTACCTTTTCAGCTGTTCTTGGACTATGAGATGAATCAATATCATTGCGGTATTAGCCCAAGACTCAGCTTCCTCAAAGAATGGTCATGAAATAGCCATTTGATTGATTTTGGCTGCATATGATTTATCTTAAGTATACACACAGAATACCTACCATACCTCAGTTCACACCAGTCCACTTTCTCCTAATAAACATGCTTACTTCTACTAGCAGCAACGCAAAAAATGGTGATGCACCTCTCACAGTGACACTATTTAGATAGGATAGGGAAGTGTACACCAGTTGTCACTTTGAACAGATTGTTTCTGGCAGAACATGGCAATATGTTCAAGAGTAATCACTTGATGTGCAACTTCATTTGACCATGTCCAGCTTAGCTTGGCTCTGACAGGACTAAACCAATGCTGGCATGAAAGAATATTTCTTTATTCTATTATTCAAAAGAATAATAGTTCTTCCCTGATTTTAAATTTCTAAAGCAAAAGATGGGATTTTTTATAGAATCTTAGTATTAAAAAGTGGAAAAAAATTAGATCTTTTTTGCTGTTGCAGTATCGTAACCTAGAAAATGCCTAGCAGACCAAAGTTACAGATCTAGTTTCATAGTGGAGATTTTTCTATCAAATCTAAAAAAAACAGTTTACATGCAAATGTCAACAATAGCTAGCTATTGTTAGATAGACAGAAGTTTGAAAATAAGGTTGTGCTGTGTCAGAGGCATAGACCAGAGGAATCACTTTCCCACAAACAGAAAATGCATGGATTATAAAGGACAAGAATTTACAATAACAGACTAATGATCATTTAAAGATCTCAGAATATATTCTTCCATTTTTAATGGTGAAATTAAATGTTTGCATACACCAAAATCAACAGAGTTGCAAAGGTTCCTGCAGGGAGAAATTTAAAGGAAATTAAAAAGCAAAATCAAAAGTGACATGTAGTAACAGGGTAACTTAGTGATCTACAAACGTACTGGAGGTTAATTTCTTTAATGCTTTTAGCTAACTTGTTGCTATGCTAGATGTGTTTATAGTACAATGCCTCAGTTTCTAGGAAACTTTTATTTACATTTCAGTTTAAATTCACTTACTAACATAACAATCTGTTTCATCTTGAATTTATTTAATTTTATGGTTAATGTTGGAGTTCCTTCATTGATGTTTTTGTACCATTTCAGAGGGAAAGAATTCTTGTAGGAAAAAAATATTGTAACAGGAGAAAGAATAAACCTATCACATAACAGTTGCTCTTAAAAATTCATAGTATTCCATTTAGTTTAAGTTAATATAAAGCCACATTAGATAACGATAAGACCACCACTGTGCCTCACGATCAGCTTTACCTTTTTGATTTCACTGATAAACCATTACCGCTCTTCAGCCAAATAAACATTCCATATCCCCTCATTGTTATTCTCCATCATGAATGATGTTATCAGGCATTTTTAATGACTTATTTTGCAACTTTGTTTTTCATCAACTTTTTCTGCTCAATATTCCTCAGATCTGCTCTCATTTATATCAATGGTTCAGACTGGTAATATGGACAGGACTGAAAAAAAAAGTTGTGGGAGTTTTATAATGTGGAATGATGTTTCATAAGTGACGTTTATTCACTGGGGACAGAGTCCGATCTGCTTTAGGACTTGCCTCTGCTCCACATGTAGGAATGTTTTTAAGAAATATAGTATATGGAAAAGGATATTGTAGTTTTTTCTGTGCCAAACTTAGAGTGAACTGGAGTTGCCTAAGAGTTTAGCCCCCAGTCCCTGCCTTTTTTGTTTGTTCATTTTTTCAAGTCACATTTACTAAGAAATTCAGTTATCCAGAATTGTCCTCCTGTAGGGTTGGAAAGGATTCATGGAACTTTCTAGTGAGATAATCACATTTTGTCCTACAAGCTGATGTCAAAAGCTCCCACTACCTCACTGGCATATATCCTTTACTCTACCAAAATGATAATTTTTTTTTTCCACCAAATTATAACATCTCTGTACAGCCAATGGTTTTTCAAGAATGTTAAATGACAGACAAAACTTTGCCCATAAAAAACTTATCTTTTACTATGTATTTATTAAATTTCTTTGGACACATTTAATATGTTAATGTATCTAGATACTTTTCCTCCTCTTCATCAGCTATTAAAATATAGCTGAGATTTATTTTGATATCTGAGCAGTCAAGCAGCCAAATCACTGAAGCATAAATAGTTCAGAGTTAGCAACTTTGGCTTCACCAGTTATAAACATATGAACTTTATGGAAGCTGCCCTGCAGTGATGGTATTAGTCACTAGTTCCCATTGCTAACTTTATAATGCATAAAAGTCCAGTTTAGAACTTGGAGTCCTGTAACACCATACTTAAGCCTTCTATATTGCAATACTTTAGGTCTACCAGAACTAGCCATTTTTTAATATTGCAATATGAGGTATATTTTGAGTATATTACATTTTGTTAAATGTATTTTGTATCTTGTATTGTCTAACTCTTAAGTAAAGTGAAAATTATACTTCTTTAACAGGATGATCTTCTTTCTGTACACTCAAATATCTGATGGGCACAATTTAATTAGTTTTTTTTAATAAAAATATTTCTTTGTTGACATAAAGTTAATGTCAGTAGAGATTAGATCTTACCATTCTAGACCCATAAACATTTCAAATATGTCTATAAGAAGTTTCATTTTAACAAAAAGATTAAAAACCAGGCTTATTACAGGACAGATTATGAAGCAGGATGTCTGACTAACAAGGTGCTGTGATTTTTTAACAAACTTGTCTAAGGAATACTTTCAAAACCCAGTGTAATTTTGCCCTTCAAGAAGTCTGTTTGACTATCATCATAGTTTTCCACCATGCATCCTTGATTTCCTTTGGTAAAAATTGTGTGGATTTTTAAACAGATTAGAGGTTAGTAAAGTTCCTCACATGAGTTCTGGAGTCCCCAGACAAAGATAGGGGGTATTTTGCATGTCCACTGTGCCCTCCTTCTCTTAGAATCAGCAAAATAAACTCAGAGCATTAAAGACATGCTCACCCCCAGACTCACACACACATACAACCTGTTTCAGAGAAGTTACGAAGGTCTCAGATGGAAGCTGCCATTCAGGTTAGCTGTAACACCTTTGAGGCTGCAGTTCAATTATCAGATATTGTATATGGTACAGAAGCAGCTGCTTCATCTCAGAAGAAATATTTCTCAGAACTAATAACAAACAAGAACCAGTCAGATGGGTTAGGGAACATGAAACTCCATAAATGGCTGGAACAGATCTAAATTATAATTGTTTACCATCATTGCCCTTCCTATGTTGCTGAAGAAGGGAGATCAATCTTACACTGAGATTTGTTCTTACCTCTTTTCTCCATAGCTCTTAATTTAGTAATTTTCCTCTCATAAAACACTTTGCATAGCACCAAATTCATTCTGGTAAAGAAAAAGAAAGCTCATAAAAATAAATGTGTATGTTGTGATACTGCATAGACCCTAAAGACCATCGACAGTTGTGTATGACTTTCCTGAAAATCCTAATGCATGATGTACATAAATAAGACACATGTTTTCTCTACAGATGTTTAAATATAAACCGTTTCATATCAAAGTTGTCAGGCAAATATGTGTTAAAAGTGACACCTAGGAATTGCTGGAACTACAACAATACCTACTCGTCTCCTGTTCATATACAGATACTGAAGATCCCACTACTGTTAGGGAAAAAGTGTTGCTTAATATCACAATACAGTCCTCAGTTCTTCTTGTGCAGGGTTGGAGAGTCTTTGAAAATGGGCATTCATGATCAAAGTACCACCCTCTTTAAAAGTATCTTCAATAAATAATCAAAGCACTTCCCTGCTGTTTTCTTCAGGATATAGGGCTCCTTTTATAATTACTGGTTTTAAAATTAACTTTTCAGAGAGAAGGGGGAAGGGTAGAAGAGAAAAATTTGTTGTTTAAAAGATGTTCCAGTTCTCACCACTACATTTTAGTGAAAGGGAAACCTTGTTACAAACATTATCAGATTAAATTATGTGGCACTGAAGTGAGAAATCTGTGGTCCTTCAATATTTGCTTGAGCCTTTTTTCACTTATGAGGCAGAATTCTTTGAACAATTAAAATGTGACTTTGTTTCCAGCTTTTTAAAAATAAAGAGAAAACTTTGTGTGATCTATGGGACTGTTAGGAAATTTCAGACTAGTGTAAGGTTAAGGAGCCAAATAGTTATCTATGCTGAGAGGATCAGGTCTTGCTTTGGCAACCTGAGAAAGATTTCAATGTATTTAGCTAGAGACTTTTTTTCCCTGTTTTATTCAAAACTGTGGGCTCCATATTCAGAGAAGCAGCAAAACAAGCTCTCAGTAAATTACTTAAAATTATGCATGTCACACCAATGAATAACAATTTGCTTGATAAATAGCAGAAAATATTATGTGGATTAAAATGATAAAGGCAATTTTGGCAATAAGATGGGAATAATATATAACTTGAGACACTGGCAAGCTGTCCTTCAGCCTAATTTGGCTTCCAGCTGTGGCTCGGGTTTTGAGATGAAGCTATTTATTTTGAGTAATTGTCATAAAGATGTCAGCCAAAAATGTAATGTAATGCCATTGCATAGTAGTTGATCTTTGAACTGCTCCAGAATAAAATATTATGCCATGTAGAATGATCTATTGCAGATATTTTTTCTATCAATTTTTTTCCAACTGCTTTATGTGAAAATGTTTTTATTATCTGAATTAGGATCCCTTTTGCTAAATAATGACAAACATGGTTTTAAAAATAAAGTAACCCCATGGACTGAAAAGTAATATGCTCTGTCCACTTTTTGTATTTGCTTCAAATATCGTGTTTTGTTATGTTCAAGGACAGAGTGGAAGCATGCTATATATATCTGTATGTATTTATTTATGCAGTCAAGAATTTATTGATAGTGTTATTGAAATCTTAACAGTCTAATTCAAGAATCATTGATAGTCTACACCTAATAGTTACAAAAAATAAAGAATAATAATGCAGTTAAAATTATTATACACACTCTTTGTTTCTACCCTTTTTCTTCATGTTATGCTAACCCTCCTGCTGTTCCTCTGGGTCCTAATGTTGATAATTTCACACTGATGGTGGTGGTGGGAGTGGGTTTCAGCATCTGAAGTCTTTTGCTGGGAAGAATATGATGTCCATGTTGGTGGTTCCATCTTCCTCAGTCTAGGATTCATGTGAAGTTATTTTTGTATGTTTATACCATACTTTTACACATACCTCTTTCTTTGCTCTTGCAGCTCCAGGTCACATGTGATTTTGCTGTATAAGGTGGCTTTTACCCTGTATTAGACATAGACATAGAACAATCCTTTTTTTTTCTTTGTTACCCTTAAAACCAGTTTTACCCAGCTCTAGGTATGTATTTGTTTAGCTGACCATGGGTGAGTTGTTTATATCTGTGGGGTCACCAGTGCCAGGCCTGTGCCCCATCTCATCACTGCATGCCTGCTCTCCTCTATGCCCCATCCTGTGTCTCCACTTCTGCTGTCATACCAGGCCTTTCTCTATGCTGTGTGGTGAATGTTAGGCTCACAAATACCTCGCTCTTCACAGAGTCACTGCTTGTTGCTGCTGTCTGTGTAAAAATATGGTTGTACCACACAAAGATACACAGAAGTAAAACAAATTATTTGGATGGTCGCATCCAGAAGGTAGTGGTCAATGGCTCGATGTCCACATGGAGACCGGTGACAAGTGGGGTCCCTCAGGGGTCTGTACTGGGACCAGTGTTGTTTAATATTTTCATCATAGACAGTGAGACTGGATGACCCTCAGCAAGTTTGAAGATGCCACCAAGCTGAGTGGTGGGGTTGACACGCCAGAAGGACAAGATGTCATCCAAAGGGACCTGGACAAGCTGGAGAGGTGGGCCTGTGTGAACTTCATGAGGTTCAACAAGGCCAAGTGCAAGGTCTTGCACCTGGGACGGGGCAACCCCCGATATCAATACAGGCTGGGGGATGAAGGGATTGAGAGCAGCCCTGCAGGAAAGGACTTGGGGGTACTGGTGGATGAAAAGCTGGACATGAGCCAAAGTTAGTTTTTAAACTAAAGGAGGATAGATTTAGACTGGATATAAGGAAGACATTTTTTACAATGAGGGTGGTCAAGCACTGGAATGGGTTTCCCAGAGAGGTAGTGGAGGCCTCATCCCTAGAAACCTTTAAGGTCAGGTTGGACAGGGCTCTGAGCAACCTGATCTAGTTAAAGCTGTCCCTGCTCTGTGCAGGGGGGGGGTTGGGCTAGATGACCTCTAAGGGTCCCTTCCTACCCCAATCATTCTATGATTCTATGAAATCAGCCATAGACACATGGTCCACTAGAGAAATTGCTGTCACAGCTAAACCAAATGAAAACAAAGCTGGGGACAGGTCAAGAGAAGTTCAGACAGAGCAAGCCCAAAAAGCTTCCCTACTGAAGTCTTCCAAATTTGTTACAAATGTCATGGCTTGTTACTAACAGTGGCAATGCTGTATTACAGGGCTGTTACAGTTTCACCGGAGAATATGCAGGTTTGCTGACTGTAGACCGCAATATGATTCAGTGATACTGGAGTTCTGAGCCAGTTAAAGTAAATGCTAAAATTATGTTAGCTCTGGCAGTACAAGAGACTTGCATTGGCTCATTTATCCTGCTATAAATGTATGTAGTTCAGAATGTCAAGAACTGAAATACGTCTAGATTAAAGACTAAATTTGCAAAAGCTTCATCCACTGAGTCAAGGACTTGTATTGGCAAAGGCTGGATTTAAATGCCGTGCGGTATTGCAGCTGATTTGCAAAGGAACAGAGGTGACAAAATGCATAAATTTAGTACCTGGTCAAGAAAACATTCCTCGATTTATACCTACATAGAGTCATACCCATCTAGATATAAACCAGTGGAGGTATCAGAAGTTTGTGCCATAAAATGACTCTAACAATTACCAGAGAGGTAGCCATACCATTTCTTCTATATAATTTCATGGCTCAAACATTCAGACAGAATCATCTAGGAGCTAGCAGATTTTGTTCACAGGCAAATACAATACTACTTCCTCAGTAACAGCCTGCAACTTCCCATGCTGAGTCCCACATCAGGCATTCAAGATTGGAGGAAAAAGAAACTTAAGAATCAGGGTACAGACCATACGGACAGCCAGGGCATATTAGCATCCACGTAGAAGGATTATTTAAAAGCTGTGAATTTGTTTCCTTGAACTGCACTGCCTGATAATAAAAAATAGTCTGGAAATAATGGTCAAGCCCATGTTTGTGAGCTGCACATCCTGCAGCAAACATTGTTAGTAAACAGAGAATCTGTGTATCTATGCACCAAAAAGAAAGCAATTCCAACTCTGTATCAAGCAAATAAGCCCCAAAAAGTCCTGCAGGAGCAGTCCATTTATTCTTTCATTGGATGCAAAGAACTTAACCAGACTGTGAAATACCTGGCATAGTTCTCCCAATTGGAGTTGCACGTCTGACATTGGCAGCAAAACCTTCTTCACCATCACTGTAGGGAAGATGTCAGATTATCACACTTGTCAACCAGGAACAATAAAATGTTTTTTCAACAAGACAGCATTTGTTCCTGGATGATAGAAGCTAATTAAGAAGAGATGAGGGCTTTGGAGATAGGACTATCTTGATGAGAGAGAGTAGAGCCATGCAAAGAAAGGTGGATCTCCCCTAGTTTGCCTTCATGGGAAACATGTACTTACATGACACATATAAGAGAATTTGCCATGAGAGCCACGTGCTGACATGTTTAGTTTAGCTGATTGCCTAAAGCACTTCAGCTCCACGCTTACCATTTTCTGCTATGGTCCTTTACTGGCAGGCCATTTAGCCAAACTTTTCTCTAATTTTTTCTGATACTCCAGAAGCACTGTGTAGACCATCTGTGTAGACCTCATTTCCCTACTGAAATTAACTGGAACTCTGCATGGAAGATTATGATTGAACTGCAATACTCTTCTCAGCATCTAATTCAGTAACAAGAATGTTCAAGATGCAGCTCATAGGAATGTAATTTTATTAACAATTCTTATGATACTCTGAAGCCAATTACTAGAAATCAAGTAGTTTGAGAAGCTTGAAAGAGGTACTCTTACTAATCCTTAGTTAATATTATAAATAAAGTTAATTACTCTTAGAGCACCTCTGAAAGTAAAGAACAATGAAGAACATGAACACAGAGGTGAATAGAAAAAAGGATGAAATACAATTTCAACTTGCCTTTACCTGAAATTGTTTGTTTAAATGTCAAACTTCTTTATGAAGAAGGAGAAAAATGACAACATGATTGCACTGCTGCCCTATTTCCCTTGCTGTTATTCTGGTGCTTAGGATACTTACGTCCAATTTATGGCATGGGTTTAGGTAGAGTCCCATAGCTGCTTAGTTGTCAGGTAACTAATGACATGTTTGACACAGACTTTAGCCATTAACAAAAATATGTAGCACCTGTTTATACTAGTTTTTTTCCTGCACAGGCAAGTATTCATGTTCTAAAATAACAGCAATGCAAAATTCTTCCTCCTTAATCATTGAAATCCCAAGGGGGTTCACACAGCCTTTGCTTTGAAAACAAACACACACCTCTGCTTAGACATTTATGATGAAATATGTTAGGCATTGTGATTATTTTAGCTGTCTGCTTCTCTAATGACTTTTCACAACCATTTCAGATGATGGGTGGCAGCTAGATCCAATGGTTGCAAGGGGTTTCAATCCAACATTATGTTATTCTTGAATTACCCTGAAAATCTCTTGCTTATTATAACAAGGTAAAAGTGACTATTCTGGAAAACACAGAGTAGGAGCTGGTTGTGTTAAGATCTTGGTAGCAGCATATTTTGAGAAGTAATACACCAAGGCATTTCATTAGAACAATGCAAGAGTTCATAATGCTGATACAAACAAAGCAGGAGTGTGGGAGAGAGGCAATTTTTGCAGTGAGTATCGTACAGTACCTTATCAACTGTCCTAAAAACCAACATGGAAACTAGCAAGACCATGTGGCTGTTCTGCCAAGTATTGCTCAGCGTGGCAGAAGGATCCCTTAAAACAGATGGTCAGTGTTTTGCAGTCAGTATTACCACATGACACATTTATGACACTTCATCATGCTGAATTCTGTAGCTGTATCTGTGGTGTTATCATATCTCTCTATGATAGGAGTTGGGCCACTATTCAGACATACACTGTTGATCATTTTGTGTATTTGTGGCAAGCATATACCTCAATTGCTTCATGAATGTATGTATGTATCAGCAAGGGTATCGTGGTACACATATGTTCCCTTGACAGATGAACTTCACTTGCTAGTCTAAGCTCTGAAAAAAAATTAGTCTTCAATTTGCTAATTCTTACAATAAGAATTCTGCAAACTATGTGGAAATTCAAACTGATGCAGAATCTCTACATCAGTACTTGCTATGTAGTTACAGAGAAGTTATACAGAAACAGAACTGTGGGATACTTGCAGAGAAAGACAGAAGTGCGAATTAGTATATGGGAAGAGCTTTTTACACCACCTTATGACAGTTGCATAGCATAGCCAAGCTGCATATGTTTCTGGTTTATTACGGAATTAAAGAAGACTCCAGACCCTCTGTAGAGGAACATCCAGTTTTACACAGAAGAATATGCATAATACCACTGAAGAGGAAGACTGAAGAGCTCTGTGAAACTCATGCTACCGGAGAAGACGAGCACAGTGTCAAAGCAGAAAAGTAGCCTGAGTATCTGAAGTATCATCAGCCACCCATGCAAGCACTTGACTAACTTGCTCTGAAAGGTCTGTATCTGAGAGCATGAGAGGACTGCTCTGCACTTGCCTCCCCCTTCACTGCCTGTGCAGCAACAAGAGGAATAAAAGGCTGCCTGTAGAGCTTTTAGCATGTTACAGCATTATCTGACAAAAGAAAAATGTTCAAGTTGATAAATTCTTTCTCATGTTTCTCTTTTTTTCTACTCTCTTTTCCACACTGAATTAACTACACTCACCCTAATCAACAAGCTGCATCTGTCTTGAAGGAATCAGTCTGAGACTGCTGACTAATTTGCAAATGTACTTTTAGCCTGTGTTTTAGGGGATGGCGTGTTCCCCTCTGAATCCTAGATTACTCCAGGATAAATTTAACTACTTAGAGATGATGACTAAGTAACTTTAAGACATCCTTTGCAAGGATATCTACAGTACAAGTTCTTCTTGATGAGTTTGTGAATATTTATTTTCTGCAATCACAGTAAACCTGTTGCACTAACTGTTGTAATCTGTACTGGAGTTTGCTATCACTCCTGCTCTGTGCAGCACAAAGCACATGCACGTATTGTCAACTTCCTTGCTGCAGTTTTTGACCTTCTCTCAAGTATCCAGTTCTGAATTAATTTGACTTCACAGTTATGATGGGTTTTCTGTTAACTAATGTCTTTAAACAAGGCTGCTTGCTTTTCTATAATATGTCATATATTATATGATACTTACACACTTTATGCATGAATTACTGAAAAAAATTTAAGAGTTGTATAGTTTAGGTTTGATTAAATTCTGGTAATACTGCCTTCTGCACTTCAGCACTGTATAATACTTTCCAGACATTTGGTGTGGGCATAGTGTGTTTCAAGTTGCACATCAAAACATGTAATTTATGGCACTGCCAGTTAAAGCCAGTAAAATAAATCACAAAGGAAAGATCCGTGCTCAATTCTTAGGTCTTAATTTAACAGAAAAGAAAAATCTGTGATGGAGTTGCAAGCATGTCTTGTTGGGCTGGCTACAATGGTGTGATGACAGTTGTAAATACAGCTGAGATACAACCCACTATTCCACACTCTTGAAGTCCTCTTGCAAGATGCATGCACTTAATCATGTCCTGTTTGTTTTTGCTGAATGATTAATAGGTTGTTCAGAAAACAAAATAAAAGCTGTGAGAAAAAGGGTAAGAAACTTGAAAAATATAGAGGGAAATGAGCCTTCATCGAGCCACGTCATTATACAGCTTGCAAAGAAACAGTTATGGAATGGCCTAGTGGTGTTGATTTGATTTATTTGCTGACACACTGTACACTAATTCCCTTTTGTACAAATCAGTGTGCATGTATATGTATGTGTGTTTACATATTACACAACTGTTTGACATTCTAAGAAATGGAGTCACATATTATTCACTGATAAACCTTAAAAATATTGCTACTTCATATCAATCCATGTATTCTGAGGAAAGCCTTTCCAAAGACCTATCTGAAGTCTGGTAAAATTTCACAGATATGTTTGTGTGTTCAGTTAGAGGTCTCCCAAAATACATGACAGGTTTTCTTCCATGGTTTTCCTTTGATGTCACCTATGTTTATGAACAAAAAAGACATGCAGCTGAACCTTACTAGAAAAGTACCACAAAATCTATTAGATCACTTTCTTTCCAAGTGTAACTTTATATCCTGCAATGAATAGAATTACAAAATAATTTTTTGAGCAACATATAGCAGTGCACATCCATAGAAGTATTGTAGCATTTTCTTTTTTGATTTTTTATCTTTTCTGGTAACTTTGCCAGCCTGCTGAAGTGGGCTTTAAACAAAAAGGTGGTGAAGAAACGGAGGTCAGGGTGTCAAGTACATGGACAAGGTGATGGAAGTGAGAGGGCCCTCAGGAGAGATAAAACAGGTCAAAAGAGAGCCCACTTTAATGCCCATACACAAATATGTGCAGCCCAGTGACAAGCAATGGTAGACAAAGGACTTTGTGTAGGTGCAGAGTCATAGTGATGCTGGAGTAACTGAGATGTGGTGGGATCTGTTAGGCTGCTGTCTTGTGATGGAGGGATACAGACCCTCTTAGAAGGAAATGGAAGAATGTGTCTGTCTTACATCTGGAGGAGCAGCTTAGATGCGTGGAGCTCTGCCAATGAGTGGGCAACTGCCTGGATGAGTCAGGCTTAGAGGCAGATAAGGGTGACAGAGTGATCACAGTGAGGAAGTGGGCTAGATCTCCTTTACGCTCTTTGATGAGGACTGGTTGTCATGGGAAAATTTTACATTCCTGACATTTCCTGGAAGGGTTGGTCACAAGCAGTCCATGAGTTTGAGGAGAGTGTCAGGAGACAGCTTCTTAACAATGATGTGAGATGGGCCACCTGGGCTGATGTAGTCTTGGATCTGCTGCTTAGGATTGAAAAAGACCTGGTCAAGTATGGGATAACCAGTGGCACCCTGGGATACAGTGGCTATGAAACAGGGAAGTTTAAAATCTTGAGGGAAGTGAGGAAAGAGAATAGCACAGTACAGACCCTGGACTTGAAGAAAGCAGACCTTGTTTGGTGCAAAAGAGCTCAAGGGAGCTGTCAGATCTTGAAGGACAACCTCTTGGAAGCACAAGAACAACCCATCTTGATCCTCATGAAAATGCATGATGTATCAGGAAACCATTTTGGCTAAGCACAGAACTTAGGACAGAGCTACAGTGCAAAAACCAATAAACAGGATGCTGAAGCAGGGACAGGCTACAAAGAACAAATTTAGAAACATCGGCATGCAAGGATGGTGCTAAGAGAGCTAAAGGTGCACTAGAGGCAGAACTAGCAACAGATACCAAGAGCAACAAGAAGGGCTTCTGCTGGTAACTTAACCGTAAAAGAAGAAACAAGAAAAGAACGAGAAAAGAATAAACAAGAAAAGTGGGTGTGCATTGCTAAACAGGTAGGTGATGTAGTGACAGTGAATGCAGATAAGGGTGAGATAACCAGTCTTTTGTTTCTTTCAGTCTTTATGAGAGTCTCATAGACCTTTGTGTCTAGAGGGATTTTAAGGAGGAAAGAAATTACTGAAAGTAGGAAGGTTTGAATCATGGATGTCTTGAGAAATCTCAACACTTACAGGTCCATGAGACCAGATGAGATGCATCCAGACTGCTGGAAGAGCTTGTAAGGAATCTCTTTGAGAGGTCATAGAGGCTGGAGGAGGTGCCCAGTCACTGGAGAAAGGCAAATATTGCATAACCTTCAAGAATGTCAAGACAAACAATGGGGCAACTCTACAGCAGTTGCCATCACTTCAGTTCCTGGGAAAATCGTGGTGCAAGCCCCCTTTGAAATAATCTCTGGGCACATGAAAAACATGTTTGTGAATGGCAATCTGACCAACCTGATTTACTTCCATGATGATATGACTAGATCCATGGGTGTGGGGAGATCAGTGGATGCCACCTACCTTAACTTTGGCAAGACTTTCAATAAGATCTCCCACAGCACCCTTATGGTCACTACTGGAGGGCTTAAAAAACTGTCTGGATTGTCAGGCTCAAGGATAGTGGTTAATTGTTCATATTCTGCTTAAAGGTTGGTTACAAGTAGAGGTTCTCAGCATCCATCATGGGACTTTTCATGTTTAATATGTTTATCAAAGATCTGGAGGAAGAGGTGGAGTATGCATTCACCAAGTTAGCAGATGATACTACGTGTGGGTGAACTAGTTGATGTGTGCAAGAGGTCTCCATCTAGAGGGACTGGATCTATTGAGAGGAAGGGACTGACAGGAGCCGCATGCAATTGGGGCAGGAGCAAAGGGCAGCCCTGCCCATGGCAGGCAGACTCCAGCAGAAATGCTGGCAGGGCTAGGAGCAGCTCTGGGGAGAAGATCTTGGGCTCAGGTGGGCAGTGAGCTGAGCAGGGGCTAGCTTTACACCCAGGCAGTAATGAAGACCAGCAACACCCAAGGTGGAGTGAACAGGGCACAGCCCAGGAGCCATTGGGGAGTATTATTCTCCATTACTCAAGTAACTGGCATCTAGAATATACTGCACTCTGTCTAAGAAAAATGTTGATAAACCAGATCAAACGCAGTGGCAGTCAGCAAGATGGTTGGGGGCTGGAGCCCAGGCCCTGTGAGATAAAAATGAGGGGCTGAGGCTGAATCAGCTTGGAGTGGAGAGGGCTTTGATGTGTGGGCGTATGGAGGGAACAACTTGTCAGCAGCCTACCCGTACCTGTGAAGATGTTGTCAAGAGGACAAAGGCAGGCTCTTTACTGAGGTGCACTGTGGGACCACAATAGCCATTGGTCAGTGTCTGCGGTGAGAGAGGTTCCGACTGGATAGAAGGCATCAGGGGAGAAATCTAGGATAATTAAGCAATGGAGCCGGTTGCCCAGATTGCTTGTAGAGTTTCCATCTTTGGATGTCTTCAAGACCTGGCTGCAAGAAGGCCTGACCACCCTAGTCCAAATGAGGTGCTCACCCTTCATTGAGTAGGGGGCTGCACAGGAACCCTGCAGAGATCCCTTCCAGCCTGGATGGTTCTGTGACTCCAGGATTATGATTTGTAGTTACGCTTTCCCTTGAAAGCATTGACAATGATGACTGCCTGTGGATGAATATCAGGCTTTAGTGGACAATTCCTTCCTTCAAAGTGGAAGTAATTGTCTTTATCAAAATATAAAACCTGCTATAGAACTACAGTAACTATCTTAAAGAACTCATTGAGTTTCTTAATTTTTTTTTTTTTTCTATGTATAGAACTGGGTATTTCTGAGATATTGGTGATTAGACAACTCTTTTGACCATCATATAAATATTTAATACATTGCCTTTTTCATTTTTATTAAAAAATACATACAATATTATGTTGCCAGCTTATTTTGAAATGTCATAAACTGTCAGATCAATTTCAGTGCCACTGACATGGTGAACTATAACTGTCCTTCTAATGCACATTATGGCCTATCATAGCAATGCTGACCTATGGAGTTTTTCACTTGGTGCCTCATTACCTCAATAGATCACAGGTTCTCCAATGTAACAAAATAAAAAGTATTGAACGTACTTGAAAGATTATTATTAAACAAAATAACTCAATTGTTCAGAAAACAACATAATGACCAAAGCAGTTAGCCTGTAATGTGAAAACTACAAATTAATATTTTGCTAAACTTTTTTTTAAGACGATGTTTTTTAATTATTGAAGAAGAAAGTCTTAAGCACTTGATGCTTTCATTAGAAATAATAATAATAATTATTATTATTACTGCACACTGGGATTGAAATTACTCCCCATGCTTCAGACAATGAAAATCAAATTTCTTCTTCAAGTATTTTTTTTCCTGGACTCTTCTAGTTTACTATCAAAGCCCTCAGCCTCTACTTTACCACACTGCAGAGACATCTCCTAGCAGATTTCCCCCAACTATTTATCTTCGTGCAGGGAACCTGACAGAACACCTTTGGAACGGAACCATAGTTGACCATAGGAATCAGACATTGTGAAGGTCCTCCTTTCCCTTCATCTCATTATTGTGAATAGTCCACCAAAACACAGAAAGAAAAAAAAGTGATGGTTTCACTATCTCACACCAATTGTATTTATGGGCCATTACTGCAAAACTCTACATTTCTGTGAGTATCGTAAGTAAGGGTCTTATGTTCACAAATTTTGCAGTCCCTGTTGATGCTGAGAAAGAATATCTCCACAGACATTTACCTGCCTGAGTTGTACATATCATAAAGAAGGTTTTCCTTTAAGAAAAATGCTTTTCTACTGTTAGCCATTATTGCTTAACAGAATAATATGGAAAGTCAAAGCATTGCTCTAGTGAAAATGGAATAGTAAGGCACAGGATCTGATTCTGCCCCAGATTACACCAGGATGGCTTGTTTGATACCAGTGGTACGAAGAATTAGAGTAGAATTTAGGTGAGAGTATCCAAAATCTGATTATAGAACACTATAATTTTGTTAAGGAATCAAATCACTGCACTGCTAGAACAGTCCCAACTCTCTAATTTTTCTGCAAAGTGCCCATTATATCATTGTGTAACTGATGGCTCCTAGAATGTTCCATTTTCATTGTTCCACTCTGCTCAATTTAAAATGATACTAATGAAAGAAAAGCTGCCTTAATTTCTGTAAAAATGTTTTAATTGTATTATTTTTCCCAACAGATTTAATACTTGTTTTCAGTACTTTTTCATAATGCATTTACAGTACCAGAATTTTGCTTTTATCTCTCTGTACTCTTGCAAGCCACTTCATGGTCCACTGAAGCCAGCAAAGGCTCACTTTTCCCTGAATGTCAGTAAGATTGTAAGCAGGACCCACAGGCACTCACAGCCCATGGAGTCATAATGCCTTTTTTCCTCTTTTTCAGTCGTCAAAGAGAGTCTGGGCCCAAAAATCACGTGTCCTCTATCAGTCCTGTGTCAGGCAGGCAGCTAAATGCTAGCTTTCCATTCCTTTCCATGCCATGGACTTGCATATGTGGATGATAACCATGAAGCTTGTGTGAAGTGGGGTTCCTATAAGTACATTCTTTGAAGTAAGAGGAATTTCACTGCCTAGTGGAAAGACTTGTTTTATTGGATAAGCTTTGCCCTGCTGTGTGGAAACTCTGGTCAGGAGTGTTGGCAACTACCATGTGATGCCAATGCTCCCAACTTCAGGAGGCCCATGCTTTGTTCTCGACTTTGCTACTGATTTGCTTTGATATCTCAGGCACATAATTATGCAAGCTTTTCTAAATTAATTTAATTCTGCATGCTTTAATTTTCAGTTTTAAGTGTTGAAATTGAAATTAGTTAGGGTCTGATATTCAAAGAGATGAAGAATCCACCACTTCCAGGATTAAAGTGAATTAACTCAGCTGGCAAAACAAATCATTGGCAAAGACAGAATATTGCCTGGGTGCCTAGGCAGTTTGCTTCTGTTGAGCTGTTCTTATTTAAAGTGGTTTGCTACAAGTAGGAAGTGGTGGATGCTGGACACTGAAAGGAATTAATTAAAGACATATTTTGCAGAACTAAAATATGTTGTAGATCTTCAGATCAAGAACAAAAGAAGAATAAACAATAAGCAGACAAAGTTTGCTGAGCTATTTGGGGAGGTAAGCATATGAGCGAACTGTGAAAAGCTGCAGAAGAAAGTTGTTACAATGACTAGGTAACAAAATAGGTGATGACATTCAATGCAGGGAAGAATGTTGTTGTTCACATCCAGCAAAACACAGCCATAACACAACCTTTCTTGGATGGTGATGGGTTCAAAACTGACTATTATATGCAGGGTTGAAATCTTTGAGTGATGACATACATTTTTTTTTAAATATTTAGTAACAGTTAAAGAAAATAGAATACTAAGTATTTTTTTCAAAAGAATCCAGCCATACCACCATATACAGTACCTGCATCTCTAAGATCAGGTCAGTTCTGGTATATATTTCAAAAGCAAATAGAAAAGTGAAAAGGCAAAGGATGGTTAATTCTGTGGAACAGATTCCAGGGATGGAATGATGAAACCTTGTGATTCGAGTTGCACTTGTGTGTGCTGGAAGAAGGATAGCATTGAGGTCTTTAAAATCATGAATACAATGAAGAATAAACAGACGCATATTATCTACCCCCTCCTCTAATACAAGAAATATTGGATATTAAATGTAACCATCAGACAGAAGGTTTAATCCACAAAAGATAATGTTTCTTCACATTCCTAAAACTTTACAGTTTTTCCAAAAGCCATTGAACAAACTCAAGGAAGAAAAATACATTGGGGCTATTAAATACAAAAATACACATCTGATTCAGGATCCTAACTACAGATGTTAAACATATAAAATGTTAGGTTTTTTTTCCACCTACGCTTATGTGTAGGTAGCTAGTATATGACTATCATCAGAGACAGAATACTAGACTTAGTGTGACTTAGTATTGGTATTTTTATTTTCAGGTAGGAGGACAATATTTATTTCATTATAGGTATATTTTACGTTCTTCACCTCTGGATCCTTTCATTTATATAAAAGTGAGAGCATAGATTTGATTCAAAGGCCATAAAGGACTGTACGCACTAACTGAATTTTCAGTCCACCTTAATTTTCAAAGAGGGAGTGACAGAGGTTGAAGAAGGTCAGAAAAAGACACACAGAGAATGGGGAAAGACCTTACTTTATTTCACAAAGCTAAAAATATAGAAATAGGAATATACATTTAAAATGATAAGCAATGATAATAACTTTAGAGTTAAGGGATAAGCTTAAGAACACACAATTTTCCGCATGGATTAGTAGTTGGCACAAGACTGGCCAAGACCAGACCAACAGCATTTTGTTAAATGGCTATTCTTATTAGGATGCTATTTCATAGTTTTGATGAGAAATACAATGAGCTGACACTGAAATCACAACTGAACTGTACACCATAAGGAAATAGAAGCTGTTGTATATAAAGCAGACATTTCATCGTAGATGCCATGGAGAAAACTGCCTGCTGGCCTGCCAGCTTGACTTGAAAAACCTTGGAGAGAACATATGCAGCATTTTCAGCATTTCCAGCTGTAACTAAGCTGTGATAGTCACTGAAGATTTCAGAAAGGCTTTGGTGAACTTCTGTACCTACACACTTCCTCCATTCCACCACCTCCACAGTCTCACATATCTTGTAATACTCTGGAGACAAAAGAGGCAAGACGGACAGAAACTGAAACCAATATAAGATTTAAAAGCAAAAAATCACCACTCCTTGGTCTTGCCAATGACTCTGAAACACATTGTTTAAGCTACCCACAAGGGAATGCATATCTGAATCTGCATTAGGACAAGAGTATCAGTATTTAGACTCATGAATTTGCTACTAATCTTATTCTTTCTTTCCTCTGCCTAAATTCTATCTTGTTTTCCTCCTACGTCCTTTTGCACTAGGGCCCTTGTCGTGCAAAGACTTGCATTGTTTATCTGTGACTAATGACAGAACTTAATCTGTCCTACAGTTTTATTAGAAGTTGTCTGACATACTTCTATGTACTAAAAACACCTGCATCAGAAGACAACCAGGTTTGCTGCTTTTCAGTATGACCAATCAAAGAAGCCAGCGAGTGCCTTTTACTTTGGGGATAGGGCAAAAATAACAATGCTGCATTTTTAATGAACTCATATCAGAAGACAAGAGAGAAAGAAAAGTAACAGGGACATTTTATAATTTGATAATTTTGATGTAAATGTTTTACGGGGGCTTCTTTGTGTGTAAAAATTTTTTTGAAACAGATCCAAATTTCTGAGTACCATTCACAGTGAGCATAGTTTCTAAGCATAATAAGAACAGTGTAAGAGGAATATACATTGCCTAAGAAGCACAATGGTCCACAAAATTTCACATTATATTTCCCCAGCAAGCACATTCAGAGATTGCATGGGCCCTCTAAGTTTAAAAGCCATAAATATGAACTTATACCTAAGAATCCCTTGACCCTAGTGATGCTGTGAGCAAGTTTTAATAATTAATTTTGTTCAGGAGTTGACTTCAGTCTTCCACAAAGTGAAAAAGACCGTAGTACTAAATGATTGTATTGTGTTTGCATGGCAAGGGTTTGGTAGCGGTGGGGGGGGAGGGGGCTATAGAGGTAGCTTCTGTGAGAAGCTGCTAGAAGCTTCCCCTATGTCCAATAGAGCCAATGCCAGCCAGCTCTAAGAGGGACCCACCGCTGGCCAAGGCTGAGCCCATCAGTGACAGTGGTAGCACCTCTGTGATAACATATTTAAGAAGGGCAAATAAAGAAAAAAGGCCCAGGACGAAAACTGCTGCTGGAATGTGGAGTAAGAATACATGAGAGGAACAACTCTGCAGACACCAAGCTCAGTGCAGAAGGAGGGGGAGGAGGTGCTCCAGGCACTTGAGAAGGGATTCCCCTTCAGCCCCTGGTAAGGCAGGCTGTGCCCCTGCAGTCCACGGAGGTCCACAGTGGAGCAGATACCCACCTGCAGCCCATGGAGGACCCCATGACGGAGCAGGTGGATGCCCAAATGAGGCTGTGGCCCTGTAGGAAGCCTGCGCTGGAGCAGGCTCCTGGCAGGAGCTGTGGACCTGTGGAGAGAGGAGCCCACGCTGGAGCAGGTTTGCTGTCAGGACTTGTGATCCTGTAGGGGACCCACACTGGAGCAGTTCATGAAGAACTGTAGCCCATGGGAAGGACCCATGTTGGAGAAGTTCATGGAGGACTGTGTCCTGTGGGAGGGACTCCACTCCAGAGCAGGGGAAGTGTGCAGGGTCCCCCCTAGGAGAAAGGAGGGGCAGAGACAACGTGTGATGAACTGACCACAACCCCCATTCCCTGTCCCCCTGTGCCGCTGAGGGGGGGAGGTAGAGAAATCAGGAGTAAGGTTGAGCCCAGGAAGAAGTGGGGTAGGGAGTGGTAGGGGAAGGTGTTTTAAGATTTGGTTTTATTTTCTCTTTACCCTACTCTTGATTAGTAATAAATTAAACTAAGTTCCCCAGATTGAGTTTGTTTTGCCCGTGACTGTAATTATGGAGTGATTTCCCTGTTCTTATCTTGACCCACAAGTATTTCATCATATTTTCTCTCCTCTGTCCAGCTGAGGAGGGGGACTGATAGAGTGGCCTTGGTGGGCACTTGGCATGCAGCCAGGGTCAACCCATCACACTGATAATGTAAACTGTGATTAAAGCCTCAAAGCTCTGAAATCTCTAATGAAAAGTAAATGTTATTTTAAGGCGTTGGAGTCTCTTTCTGTGTGAATCACCAAAACTGAATGTCACCTTGGTGGCAACTTAGAATCAATTCTGCTGCATTATTTGGGAGTTTGTTTCCTACTGAGACTTCCTTTACATGCCAAAATCTCTTTCAAGCAGAAGCCTTAGAACAACCTTTTCCCACTCTGCTCCCAGACATTTCAAAGACTTTAAAAAAATTTGCTCTCTAGTTCAGGGCCAGAAAACTAGTGACAAGAGTTAGAGGTTTGACCCTGGTTTATTGACCCTCACACTAAGACTTCAAACAGTTATCTTTTTTTTTCTCCCTGTATTTTATTTAAACCAAAACAAAAACATTTTAAAAATTATATTTTATTCATATGTGTTAATTTTAAAACAAAGAACCTGTGTTTACATAAATAAACAAAATAAATATTACATGATACTTCTTGTGCTCTATGACTTAAATGATTTTAATACCTCCTTCAGCTGCAGCAGGATTTGATTAACACTGGTGAATTCATGTAATCTCACTTTCAAAGAACATTCATAGCACAGAGTCAGAGATGCAAGAGACACACAGATGTAAACAGCAGTGTCTTATTTCTGCAGCAAGGGTGTCTGAAAGTATCACATCATCCAAGCACAATATGTTCCAGTGTTCTCTGCAAAGTTTTTCCTAAATACTTAGAAATAAGCACTTTGCATGACAAAGGTCTTTCACAAGTATAACAGAACCTCACAATCACAGGATCAATTAAAATAATCCCATTCTCCTTGCTAATCAACCAATATATTGGTTGGCATGTGTGATCCTATAAATCTTGTTCCATGTCATGCTATCATCATAATTTTAAGAAGTCATACTATATAATATGTTACCAGAAGAGGCATTGCTGTTTTAGGGATGGCTATACATGCAAAGATTTCCCAAGTATTTTCATAGCTGTTCATGAAAAAGGCTGTTCAAGCACATCTTGAAAACTCCAGAGAAAGTTCAGCTCCGTTTGCAAGTAATCCTCTTACCTACCCTTCCACTGCCCACACATCCATCCTTGTCATATCTTTGCAAAACTCTGCACTTGAAGTAGAGTGAGAAAGAATAATAATATTGGTAATATGGATTTTGAGAATAATTCTATTTTCAGTTTTTCCTAATGAAAACCAGAAATGGTTAGTTTCAAAGCTGTCTTCTCAGCCACTGATAAGATTAATATACTGATTAACACCTTTTCCAAGTTGGATTGGAGGTGAAAGCAATTCCATTTGGCAAATCCTCATCCCATTTGCTGACATCTTCATTAACCTCACTGATAAGAAAACCATTTCACAATAAAAATTTCTCAAGGCTAGAGATTTTATCTTCACAGCTTCACCTAACAATGTTAATTCTCTGTGTGGAACACGCAGGTTCAATTGCTTTGATAATTTCACAGGGCCCTATACCTTTTTTTTTGGTTAAAAGGTTGACATAAAAGAAACCAATTACTCCACACTCACTACAGAAGACTGATTTTCAAAAGGACATTTCACCTTTTAACAAAAAGACAGAACAAGAATTAGATAAAAGTGAATGAAAGGGTCATCAGAAATAGGAAGTCAGGTGAAAGTACATATTGAAAGAAATAATGTCATGTGATCATATTTGAAGCTGTGCCAAGCTTTTCTGTTGTATTCTATAACTTCATTGGTCGGCAAACAAAACCAGGCATCCTCATTTCCCTATAGCATACCGTTGCATTGTTAAGAAGATAAATATTGTGTCCCTTGCTCAGCCACGCTAAATAGCAGTTTTGGAGACAGCATTTGGCAGCAGACTCTCTCTCCAGTTATTTTAAAAGGTGTATTTGCTACTGGAAATAATTGCTGACCTTTTCAGTAACAGCTTGTAATATAATTCCTGTATCAGGAATAGTTTGGCAAGCAGGAGCAGGGAGGTGATTGTCTCCCTGTACTCAGCACTGGTGAGGCTGCACCTGGAATACTGTGTCCAGTTTTTGGCCCCTCAATACAAGAAGGACATTGAAGTGTTGTAGCGTGTCCAGAGAAGGGCAACGAAGCTGGTGAAGGGTCTGGAGCACAAGTCGTATGAGGAGCGGCTGAGGGAACTGGGATTGTTTAGCCTGGAGAAGAGGAGGCTGAGGGGAGACCTTATGGCTCTCTACAAGTTCCTGAAAAGAAGTTGCAGTGAGGTGGGTGTTGGTCTCTTCTCCCAAGTAACAAGTGATAGGACAAGAGGAAATGGGCTCAAGCTGCACCAGGGGAGGTTTAGGTTGGGTATTAGAAAAAAATTTTTTCACGGAAAGGGTAGTCAAGCATTGGACTAGGCTGCCCAGAGAGTTGGTGGAGTCACCATCCCTGGAAGTGTTCAAAAAACAGGTAGACGTGGCCCTCTAGGACATGGTTTAGTGGGCATGGTGGTGTTGGGTTGATGATTGGACTGATGATCTTAGAGATTCTTACCAACCTTAATGATTCTTACTTTTTACTTTCATTAAAAAATAATGCAGCCACCAAGCCAGGAAACATGAAATTGCTACTCTACCCTTAATTGGTTTAGTGGTGGACTTGGTAGTGTTAGGTTAATGGTTGGACTGGATGATCTTAAAGGTCTTTTCCAACTTAAACGATTCTATGATTCTATGATTCTATGATAAGAAGCCAGTTGTGAAGATAGCTGAATGGGAAAACTGTTGTTTCAGCCAGGTTATACTCTTGTGAGAATCTTTTGCATGTAGATTATTATTCAGAATGCGTATTCATACAGGCAAATAGATAGTATCATGTCAGAAACATAGCACCATTTTCCACTAAAGTTCAAGTATATAGCCAGTGAAAATCAGTACGTATCTGCTTACCAGGATGTAGGCTTTTGTGATAGCAGGACTGCTTCCCACCTCTTTTAGCTAGTGCATTTGGAGTTATCCTGTTGAATTAGTGGCATGACACAGTCTCTGTGTATGTAAATTCAAGCACATCTATGTTCTCATTTGTCTGAAAAATGAAATTTGATATGCTAATCTTAAAAAAATGTGAACTCAGTTTGGTGTAATTTTATGCCTTTTCAAAACATACCTGAAATATTGTGTCAGGCTGTTGTGCTTTAACCCAGCAGGCAGCTGAACATCACACAGCTGTTCGCTCACTTTCCCCCTCCCTCCAGTGAGATGAGGGAGAGAATCAGGAAAAAAAAAGTTAAATTCATGGGTTGAGATAAAGACAGTTTAATAGGACTGAAAAGGAAGGGATAATAATAATCATAATATATAAAATAAGTGATGCACAACGCAATTGCTCACCACCCACCGACTGATGTCCAGACAGTTCCCGAGCAGCGATCACAGCCTCCCAGCCAACTCCCCCCAGTTTATATACTGAGCATGATGTCATGTGGTATGGAATAGCCCTTTGGTCAGTTTGGGTCAGATGTCCTGGCTGTGCCCCCTCCCAGCTTCTTGTGCACCTGGCAGAGCATGGGAAGCTGAAAAATCCTTGACTAGCATAAGCGGTACTTAGAACAACTAAAAATCAGTGTTATCACCATTATTCTCATACTAAATCCAAAACAGAGCACTATGGCTGCTACTAAGAAGAAAATTAACTCTATCCCAGCTGAAACCAGGACACAGGTTGAAGGAGTGTTCTCTTGCTCTTGTGCTGTATATGTTCTCATAGAGCATTGGAGTGTTAGACCCGCTCATCCGGTGCCTAAACTACACATGACAAAGCAGCTGAAGATAAACTTTCTAACTACTCTACAAAAAAGTGGTTATTCTCTTAATTCTGTAAAGTTACCATGAAACAATGCCATTCCTGCTATAATTCCATGGAAGTAATTGATCTTAAATTAGATCTGATCTGACATTCAAATTTCTGAAATCTGTGATCCAGTACCTCCGAATTAATCCCACCAGTAAATACCCTTCACAGTGTTCTGGCAAGTCATCTGTGGTGCAGCATGGATAGTACCTAAGTTATGCTTTCACACTCTGCTTTCATAGGCCTGTACGGCACAAGATGAGCTATCCCATGGGCAAGAACTTCATTGTACAAGGAAGGTCTGCTATGTACTTTCTGTTACACAATAGCACTAGACTCCTTGTCAAATGTGACTCAATCCACAAATTAGTCACTGTGCACTCCTATCTCACAGTCTCGTAAAGAGATTTCTTCTAATTCTGGGAATTTGCTCTTCACTTCTTCATTCTTCTTAGAAGTTAACATCCAGTCTTTTCCTTTTGTAACACTTTTCACATTCAAAATGCTATCCCAGTTTTCAAACACAGAAGAGTTAATTCTGCCACAGACATCACCACTTAAACTCCTGTACTGGCATCATTTAAGTTCTTCTAAATAAAACCAGTCTGTCTTTATCATCTAAATAAAAACTGTCTATTGAACAGTTAGCAGTCCCTATCTCTAAGTAACTTTAGACACACTGACCTAAGCTAGTGCAGGTCACGGTCTAGCCTAGCAAAGCTTCTGGATACCATGGTTGTGGCTATATCCACAAAAACACAGGGCTGGCAAAGCCTTAGGTTGCACTTGGTGGGTGCTAATTGTGTCTGTTAAGAGGCAGGTCTTAATGTATTATCTATTATATATATGATATGATGTTTTCTATATATGATACTTCACAGTTAGAATATGTTATAAATATATATATATTTATATACCACAAATACAAATCACCAGGATCTTCTCCATTACCAGTGCTGAAAGCCAGGGTTTGGGAGTTTGAGAGTGAGAGAGGAGCTAGGAGCAAGATTCCAAAATATGTGCATACCGCTGAGTGGGGTTTTGAAATTAAAATAAGTGTATATCGCTGATTCTAACACCAGTCTGATTTTGGAAGCCTGGCTAAAAGAGGGCTGGATGGTAACTAGTTTTACTTTTATTTGTGAACCACAGTCCAAAGTATGGGGTGTAAGAGCTGAAAAGTACCATAAAGAAAATCCTTCTAAAGAAAAAGAGAGGACAGAAGCCTGATAATGGCTTGACTATAGTAAACGTAGCAATTTACCTATAAGAACAAATCCTGAATCTTGACAAAGCTTTACTGAGCAATGCAAGGCTCATTGGGATGAGACAATATTTAGCAGCATGACTTTCAATTGTTCATCAAATATATACAAAAGAGACTTTGCAGAATAACCATAAAAGAGTAGGGAAGAACAGAAAAATATGTGTTTTAAAAGAGATAACAGTGTGATTATTTTCCAGTGAATAATTAATTTTCTAAGCACTAGAAAGATGAGTGATGTGGTGTTTTCTACCAGAAATTTCGGGTATGTTTCCACTATACAGTGACATGTAACAGAGCTATTGCAGTTAGTAATGTAGAACAAACTCCTTGTGCAAACTTGAGCTAATAGCCTGGAACCAGAAGTGCAGTGAAACAGAAAGCAATGTTCTTTATACATTCCAGTGTGTCTTGGGGAAAACAAGTATTTTAGTTTTTTAATACTTTTGTCCTGCTATATTTCAGATTTGACATAGAGGACAGGTCTTATGAATAACAGCATTCACAATAGTTTCACAGTATAAGCAAAGACTATCCTCAATTTAAAGCCCAGATGTGAACTTTGCTTAACCTTAGGACACCATTGCTTGAGACCAAGCTCAATACAGACAAAAGATGAAGCCAGAATGCCAGATGCAAATACAGTGGACAGAGCAGATTTTGGGAGACAGATGGGGAGCCAAATTTGTGCATTATATATACCTCTTGGTCTGTATTTGAATAATTCTGATTCACAAAGTCACGATAGACAAATTTACAGAAATGAGTGTTACACATTAGTAGTAGCTGAATTTGGTGAACTGACACCAATTATACCTTCTAGATTGCTGATACTCATCAACTTATTTTTGTCAAGTAGCACCCATAACCCATAGAATTGCCTGTTTGTGATAAGTAAAGTAAGAAACTATGCTCACATCTGTTTTAAATAACTTGACTTCTTCTTCCACGTAGTTTTCACCTTCTGTGAAAGTGAGTTTTGAGTGTGGAACAAGTAATTCTGATGCTAGAACTGCGGATCTCTGAGTGCACTTTCCTTAGAAACAGTGCTGAAAAATAAGGCTCTGCATAACTCACATCTATCCAGAATGCCACTAACTGATACATTCACTTTGAAATAGTATGAAAATGCATGAAATTAATAAAGGAAGGGATTGACAGTGCAATGTAGTTTATTGTTTTAAATAATGTGAAGATGACCTTGAGATGCAGAAAATATCAATTTCCAGTTGCTATGCCAGTATTGAACTAGAGTTTTAGCCAAAGATTTGTGCAGTGTGGAGGAAAACTATTGTAGTTAGAATCAGGAAGAAAAAGAAGTTGAAAGCTGTTGCTAACAGCAGCAGTAACTGTTGTTAACTGATTGGTTTAGGAGATTATCCCAGCCTGTTGCATTTTGTGGCAACTTGAAATGTTTTTGCAGAATTTGTGACAAAAATCTGACTTCAAATATCATCTGAGGCTGTGTTTTGCTTTCAAACATTTTTTTCTTTTTTCTTTTTGGTGGCAAAGGAATAAGATAAGACATCATAAGATATTTGTATAGAGCTGCAGTAACACCATTTGTTCTTGAACTTGGTAGTGTAGGTTAATGGTTGGACTGGATGATCTTAAAGGTCTTTTCCAACCTAAACGATTCTATGATTCTATGATTCTAACTAGTCTGTTACCAGTGAGTTTGGGTTACTGCATCTCCGTAAATGTACAGAAGTAGACAAATAGCCAGAGCATAGAAACCACAGGTTATAAATAGGTGCATATCAAGGTAGCTATTCCTCAGTGCTGTTAATTTCCCAAGACTGGTTTCCCAGACTGAAGCAGGTGGAGATTGGATAAACTTCCTTATTTGAGAGATAACTGTTATTTTCTTTAAAATATTGATCATACATATTTTTAAACATATTTTATGGCATAAAATTCAGTCAAAATTATCAAATTATATGATCAGATACAGGGTTTTTGCTTAGTTTAATTTTGTAAAGAATGAGTTTTAAAACTGAATAATCAACACAGCCACAGAAATTACTGGTGTTGTGTCAAGTATGATGCCAAAAATAAATCACCAGAATTAATGGAAGAAATGTCTAGCAAGGCTTTTGCAGATGTAAATGCAACTTTTGTCCCAGGAAGTCCCAAAAGTTGGAGGAAGCATTACCTGATCTTCTTATATTCTATTGCATAACACACAGTAGCATCCAGAGTCAAAGACACACTGAATTGCAGCTACTAACAACTTGATCCAGTATACTTATTTCCATTATAGAAGATGGATTAACTTTGATGTATCCTGGTTATGATGACTATTCATTGCTTGTATTCTCATGAATGAAAAAAAAAGTTCTTTCAGCAGCACAGCCAGTCTGTGTTTTGACTCTGGGTCCATGATCCAGGACCCTCTTTCCTGCTGGTCAGAATTGCCTTGTCTTTTCAGGCTGGTTGGCTGTTATTACTGTTTCTCTTCACTGCAACAAGAATAATAAATAGCAAAAGGCAATGTTTTTTAAAAAAAATGCTAATTTTGCTTTCCATATTTCTATCTTTACTAGCCTATTTTTTTCCAGGGCTGCAACTTCAGCTTGCACAAATTGGTGCAGTTTCAGTGGCTGCTGGAGCTATGCTGATTTACACCAGCTAATGATCTATCTCCCACTGAGCAGGAGCACCACTGGCAGTGCAGAGTACTTCTGTGCTACCTCAGTCCATTTCTCTAATCCTCACTTAGTGAGTTTAAATATTTCTAGTTACTATCTCTGTGTTACAGACAAAGTAAATCTTCATGTATAAGAAAGCTACGTTAAAACTGGAAGATAAAATAACTCCATTTCACTATTCCAATAAATCATTCCAACATCCAATGTTACACAAATTAATATATTGCAAAATAAACTTCCTGGGTTTTAGATAGAATTTGATTCATGATTCCAGTCTTCACAAAGCAAATCTTTTTCCACTGTACATATGATACATTTTTTCTGCAAAACTAAATCAATGGCACCATTCAAACAGTAGAGTGACAATGCTCGTACATCCTAAATTTGAGATCAAATCCAGTAACTAAACGAAATAAATACTAGGCTGTGTGAATACAGGAGACGTGTCTTGGATTGAGATATCAAATGACAGATGATGAGATCAACAGTTAAAAAAATGAACTTCAGAAGGAAGTACCTCTAAAGAAAAACTTCTCTGGGATTCGGAAAATGAGAAAAAGAAGAGACTAATCTGATAAAAGGAGAGGGAGAAAGAGTAGCTTTTGAAGACAGGTTAGAACTGATGATTTAGAGTGGTGAAAAGGTTTTGCCTCTTCAGACATTTCGGCAAGCAGGTGAGCCTACAGCAGCATGCACACACTTTAGGAAGGAAATCTGGAGACACAGAAGGCCTAAAAATGTGTTAAGTTATTAAACAGACAGGATCAGACATTAAATATGAGGGGAAAAAATAACATACAGAGGGCAACAGACTATGTCATGAATGATTGCTGACTATTTTACAGTCTTCATTTAGTTTCTAGAATCTTACTGAGATTCTCCAGTCCTCCCCAGAAGGATCCTGGAAGGCAGATAGAAGTTCTGCATTTTACTAGGCTCTGATGGGTCAACTGTTAGGGAAGGTACTGCACGTTTCCAAGAGTCCCACCTTCCTGAGCCCTCCAGAAAACCTGTCCAGAGCTTTCAGTCCCCACTTTCTTTAAACTCCAAACCCAAGCCTTGTGACCTGCAGAAGGCATTCAAGCTTCAGACAGCAGAAAGGTATTTACATTTACAGCTGAGTATAACTGGGGGTTTAACTTTTGTATTAAGGTACAAAGCTGATGATTAAAATGTACAAGCTCAAACTACAGAAGATTTAGGACCCAGTATGTCTCCTTTCATAAATGCATTTAGATAAAGACCTCTCCTATGATGCCAGGCTGGAAGAGTTGGGATTGTTCAGCCTAGAGAAGAGAAGGCTGCGAGGAGACCTTATTGCGACCTTCCAGTACTTAAAGGGGGCCTACAGGAAAGATGGGGACAATCTTTTTAACAAGGCCTGTTGTGACAGGACAAGGAATAATGCATTTAAACTAAAGAAGAATAGATTTAGACGAGACGTAAGAAAGAAATTTTTTACAAAGAGGGTGGTGAGGCACTGGAACAGGTTGCCCAGAGAGGTAGTGGAGGCCCCATCCCTGGAAACATTCAAGGTCAGGCTGGACAGGGCTCTGAGCAACCTGATCTAGTTAAAGCTGTCCCTGCTCACTGCAGGGGGGTTGGGCTAGATGACCTCTAAAGGTCCCTTCCAACCCAAAGCATTCTATGATTCTATGATCTAACAAAAAGAGTCTGCATGCATGAAATAAAGAGAACATAAGGGCTAAATAAGAGGGTAAAAAGGCATTGCTACCCCTGCGACTAAAAGTAACACAAGAAGTGCTTGGAGGAGATTCTTACTATTTTTATTTCTGATACAATAGAATAGTTTCAGAAGTAATAGGTTTGCACAATTTCTTTTTGCTTTCATCCCTGTTGTTGGTGCTGTTTGTCAGGTATAAAGCTGACATTATAAACCTAACACTCTCTCGCACATCATTATAAATACTATGAGCACAGAACAGCAGTTTAGGAAAGTTACTACATCACATAAAAATAAAGTAAAATAAAATAAATAAAATAAAATAAACACAGTCACAAGTGATTAACCTGGTGCAGTAAATAGAAAAAGTAACATCTTTCCACTGGTATTACTAACCTGTTGGAATGTGACTAGATAAATTTTTCGTTTGTCCTTAGGAAAAAACCCAGAACAAACACAGACTGATTTCTGAGTCCTGCTATGACAAAATGTCAAAGAAGTGGATTTAATATTCTAGAAACATTTCTGTAGGAACTTCTGTTCTCATGATAGCTCTGAGGGGTAACCGAGGCTGTGTTTAGAATAAATTTGATTACGCTAATAACTATATGCAAATAATCCAGGTGCTTTGCTGGGCAATAAAAACAGAGAATATAGTGGAAGTGTGTTACTTGTTTCAAAAAAAATAGAAGTTTCATAAAAAAAGAAATACATTTTTTTCCTCATCTGGAAGGTGGAGCCATCAAAGAAAACTGGTTGCACTTTACAGGAAAAAAGAAAAAGAAAAGGAGATCCATTGATTCTAACTAACAGTGCCAGCTAGCTGTTCACACACACTTAAACTAGATATGAAGCCCTTATTCTTTGAACTGAAATTTCCCCTGTTGATCAAAGGACCTATTTTGCAGTACCTGCAGTATTTACTTTTTGGCAGATCTAAGATGTCTACTATAGCTTTTCAACGCCTGTCTTCACATCTACATTATTGGTAGGAAGTAAAAAATTTATTGTGATACTCATTCAGGGGCTTTCTTCAAGGGGTTAGCTGTATAAACATGCCATGATATCAAAACCAGACAGAAAGCCAAAGGTTGCAGTTATTGAAGTTAGGAAGGGGTTGCCTAACAGGATAAAAAGAAAAGTAAAAAAATTTATGAATTTAGAAGCATGGATAAACATAATTCTTGCTTAATTTTAGGCTCTTCTGCACCCCTCTAAGATTCTGTCTACATAGCTGTAAAGGTTTCAGTAGTGAAGAAACTACCAAGAGAAAAAGAAGAGAAAATTTTGTACCACCTTCTAAGAACCAATAATCCCTTTAAAGATTTCAGACTAGAAAAGCTGCTGGTCCTGAGGGGCACTGGTGAGTTTCAACATAGGATAAACCAGGCTGGGGTTAAGTGCCTGCCTGATCAGGCAGATGGAGGTGGGGATTTGTTAAGGGGAATGGTCATTAATGTTCATTAGTTATGAAAAAAATGCTAAATTTTCTTTCCCTAGATTCTGTTTTTTTTCTACTCCTGCTGGTTTTGGTGTATTAGAAGAAAAAATACGTTAGTCTGAGTGAAAATAACAGCGTGTAACTTTACAAAAAAAGGATATAAGCAATGTCTGGCTCATTTTGGGGAAAGAAGATTTAGACCAGCCTTGCAGGTTGGGCTACCCAACATTCAGAGCAACACTTTTAAAGTGTAACCATAGCTCCTTCTACCGTATAATTAAATTTGCTTCCAGTTCATGGAAAGATTGCAGAGGTGCTCATAGTGAAAGCAAAAAAAAAACTTATGATACTACTATTGCAATTAATAGACATGGATAAAAGAGGTTTGGGGTTTTTTTTAATTTTTAAAACTCTGTATTAAACTGAACTATTAACAGACACATAATGTTTATTTGAAAGGAGGGTTTGGGTTTTTTTTTTAATACTATGAACTATCTTTCCGTACTTCTCATACTATTCAGTACTACTTTATCATTCTAACACTACAGACTATCATTCCACAGTATACCCATCCATTGAATGCTTCTTCCACAAATTTTTAGATTCTTTTCAATTTTACTATTGATGTTAAAACTATCAGAATTATTAGAAAACTACAGAAAAGACACAGATCTATGCTTGACAATACTGTTTAAACCTAGTACTAGGCCTTTAGCAGTGCATTAAAATGAGTTTAATACAAAAGAATTGTTTTCAACATTTAAAGTATAACAAAGTGCATATGGCAAAAATCTTTGTAGCAATCATACCCTAAAACAACTGAAAAAAATTAAGATTCAAACTTTGCATGAAAGTCACTACGTTCTTTTATGGTAATACCTTCACTTTCTCTACCTCCTATACACTTTTTGCTTTCTTTCTATTTCTGTGTAACTTCTAATTACCTAGGGAAATACTTAGTATTCAGGTGATTTAAAGGAGTAACTGAAATTTTCTTTCCAGTTCTTGATAGAGGGAAGGATAGAGGGAGGGGAGGGAAGGAAGAGAAAGACCCAACAGTGGTACTAAAATAGTACATAGACCAGATCTGAAAAATTCTCTTAAAACAATTTCAAGCATGAACATAATGCATAATCTCAGTACTGGTGAAAGGAAAAAGATTTTTTTCTTATCTGTAACTTACCACAGGTATGCTGGTACAAAATTTTAAATATGCCCATGGTAGCTTGATAAATTTGAGATCTGAATCCAAGATGTGAAGTTAGCCTTGGTCTTTCATGCAACTGATTCAGTGGATGGTTTAGAAAATTTAGCATCCTTTTGAATCACTTAAATATAAATATTGCCTTATTTGGCATATTCTGTCCTGTCCCTAACAAAACTGCACATCCTTTTAACTGCTTGGAATTTGGTATGCAAGTGATATGATTACATTGTGCTGTCAAGGCTCTAAATAAGAGAATATTGTCTTTTTTTATGTGTTGCTATGCATAAACCATCAAACTAACACTATTAAAATAATCAGTAAAAGACAGTGCTCTAACTATTTCATTACCCATTCAGCCCTTGAGTGACTACTCTGGCAAGAAATATTTCCCCTTTGTGAGTCAGATAGAAGAGTCTGTAGCTACTTCTTCTTTCTGCATTTCTCCATCAGCAATAAAGAACAGAGAATATTACTTAGATACTGCTTTGTCTGTGTGCTGCTGCTGCAACTTGGATTATTCACAGCTGTGAAGGAAACAGCAAGCAAGCTCTAACAACAGAATAAAACAGTAAAAAGTATAAGTACATTGAAAAATACTGATCACAAATTTTTGTGACTTGTATGTCTTAACTCAGGAAAGCACTGAGTATGTATCTAGATCTAAGGATATGGATAATCATATCCCTAAACTCATACAAAGTCACATTCATTTTCAGTTGGCTCAACAGGAACTGGATTACGGTTGTGCCTGGTATTATCACCTAATTAATGCCTTTCTCAGTCAGGTCCTGTCTACTAAACAAGCCTCTGCAAACAAGTGATAGGAAAATCCTCTTCCCTTTTTTATAAAAATTAAAAAAAAAAAAAAAAGAGAAATAATTAGCCCAGAATTAACATATGGTGCTCTTTTATGAAAGATAAAGTAACTATGTTGTTGTACAATCATGCTGTGATACAGAATGAAAATAGACTGTAGGCCAGACTTTCAGGTTGGCCCCTTTCTCTAACCTACCCATCTTTTTCTGTTGGGGCAATATTACTGCTGTTAAAAATAACTGCTCTTTCAAGACTCTTTAAAGCTATTTTTGTATTTGTAGTACAATTTGGAGATAGCTGAACTCAATCTGCTGCCAGCAGGCCCGGTGCCGTGTAAACCTCCCCATGATTAAAAAAAACCCAAATTCCACTGGTGCCTCTCTCCTTTAATGACCTGGTGACCCACCTGGTAGATGATGGAAAGGCTATGGCTGTAATTTACCTGGACTTTAGTAAAGCCTTTGACACAGTCTCCTGTAACATTCTCCTTAGGAAGCTGGCAGCTCATGGCTTGGACGGGTGTACTCTTCGCTGGGTAAAAAACTGGTTGGGTGGCCGAGCCCAGAAAGTAGTGGTGAATGGAGTTAAGTCCAGTTGGCGGTCGGTCATGAGCGGTGTTCCCCAGGGCTCCATTTTGGGGCCAGCCTTGTTTAATATCTTTACCAATGATCTAGATGAGGGGATTGAGTGCACCCTCAGTAAGTTTACAGATGACACCAAATTGGGTGGGAGTGTCGATCTGCTCGAGGGTAGGAGGACGGCTGCAGAGGGACCTGGACAGGCTGGCTTGATGGGCCGAGGCCAACTGTATGAGCTTCAACAAGGCCAAGTGCCAGGTCCTGCACTTGGGTCACAACAACCCCATGCAACACTACAGGCTTGGGGAAGAGTGGCTGGAAAGCTGCCTGGCGGAAAAGGACCTGGGGGTGTTGGTTGACAGCCAGCTGAACATGAGCCAGCAGTGTGCCCAGGTGGCCAAGAAGACCAACAGCATCCTGGCTTGGATCAAGAATAGTGTGGCCAGCAGGACTAAGAAAGTGATCGTCCTCCTGTATTCGGCACTGGTGAGACCACACCTGGAATACTGTATCCAGTTTTGGGCCCCTCAATGCAAGAAAGACATTGAGGTGCTGGAGCGTGTCCAGAGAAGGGCAACGAAGCTGGTGAAGGGTCTGGAGCACAGGCCTTCTGAGGAGCGGCTGAGGGAACTGGGGTTGTTTAGCCTAGAGAAGAGGAGGCTGAGGGGAGACCTCATGGCTCTCTACAACTACCTGAAAGGAGGTAGTAGTGAGGTGGGTGTTGGTCTCTTCTCCCAAGTAGTTAGCGATAGGATGAGAAGAACTGTGCTCAAGCTGTGTCAGGGGAGATTTAGATTGGATATTAGGAAAAAGTTCTTCATGGAAAGGGTAGTCAAGCATTGGACTAGGCTGCCCAGAGAGGTGGTGGAGTCACCATCCCTGGAAGCGTTCAAAAAACAAGGAGACGTGGCACTTTGTGACATGGTTTAGCAGGCATAATCTACCCTTAATTGGTTTAGTGTGGACTTGGTAATACTAGGTTAATGGTTGGACTGGATGATGTTAAAGGTCTTCTCCAACCTAAACGATTCTATGATTCTATGAGATGGGGTTGGTCAAGCAGGATGCGCCTTTCATGAACCCATGCTGGCTGGGCCCGATCCCCTGGTTGATCTGCACTTGCCTGTTGAGCGCACTCAAGATGAACCTCTCCATAATCTTCCCCAGCACCGAGGTCAGACTGACAGGCTTGTAGTTTCCCGGGTCCTCCTTCCAGCCCTTCCTGTAGGTGTGCATCACAATGGCAAGCCTCCAGTGGTCTGGGACCTCCCTTTAGCCACGACTGCTGATAGTTGATGGGAAGTGGCTTGGCAAGCTCCTCTGCCAGCTCCTTCAGTACTCTTGGGTGGATCCCAACCGGCCCCATAGACTTGTGAGCGTCCAGGTGGCATAGCAGGTCATTAACTGCTTCCTCCTGGACTATGAGGGCTCCATTCTGCTCCCCATCCCTGTCTTGCAGCTCAGGGGGCTGAGTACCCTGGGGATGACTGGTCTGGCTATTAAACACAGAGGCAAAGAAGACGCTAAGTACCTCAGCCTTTTCCTTGTCCTCGGTGACAACGTTCCCCCCCTGCATCCAACAACGGATGGAGATTCTCCTTGGCTCTCTTTTCATTGTCAATGTATTTGTAAAAATATTTTTTATTATCTCTTACAACACTGGCCAGATTGAGTTCTAGCTGGGCTTTTGCCTTTGTAATTTCCTCCCTGCATGACCTACAAAGATCCCTGTACTCTTTCTGAGTTGCCTGCCCCTTCTTCCAAAGTTGATAGACTCTCCTTTTTTCCCTGAGTCCCAGCAAAAGCTCCCTATTCAGCCAGGCTGGTTGCCTTCCCCAACGGTTCATCTTATGGCTCATGGGGACAGCACACTCCTGCGCCCTTAAGACTTCCTTCCTGAAGAAGGCCCAGCCTTTCTGGACACCTTTGCCTTTCAGGACTGCCTCCCAAGGGACTTTCCCAACCAGTGTCCTAAACAGGCCAAAGTCTGCCCTCCAGAAGTCCATGGTAACAGTTTTGCTGCCCCTCCACTTTACATCGCCAAGAATCGAGTATTCTATCATATCATGGTTGCTAAGCCCCAGATGGCCTCCGACCATGACATCTCCCACGAGTCCTTCTCTGTTTGTAAACAGCAGGTCAACCGAGGCACCTCCCCTGGTAGGCTCGCTTACCAGCTGTGCCAGGAAGTTATCTTCCACACACTCTAGGAACTTCTGAGATTGTTGCCTCTCTGCTGTGTTGTATTTCCAGCAGATGTACAGCAAGTTGAAGTCCCCCATGAGAACAAGGGTCAGCAATTGTGAGACTTCCGCCAGCTGCTTATAGAATGCTTCATCTATCTCTACATCCTGGTTGGGTGGTCTATAGCAGACTCCCAACAGGACATCTGCCTTGCTGGCCTTCCGCCTCATCCTCACCCATAAGCACTCGATGTTGTCATCACCACTTCCAGCTCTATGCAGCCAAAACAGTCCCTAACATACAGAGCCACCTCAGCCTCTCCTTCCCCGCCTATCCCTTCTGAAGAGCTTATAGACATCCAGTGCAGCACTCCAGTCATGGTAGTCATCCCACCACACTTCTGTGATGGCGACTGTGTCATAGCTATCCTGCTGCACAAGGGCTTCCAGCTCCTCCTGTTTCTTGCCCATACTGTGTGTGCATTGGTGTAGATGCACTTGAGGCGGGCTACAGATTTCACCCCCAACGTTGCCATGCCACCCTTGGGTTCCTCTCCAGCGAGCCTGGTTATATCCCCTTCCATCTTTGAACCTAGTTTAAAGCCCTCCCAATGAGTCACGCCAACTCATGGGCGAGAATCCTTTTCCCCTTTGGAGATAGCTGATCTACAGCTGCTGCCAGCAAGCCCGGTGCTGTGTATATCTCCCCATGATCCAAAAACCAAAATTCCACCGATGGAGGCAGCCTCTGAGCTACTAGTTAATCAGCTGAGCTTTCCTGTTCCTTTCAGCATTCTTCGCTGCCACTGACGGGATAGAGGAAAACTCTACCTGTGTTCCTGATCCTGCAACCAATCGCCCCAGTGCCCTGAAGTCCCTTTTGATTGCTTTTGGACTGCTCTTTGCAACCTCATCACTGCCAACCTGCATAACCAGCAGTGGATAATAATCAGAGAGTCTTACCAGATCAGGGAGTTTCTTAGTAACATTGCTAACCTGGGCCCCCGGGAGGCAGATACGATCAGTTCTTATGATGTGTTGGGAGTTTTGCTGTCCTTTCCCTTTTCTAAGGAAATACCCAAACTTTACTTACTACATAGTTTCTGCATTTTGTATGTCATTCAGGTGCTGGTAGGTTTCATAAGAAGAATCCTCCTGGTTTTAACTGTTTTAAATGTTGTCCAAGAACGTGCTGTTACCCAAAAGAATTTGCTATCTACTGAAGACCAAATGAGAAGAAGAAAAGAATGAGGGACCCTTCCTAAAACATGGCTGTTGGTGCTAAGTCAAGACTAAGAATTTTAAAATTAGATGATCAAAAATTCATCTAGGTATTTAACCCACTATCTTTTATACTGGGTGCTCTACCCACTGGATCCTGTTTTCTTTCACTTCCTAAAAACTAAAATACAGACCCGATCCAGAAAAGCAGTTATGAACATTTTTGATTTTTAAAGGAATCCCACTGAAATTAAACAAGTCTCTTTGTCAAACAGAAACCTTACTTCTTTCCTTTTCTGTCTTTCTCAATGAAATCATTAGAGACAAATCTTTGCTCCTTATATGAAATAACAAATGAAAATTCCTCTATGCCCTCAGAGATCATAGAATCAAATAGATCAATGATTCATTTCTAATAAAATATGACCAAGGGTTGTCTTGCCATGTTACTGACCTGAACAGGGCAAAGGGTACATACGTAGTCCTCTTAATGGTGAAACCAAAAGATCTGTATCTTAAATAAAGTGCGGGGGGCTTCTGATATTGTGAGCTTTATGAGAAAGAATAGAGAAGAGATTATGTTATTGATAAGAGGGGAAAAATCAGCTGTTTGAGCTTGATTGTGCAGTGGTAGTTCACTGTTCTTGTCTCTCTTAGTCAACAGTAATTATTTTTCCTCAGAAAGCATCTTCGCCATTTTACAGGTGGAACAACACAGACACAGGGAGATGAAGACCCAGATCCTCAGTGACTTTTAACCTCCCTACTCCATTTGATAACTGCTGATCCCAAGCACCTAACGATGCTCAACATATGGAATAAAATTAACAGCTATTATAAGATCCCCTGACCAGTCAGCAGTAGAGACACGACAGAAGCGCAGACCATCCCAGACCATGACACTCTACTGTGTTGGTTGTTCACAGTCTTAAATTCCTGTTGCAATATTGCCATGAAGGTCAGTAGCTTGTTGTGGGCATCAGGCGACAAATTTCTATGTTATTCTGTGGTGGCATTTTCACCCAGAGCAGTAGTTAAAACAAGTACCTAAAGTTTTAGCTGTCTTAAGTTTAAAGCAGAAGCATCTGCTAAAGGGACAGGCTACTTGCTGAGCTCAGCAGAAGGAGAAGTTTCTGTGGTTTTTATTTCATTCTGACCAGTTTAATTAAATTCAGTGACAATACTTACTAGGGACTTGAGGAAGCAAGAACATAGTTACAAAATGAAGTAGAAGAAACTAAAGATTAGAACAAAACTCTTCATCCCTAAACAACATAGAGAATATATATAACATTTTTTTTTCCTTTAAGTGTGCATTCCAGAGTGTTTTTCTGCTTTTCTTTTGTTCCCCAAATTCACTGAGCTGCAGTACAGCCTGGAACTCAAAGTAAGAATTGTCACTTTGAGAATAGAACTGATTTATCAGAAGGAAGGTTTTGCATTCTGCACAGAATATCTGATGAGGTGAATTTCTTTCCTAACAATGTCTTACAGATTATTATCAGAAGCCATTAAAAAAAAGAACAAAGCAAAACAAAACAAAACAAAAAGAAAAAAATCAAGGGCATTCCAAAAGAAAAGCAATCAGATTTTATGGAATATATTTTCCTGCAAATTGAAGGGAGAAGCATCTTCTTCATGTTATTATTCTTCCTTGAAACCATTTTAACATTCAAACATATTATACTTTAAACTACTTCAGAGTAAAACCAAAACAAATAAAAACAAACAAAAAACCCCACAAAAACCCCAGTACCAAAACTACCTCATAAATTTATTTTAAAATTACTGGAAAGATGGATACATAGCAAATGCACTCAGTGAACTCTTTTGTCCTTAATCCAGTTTGTGGTTTGTAGTGTCTGAAAATTGTTAAATACATCCTTTTAAATGCTCAGTTACAATCAAACCAGCTCAGTTTAATTTTCTTGAAAAGGGATATTTTTATTTTTTGAAGGGAAAGAATAAAAAATATTTATATTGCTAGACACAAAATGGGCATTATTTATATTGGACAAAATCATAATATTTAGATAATAAATATTTAGAGTGTTCCAGTGTCTTGTTATACATCTTCTGGCAAAAAATATAGTGTATTTTAAGTAAAAAATATGTGAAACAGAATTCAGTTTTCATGTAGATGTCTCAGTTTTAACTCAATGGACTTTAAAGTACAAGTAATTTTGAAATTAAAATTATTTTCTACATTAAAAAATATTGTTACTGACAGTAAACCAGTTTTATTTTGATGCTTAATGCAGCTGTAGTATCTGCAAATCTAGTTATACATTTTCAATGCAATTTATATATGTGATTTAAATTTTAGTATTTACAGTGGAAAGGATGTTGGTAAAAGCAAATAAAAAAAAGGCAATTCCTTACTTCTGTTTTAATGCGGTATAACTTTTACACTGTTTAGCACTGATGCAACATTAATGTAGTACTAATATTAAATAATGGTCAATCCGTCTTCTTTTCCATTAAATCACTGTTAATTTTCAAGACTATATCTTTTATCCATTTTACAATGAATTAATATTGTTCCTGTGCATCAGCAGAGGAAAAAACTGCACCTGTTAACATTCTCTGCATATTCTCCTGCCAGATGCGCTAGTGCAACTATTTTACTAGAAAGCCATCTGACACTATAGCAATTTCTTGTTAATAAGAGGAATAATAACTGTAGTCTGTTATGATTTGTCCCTTCACAAGAGATCGTGCTTGTATCAAGACGTGTTGCTGTAATATAATGATAGAAAAAGATGAAGAAAATTCTGAAATGAAAATATTTTGTCCTTCTGCAAAAGAGCAATGTGAAAAACATGGAAAAATTGCAATCTAAGTCGATGTTTACCTTCCTCCTGCAAGAGATATCAGTGAAATCAATGGGCATACTGATGTGAGTACTGCAGACTCCCTGCACCCCACCGGTGTTTGCCAACAGGATTTGGCAAATCTTGTTCTGTGCTCAGCTGACGCCTGCTGCTTTGTGGGAGAAGGGGACTGCTTGGCCAAAGAAATTATAACATTTTGCTGTGAGGTGGCTCTTTTTTTTTTTTTTATCTTTTTTTTTTTAATCTTTTCCATTTTGGAACGGATCTGGTGAATTTTGCTCTTTCCTTTGCTGGAGGAGAAGCCTGGAGCCAAGTTAGTAACAATGATTGCAATGATCTGTTTTCAGCCCCGTGGGTATTAGAATTACTTTCTTCTACATTCCCCTCTCTTCATCCTCTCACTATAAGTACTCCTCTAGTTATTAGACTTGAAGGCTAAAAAGAAGACTTTGGCCTACTATAATCATGGACAGTTTGCCAAGTTCTCTCTTCAGAAGCTGTCATTTTTCAGGGTAAAAGAAAAAAGTAGTTCCTTGAGGCTAGCAATCACCCTTCACATGCAAATTTCAGGCAGAAAGCAAACCATAATTGAGAGTCCTTTAATGAGCTGCTCAGCATGATTTCAGAAGCTCCACGGTCAGGGGCAGGCAGGCTGTCATTTTAGGAGACATTTTGGACTTGTTTTTTTCATGCCTAGAGATTGATATGATGGAGACGAAAAGCTGGACCATAAAATAAAACCACTTGTGGAAACCTTGTACACAAGGAATCAGACAGTTAAAGCTATTGTATTAGAATCAGTCTCTTTGATACAAAGTCGCAGCTTTGAAATGTCTCATTTATTTGCAGAATTATCCTGAGATTTAACTGTGATGACATACCATAATAACTGTTAGGGAATTCCTTGTGGGCCAGCTTGAGACTTCAGGCACAGCCTAGGACAAGGGGCTGAGCAAAACCTGAATGAATGTTTCAGTAACCCAGGAGGCATTGTTTTCTCAAGATAAATAACAATTCTCCTGCTGCAGCTTCCATTCTCAGTGCATTTGTGACATACAGCTTGCATATACGGCATACACAGCTGCTGCCTCTATCCCACTTCACTCTGAGCAGTTAGGGGTCAGCAGAGGGATGGTTTTGCTTGTTTTCTTGCAGCACTCTACCCTAGGGAAAGATAAAAGGGCTGTGGCACAGCCAGCCCTCTTCCTACATTTCTGGACCACTCAGGGAGCATGAGCAAAGGGGTCAGCAGGGCGCTGATTTCCTTTCCACCCTCAGAGGCACGTGTGGGTCAGCCTGCACTGTGGCTCATGGTGAGCAGTTTCAAGGGAAGTAAGAAAGGAAAAGCTAGGGAATACTACCACAGCTTCTGCTAATCCTAGATTACTCTATCACATTTAGGATTGATGGCACTACCAGGAAATACTATGAAATAAATGACATATTTACAGTCCTATATGAATAGGATCCACCTACTAAATACAGTCTGGGCTGTAAAGTCTCCTTTGGGCATGTGGCATAACAACTGTTAGCCCCTGCCAGTCCTTCTACCTTAAACAGCAGAAAGAAATTGTGCAATGTAACCACTTAATACAGAAGTTTAAAAATCCATGCTAATTGTCATTTCTGTAACAATATTACTTTATAGCTTTTATTTTAGGGAACCATGGGGGCTTAGTGTTAAGAAGCATGTCGACATATTTTACAAAAGGAAAGTGCAATTTAAGGATTTCTTAAAAGAACACCTGTTTGTCTGTATTCGTATTTGTGAAGGGATAGCTACTGAAAAGTGACTAGTTCACACTATTATGGACTGCTGTCTGTATTGCTAGTTACTCTTTGCAAACTGACAATATGTTTGTGGTTATAAACATTACAGTTGCAATGAAACCCTTTCTTAAGCAAAGAGGTTGCGGTCAATGTTAGGGCCATGAGATATGTGAAATGAGCAAGTACAGGCACTGCTGTCTTGGGATACCAAGCAACAGACTGTAATTCTGGGAAACAGTATCATCAATACAGGATTCATAAAGAAGTAGGGCAAAGAGCTACAGCTTGGAGCCTGTAATCATTTCAGTTCAGTTCAACCCAGCTACACAGCAGGAGTCTCCTTTTTCATAGCCGAGCAAATTTACATAGCACCCAGAACCATCATGGCAACTTTTTGAAGTCTGAGTTGCATTTACATGCTTTCATTGAATATTATCAGTTATCCTCCCCCACCATGACAATTACACAAAAAGATCTCTATATGTGTCTTATCCACTATTAGAAAAAATGTCAAGAATTGTATAGCAATTGTACAGCACCTTTGTTTCACAAAGGCTATCCATATTTTTAGTACTCTCAATTGGTCAGGTTTCAGATCACCACTCCAAAAAATGTGTATGTCCATATAAAGCTCAGTCTTTTTCATTTTCCTTATCGTTTGATAAGGAACTTTAAGAAACAAATACAGCTGGATAGGTGAAGAAAGGAATGAGATACTTATTTTTTAGATGTTTTCACTGAAGAAAAATAATTTCAAAATCACTACCTGCCAGGGAAAATAAATACAGTATCTTGAATTGCTGAAACTGTGAAGTTATTGTGCTTTCATTTCAGGTCCTTTACATTATAATGAAAATTATTGGTCTATACTGGAATTATGTAAATAGAAAGAAAAGCTGGGAAATTCTTGATATAAAATTATAACTACATTAAAATATATAGATCCCTCAGAGATGGCCATTAATTTCAATGCTTTCTAATTTTTAATCAATCTGCAATTAAAGTGGAACTGTAGAATCTATGACACTTATACTGTTTTACTAATGTTTTGAATGGCATTGATTCAGTATTTGTATAGACAGGCTTGGAACTTTCAATTATTAGTTTTATTTCTGATTAGTTCTTTTGCCCCAGAGGTAGTAAAGGCATTTATAACTAAGCAGACTGCATCATCTTACAGTGATATTGCTGTGGAGCACAGGGCTAAAAGGAGTTGGGGTTTACTTCGCAGTAACATTTTAAACTTAATTTAAATGATTTGACTCAGTTACATAAAAAAGCCACAGTGTGAATACACATTGTAATTTCTGCAAATAACCTCGGTAGTATTTATTTGTGTTAGTAGTTCAGAATGAAAAAAAATGTTAAAATGCTATGAACTGAAAAATATAAAGCAGAATATGAATAGTGGAGGATATTCTGTAAATAATTCAACTAAGATTGTGTTGGGCACTGCATGAACATGTGACAACAGAAAGCCTGCAGCATGCATTGTGTGTTTCCCTGCACACATGCCTTGCCTGCTCCCCCACCATCAGCAGGAGCCAGAGCATGCCCCCTCCCGCCGCACACCCTGGGGGGATGCTGGGGTGCATGGGCAGGAATGGTGTGGCAGAAAGGGCTGGCAGCAGGGGTTGCAGGATGCATGTAGGGATGCGTTTACCCATCCCCCAGCTGTGTCCAGGATGAGTGCTGGGCGCCAGGACTGAGCCTGCAGTGCCTACCTGCCTGGAAATGCACTGATTTTTTTTACACACATTTTTAATTAATTTCTGTGTCAAAGTCTGAGAGTAATTACATGGGACAACTCAGCTCTTAAAGCTGAATATGCACCTTTTTCTTTTCTTTCAGCCTTACGCCCTGTAGAGATAAAAAAAACCACTGGAGAGGGACAGTGCAAGTGAGAGTTCAGGCATAGAAGAGAGATCCGCACTGAGGGAGAAAAATGGTAAAGCTGGTAACAAACTGCCCATTACATGAACCCCAGTCATCTGTCTTAAAGGCAAGACTGCTTTCCCTCTCTTCAGTCCAGCTAGCTGAGACTAGATACAGTATTTCTCTTCCTCAGATGAGAGGAGGTTCTGAAATCCAGAAGAATCTATACAGAAGTTTATTGTTGTATTTGCCTGGCCCTAACCAACATTAGGATCAATCCCGATTTCCTTCTCACTAATGCAGAGATTATCTTCTATACGAGCAAAACTAACTAGTAAGCATATTTGCTGTAAAAAAATCTTATAGTCACAGGCACTTCCCTGGAACAAATGTGTATGTAACTAGCATCAAAGTAAAAAAACCCACTCATCTATGTATGCAGTAAATTGAACCAAAGAATCATAGAATAATTGATGTTGGAAAAGTCTTTTAAGATCATCAAGTCCAACCATTAACCTAACACTGCCAAGTCCACCACTAAATCTTGTCCCGAAGTGCCACATCTACACGCCTTTTAAATACGTCCAGGGATGGGGACTCCACGACTTCCCTGGGCAGCCTGGTCCAAGGCTTGGCAACCTTTTCCGTGAAGAAATTTTTCCTAATATCCAATTTAAACCTCCCCTGGCACAACTTGACACCATTTCCTCTTGTCCTATTGCTTGCTGCTTGGGAGAAGAGGCCGACACCCACCTCACTACAACCTCCTTTCAGGTAGTTGTAGAGAGCGATAAGGTCTCCCCTCAGCCTCCTTTTCTCCAGGCTAAACAACCCCAGTTCCCTCAGCCGCTCCTCATATGACGTGGCTTTAGTTCTGGGATATATCAGTCTTATAGGATTAGTCCTGCAGTGTCCTTGTACTTCAGGCTTTTAAAATACCACTACACAGTGGTATGTCGCCACAGTTCCTGCACAGCTCTTGCTTGGTTTAGACAGCAGTCTGGAAGCATCAACTAGACAAAATGCAACTATCTAAGGCTATTTTTTGATTATTCTGAGCAGAGACTTACAGTTTCTTTTGCTGCATGAATTATTTAATACAGTTTCAAAGAAACAAAGGTCCTTGTTTTTTAGCAGTGTTAATTTTAACAGAAGAAAATATCAAGAGCACTCACTCAAAGTGGCACCAGAAAAAAAAAAATCAGCTACTATTACTTCCTGAAAGCAAGGAAGAAATGCTCTTATTTTCAAAGTTGCATTCAGTATCGTACCAAGTGGTTGTACTAATAATACAAACCACAAACAAATTGATTTAGGAGAGAAACTACATTATGACTTCTAATTTCCTATGACTTTGGAGTCAATCTTTAAAATCTATGCCCAAAACAGCATTCTTGCCAATCTTCTTTGATTTGCGCATGACCTTTAATATTGCTGTGCTGGTCTCCCTGGGTCAAGATTTTTAAAAAACAGGTGACTAAAGTTTGATTTCTAAATCTATATTTATGTCCCTGAATTGACAGCTTGATTTTACAAAAGCCTGGAGCATCAAACAGTTCCCATTGATTTCATAATGGATTGGGATGGTGCAAGATCAATATTCTTAGGTGCCTAAATACCTTCCAGCATCAGGGCTCTGGTGGCTCTGGTAATGCTGTATCATGGTGACCAGTCATTTTGACTTGTCACTACACACTGTACATGAGATTTCATTGGTTTTGGACATCAGTGTGTGGCCTAACCATGCGATTTCAGCTACAGCCAACAATATTGCAGGACCGATCCCTATTTCCATGATAATGAATCTGAAGTAAATTAGTTAGATATTACAGAAATCAGATCACATAGGTGATGCTTTTGTAATGGTTACAAAAGCTCTCCAGCAGAAAAGGTCACTGACAACTGAACTGCACACCTACTGAAAGGCAGAAATAATAATCTTAGAAACAAGACCAGAAGTTTATCCAAATACACATTTCTGTGCTGACAGGGGCTAGTATCCAGGCTACAAATGAAAACCCAACACAGGAATGAGGTTTGGTGTCATAGAGAGAATAGTGGAAGAGATTGTCCAATCTTTTATAAATGACATGAACTGTTTTAAGACACAGTAAGGCTTTGGGAAGAATTGAATAAAAGAGAATGAAATAATGATATAGAGGAAAATATTAAAGTTTCTATATATAAAGAAGTATATACAATATACATATTTATATAAAAGCATACATGTATATATATACATGTATATACAAAAATACATACTATTTATGCCAGTATCTATCTTTTAAGATACAAATATATGTATAGAATAGATACAGAATTCAAGCACACTGGAAAGAAAGCTGCTGTTTAAAGAATGTAGTCCTCTGTTGAAATAAAAAACAAGCTCTCTAGGTCTAAAGTCATTTAGATTACACTTTAAAGGAGAAGGAGAGAACTTAGGAGTAGAGGAACAGCCAAGACTTTGTATGAGACTGAGAGCCTCCCCCCTTCCCTGCTGGGATCATCCCTTGCAGCCATGGTAAATCATGACCATTAACACACTCACATATGTGTTATATTACTGCTTGCAGAAGTGAGCAGCACATTCTTCTGTCAAGGAAACTATTTATTACACTTTGATGTCCTTCTTCCTGTCTACTTCAATGACTCATATTCTTCACATAATTCTGAAAAAATTATGGCGATCTATTGCTGTCATTGCTGAATGGGCTCAGCAGCACAGCAAAATCGGAACAACATTTTCTCCTCTATGTTGAACTCATTCCATTTGAGAGCCACATCCAACATCTTTTACTGATTATTTTCGTATTGACAATATTTTTGTACTTGAACCACTTACACAACTGCCACTAGAAAGTGTTAGCGGACCTCTTTATTCAAGTGTCAAGGATAAGTCAAAATAACTTGAAAAATCATGAAATCATAGAGTCAAGGAATAGTTTTGGTTGGAAGGGATATTTAAAGGTCATCTGTCCAGCCCCACTGCCATGGGCAGGGACATCTTTCACTAGATCAAAGCCCCATCCAACCTGGCCTTGAACAGTGATGGGGCATCCACAACTTCTCTGGGCAACCTGTTCCAGTGTCTCACCAGCCACACTATAAAAAAATTCTTCCTTATATCCAACTTAAATCTACCTTCTTCCAGTTTAACAGCATTGTCCCATGTATTGTCACTACAGGCCCTGGTAAAAAGTATCCCTCCACCTTTTTCCAATCCTTTCCAATCTTAATGATTCCTGGTTTTTGCTTTCATTAAAAATAATCCAGCCACCAAGCCAGGAAACATGAAATTACTACTCTCCCCTTAATTGGTTTAGTGGTGGACTTGGTAATGCTAGGTTAATGGTTGGACTGGATGATCTTAAAGGTCTTTTCCAACCTAAAAGATTCTATGATTCTATGATCTTGAGACTCTATTTGTCACAAAACTTCTTCATCTTGTGAAGTAATTTTGCTGAAAGCAAAGTAGGGCTCTTCTGAATATAGTACATTAATTCTGAACAATAGGTTTAGGAATTAGTTTTGTATCTAGGCAGAAGAAACTGCCACAGAGTTTTTGCATTTGGTATTCTGATTACCTTATGTATATAGTTTCTTCCAAATAACTGTTGCGTATATATTTAGAAGCCTACAAAAAGCATAAGCCCCCTGGATGCCCAGCATTTAAAAACACTTTTGAAAACCTCATCCTTGACATGGACCTTTAGCACTTAGTCCTGGTCCAAACTGGCTGTAATTTCTAAATATTTGTATTGGTATTTTTCTGGGTTTGCACTTAAATTACTGTATATAAAATGATTTCTTCAATACTAACTCAAATTTGGGGTTTTGCAAAACTTGATCAATATGAGTTCTTTGTGTGCAGAACAATGTTCATTAAGAACCTACACAAACAGGTATTTACAAAACTTCTACAACCATGGCTCAGATCTGTATATCCTATCATATAGTCACCAGGTTTTTTCAGGGGACACAACAATGTTTGAGACTTTAATCTTGGTCCATCCTTTGAGGACACGAAGACAAGGCAACTTCTTAAATAATGCAACTTGTGCAATCTCCCAGGCAAATGGCAAATTAATCAGTCTCTGAATCCTTGTTTTTTTGAAGACTTGTGCATTTTTAAAGAAGATGGAGTAATTGTTTAGTGACTTGGTGCCATTGATTTTCATTATGGATGGTGTTGACTGGGTCTGTGTCGGGTCACCTGGGAGAGCTAGCCTTTGCATAGCTAAATAAAATGGGGAAAGTACCACTTCTTATTCCATATTCACGAGGAAAGCTTCAGTCCTTGAAATAAGTTTTGTGTGACCTTCTTGTTAAAGCAACTTTTCCTTCTTAGCCATTTGAATAAATGAGAGAAATGCAGTGCTGCATAAGCATGAAACAGAGGTCTGGATTTTACAGGCCAATAGTTTCCTAGGTAAGAAAAGTTGATTAAAAGAAAAAGTTTAAGACAATAGAGAAATGCTCTCATTTGCTAAATGTATGTAGTACTATTTGATTTCTCCATTAAAAACAGCTGGAATAGAAATGAAAATATCCAGTGAAAAGAAACACATTTATATTAAGGTATGTGGTAGTCTGCAAGTTCTTAAACTTTCAGTAATTATGTTGGGTAGAAGAGAGAAATGCCATAATATACTCATTATATTTAACCAAGATACAGATTTTGGTCTTTTCACCCTAAGATAGTGCTTGTTATTTTGAAGTTGTTATAACTTTTATATTTTCAGGAGTGACACAGAATTATTTCTAAATTACACTAAGATGCTTCTTCCTTCCACTCCAGGGTATTGGAAATATATCAGTTCAGCCTCACTTCAGATTTTGCTTTCAATTTGGCTTGTTTTTTGGTTTTGTGTCGGGTTTGGTTTTGGGTTTTTTTTTTGGGGGGGGGGGGGGTACTTTCTTTTGCTCTTCTTGTTTCTGGATTTCCCCCCTTAAACACACTTTATCCTGTCTAATTCTTGTCTGTCTTCACCATCTAAACTTTTTCTGTTCTCAAAGACCTCAGTCTCACTCAATCTCACTGAAATGAAGTCTATAATTTTAGTGTTTTATAATAGCTACTGGGTTTTAAGAAGAAATTACACACTTGTCATATTATGATGACTAAGTGAATTTCTCCAGAGGAAAATGTGACTTCTAAGAGTTTGTTGGTCGGCAGTACTTTTTAGATATCTGCCACAGCAAATTCTCTCTCATAATGATAACTACATGATGAGACTCTGTAAGCTGTGACACAGTCCAACAGACAGAAAGAAAAGGAGTTTTTCTAGAATGAGGTGTCTTGGAAAATAGGACACTTCAATCTGTGTGATAATTTACTTGTAAATATTGTCATCAGAAGCCATTTTTGTTTACTCAACCTGCTTACAACCTGCTTCCATATATATGTCAATTAGAATCTGATCAAAAGCATACCTAGATAAAGCAAAAAAGCATTGTTAAAACACTGTTAGAGCATTTTGGGATAGCTAAAAGGGAATTTGCAACTACAAAGGTTTTTGATTCATTGACCAATGATTCCTCCCATAGAGGCTAATATGAAACTCTTTAGAAAGCTATCAAACATCTCTTATATTTCCTGTGGTTCCTCCAAAAATAGCTTTGGGATACATAATAACCACTTTTCATTCCTATCAGTCAGGTCAGAGGGGAGGAAAAGGGAGGAAGCTAATGAGCATGAGGTCCATGAAGAAACCACTGGTGCATTTGCCAGTAATAAGTTAAATGGATTGTCTTTAACAAGAAAGGAATAGTTGTTTTTAAATACCATCCTGTTTTGGTGGAGCAGTCATCTACTGTGAAAGGAGAGAAATGGGATGTGTCTGAGCTTTTACTCACCCTTACACTACTTCTTCATCTGTAAATTCCAGTGGATATGCATGGCATTATTTGCTATACTGGGTTGTAAATAAATGTGAAAGTTCCTTGAGCTACAGCTTCACATGACATACAGCAATGAAAAACACACAGTTTACCACTATGTCTTTCCTAGAGCAAAAAGGCTGAGCTGGAGAGGTACCTGAAAATTGGCACTGTGTCTTCTCTGGTACACAGTAAAGAAGCTTTGAGTTTTTCCACTTGAAATAATAGATGAGTACTCTGGTGACATGTGTTAACTGTCAGTGATGTTATAACAACTCCTGATAATTATACCTTTATCCAGAAAACTGGATGCTAGTGAGTCTGGGAGTGAGGAGCGGGAAAAGGGAAAGCTATATACAAATTGCATATAGCTGGAGAGTAGCCCTGTGGAAAGAAATCTGGGGGTTTGAGTTGATGGCAAGTTGAATATGAGTCAACAATGTGCCCTGGAAGCCAAAAGGGCCAATCGTGCCCTGGAATGCATTAAACACAGCACAGCTAGCCAGTCATGGGAGGTGACTGTCCCACTCTACACCACACTGGTGCAGCCCCACCTCAAGTCCTGTGTGCAGTTTTGGGCACCTCAATATAAGACGGATGTCAGACTATGAGAGTGTGTCCAGAAGATGATGACCAAGATGGTGAAAGGCCTCAAGGGCAAGACTTATGAGGAGCAGCTGAGGTCACTTGCTTTGTTCAGCTTGGAGAAGCGAAGGCTGAGGGGTGACCTCATTGCAGGCTGCAACTTCCTCAAGGGGGGCAGCGGAGGGGGAGGTGCTGATCTCCTCTCTGGTGACCAGTGACAGAACACAAGGAAATGGAATGAAGCTGCATCAGAAGTTCAGACTGGACATTAGGAAAAGGTTCCTCAGTCAGAGGGTCATCAGTCACTGGAACAGGCTCCCCAAGGAAGTAGTCACAACACCAAGCCTGTCAGAGTTCAAGGAGCATCTGGATGACACTCTTAGTCTGTCAGGGAGGTACGCTAAGACTAACTCAAATGAAGGACAAGCTCAAACAACTTTATTTCACAAAACAGCCAAAACCACACAACAGAAACCAATGAGAAACAGGGGTAAACCAAAAATCAATCAATGCTCCAATAACATTTAACACATAACAGGTTCGAGGTGTCAGGCTATTGTTACATCAACACACACAAGAATGATGATACAAAGTGCGTGCACACACTCACTCACAAGGGGGAACTCTCACTTATCTAATTAACATTAAAAGATGTTAATTGCTCACCTGGGGAGGACAGGCGAGGGCTCACTCAAGGATCTATCCAGAAGAAATCACTCATCGAAAGGAGGTGAGGGCACTCAATCCTGGGAAGTTTCCTCAGGCGGCTTCCCAACCCAAAGGGAGAGGTTTCGAACGCAGACCCGCTGCTCTGAGGAGACTGCGCAAAGGGGATCTCCAGCAGCACCCCATTTATACCCTGGGTCGGGTGTGAGCTGTGGTTATAATCGGTCACGATCCAGAAGCTTCTCAGAGGCAAGGCGCCTCATTGGCTGTGCACCCTATCTGCCTCTCCTGCTCTCCCTACTGAGAGGTGTATGTGCCGGGGGACATGGTGGAGCACAAAAGGCGCAAAAAAGAGGTGTGAAAAGTCAGTGATCGCCATGTTAAAAGCCCTGATTTTCCAGGGGGGGCGCAGGGGTGGGGGAATTGTACCTGTCACGTAGTAGTATGGTTTAGTTTTAGGTAGTCCTGCGAGGAGCAGGGAGTTGGACTTGATGATCCTTATGGGTCCCTTCCAACTTGAGGTGTTCTATGATTCTAAATTGTTTTACAAAACCCTAGGAAGCCTATATAAAATGTTACCCTTCTTAGCAGATTCTTTGAACCACCTTACACAATGTAGATACAAGAGAGGATATATCCTGTTTCCAGTTGTTCGAGAAAACAGGGCAGTGCTGTTTCAGCAGAGCTGAAAATCTGCACTTCAGTCCATGGTAAGCAGATGCAGTTGCCACCGCTGCCACTTCTCTGTGCACATGAACGTGACCTTCTGCACAAGACTGGTGTCCCTTCTGCGTTGCTCACACTAGATTTGGTGATCACCGTGTCTACAACTGACCTGGAAGAAATGCTTAATTGTCTGCCACAATAAAAATTACCCCATTTAAACTCAACCACTAAAGGAGAGAGGTATTTTGGGGGCATAATCTCCAATAGTCAATGCAAGGGGAAAAAATCATATGTAGAGAGAGAAAAGGGTAGAGTTTCACAAGTGCAACTTCATGCAGAAAGAAGAGAAACCCTGAAAATCCATTAACCAAAATTATATTATGTCCATGAAGGAATAGTGTGCAAAACAATAGTTATAATGTTATCTTTATCAATACTTGTAGCTCCCTGAAACCACTAAACTAGTTTAACTTTTTTTGTATATTTCACATTTTGGTTGAATAAAGATAGAATAAAGCATTCTTGCATGGTTTTACCTCCCAACAAGCTCTAAAATCTGTTCAGTTTAAAATTCCCAGAAAGAAGTATGAAATCTTCTGGTTCTGTTTTATGAGAGGAAAAACTTAGCCTTTTCTTTCTGTATATAAAAAGAAGAAAAAAATCAATATTCTCTCCAAAACAAAAGAAAACTGATAGAGAGCCCAATAACAGTTAAATATGATCCTAAATTCCATAAACAGTGCTTCTTGCTGGAAAATCTTTTTCTATACTGCTTTTTTTTTTTTTTTTAATGACAGTTGCTTGGTCATACCTGAAAGTTTGTCAGAATTATAGCACTCACCTCTCTGAATTGGAAATACTTGATATAACCACTGAAGTATTTTTTTATATATATATATATATATATATATATCATATATATAATATATATATTAGTGTATATATTAGTTCTTCCAGACCAACATGTGACACCCTCCCAGTTGCATCACATTTTAATTTACAGGTAGTGCCTTGGCTGGGGAGGGAATATTCCTTATGTAAAATATTTCTTTAGGATGTCACATGGCAAAACATACTAAGCGAAATAGCAGTATCTAGGCAGTAAACCAAAACCAACTTCTCTAAACTAAATCTTTCCCACTGGAAGACTGCTTCTATCTCCATCTTCTTGCCAATAACACTTTTTTATAAAACAACCTTGCCAGTGAATCACACCAGATGTAACATCCTTACATCAGCCTGTGGACACACACTGGCACATGGGGCACAGAGTAAGTTCATGGAATAATGAAGGTTTCAGATGTGCAACGGGATCATGTGGTATCTGCAGTCTGAGATGCGTGAGATAGATGAGAGTAGGGTGGAGGACAAAAATTAACTTACTCAGCCAAAGTACATTTAGGTATCAATGTCAAAGATGAACAATTGGCATAAATATAACACTCATTAAAGAACTGGTACTACTGCTTAAGTTATTTTCCCATTACAGAGTGAGACAATAAAATTTAAACAAAAACCATGGAAAACTGAGAAAAGGTCAATGAATAAGATGCAAAGCTTATTGTGGTATAAACTGTCAAGCAACTGAAAACTTTTCTAAGAAATAGCAACAAAAATGGAAGTACAACATAATTATCTGTTCCTAGCCACCACTGTAAAGCCAGTAAAGCACATGATGACTGAGAAAGCAAACAAAAATTTTTTAAACTACTTTGGACAAAGAAAGCAAAAGAGTCTTTTAAGTTAAGCTGACCAAGTGAAAAGTTATCTTGTGAAAGTGAAACAGTGCCTCTGTACTGTATTTTTTAGTTAGTTTAAACAGTATTTAATACAGTCAACTTCTAAGTATAGCCAGAGTGCATCCCACTCGTGCAAGGTTTAAATATGTTGCAATATAAAAACTTCTACTTTATTATAAAGCAAGATTCATAACATTTGGTCCCAGCAAACTGCTTTTCCATAAACTGCTGGCAGATTAACTGTTTATATAAATTAATTTAGACACGTCAGAAAGAGTTTTGAAAAATCAGTCTGACTCACTTAAAAATAAACCTCAAACATTATACACAATTTTTATGTTCATTATTCTCTCATATCAGCTGACATGAACTGAACAATATTACTGGGAAAAAAAAATCAAACCATTATATCCAAGTAGGACTTTTTATTTGAATTGCTGTCTGTAGAAGAGGAATCATAGTGGACATATTTGCAATTGTCAGTTATCAATGAACAAGGTGATGATGGCTAAACCCAATAATAAGCCATACTCTAGTTTCATATGGATTCACTGGCAATAGAAAAAAGTGGTTTATGAAGCACTTAAAATGTACAGAGCCTATGGACATGCAGAATGTAAGAAAGAGACTAGGTAAGCTATTTTGCCTTATTTAATATTATTTTTTAAAGGTAATGATGCATGTGGAAAAATCATAGCCTTAAAGTTCTGAAAGATAAGGACTAAGCATTTCCTGCTCTTCCTTTTCCTTTAAGGAAGTGATAATCAGGAGATAGAGAAAATACCACCTGGTTCCAGCCATGTAGCAATGCCTAGTTAAATCAGTTCAGTATTTTATCACAAAAACAGCTTCGGAATTTGGCTAGATATCTGGATTTTGTCTGGAAAAACTTGGAATCATGTCTCAGACAAAATTTTGCAAACACAATGCAATTTAATGAAGAGTTGCATGGCTATGGTTGCAGTTCTGATGAAGGGGAAAAAAATCCCCCACAAATCCACTTTTGAATTCTCTGTTTCTGATATGTCTAGTCAGTATCAAAGCTTTTCCATTGTATGATAATTGAGGTGAAAATGTCAAGTAACCATGAAGTACTCATGAATAGACAGTAAAGGAGAGAGATACAACATCGATGGAATGTGAATATTTGTGTTTACAGGCATGGATCTCCATGAATATACCAAAGTTATTGAATCTGTAAACTAGTGTCTCCATGTGAAGAAGTTTATATTCTCTAACTGCATTGTTACATATATTGAAGCAAAACAACATGTCAATTAGCAAAGAAAACCACCATACAAATAGAAAAATGATGCTCTCTCAAATACCTTATCTTTCCTCATACAATATTCCATTGGTTAGCAGAGAGATTTTGACTTTGAAAAAGTAGATACAAGTGTTTTATGTGACAGCTCACTGTAAAATACTGACATTTCACTATTTCTATACACTAGTTGAAGCATTAGTCCAAGGGTCACTAAAGACTGAAGTGTCCCAGTGCATCATATCTACAGAAAAACCTGTGCTAAATAATGATGCACAGTGAAGATTTAGTGGTTGCTTTGTCAATGTGTCTCCATTAAGTCACACTTTCATTTGAGGATCAAATAGGGATTTAATGCACACTTAAAATGACAGCTTACTATTTATCCTACAGTCACAATAGATGATTATGAAGAATTTGCTTGGTGAGACTCAAAATGTTAGTGTAAGCAGAATTTCCACCTTGAGCAAGAGACTGGACCAGATGTCATCTCTTTTGACAAACTTTTCCACAATTCTGCTCAAAAATTGTCAGAAACATAATTAAATTACAACAAAAGGTAATAATGTTGCAAACCTTTAAAATAGGTAATTCCCAGTAATATAATCCTTGAAATTAGCTTCTTTTTTTGCTTTCATAATGTCTGTTGAGACTGAAATTTCTCAAATAAATTCTCATTCTATGAATTACATATAACTTGTTAATGGCAATTCTGTGCTTGCTCCTTTTCAACAATGTTGATTAGTTGATACAAGTTTTGTTCATATACGGGGTACTTTCCCATTGTGATTTAATATCTTTTTTTTTTGTCATTATAGAAGTTAGAAAAACAATTCAGGAAATGTAATCTGGATCTTTAGGAATAAAAAAAAAAAAGAGGGAGCAGGAGAGGAATTCAGAAAGGACATAGATAAGCAGAATTGGAGAATATTAGATAATTTTCAATATTTATCTTTCAAGCCTGCATAGACCTTTCCTTAGGCTGGACTATTATAAATATTACATTATATAGACAATTAGCTCCTTTTTTCACTTTTACAATAATTGCAGAGAAACACAACCTTGTTAAGCTACAAAGACGTTCAGTCATATTCTAGGTGAAATGTTTCCTGACAAATACAGTACCCCAAGCTATCAACAAATATATTGAGGGCATGAGACATGCAAAACTAAAACACTTTTTAAATGAGTGTTCTTTAACAGACTTTTAATGACCAGTTGTGCAAAGGAAATCTGTTCTCTCAGTGCCTGCAAAATGCAGAAACACTGCAGGTAAGTCTGTAAGAAATGGAATCCCTAGTTTGTAAACATTGGGAAATGTATTTTGATGTATTTGCTTGTGTATATACGCTTTTTACTCATATATATTTTTTGAAATACAGCATTACCCTGGAACCTGGGAGTCTTTCCATTGACTCAACAACTCTATATCAACCATAGATTAAGAGGTTTAATAATGTCTCTGGCCTGGAATTACAGTTATCCAATAGTGAAATAATCCTATTAGTTTCAAAGAATTGTAGACTCTTCAGTTCCACAGGGGAACGAAATTGCATAGTATCAGCTTGTTGATGGCATTGTCTTTCTGAAGAAAAAAAAAAAAAAAAAAAAAAAATGGATGAGACCGTTCTCAAAGTTAGGGCATTTTTAATTTATTCCAAGGAGGCATAATTGTCCTTGAGTAAATCCTATTCTTACTAAGGGCAGAAAACAGAAAATTTTCATGAAATTGCAATCTATGGATCAAGATATCTATATATTTGTAACTATATTCTGATTTATGATAGCTAATATTCATTCTTCTAGATACACTAATATGTTATCAACCCACCAAGCAAAGACTTTTGCACGAGGGCATATCAGCCATCCTGCAGCCAGATTTGCTGTCTGGTGGTGTAATTGTGTCTGCAGTGAGTTCCAGCCCAGCCTGTAACATCCACAGTGAAATTTGCCTCAACATCATTGTGATAGGTGTCAGCAGATCCACTGTCCAACAGAGTGCTAAACTATTCAAAAACAGTGATATGTTACTAGTTTCAGAAGTCAGTTTTACTTCCTTAGGTCTGTTGTGATCTTTTTTTCTGCATATTCTGTGAAAGAGGACCAAAAAAGCAGTCTTGATGGAACCATGAGCTCTCTGCTGATGGTTTTTTGAATGACCAGATTTTCCTATTTTTCAGACTTTTGCGTCAAGAACAATGTAAGATTTGTGCAAGCAAGGGACTGTTTGTTTATTCTTACTTCCGTGGTACTTTTTACAACCATTTTTCGACAGTCTAGGGTGCCTTTACTTGACTGCTGATGCATGCTTGTAGATCTGATGTAGGACACTGGCAGATGGTGAGAAACAAACTGAAAAAACGTATCAGAACCTAAGACAGGTTTAAATTAACTCAGATAGAAAATATAACCAAATATTTCTAAAACTTGTTTCCCCACTTTAAAAAGAATAATGTAATCTCATTCTGTTTCCTTTATACAATTCACAGATTAGAGCTGACTAAAGTTCACAGTATCAAACTATCTTGTCATTAAATGAGTTTTCCTTCCATGCTGCCTCTTGAGAAGTAATTCCACAGCATGACTAACTGATCAAACTCCTCAGTACACAATTCATGGTCTGTTGAGACAGTATGCAAATTCGATAGATATTTTGATATGTGCAGTGGGTTGTCTGTGGGATCAAACTTCAGTGTACAGAATTCTGGGCACACTGTTTTTGTGTGCTTTTTTTTTCTTTTTTTTAAAAGTTATGAATATTGTGTGACTAGAGGAGCTTCCTTCATATTTCTCTACCTTCCTTGTTCCTGCTCATTTGCTGCCTTCCCCGTGATCAGAAGCACAGAACTTATAAGTGTCTATGCATTTCTTTTTTTTCCAGCAGAAGTATGAAATATAAGGATATGAATCCCCTGGAAATATTTTCTTCATCCCCTAGGATACCTTTCCTTGCTAACATTGTGAAGCCTGAATTGACCCGAGTCTTCTGCATTAATACTGTATGTTAGCCTCTAACAGGAAGATATAAATACCCAGAACTAGGTTAATTTCATGTATTTTTTATGCACATGGGAAATTGGAAGCATAATCTCATTACCTTATAGTGTTCCTCTCACTTTAATTTCAACACAGTGCTTTTATTTTCAATAGCAGCAGAAACAGCATCTGCTGCTCTAGTTGTTCAGTTTAGCCTCAGACGTGAGGTAAAGCAAGGATACTAAATCACAAGAGTTAATTTCCTTTTACTGTCATACTCACCTCAGGGACATTATGTGACTAATGTGGTCTGGAATGGAGCGTGAGGATGGGTGACTGAATCTGATGTTACTTTTTTGCCTTCATTTCTAAAAAATTCATTTAAAAAAATCATACTGTCACACAAGCTACCCAAGAACCTAAAGTATACTTTTTCTCATCGTGCCACTTAGTTTAAGAAGCCCGCCTGCAGCTTGTGGGTGGATTTTCACTGATTGGAGCACTTCTGTTTTGAACATTTGAATGGTTTTCTTTAGTCTTATACTTTACTGGAGAATGTGACAATCGGGAAGTTTTAAAAGTGATGAGGTTCTAAATCTGGAACTAAGCAACAGTGATGTGGAAAACAACTGGAGATTGGCAAACAGGCACTGCAAGGACTGCAATAGCTGGTTTCACGTATGATTTTGGATTGAGAAGAGACTATAAATGGGCGTGAACTGCAGGTATAGACAGAAATACACTTTATTTTAGGCTGGTGGGGAAAAAGATAAATACGATTTATTACAAATATCACCATGAGTAATTTTACGACACAGTGACTTTGGGAAGAAAATAACTTCTGTGAGAAATTAAAAAAAAAAAAAAAATCAGTAAATGAAAAAAATCAGTACTGAGTCTCAGAACTCAACAAAGTAAATCCCTGCAGTCAGAGATCCTGACAGTTTTAAGATAAGAGTTGTCAAGGTGGATCGGGTGCATTTAGTCAAATGTTCTTCTTCTGACAGTGATCGTTACTCCTCATTTAAGCCAAAGATGTGGGAAGCCTGGCATGATTGGGTCTCAGAGGTCAGGCAACTATTTCAGCCTGATCTTTTATCTCCTGAAGGTTGGCTCCAGTCCTGAAGTCTCAGGGCTGTCATCCTCTGCCCCTTATTATCCTCTTGACTGCCTCTCATGATTGCTCTCTTTAAATACATCTTCTGTGATAAAATCTTGCTCTCCTTTGACTCATAGTAGCTCTACTGTTGCAAATGTACCCCAGTGTCCATCATGCTTAGCTACCAGTGGTCCTGATACTCTCTTCTGGGTCTTGGCCACTGCCATAAACAAATAAGTTATAAGCATTCATTTTGAGTGTCCCTGATCTAGGAATGCTCCAGGATGTGAATAATTAGCATATCAAATCTAGTATATGTCACAAAGTTCCTTCTGTGTTGTATGCTGACCCGGGATCTCCAGGAACACTAGGATTTTTCCAGGGGGTTGGGGAAATTCAAGTAACAGTCTTAGTAGGCTTTAGCTCAAGATACAGTTTCTTGCAATATCTTTCTATGCAGGTTACATGAATTGGGGCTGAAGAGGCTGAAACCTGTTCTCCGTATCATAACAAAGATTCTAGGCTGAGGCCTTACAGCTGCCAGTCTTGGTACACCATGAGCAAGAACTAGAGTGATTTGCGAAAAGTGCTTGAAAGTTTCACACATTTTTCTGAACAGATAAAGCTTCTCCAAAGGAGGTCTTCTTTGCTGTCCTGGGAAACCAAAGTTGTGTCATCCTTCAGATTACTATTTCCCAAGACCTAGATAAATAAAGTAAAATATCGTAACCATTTGGCAAACAAGAATAAGCTATTCCTGAAATCAGATTTTCAAATAATAGAAGTTGCAGACAAATATAGCCATTAAAGAGTATACAAACATATGTGAGAATTCACCTTCAAAGTTTAGTTATAAAACCCATTTAAAAAAAAAGCCAACAAGTGAACCAAAGTACTGAGAGTTCATTTTAACTTTTATTGCAGAGTCCTTGGTGTGTTAATTTAGGTAAGAAACTTATGCAGACTTTATCAAAACAATAGCAGTTGCTTGCAGAGATCAATATTTTTTATGATCTAAGAATAGCAGTTAAAGTCCTAAGTAGGTAGTGTATTTCTGTGATCAGTATTCATTTGTATTTTTTAAAACTCAAATTCAAGGGTTTAATGAAACTAGTCAGTCTGCTGGTCTGAATCAAAGCTGGTCGTATTTAGCTGTATACAAGCTACTGGAGCCTTCCTCCCTCTGCAGAACAGGGCATGAAATCTTCCAAGAAGCACAGGTCTCTCACCTCAAATATTTTCTCTGCCCCTGTTCAACCTAAGTATTTAGGTCTGAAGAATGAGACTTGCCTCTTTCTCCACAGTAGTCAGTTATGCTTTCAAGTGAGGTTTCACTTGAGCTGGTTTCTGTCAACCCCCAAACCTAATGCATGCCCTGTGAGGAGTGGCTAAGGACTTTGGGTTTGTCTAATTTGGAGGAAAGAACGCTGAGAGGCAACCTCATTGCTCTCTACAGCTTCCTGAGGAGGCAAAGTGGAGAGGGAGGTGCTGAGCTCTCTCCCTGGGATCATGTGATGGGTCATGTGGGAATGGTTCAAAGCTGCACCAGGGGAGGTTCAGACTTGACGTTAGGAAGCATTTCTTTACCGAGAGGGTGGTCAAACACTGGAACAGGCCTCCTAGAGAGGTGGTCAATGCCCCACGCCTGTCAGCGTTGAAGAGGCATTTGGACGATGCCCTTAATAACATGCTTTAACTTGTGATCAGCCCTGAAGTGGTCAGGAAGTTGCACTAGATGATCGTTGTAGGTTCCTTCCAACTGAAATATTCTGTTCTATTCTGTTCTGTTCTGTTCTGTTCTGTTCTATTTTATTCAAATTCTCTGGGGTAACATCAGATCCTTCTGTGTGGAGGCAATATGATGAATTGCTGTTCTTTATCCTTGGAAAAGATATCTTTTGGTCTCAGTAGGCTTTGCATAATTCCTTTTTTTTTTTTAAAGTTGCAGAACCTCCTAAAACCAAGCAAATATCAGTAAGTTCAAGTGTGTGTTGTGCTGCCAGTGCTTGTGCCCTCACCTACATGCCATCTCAGCCTGAATCTTAGCCCATGTTTTAAGTAGTCTAGCCAGCACTGCCTATGCTGAAACTGGATATCCTTGGTCTTCCCTCCCCTACCTCAGCAGGTATCAGTAAAAAGGATATCCTCTCAACAACTTCTCATACCTTTTCAGGTCCAGGTTATATTCTGAGATCATCTGTCCCCAAAACCTGGACTTTCCCAGACACCTTTATTTTGCATGAGCCCACCCTGTGTATGTAACTTTTCTTTCTGGCTGAAAATACTATGCATTCATCAGATAATAGTTTTCCAATTGTGTTTATGACATTGAAACACAAGTTAAGAAGATTACAGTGAACCGATATATATTCAAATTGCTTAAACTGTTAATTTGCAAGAAAAAAGTAAATTGTCAGCAATCAAGATGACATTGGCATAAACGGCTCCTTATATGCAAATTGGTCATTGCAGTGTACTGATAAGTAGAAACCCTTAATTTAGAGATCATGTTTTATTTTAAAAATAGTATTTGACAATTACAATGCTAATTGTATAAATTAAAATATTATATTGGCAAATATATTTCTGTTTAATTCATTTATTTGTAAAACAAAGAATTGAGTTAAGCTAAATTACATTCTGCCCAATTTTTCTGTGTACTCCCAAGTAGTTAGCACTTCAAAATTTAACTCTCCTGCCTGGAATGTACGGTGTTTTGTTACTTCATCAATGAATAGTGCCAAATGGCTGTGTTCCTGACGTTCAGAGAACAGTAACATTATGAGGAGAAGGTAGAAAAAGGCTCCATAAAGACCCTCTCCCATTTTCACTGTGCTTGTCACTGTGTTCCTGAGGTATAAAATCAAGCTCCAGGAAACTATAAATGCCATGAATTCCCATGTGAGAGCTGAAGCAAATTTTCAGTCTTGACCTAATAAAGATACTTTAAAGCAAGTAGTTAGTTGGCTTCCTACGTCAGATTTGTATATTGTAGTCATAGTGAATTACTTTTACCAGGAGAAATAGTTATCCTTTCTAAAATACATAGTTCACAGCAGATTCAGGCAACATGAGACAATAAATTTGGGAGAAAATGTAAATCTGTGGACAACAAGTAACTTTGCTATTAACTCGAGCAGGAATAGGATTGCACTCTATTTTACATGCCATATTAACCCTTGATTACAGTAAAGTCACATTTTTCAAGTTCAAAGGATATGGAAATTCTACTTAAAAATTCCTGCTTTCCTTCACTGTTTTTTAAACCATGCTTCTTGTTTCCCACGGAGACTTTAGCTACTCTTGACCAGAATAATATACTCTAGTAACAAAGAAAAGGTATTTTCATTCACAGAAATAAGTCCTAATAAAAGTTTTCATAATGATCAGCCATAGGTTTGCACTTGGTGTAGTCCATGCTGTGCTAGTCTTTTTGGAAGTCCCTCACTAGGAGGAGATCCTTTTTACACTGGTTGATTCTTTACCCAAAGGTAGTGATAAAATAGCCCATTCACTGCATAAACTATTTCTATTCATCTACATGATTCATGTTATACTGTGGAAACAAATAGCTGTGTACTGTAATAGCTGTTACGTATGAAGCTGTGAATTGAACACAGCTAGGTGTGCAATTAAATTTTTGCTTGTTGCAGTATGAGGATAACCTGACTGTCCTGCAAGAGAATAATTTAGTCCCGAGTCTTCCTCCTGAGTATGACATTTCTCTAGTGCTACTGTGTATTTGTTTAGGTAACTTCACCATGAATCAGAGGATCCCTCTGTGCAGAGCAAAACCTTTTGTAGTCTGAGATGTTGGGGTGCCACTCTTTCTTAGATGCCAAAGAAGACAAGTGAGGACTTCATCATATTCTGGTGTTTGTGTATTTTAGCATGGCCTTTTGATGCTGTGTCATCTGCTACCAGCTTCAGGCACAGCCTGGGATCATTAGTCACCATGATGGGAAAAGAAGTGGAGTTTTACAGAAACACAAAAGTGGACCCATACTTCACACTGCTGATGGAGAAGAACTTTGTTTTGCACTTGAGATCCCAAAATGTGCTTCCAGGGCAACTCCTATGACAAATTATAAATCACTTTCAACCCAACTTCTACAGGGATATTTTTCTTTCTATGTATGGGTTTCTTCACAAAGGGACCAGCTAACAAAGTACAACTGGAAAAATCCACATGTGAAAATGAACATGCAGCTTACCCCTGAGGGCTAGACTACAACATTTAGTCACAGCTGTGAATCAGACATACTGAACTGCTCAGAGGGAGTCTTGTAAAGTGTTGGGACTCCTTGGCAATAAACTGTTACCCAGTGTTCTGAACGACAGCAAGAACATGCAATTATCTATTTCTCTGGATTAACAGCTGGCAACAGTTTGCTGTCATCTGTACATCTGAACCTTTTGCTGTTAAATCCATAGATTTTATGTACTATCCTACTGTTTCTCTTTGTACTGTTGTGCTTGCTCTAAGGATTCCTGTACCTCCAGGGATGTGTAGACTCAGGCACAACTAGTCACAAGTATGAAAGCAGCAAAGTATGGACAATGCAAAGAAACAGATTTCTTGACAATTCAGGAAATGAATCAGGTAGGTATGAACAGGCTGCACCTTGAATTTTTATTTTGGAGGAGTCTCTGAACATTGCTATAGTAAACTGTGACAATAAAAAATATTAATGTGTCTGAGCACCCTTACAGCCATTGTTTTCTGTGTCATTAAAGAGTTATCTGCTGATGCCTAAACTAGAAATCAAGCCAGTAGACAAGAAAGCATCATTATAACAATAAGATTGACTGTACAAACATGATTTTTTAATATCGTCTCTGGAGAAATATTGCAGACAATGCAACAATGAAGAGTCATTGTTATATATTACTTATTTCAGACCCTCAATCAAATATGCAGTGCTGACTAGAAATCTGCTGAGGCAAGTGTAATCACTACTCTGAGGTGAGTCAAAAATTAAATGAAATGCAAAAATAGAGGACAGTCTCTAAGCTAGTATGAGTCAAAACTGGTCAGTCTAAGTTGATATACACTAGTTGGTGATCTGTCCCGTAGACATCTTGGGCCAAATACAGTCTTCAATTTTGAGTTGACTTATATGCAATCACATCTGAGTTGATTAAGTTATGTGGGATGTTGGCCAAAGGAAAACTGACTCCTAGAAAAAGACTACCTAAAAATTAATATCAAGCAGTGCACATTTAATAAGTAACAACAATTGCACCCCAGATTTATTTTCAAAGGCCTAGTATTTGGTCCTTAAGAGTTATTTCTAACTATTTGATTTCGTATATTGCAGTAAGTTTCTAGAATCTACCACAAAATTATGTTGTAGTGAATAAGAAGCATATGCGTGACTCTAACCTGCCCTTACACTTTCTAAGCAAAGATGTATAGAAAGTAACAGAGCAGATGATTATCCATTTATGACTGCTCAACAGTGATAGATATACCAGGTCTTCTTTGTTCTGTCAGAATTTCTGCATGTGTCTGCTACAGCAAGAGCTTGCATGTGGACACTTATGGGGAAGCATTTTGTTTAATCTACTGCTCTCTTAACCAGAAGTTGCCATATATTTGAATATTGTTTCTGTAACTGTAAATATATGACACATCTAAATTGTCTGGTTTAAGTCTGAGACATTTGTTTCAAATATGTCTTGTGGCAGTAAGTTCATTGTCTCCTATTTCTTTTAACCTGTTGCCTTTTGAATTTATTTGTCTTTGAACAAATCAGTTCTGCATTTATTAATACTTGCATTCAGTAGATTTTAGCATTTTTCAGACTATCTCCATCTGCTCCCCCATTTCCTAACTATCTGATCCAAATCCCAGAACAGAGATACTCTGATGAACTGTGTGATTCAGTATTCATGTGAATGTGTGTGTTAGTTTTCATGCAAATTAACTGGATTTAGAGATCATACCCTAAAGGGAAAATAATATATGGATAAAATTCAAAAGTGCATTTCTATTATTGGGAATTTGTATTTTCCTTTTAAAAACAAGACAGCAAACTAATATATCAATTTATAATACTTTAGATTATAAAACAGCAAGTAATCTTGGGCACAGCTCAACAAAAGCTTTTAGCACCTAAACATATATCTCTTCAGCAAAGGACTTTGTAATATTACAAAGTTAAGCACATGCCAAGATGTTTTGCTGGGAAGAATTGTTTAATGCCAGAACAAGTAATAAAAGGCTCTGAGGTTCTATTGGTTTTCTTCAGGTTTTGGTGAGGCAGGAGAAGTTGTTCACAAGAGAAGATACAATTTAAAGCCTATTTCTAAACCCTTACATGGTTTTGTATATTTGTTATTTCTTTGTTTCATTTTTGCATTTGAAACAAAACAAAACAAAACAAAAAAAACCCAGAAGCATCAGTTAACATATCAGGATGTTGCTTTGTGTCCTTTCAGGCTAATAATATACACAAATTTATAAAGAGTGAAAATCTCAACAGCTTTTCAACTTTGTAATGTCAGGATGAATCAAATGTATCAATACAGTTTTGTCAGAAGCAGAAGCCAGGCTTTACGGGAAGATTGATGCGGTCAGCATTATGCATTGTAATCAAGCCATGAGTCAATACAGATTAAATATTGACAGAGCCACTTTGACTAGTCTGAGGCTGAAACAAATTCCTGAAACCTTCAGGAAACATTATTATTATTATAATTATTATTACACCAATGAATGTATGATAATCCTGCCACTGCTTATGTTATTCATTACGCAGTGCTGGATTCTAAAGATGTATTTTCATGTGGAAAAGAAGAAAAAAAAAAAAAAAGAAAAGAAAAAAGCCCTGAGGCTGAAGAAGAAAACTGATATTGGTTTTAGCAGCAGCATTAGAGAGTTTTTTAATGAGCTGGTTCATACACCATTAACCAATCATAAGGCAAGAGAGAAAATAGTGGCTTGGAAATGTCTTGAGAAGTGAACATACCTTAGTTATGCTTGTATGGAACTGCATAAGTGATCAGTAAAACAATGACAAGCCTGGTAGTAGGGGAGATTTTACAGGGAGCAAGAAACAGTTTGTTCATGCACATATCAGTACTTACATCAAAAAATGCGAAGGTCAAAGTTTTAACTTCAAGCTCTGTCCTGAACCTTTCCAAAACATGTGAATGTCATTATCTTAATGCTATATTTCAGTGATTATTTCCAGTGAAATGTCTCTGGACATTTCTGCATAAAATAAAACTCACACAAGTGTACACATTTTTTTTTCTAAAGACAGAACAACTTGAAAAATCTATCACAAATGGCACAGTGTTACCCCTAATTTTGGGCAATATGCAGCAGAAATATAACCAGTATTTTTTTCTTTTGGTCCATTAAGGAAACTGCAATAAGAGAAGTCAGAACAGTGTAGCATTTGGATTATCTTCAAATTGTTACAGGGTAGCAAATGTAGTTGAATTTGGAGTAGACAGTGATGAAGTGGAACAATATGCAAGACCCTTTCTTTGCAGAGTATCTTGTACAGTCCTGCAATGTAACTCAGACTGCATGACCACAGTCTGAATGTCAAAGTAAACAGGGATCATGAATAATGCAGTGACTAGTTTTGCAAAATTTCTACCACAGTAGCCACATTTTCAAAAGAGGAATTTCCTATTTGCAAACTAGAGTTTCCCTTCATGTCTGCACCTGCATTAAATCTAACCAGTGTGTTTCAAGTTTGCCTTTAATTTATGTGACAACTACCAACCTATAGGCTAGTTTTCTTCTCTTCAAAACAATGAAAGGTTTAAGAACTCAACATAACTTTCAAGACTACAACTCAGTAACAATACATTTAGTTATTAAACTGCAATTAATTTGGGGTGAGTTTATTATGCAGGCTAAAACTTTGACTGCAAGAAGCCAACATTGACACTTTTAGAAGAGAGAATTACCAGAGAGCCACAAGATTTGGTGTTCTGCTGAGCTGGAGTCACACACAGCAGCTTTTCCAGCTGGCATAGTATTTTTGTTGGTTGTCATGTAGCTTCTTGCAAAGCAAAGAGTAAATTCAAATTTTTCATCAACTGTGAGATGCTTTCTGCTTTCTATTTTCTGTTTCACCCTTTTGCTGATCAATAAACAAGACTCCAAATCAAAGTCTTCTGCAGCAAACAGGACTTGCAGAACTTTAGATCTGTACTCTGTCTCTCTCTTTCCTTCTTGTCTAATATGTAACTTCTGCCAGTTTATTTAGTTTATGTAAATATATCTTTTAAAGCTTGAATCTGTGTAAATCAGACTTTAAACTACAGGTCCTACACTGTTGCAGAAAAAGGATGCAGTTGTTAAGAATGCATGGTCTTTCATTCACTCCTTGTCTCAAATCTGAATTACTAATTTTGGAAAATCAGAATAACTTCCACAGGTAGCCTAATTTGTGCTAGCTAGTAATGGTCACAAAAGGATCATATTAGGCAAACATAAAGAAAATATTTTGCTTTAGATTAACATTGGCTATATTAATAAGATATATGCATTTAAAGGAAATTAGCTGAATACCACCACCCTTCCCATCCAAGAAAATCTCCAAAAGCAGGAGTGAACCAGAGAAAAGTTTCACAGAAGACTTCCTCTCCTGAGGAAGTTTCACCATGGAGATACCATTCCATAAGGATTCTGGGGTGGCTGCAAAAAGTCTTGAAGAACGCTATAAGCATAATACTTCATCAGATAGGAATTTAGGAGTAAAATTAGTTTGCTCTGTTTCACAGTGGATTCCTTTCAAGTCTCATCATGATCAAGAAAAAGTGGCTAAGAAGTGCTGTTGTTCAGTAACCATTTTTTTTTTATGCCCTGCTGACACATTATCTCTAAATCCAAGTCTAAATGCCACTTTCAACAGTGAAAGCTGAAGGACAGCAAGAGCAGAAGAAGTATGAAGGACATTACATGTCAGATAACCATGAAGGTAAATGTCACTGTTAATCTCGATGAACACCATCTTGTTTTCCTCATTGCTCATTGCATTGTTCATCAGTGTTAGAAGGCAGAACCCATTTGAATCAAAGCATTCAGACTTTCATTTAAAAAACCCTTTTCCTCCCAGAGCCAAGCATTTTGTGCAGCGTAAAAATCACAAGTGTTACAAGTCATATGCAAACAGCTGTGCCAGAAGGAACAAGAGAAGCTGTGACTGCAGAGTGTAGTGACTCTCATCTCAATAAAATGTCCAGAAGAAACCAGAAAGGTGTCTATTATGCTCACTTCCTATCCTTAATTTTCCATAAAATCCACAAGTGCTTCCTATCCCCCAAAACACACCGAGGCACATGAAAAAGTTCTATTTCTGATATTTCCATTGGAGAAAAATGTCTACACTGCTCTTCCATGAATGCAGTTTTGTACTTTTTCTGTTCTGACTGATGCACCCACAACAGAATAAGACCTGTAATCAATACTTCACTTCAGTGTGATAATGATGAAGCGGGCTATATTTACATCATCCCCAGCACCCTTGAAACTAGCTCCACAATGGTGCTCCGTGGGTCCTAGGTACCATGCATCCATGTGGCAGTATCACTGAAAGCTGTTGCTCAGCTGTTCATACCACCACCGGCACCTCATCTTGCATTATGTTGACCCATGTAAGGACACCTTTCAGTTTATTTGGTCTGGGAACCCAGAAGTTGTTAAAAGACTTGTATATACCCAAGCACCCACACTACACATAGGAACTCTTTGGCCTCAGAGAAGAAGGAGCCTGGGTATTGTTATTACTAGACCCTGCACACAACCCCGTACAGCTTCAAAATCCGTATTTTTTTAGAAAAATTTTAACATGTCTTTTTAAACTTGCTTTCCTTTTAAGTTTAAGATTGAAAGTGTTTGCAGTTTTGCTGGGCAAGAAGTTTAAGATACCTACTGCACATCCATGCTGTCAATGCTGTGCACAGAAATCAAGAAATGAGATTGCTTACACAAGGCACTTAGGGATTCCCACAAAGGGGGTCATTGCCAACAGTGACTCTTTTTCATACTGTAGCATTGAACACATAACTGAATTCTGCATCATATGGTAGCATCATGTATATTACTTTACTGATGCCTAATAAAAGCCCCTACTGGATTGTCAGTAAAAACTATTAGAATCTTTAACCTGAATTAACACCTTTCTCATTTTGTATATACATAAGCAAAGAACAGATTGAATATATCTAACTTTAAAAGAAAGTGCTTACAGTGTAACATTTTAACCTACTGTATTATTACTGCTGCTGAGATAGCACAAAGAAAGGATCAGGTTTGGATTCTTTGGGTTGGGTTGGTTTTTTTTTTTCATTCTCACAAAATGCTCTGAGGAAGCTCTTTGCATGTTAATTAAATGCAAATGTTCTTACTTATTAAAGGAGAAATACTCTGAGCCATCAGGAGGATCACTCTTCTAAATGAAACATGGATAATTGTATTAGAGTGTGTTATGTTCAGCTGAGCTCCGCAAAAGATTTTATTGAGTTAGCTGCGTATTTTTTCAGCTCAAGAGCATGGGTACAATTCACTGGAGAAAAATCTCATGATGGGGTTATTTTAGACACAAGCACTTGTTTTGAATAAATAACTGCATCTCCTAAAGATGTGTTACCAATGCATTAATAGCATTGGGCTTATCTTGTCACCAAGGTTTATGGATTTTTCTGAGGTTCATGGGTTTATGTATACGTCTGTTCCCACAATGTTACCATACATAGCAAGAGTGAGAGATGAGATAGCAAAATATGAAACAACATTCAGAGTCATAAATCCCCAGCAACGACTCCAAATATGTAATAAATTTGCTTATTAGGTAAAGCTGTTTTGGGAAGGGTTTTGTGCAAGACATAAAAGTGTATTTTTAACCAATCATGTTAGATCACTTTAGTGTCATGCAAAATGTAAATTAGATTCCCAACACTGATGACTAGTAGATGATGAAGAAAATGTATTTAGAAAGTAACCAGTCATCAGTCCGGCCAGGAAAAAACAAGCCATCATGCTTATTACCAGTAACACATAATTGATTTTTGGATAGGAAGAGAAAGGGGGTCTTTTGCAAGGCTGAAGTTCTAAGTCTGTTAAGTGCTGAAAGCCAGCCAAAGAGGGGACCTGGGCATCAGAGCATCATCTGCTTCCCCTCTTGCCCTCTTGTGTCAGAGTCTGAGGCTCTCTAATGAAAACTGAGCTTACTTCATTTTTGCTAATGTACAATAGAATGGAATTGTCTTTGAGAGACACATTAATCTGCTTATCTCTGTGAACCACTACACATATCATTACAAGAAGACAATTGCACTTACACTGGACTGAATAATTGGCCAAGTTGTCCAGCAATGAATAATCGATCATAGTTTATTGTATTCCAAAACAATTTCAAGCAGCTTTGTTAGTCTGTAGCAGGATTTAGAACCTTGTTGACTGCATGTGGTTTGCTCATCAGACAAGCTAAGCTTGTGATACTTGATGACTACAATAACTTGTAGTAGTTTACAACTTAAAAGCTTGCTGCATATACACATTTTAGCACACTAGAAGCAGTCTGCAAATAATATATGCTTGACATCATTATTTGGTTGTTCAGCTCTGCTGATGACCCCTTAAGACACCAGATAAAGTATCTTGACTCTGTCACAGAAGGACTTTTCCTGGGCTGCTTAGGTACTTAAAAAGGGTTTGATGAAGGGTAATATTTTCGGAATATATCTAATGCACAGCAGCAGTAATTTCTTTTATATGCTATGTGTCTGAACACATGCAGAAGTAAGTAGGAACAGGAAAACACTGTGCCCTTACTCTGTTTCTCAGCCTAGCTGTGGAGGGCCCAGGGTCCCAACCCTGCTGTGGCAATGTGGACTAAGCATTTGGTTTTCTCTTGCAGTGATTATAACATCAAAGAGTTAGGCTTAGCTCAGAAAAGCAGGCAGCACCCGATAAACAATATCACCAAGGCCAGGATGAAAGAAGAAACACTGGCCTTTGCATCTCTTCTGTGATTTTTATTGATCTGCATCTAAATGTATCCTCAAAACTCCCTTCTTAATGTCTCCTAAACCCAATTTTCATGTTAAACTTCAGAAGGAATTATAGAGAGACATGGAAAGGAAGTGTACAACTCGGGTGCACATCTTTTTTTCTGAAGGGAAGAACATCATAAATCTGATCTTCCAGTTTTCTGGAAAGTGTTCTGGTTGGGACTGGATGAAAAAATAATTACTATTCTAAGTTTCAGAAATCTGTAAAGTTTAAGTATTACAAATGTTGTCATAACCCTAACATGACTTGAGAAAGGCAGCTGTGTTTTTGTATTCCTGTTTGAGAAGAGACTTTGTACAAGAATTCCTGTATTTTTCCTATCTCACACCTGTTTATTTCACAAGTCACAACCTGACGTTTACCCACATTCGCTACATAAGAAAATTATTGTGACACAGGATGCAGTTACATTAGCAAAACAGGTATTATCTTGCTTTTTTCTTGCCACATCAGTGCTTGTATGATGAAGAAGCTTGCAAGCCCTCTGCTATTGTCACAGTTCTTTTCTCACATTACATTTCTCAGATGCTTAACTACCTGGCAGGAACTTAATCGTACACCATAAGAGTTTCAATTAGTGTAAACTTGTGCAGTTCACTGATTTCAATGTTATTTGTCCCACTTAACTGAGAAGCTGGTTCTTAGTATCTATTTCTTAAATAGTCAAGATATTTCATCAACCTTTTTTCTAAACAGTAAAAATAAATTACAAATGCACTTAGTGAAACCTTTTCTTTCTCAGGGACATGGAAAGAAAAGCAATAGAAAGGTGGAAAAAAAACCCCCAGAACCAAAAACTAGAACTCGATTTTTATTTCTACTAGGATGGACAAATGAAAAAGTGATATTGTTAAAATTCTAAAGAAAGTGGGGTTTATTTTATTTTATTTTTCATCCTGCACTACCTTGAGTCTGTCATGCTACAGGAAACGTGCTATTGGCTCTGAAGTTAATATCTTTTTCAATGAATCCCATTTCTTCAGAACTGTGCACTTTCTATGGTCCAACAGAGCTCTAAGTCTCAAAGTTAAATGTATATTGATGAAATGATGTGTTTAATTATGAAATGAAAATGTACATCTAAGTTAAGTCTTAATGCTTACTAAGTACTCTGTCCACAGCTGATACTCCCCCACTTCTACCATTCCTTGAATAGTGAAAGATGCCCATGTTCCTCTCCCTCCATTTAGGGAAATACAAACTGAAGAATTGCTTTTCTTCTGCAGCAATCAGCTGAGGTCCAGTAGTCCACTCCCAACCCTGAGCTCATTAAGGAGTTGCTAGATGCCAAGGTAGAGCACAGTGCCCAGTGGCCTCTGCTCTCCTTTAACAACACAGAAAACCTGCAAAGAGTCTTCTCTATGCAAATCATCTCAAACAAAGGGAAAGGGAGGAGTCACAGGAAAAATATTAGACTTGGAGCTCTAAATGAACCTATGTACTGTTACTACCAGTACTGAAGCAGTATGGTACATTAATCCATTCCTTATCTATTGATACTCCTTCTCCTACTTTGGGGTGAAGTTATTTGACCTCTGCTGCAGACATCAAACCTTCTGATATTACAGCTGCTGTGGAGGCAGAACATCCATAGGGAGAATGGAATTGTCACCAGTGCTCATTCAATTTAACCTTGGGCAAGAAGTAAAACACTGGGTTGAAAAGTAAAAATTAAATTTAGAGTCTGGCAAGGAGAAAATTACTTATACCTACTAGCACTTCAAAGTTTGAGACAACAAGGAATCTGGAAGCAGTTTAATTAAGCTGTCATTTTCACTGTGAATACAAAAGAATTTTGTGGCATAATATGCTAGATACATCTAGACACCCAGTCACCAGAAACATCTCATTTTAGGATGAAGGTTGTGTTGTCAATAACAACTTGTAATAAAGATGTGTAAGCACTATTTCAATTTCTGGGCATGTAAGCTCCTGGCGGACCAACTTGAACAGACACATAAGAATGCTACTTAAAAAAATGTCAGGACAGTGACTTACTCCATACAATCACATTTTCAAGTTCTTCACTGAGCAAATTCTGGTGCTTTCTTCTGTGAGTAAATTCAGTTATTTTAAGAGCCAAATCCAGCCCAAATTCTGAGAGGAATGATGTTTATAGAATCTGACACAGCAGTTTTAAATTACATATGTGAACTGTGGAGAGTACTAAGTTTCCCTCAAAGAACTTTGCCATTAAAACTATTTCCCACTAATTCAAAGTCTGAGAAACAAGGTTTGTGGAATATCTCTGCTGCCTGTGAGAAGGGTAGGGTTTTTCCTAGAGGAGAGTTGCAAAATGCTATGTGGGGAGAGATGCACAAATCCTATTAATGAGATTCCTATTCAGGCTTACCTAACCTTCACCAATTTGAAAAGACACCTTCTCAATGACTAATGAACAGTATGTTAAGGCTTCACCTAGTATATTAATTGTCTAAAGAAAGCTAGCCACAATTATGTATAAAGTTAAGATGATTTACAAAAATTCCTAAGCTGCAATGATTTGGCACAAGAAATAAGGGAAAATGCAATAGAAAGGGGTCCTAGGTTAACCTGTCTCCTTAACAAGACTAAAGGCTCAGCACTGAAACCTGCATGGAGAAGAACAGCAAAGAGTTTCTGAACTGGAGAAGCTTTTGGGGCTTTTCAAAAAGGCAGTAGTTAAGATATGTTTTCCTTTAGCTTTGACACTTAGCTGTTGTCTCTGTTGGACAATTCTTTTGAGATCACGTTTGCTATTGACCCCTCAAGGAAGACCACAGTCACTTACAAGCAGCTAAGAAGCAACAAACAGAGCTGACATGTAAAGCAGTGAGTGGAGCTGAGATGGGGAGAGGGACAGCTCTATGTACAAAACACATCAGTGAGACCTTGTTTATCCAGTGCCTCAGCTTCAATTGTTTTGGCTGGGATATGTGACTGTGACTCTGATCATGTCCTTCCCCTAGTCAAGACCTGAACCTGTCCCAGACCTACATTTTCACTTTGCGCAACTCATCCTGAGGGGCAATGTATGACAAGGAATGAGCGATCATCTCATGAGTCATCAGCAATGTTGCTAAGGCATCCTAGTGGGTTGGCAAAATCATCTAAATATAGATAAATTTTTTGCCAAATTTCTCATTTTTCCCCTTTTATTTTTGTAATAGTTTTGTCTGGTTTAAGGCCTTAGTACCTTTCCTCGTGGGTGGAGAAAGCATTATTTATGATGAGACTTCATAATTTATTTTCTTCTGTTTCTGAGTGAAGCTCAGGTCAATGTCCATTTCTACCACTGCTTTTAGTTCAGTCCTTCTTGTCTAATACTGCCTTGAAGAGACAACATGATGAGAATTTGTATTTGTAGACCATTCAGTGCCAATATAACTGAAATGTATGTGCATGTATATTTAATTCCATATGTTTGTAAAACAATTACTTAGTTTAAATATTCTTCCAAGAATTCTATAAGGCATCACCTATTAGGCTGTATTTCCTTGTGTATTTTAATGTAAGCAATAGCCCACAGGGACCAAAGCATTGTACACAGGAGGCAAATGTCATTATCTCAGTTTTCTTACTGGAGAAATTGTGGCATATATTGGCCCTAAATCGTACAGAAAGGAGCAAAAACATAAACAGAGACTTCGCTTGTCATATAGCAAATGTCTCTTTCTTCTCAGAGTCCTTTAAAATTATATTTGAGGGATTGCTCTTCCTTCTTTTTCTTCTTTGTTTTTAGTTTGACCAAGTATTTTTTGCAATGCTTTGCTGGAGAACTTTTAGTTTTGTTTGGAGAAATTTAGTGGATTTGTTTATTTGTTTTGAGACTTTTCATTAGCTTACTGGTTTTCTACACAATAAACATTAATAGTGTTCATCTTAATAAAAAGTACAAGTTTTGTAATTTTGATCTTCAGGGAAGGAAAGTTATTTTTAGCTCAGTGCCTGGATCCATCATGTCTTTGATTTTATGGGTTTTTAACCAATCACTGTGCACCCAGGTTTTTGTCATTAGCACACCTAAATGATCAGATGGAGTGTTAGGTTCAAGATAAAATCTTCCAAGATCCTGACTAATCAGCTTTTGAGGATTTGTAGAATCTATTACATTTCCATATGTTGCTACAAAGATTGCTTCTGGCAGCAAGGCAGGCTACTTTCCTTCTAAGGTCACCTCTTATAATAAATGCTGGCAATAATGGTGCAATGACAGTATACTCAGAGCACAATTCATACATCTTTTCTACCATTCAGCTTCAAAGCTTCTAGTTTGTCTCAGATGTCATCAAAGAACATCTCTGAAGTTAATGGCAGTGCTCAGGTTATATTGTTTCTCTCTGAATAGGTCAAAGCTTTTCCAAAGAAATCCAGCAGCTCTTCCTTCATTGTTCTTGCATTATTTTCTGCAAAGTCCTTAAGATCATTTTTAAGGCTTTGATTTGAATGTACCCACTGCTGCTATCATTTAAAAGAGTTAATCTAAATATGGTAACTTCTTTCATGGAATATATGTAAAAATTTATGCCAGCGCCAAGTATTCAGTGATTCTGGTTTTCTCAGATCTTTTTCTGATATACATGTATTTTAATGGTTTCCACTTTTAAATACCAATAAGAAATGCCAGTCATTCAACCAGAATATTAGACAAGCTCTGGGACGGTTTCTTCCATCTTCAAATAGAATTCAAATACATTAGTCTTACTTTGATTACCTTGGAAACTAAAATGATTGCATTTATTCACAAGACCTGAGGTTAAATGTAATTTAGTATAGCTTCTGTTCAGAAGTGGAACAGCAAAGCAGTAATGAGTTTATTGACTCAGTTTGCCATCATGTACTCACCTTCACTCTTTCCCTATTGCTTATTTTAACCCACATACCCTTCAGTCTTAATCTGAGTGCTCTCCCCAGAAGTTTTGTCTTTGTAATGGAGTGCTGCAGCTATGGCAGCTTCAGGAAATGTTCAAACAAAAACTGAATGAGACAAAACTTTACCAAAGTTTTATTGCCAAAAAAAGTTCTTAACGAAAAACAAGCTGTACCTGAATCTGAAACACATGTTGAATTTCTGGCTTACATGGTTTTAAAATTCAGAGACAGAAGAATTTGTCATTTGACTTGTGAGTTTATTTAAACCCTAGGCTCAGAATTAAGACAATCATAAAACCCTTGTAAGTAGATATCTGCAGTGGTTCTCACAGCTTCTCACAGAAGCCACTGCTGTAGCCCCCCAACTACCAAAACCTTGCCGCACAAACCAAATACATTCCACCCCTCACCTCTGTGAATCATATATTTAAGCATCATCATTTAAGTCCACATACATCACAAAATCCACCCCTCATCCCTTCACCATAATTATAACAACCAAAATTCCCCATGATCATTCTGTTCTCTAACATTGTTCTGTCCGTTTTGCCCGTTACCTCTCCCAGTTAATATTTTTATATCGAATTGCTCATGCCCCACGCTGGGCACCAAAAAGGACTGTGGTGGTTTGACCCTGGCTGGATGCCAAGTGCCCACCAAGGCTACTCTATCACTTCACTCCTCAGCTGGACAGGGGAGAGAAAATATAATGAAAAAAGCTCATGGGTTGAGATAAGGACAGGGAGATCACTCAGCAATTACTGTGACGGACAAACCAGACTCAATTTGGGGAAAATCAGTTTTATTACCAATCAAAACTGAGTAGGAGAGAGGAGTGAGAACACGTGTAGGGTAATGAGAAATAAAACCAAATCTTAAAACACCTTCCCCCCACCCCTCCCTTCTTCCCACGCTCAACTTCACTCCCGATTTTCTCCGCCTCCTCCCCCTGAGCAGTGCAGGGGGACAGGGAATGTTGGTTGCAGTGAGTTCATCATGCGTTGTCTCTGCTGCTCCTTCCTTCTCAGGGAAGGACACTTCATAATCTTCCCCTGCTCCAGAGTGGGATCCCTCTGACAGGAGACAGTCCTCCATGAATTTCTCCAACATGAGTCCTTCCCACAGGCTACAGCTCTTCACAAACTGCTCCAGCGTGGGTCCCTCCCACGGGGTGCCATCCTTCAGGAGCAGCCTGCTCCAGCGTGGGTCCCCCACGGGGCCACAACTCCTGCCAGCAAACCCGCTCCAGCGTGGGCTCCTCTCCCCACAGGCCCACAGGCCCTGCCAGGAGCCTGCTCCAGCGTGGGCTTCCCACGGGGTCACAGCCTCCTTGGGGCACGTCCCCCTGCTCCGGCGTGGGGCCCTCCCCGGGTGCAGGGGGATCTCTGCTCCCCCGTGGGCCTCCATGGGTGCAGGGGCACAGCTGCCTCAGCAGGGGCTGCACCAGGGGCTGCAGGGGAATCTCTGCTCCGTGCCTGGAGCACCTCCTGCCCTCCTCCTGCACCGACCTTGGTGTCTGCAGGGCTGTGCCTCTCACATATTCTCACTCCTCATTCCAGCTGCAGTTTGTGTCCTGGGCCTTTTTTCTTTATTTGCCCTTCTTAAATATGTTATCCCAGGGGTGCTACCACTGTTGCTGATTAGCTCGGCCTTGGCCAGCAGTGGGTCTGTCTTGGAGCCATCTGGCATTGGCTCTGTCGGACATAGGAGAAGCTTCTAGCAGCTTCTCACAGAAGCCACCCCTGTAGCCCCTCTGCTACCAAAACCTTGCCACACAAACCCAATACAGTGTGAAACAAATTATTTAAAGCCTCGTTAAATATTTTTAATTGCTTTTGATATCTCTGTTTATGGTCATAGTTTTACCTTAGCTGATAGCTTTTTCTTCCTTTTCTCATCCTTTCTTGCAGTACTGTTATGGCAGAGGTTGGAGCAGTCAAGGCACATATTTATGCTGATGTGCCTACTCTTTGCAGAGCTATCACTGCTGTGATACACTCCAGATAGAAGGCATGAATTCTCAGCATGTCTCAGTTTAAGCAGCTCTTGGTATTTGGTAATGGTTCCATGTAAAGAAGAAGGATCATGTAAAGTATAGGTACTGTTAACTTGATGAATTAGATTCATGCTACTGCTCTACTGTAGACATTTTTTGAAATCTCAGTGCCTATTATATACTACTTTTTTGGAAACTCAAATACTTCACATATATCTTCACTGATTCTCAGATCCTTCAAGGAAAACGGGAACGTGTAACATGTATCAGATTGGACTAATTTGAGAATAAAGTCATTGCCATACAATAAGACAGACAATTACAGCTGTCTCCATGGTCTTACACTAAAAACCCATTGATTTATGATGAACCCTGAATACATAGAAAAGTAGCTTCAAATATATTTAAAGTGAAGAAATTCTCTGCCCATATTTTTTCCCACATTTTTATTAATTTGTTTCTCTGTTTGTGTGGTTTTTTCATGTTTTATTAGCTTGTTTGCAGGGATATGATGGCAAACATTTATTTTTCAAAAGATGAATGCACTTACTAAGAATGTCCTTGGTAGGCAAATACCAAGAGAAACTTATGTTTATTGGAAGTGTTTTAAGGTCACTTGAGCCATTGCATTTAAAATTAATTTCTTTCTTCACAGGACTCGGGTAGACTCTGCTGGCATAGACTGTTATGAACACTGCAAAAGCTAATAGAAGTCACATTTCTATTAATCTTGTTTGTTTCAGAAGGAATTCAGGTAAAGATAAAGCATGTGCATTCTTCAGTCACTTGACAAGATCACAGAGCTGTGCATGCTGAAACATTCATGGAAATCACCTCCACTTTGTATGCTTATTATTTCTTCCTCACTTTTTCCACATCACTTGAAGATAATACATTTGCTCTGAATGACTTTCAATGTAGTAATACCTGACAACATTATCGTCTAAACCTACTTTGGCATTGGTGTGAGGCTGTCAGAAACATCCATACCTGTGCTGAGGAGAGAGTACCCAAGTGAAAGAATAAGGTGGTCTGGGGTGAGGGAGAGTTTCTGAACATTTCAAGGAGTTAGAAAAGCCAAACAAAACTCAACCATCTGGGCAACTCTGTTACCCGATAATCATTTGTACTGAGGACTGATCTGTAGAAGGGGTCTACAGATTTTTTACACATTATAAACAGTCTGTCAAGCATGTCACTGAGACCTCTGACCATTTATGGGGTAACTAAAAACATCAAGCACTACTGCCAGTCTTACAGAGGAAAGAGACTCCCATGCAACCAGCAGACAGGGATTTTGTGAAAGTACTTTTAAGGTCATGTTTGAGCTGTTTATTCCCACTAAGAGTCATGCACATCATACGACAGCTAGGATATTCTGTACTGGATAATAACAAAAGGTCAGAAAAGCTCCATCTCCATCTAAGGTGGCATTACTTATAAATTCCTGGCTATATGGTTTTAACCTGAATAGGTTAGGTGGTCTTTGGTCAGGTGTTGTACACTGTTTGATTGCCTTTAAGTCAAGGGAGTGCATCATCTAAACCTGAGTCTAAATCAAATGCATCCCTCATTGCAAATGGTGACATGAATTAAAACTGAACTTGCAATGCACAGATGACCTTCTGTACTCAGTCATACATTGACTCACCTGAACTAAATAATAGTGTGGAAATCAGAAAGGCTAACTGTTTAAGGTGACTTCTGCTTCTGTACTGCTTTTCTGGTTTGACTCAGTAAAGGCCAACTTGGTCATATTTCCAGCTGGCATCTTGGAATTCCTGAAAAGTAAATATATTCTGTACTACAAAGAGAATGAGGTGGTGTTTGAGGGAAACATTACTTCAAGCAAAAAACCTCCCACTTCGAGTTACATACATCTAAAATTTGTAGATGTTTGGAACCAGAGAAATCTATGCTCTTCAGGAAACCTGATATCCATCATAGATGCTGCAAACTGCATTAACTGAAAAATACATATGTTACAAGATCAAGCCTTTATCATGAAAATTATAATGAGGCTGAAAAAAAGAACTGCATAAACATGCTCCCCCCCCCCCCCCCCAATCTTATGTTCTCTAAGGTGTTTTGGTCCCTGTGTAGGAGCCCAATTTCCCTTGAAATCCTAAACAGAACTTACGCTCTTGAATGCCTTGGAGGATCTAGGCACAAACCAACAATTAATATGATAGTTTTTAAAATTCTCTATAGAGAATCCTCAAGCAGTGAAAGAATGTGTAAAGAAAATTAAAGATCTGGTTTTCCTTGCCTTTGGGATCTGTTTTTGTGATTGATTTTCTATTTCTTAGGCAGGATTTTTGTCTTCAGTTGTCTTTCTCCTGCTCTTTTACTTCTTTCCTTCAGCTTTGCCCTTTCTTGTTTTTTTTTACTCTGTTGATAACCAGTAGACTGGATTACAGTTTTCCTGAGGCACTATGTTCTCCACTGCCTATGCCAGCCACAAACCATGTTAAAAGAAGGCAATACCTAAGTGTTCCAAATATTTATACCCTAGTAAAATTATCTTTCAGACCTGGACATTAGTCAGTACAACTCAGCTACAATCAAGGCAGATTTTCAATAGATAATAATTTTGCCTGCTTTGTATGGTTCCTCTTTGATATGCTCCTTGTAGTTTCAGTCTGACATTTAGTTTATTTTCTATTTTCCTTCCTGAGGATTTTTGTATTCTGTGTCTGATCCTTCATTTTACTTTTGCATTTGCTAATTTGTGATTTCCCTCCAAAAATCATGCTTTGGTTATGTGAGGAAAGAAACATATAACCTTTTTTTCTCTCATGTGACATTGGTTTCCTTCAGTTTAGAGTTGGAATTGCCTTCTCAATTACACATAATTTCTCATGGAGTGGATGATAACTACTTGTTTTCAATTAGTGAAAAAAAAAATAGTTCCTGTATAAAAAAATGTAGTCACTCCCTTTCTGAAATCCTTCCTTTTCTTCTATTCTCTCTTGCATAGTGTTTGTGCTCTGTATTTTTTTTATGCAAGATACAAACAAATTAACAATTCATGTCTTAATCTCTGTGTGTTGATGCACTCTCCTTATAGATTCCTGCTGCTCTAACTCTTGGCATGACGTGAAACATTTGTTGATAAAAGCTGTGATAGCATTGCTTGAGGTGTGTTCCCTTCCACAAGTCTGCTATGTGTGGTTGTGACATCTCTTCTTGTACAACAGGAAGACCTAACAAGATTTTTAAAAAAATCAGACTTCATGTAAGTGCATGCACTAAGAAAACTTGTCCAAAGCACTGAGTCATCATCTGCTGCCTCTGTGAGCACTGCCAGCAGTCTGGTGGGGTCTGCTCCTGCCATCATCCACGATTCATCAGTTTGGCTGTAATCCTGTACCAATGCCTAGTGCCAAATCAAGCTTCACTCCACCAAAAACCTCACTGTGACTGTATGCATGATACAGGTTCTTCTCATTTGTGTTTATATCAGCAGGGTGGCAAAACTGAGAGTACAGCCAGAATAAGATGTTTCCCATTTGGCCTTTCCTGTTATTTCTGTGGGAAGGTTTAAATAGTTCTCCAAATCAAGACAAATCAGAGCAGATCAAGTGATGGAACTCTCCCACTTATGAGGAAAAAAAGATTTTTCATAGTCTGGAAAGACCTAATTTTAGGTCCTTTATTGTGCACACAAATAAAAAGGCATTGCTCTTTTGAGGATTACAAAGAACTGGCCATGAAAAACTTCACAGCTTGATCTGTATTCTGACCACATATAAAGCTGTGCATATCCCCTGAATTGGTCCCACACATAATATACAGCAGCAGGATCACAAATATAATAAAAATATGTGGAAAAGTAAGTAGCATAAATTATACATAATACTTAATTTAATGTACAAATGAGAACTGGGACAGAGAAGGGGAAAAGTCTTTCAGGCAATTAAAAATAATTAAAAAGAACCCTTCTGAAAAATCTTTGCTGTGGACAGTTTATCTGAAATCAGCACACTTATACCAGAACCTTGGTCTCTTTTATAAGAACAAGTGACAACTTTATGAAAGATGATGATTTTTGTAAATTGGTCTTTATAACACTGCCTAACAAAACAGCCCATAAGAAATAGGGCTGCTGTGTTAACAACATCACAGAAATGTGTCACAGCCAGTCAATGTGGGTGCTTGCCAGAAAAGGCTCTAAACATTTGCTTTCAGTAGGATGTTAATAGAGACACAAACTTTGGCATCCCACAGCCCTGGCAGGATTCTTGCTATCAACCTGTTATGCTATATGCCGACTGTCTCTTTCTGAATGTGCAGTGGGCCTGAGTACATACACTAAACCCATTTAGATAATTCAGCAAACTAAATCTCAAATATGTGTAAAGAACCAGTGCTTCAACTCTCTGAGATTTTTCTCAGGTGTTACTGCTGGATTTTCACTAAAGTCCATTGCCGTTTTTAGCGTGTCCTGTCAATTTTTTTACTCCACGTCCTTAAACACATTTTCTTATGCTGTACTAGCCAGAGAAGTACATAAGGACATCTGCACTCCTCAACAGATCATAAGTGTACATACACGTGTCATCGATATACTAAAGCACATAATTTCAAGGATCAGCGGAAAAGGAACTGAACTCTGCTATAGTAGTCTATTGCAGGGTGCTCCCGCAGGGATTTTTCCAGAAGTGGCAAAACTCTTGGAAGACAATTCAGCTACTCCAATTTACATCAGTTGAGATTTGGGTCCAGAGATTTGAAATGTAGACAACTGTGAACAGCAGAGTGCAATAACTAAACTAAAATAGAACTAAAATAGAACTGTTTTTCTTTTTTTGCTACAAATAGTCAACATTATCAACTTCTACTACTAAACAGTTGTGAGCTCATGGTAATGATGGGATGGTAGAGAATAAACTGAGTTTTTCTTTTTGCTTTCTATTTTCACTCTAAGATTACTTTTTTTTTTTTTTTTTTTCTTTCTGTAGTGTTGAAGTGTAAAAATGTTTTTCAAGGGAGAAACAATCTTGGGTAATGAAAGTTCTCCAAAACTTAGGATAGTCTGTGAATTGCCAAGTAACACAAGACTTGCAATGATTTTCCTGCAGGAATGTCATTGGATATCCAATGTATTTAATGATAGCTGAATAGTTCATAAATTTGTCCCCATGTTTCTGAATATTGCCTATGGTTTGGCTTTGCTGAGTATCCTTTCTACATCTTGTTTGAAAATCCCTCTCTTATTCTTTGTTATCTAACATTTGGATTGTGTGTGTTGTCATCTTAGCCAATATGATTTTTTTTTCTTCCTGATTCAAAAAAACCTTTTTAACTAAATAGTTAAATAGCCCCTCTAATGAGCAGGCTCAGCGTGCACAAGGCCTTGGGAGGGGACACAGCTGAGATAGCTGACCCAGACTAACCAAAGGGATATCCCATACCATATGATGTCATGCTTATCAATGAAAGCTGGGGAAAGAAGGAGGAAGAGGGCACATTCGAAGTTACGGCATTTATCTTCCCAAGTAACCATGATATGTGAGGAAGCCCTGCTTTCCTGGAAATGGCTAAACAACTGCTAGCCAACTGCTATACCTATTAAACTCTTTTTATATCAACTCACAAGTTTTTGCACTTTTACCCTTACAATTCTCTCCCCCACACCACTGGGAATGAGTGAGTTGCAGTGTGGGGCTCAGCTGCTGGCTGGGGTTAAACCACAACATGCACTGGAGACAAACAGCACCACTGACTGCAATGCTGGACAGATTTGACAAAGCAGGTAGGCTCTCAGCTCTTTTTCAAAGTATTAGGTTCCCAGTAAAATGATGACTCAACAAAGTGGATGTGACACATAGGCACAACCTCAAAACATCTAGACACTTACCGTGTTGAATCTGTTGACTTCAGCAGTCACAAACCAGCTCTCTTATGTAGCACTACAACCAAAAATTTGTTTGTTGTAGAAAAGACAAATGTTTCATTACTTTTGTACCAAATGAACCTATTATTTAATAAGATAGTTTGCTGTAGCAATAAGGAATAACTTGGGTTAGCTCATGGAAGACTACATAGGACATATAATGACAGTTATATTCTCTGCAGATTTTTATTATTTATCTATGCATGTAATATATAGATATTGGCTGAAAGCAAATTCTGCCTCAGAATGTCTAGATACAGTGCAAGAAAAGAATGTGCCAGAGCCCAAGCTGAAATCTTTTTTCAGTCCTATTTTTAGGTGGTGGCCAAAACCAAAACCAGAATCAAAACTCATGATCAGAAGTTATCTAGCAAAGGGGCAAACAAAGTCCTGATAGAAATTTTGCATGTTCAATGACCTCTACTTGCAGCATGAGATGGAAAGAAATAGTAACTAAATCAGTCTCATGACTCTCTAGCTGAGGAGCACTGTAGAGTGTGAAGGACAAAAAGCTATTGGTAATGTAGTCTTGTGCCTTATATTGCCAAATAAAAGCATCCTGAAATCAGTTGATACTATATATCAGAAAGGAAAGAAAACAGCCTGTGACTACTTAAAGACAAAATTTCCAACAGAAAAAACATTAGAAAGCCAAAAATTCTGGTCTTCAGTCAGGTCTTCTCTGAACATCTGACTTGAATAATTCATTCAAAAAGAGGCTTAAAAGTTGGTGTCTGTAAAGTGCTTATGCAATAAAACATTTTTTTCCACTTCCATTTTCTAGTATGGAGAGGTTTTTGTCCTTCAAAACCAAAGTATTCTTAAAAAAAAAAAAAAAAAAAAAAAAGACTAAAATGAAGGAATACAAATGAATCAGTCCAGAAAATATGTTTACTTACTTTGATATTACCTCACACATTTACCTTGCTAGAGTATCTCAGTCCCCTGCTGATTATAACATTATTTTGAAACATTTAAGAATATTTTATTAACTGTAATTGTTAGAAAGAAATGCTTGTGGGTGAGTTGGAAAACTTTATTCTTGGGATAACCTTGGCTGGTGTATACATTGCTGCAAAAGTAGGTATAGGTGATAAAAGTCATAGCTAAGATTTTGTGGCTTGGATTTCAGAAAGGAGTCTCAAAAACTATATTAATAAACTTTAAAGTCAAATCGCACACAGCTCCTATACTCAAGTATGGCTTGACTAATACTGCTGAAGACAGAGAGGTCCTTGGGCTTAAACTGCACTTTTAAATGCATCAAGTTGGTACAAAAAACAAGGCAGGTGACATAAACTTTTTTCAAATACTGGAGTACAGGAATTTGCATCAGTGTACATGTACATGTACAATTCAGCATATGTATGAATGGAACTGAAATTTCAGGGAACATACCATGTTAACTCTGAACAGCTCTTTAGTGGCTCCCACAATTTACAAATATCCATGCTCCTTGAAAGAAAGGGTTATTTTTTCACAGTTCATTGACAAATTAATAAGCACAGTCTTTGTAATCTGGATAAGAGATGGTTGATCTGCTTGTATTGGCTTCTTAATTATTTGCAACCCTGCTTCAAACATTACTTATTTCTTGAATATGAACATGTCATATACAGCCTCCAAGGAGAGTCTTTGGTACTGTGGTTTAGATACTTCTTTTTATTGCAAAGGTTTCATATAGTAACTTGGTAGATGTCAAGAAAAGTCTAAATATTTCTGATAGAGCTCTTCATATGTGTCTTATATACCTCACCAGCTACACCTCCTATTCTGCAGTAGTGATTGATGTAAAAGGTCTACTGAACACATTCACTGTCATCTATAAAAAAAACTTGATCACTTAAGAGGTAGGACGGACCCTCCAGAAGGATAAATCAGCCCATTAACATGAGCTAAGGACTTGACTCACAGAGTATCATATGAATGATAAGTCCTGTATTCTGCTAATGGTCTATTTTTTGTAAATATCCAGGGAAAAAATAGTCTTATCTAATAAAACAAGGCAGTAAAACCTTCTGAAAAACCATTTATCAGGACTAACTGCCTCCATCACATCAAAGAAATGTTCCCAAGTTACTGACAGTCACTTAGAGTATGACAAACAGAACTAAAACTGCTGTATTTAATATTATTTTGCTACCTTAGCAGAATACTCCAAAGACAAGCTATTATAGTAGCTGTGTCACTGTAATAACAAATACTCTAAAGGGGAAAAATAGCTACTGGAACTTTTGGGGGCATTTTTGCAAGGAATCATCCATAACGTCTGCCCAATTTTCCATTTCCCAACAGTCTCATCTTGTAGCAGATGTCCAACAATTTCTACATAGAGTCTCAGGTAACAATCACTGTATTAACCTACTCTATTGCTGTAGTATCTGGCTACAACATCTGTGGAGATATGTGTACAATCAATTCATGCGATGTAAGGAAGAGCAATTAAGTGAGAAGTGGTTAGGCCTAGTCCAAGATCATACATGACTCACCCCGTTTCTCCTTTTCTAGTCCAGTACTTAACTGCAAGAGCACCGTACCACTTACCCAGGTGCATCAGATGGACAATAATGGTAACTCTGTAGTGATAAATCATTGGCATTTCTATCACGACATTTTGTAGTTGTAACTGCTATAAATCATATTTTGCAAATTAAATAAGTGTCTTGATAGAATGACCTTTTTCTATGGGTGTGATATTAAAACATGTGGTAGGTACTCTATGGTGCATCTCTCTTATCTGAAACATGCACAGTTTGAAAGCTTCAAGTAATTTTAGGTCTTTTTACTTTTAAAGCATGAAAATATTTTCAAGGTTAAAAATTATGCACAGTGTCTGCTATGCAAAACAGTCTCCATTGTAACCTGTTATTTCCATGTCACTCAAAACATGCACATTTTTAATGAATTTTCCATATTCCATCTGTGCCTAAAGCTAAATACTTCAGAAAGAGTTGAATAAAAACTAGTCCACTTTCTGAGAGAAAACATCTGGTCTTTGTTTTTGGTTTGTATTCTTTATTCCTACCTCCTGGACTACCTGCATTATTCTATCACATTATACAATGTCTCCTCTGCTTTTCAAGAACACTACAAAATGAGTAGCTTTATGCTTTTGCTTTCAAAAATAAAAATGAAGAGATTAATGCAATTTTATCTGGAAGAACTTCATAACTATTCATAATAATAATCTATTATTCATAATAATATTTGTCCTCAAAAGAGAGAAGGATTGTGTGTGTTCATTTCAAACTTGGTCTGCCAACTTTGTAAAGTTGTTCTTGGCTGCATGTCGACTGGTTGAGGGACAAGGAACACAAGTGGTTTTTTTCCTCTATCCTTCCAGTTGCAGGGAATGATACTGGAAGAAACAGGAAGACCCAGCTGATGAATACATGGCTCTGAGACTGGTGTCACTGGCAGAATTTTGGGTTTGTTGATCATGGGTCGGTCTACATGGCACCAGGCCTGCTGGCAACAGATGGGGTACACCTGTCTCAAAGGGGGAAAAGGATCTTTGCACAGGAGTTAGCAGGGCTCATTGGGTTTAAACCCATTTAAAGGGGAAAGGCATAAGACCAGGCTCCCTAGAGATAAGCCTGGAGGTGGCACACCAATGTTTGAGGGACGGTGTGCTAGTGAGGTCTTTTCAGTCTGCTCCACGATGTGCTGAGTACACTGGGGCAGATCTGAAATGCCCCTGTATTAATGCACATAGCATCCTAGCCATCTCAGTGGGAACAGGGGATGGAGATCCATGTGGCAGCAGAGGCACAAGGGTTGTTGTTTTAGAAACCACAGAAATGCCTCAGAACAGTCACATAGGAATTAGGGCTTCTCCCCCAAAAAAGGTGGCAGGACCAATGGCCCAGCTGAAATGCATCTACAATGCACTCAGCATGGGCAACAAACAGAAGGAGTGGGAAGCCATTGTGCAGCTGGAAAACTATGATGTAGTTGCAATCATGGAAACATGGTAGGATGACTCACATAACTGGAGTGCTGTGATGGATAGTTGTAAGTTCTTCATAAGGGATAGGCAAAGAAGGAGAGGTGGTGGGGTAGCCCTGTATGTTAGGGAGTGTTTTGACCATCTAGAGCTTGACAATGGTGATGAAAGGGTTGAGTGTTTATAGGTAAAAATCAGAGGAAAGGACAACAAGGCAGATACCGTGGTTGGAGCCTGTCATAGAGCACCTAACCAGGATGAGGAGGCAGATGAAATATTCTGTAAGCAGCTGGGAAAAGTCTCACAATCTCTAGCCCTTGCTCTCTTGGGGGCACTTCAACTCACCAGATGTCTGCTGGAAATACAATACAGTGGAGAGGAAACAGTCTAGGAGGTTTCTGAAGTGTGTGGAAGATAACTTCCTGACACAGCTGGTGAGTAAGCCAACTAGGGAAGGTGTCTCACTGTACCTGTTGTTTGCGAACAGAGAAGGACTTGTGGGTGATGTGATGGTTGGAGGTTGTCTTCGGCACAGTGATCATGAAATGATAGAGGTTTCAATTCTTGGAGAAGTAAGGAGGGGGGTCAGCAGCACTGCTACCTTGGACTTCTGGAGGGCAGACTTTAGCCTGTTTAGGAGACTGGTTGACAGAGTCCCCTGGGAGGCAGTCCTGAAGGGCAAAGGAGTGCAGGAAGGCTGGACATTCTTCAAGAAGGAAATCTTAAAGGTGCAGGAGCAGGCTGTCCCCATGTGCCAAAAGTTGAGCTGGTGGTGAAGAAGACAGGCCTAACTGAACAGAAAGCTTTGACTGGAACTCAGGAAAAAAAGGAGAGTTTATGACCTTTGGAAAAAGGGGCAGGCAACTCAGGAGGACTAGAAGGACATCGTGAGGCTATGCAGGCAGAAAATTAGAAGGGCTAAAGCCCAACTAGAACTTAATTTGGCTACTGCAGTAAAAGACAATAAAAAATGTTTCTATAAATTCATTGACAACAAAAGGTGGGCTAAGGAGAATCTCCATCCTTTGTTGGATGCAAAGGGGAAACATAGTGACAAACGCTGAGGAAAAGGCTGAGGTACGTAACGCCTTCTTTGCTTCAGTTTTTAATAGTAAGACCACTTGCTCTTAGGGTACCCAGCCTCCCGAGTTGGAAGACAGGGACAGAGAGTAGAATGGAGCCCCCATAATCCAAGGGGAGATGGTTAGCAACCTGCTACACCACTTAGACACACAGAAGTCTATGGGACTGGATGGGATCCTCCCAAGAGTACTGAGGGAGTGGGTGGAAGTGCTCACCAAGTCACTTTGAGTCATTTATCAGCAGTCCTGGCTAACCAGGGAGGTACCACTTGACTGGAGGTTCACAGATGTGATGCCTATCTACAAGAAGGGCCAGAAGGAGCATTCAGTGAACAGTAGGCCTGTCAGTCTGACCTCGGAAGGTTATGGAGCAGGTCATCTTGAGTGCCATCATGCAGCAAATACAGGACAGACAGGTGATCAGGCCCAGTCAGCACGGGTTTATGAAAAGCAGGTCCTGCTTCACTAACCTGATCTCCTATGACAATGTGACCCACTTAGTGGATGAGGGAAAGGCTGTGGATGTTATCTACCTGGACTTTAGTAAAGCTTTTGACACCATTTCCCACAGAATTCTCCTGGAAAAATCTGCTACTGATAGCTTGGATGAGCATATTCTTTGCTGGGTAAAAAACTGGTTGGGTGGCCAGGCCCAAAAAGTTGTCGTGAATGGAGTTAAGTCCAGTTGGTGGCCGGTCACAAGCAGTGTTCCCCAGAGCTCAGTAGTAGACCAGTTCTGTTTAATATCTTTAGCAATGATCTGGATGAAGAGATTGAGTGAACCTTCAGTAAGTTTGCAGATGACAACAAGTTGAGGAGGAGTGTTGATCTGCTTGAGGGTAGAAAGGTTCTAGAGAGGGATCTGGACAGGTTGGCTTGATGGGCTGAGGCCAATTGTATGAGATTCAACAAGGCTCAGTGCCGGGTCCTGCACTTGGGTCACAACAACCCCATGCAGTGCTACAGGCATGGGGAAGAGTGGCTGGAAAGCTGCCTGGCTGAAAAGGACCTGGGGGTGTTGGTTGACAGCCAGCTGAACATGAGCCAGCAGTGTGCCCAGGTGGCCAAGAAGGCTAATAGTATCCTGGCTTGGATCAGACAAAGTATGGCCATCAGGACTAAGAAATTGATCATCCCCCTGTACTCGGCAATGGTGAGGCCACACCTGGAATACTGTGTCCAGTTTTGGGCCCCTCACTACAAGAAAGACATTGAGGTGCTGGAGCGTGTCCGAAGAGGGGCAGCAAAGCTGGTGAAGGGTCTGGAGCACAGGTCTTATGAGGAGCAGCTGAGGGAACTGGGGTTGTTTAGCCTGGAGAAGAAGAGGCTGAGGGGAGACCTTATCACTCTCTACAACTACCTGAAAGGAGGTTGTAGTGAGGTGGGGGTTGGTCTCTTCTCCCAAGTAACAAGTGATAGGATGACAGAAAATGGGCTCAAGCTGCTCAGGGGAGGTTTAGATGGGATATTAGGAAAAATTTCTTCACAGAAAGGGTAGTCAAGCATTGGACCAGGCTGCCCAGAGAGGTGGTGGAGTCACCATGCCTGGAAGTGTTCAAAAAACAGGTAGATGTGGCACTCTGGGACATGGTTTAGTGGGCATGGGGGTATTGGATTGATGGTTGGACTGATGATCTTAGAGATCCTTTCCAACCTTAATGATTCCTAGTTTTTACTTTCATTAAAAATAATCCAGCTACCAAGCCAGGAAACATGAATTACTACTCTACCCTTAACTGGTTCAGTGGTGGGCTTGGTAATGTTAGTTTAATGGTTGGACTGGATGATCTTAAAGGTCTTTTCCAACCTAAACAATTCTGTGATTCTATGATCTATAAGAACACTCTTAATTTTTTTATGCAAACTTATATGGGGTTAATTCAGCAAAGTACACGCATTTCTCAAAGAGTCAAATTAGCAGAACGGAATTTGAAAGTTTGAGGACCACTTATTAGTACATTATTTTTGTACTGCTAAGCAGCACCACAACACTCCCCCTCCAAAAACCACAAAAAAACAGAGAAAGTCTATGGATGCTAATGAATTTTTCTGCCCTTTTTGTATGTCCATAGTTAAATGATCAGTCTCATTTAAAAAATCATATGAAAAAAATCCGTCTGAAATAAAAAAAAATAGACCTAGATAAAAAATGAATACAGTCAAATGACCAGCAAATATGAACGATGAGAAAATACAGTAAAAGACTCAGCAAACTGACAAACTGAATCATAAGTGAAGGAATAGTCTGCTCTCTGGTAAACAGAATTTTCCGAAGTTTGAAATACATTAATTCTTTTCCCAGGATCAACTGCTAACTGTGTGATTTAGGGCTGGTCTCTAGCTCTAAGCATCTCCATTTATCAGTGATGAATTTAGATACAACATATTATTTTTTAACATGTATTTTGGGAGCACCTAAATTCAACTATCAGGTAAGTCTAATAGTGCCATATGCTGTACAACCATAAAAGTGATAGATCACATAATAACAGCATCCTCTCAGTGTTTACAAAGTGCTTTGGCAGCCTAGGAGACATTAAGACAAGTCAATGCCAAAGGTGTTTGCTGGCAGATAAAAGCACTAAAACTCAGGTGAACAGAGGAAGAGGGCTCTTATTGCCAGTGAATTGTTTATTGCAGAGCACAAGAGCCAGGCAGTTTCCTGAGGAATCTGGTCCACCATAAAGGCAGACATCAAGTTGCTAGTGTAGGAGTATGTCTGCATAGCGGCTGCTGGAGGAGTCAGATACTGCTAGGGCTGAACATAAGTTACTCAAAATGAAACCAGTGAGCCAGCTGTTCAAACTGTGGCCTGCACCATACTAACAACCCTGTGGACTAACAAGAGGGAGAAAATAAGTGTAATGGTTTAGCCCCAGCCAGCAACTAAGCACCACGCAGCTGCTCTCTCACTCCCCCTGCCCCAGTGGGATGGGGGAGAGAATTGGAGGAGTAAGAGTGAGAAACACTCCTGGGTTGAGATAAGAACAGTTTAATAATTGAAACAAAATAAAGTAAAATAGTAATAATAATAATAACAATGTAATAATAACAGTAATAATAATATACAAAGTAAGTGATGCACAATGCAATTGCTCACCGCCCGCCTACCGATACCCAGACAGTTCCCAAGCAGCGATCGCTGCTCCCCGGCCACCCGCCCCCCCCCCCCCCCGCCCCCAGCCAGTTTCTATACTGAGCATGATGTCATGTGGTATGGAATAGCCCTTTGGCCAGTTTGGATCAACTGTTCTGGCTGTGCCCCCTCCCAGTTTCTGGGGCACCTGGCAGAGCATGGGAAGCTGAAAAGTGCTTGACTACTGTAAGCAGTACTTAGCAACAACTAAACCATCAGTGTGTTATCAACATTATTCTCATCCTAAATCCAAAACAGAGCACTATGCCAGCTACTAGGAAGAAAACTAACTCTATCCCAACTGAAACCAGGGCAGGGAGAAATAAATCTCTGAAGCAGTCATCTACAGTTTTTTACTTCACATATATCATAATTTCAGTATTGTGCTGCTAGGACAAAATAGAAAATTATCCAAGTTAGTGCAACTGCTGAATTATTTGTAAAAAGATTTTTTTCCCCCACATTTTTTAGTAGAACAGTTAATTTTGTATCTGAAATGTAGGACTGTATACCAGAATTACATTTCTCTTCAAACTCTATTACAGGACTTTGCCCTTTTACAGGAAGTTGGATACCTCAGTTAAGATCTCTGTCCCACAGTTTTCTATTCTGTAACATGAAGCTAAAAATTCAGTGAGGTAACTTAGGAGTATAAAAGTTGTCATTATTGTCATACATCAGCAAAAAGATCTTTTATTTCTTTTGATTTTACCATGGACTTCATGTACATATACTTAGTAAGCAGTACTCTATTTTCTGTATCTAGTAACAGTTTTCTTCTATCATGGTTTTGTTCTGTTTGGGATTTTTTTTTTCCTGCTTCTATGTTCTTTAAAAAAAGCAGAAACTACACATGATTCTACATGATCAGAGGTTTAAGAGTTAAGTGGTATTTTTCCCCCATGCTAGGGCTGAGTCTTATATAGCCATGTCGTTCTTGGCACTTTGGAGTAAAACACTTAGCTCTTATCAATTGAAAGCTGCTTAGTTATGTCCCAAACCACATTTCTCTGAGGAAAATGTCATTTAGGAAAAAAAGAAAAAGATGTATGTTGAAAAACTGTTTAGCTGACCCTGACATTTTACTTTTTAAATATTAATAATACTTCAGGCTTCTTCCTATTTACATACTTAAGTGCTTGCTTGGGACATAAATGGTACTATATTGTCTTGAGGAATCCACAGAGCAGCTTTGTTGGATAAAACTCCTTGCAGCTGGTAACTTTTGGCAATTAATGTTATGAATTCTTGTCACAAGGGGCCTGGGGAAGGTACTTCCAGGTTGCTACTTATCGCTATAAAATGAAGGAAAATGTCAGAAGTGGTGGGCCCACTGAGAGGATCATTTCTGGGAGGAAAAGAGGTGGCAAATGTTAAAATTACCATATTTATGGACACTGTAGAAAATGAAGGTGTGAATGAGCTGCTCAGTTTATAGTGAGTGCTAAAGATTTTTTAAAACTTTCTGGACAGCGTAATATAACACAGAAATTGTAACTATACCTCTCAGAGATACTGCATCAGTAAAAATCCTGAAGTTTAATATAGCTTTACTTACAACTACTACTGCCTATGACTAGTGATCATAGAGGGAGGAAAGAGTCACTTTCCAGGAAAAAGCATTTCTCTACCATTTGTAAATTCCTATTTTTTGGCTTTAGGTTCACATACTGTGATCATTGCTGTCTTGGCTGACACAGTGGGAACTGACCCAAAGACTTACAGTGCTCAAAGTCTGTGCTGGAGAGCCATGATACTGTACCTCAGGCTCTGTCTGCCATCTTTCTACTGAAGCTCAGACCTTGGTGATGACGTGGAACATGCCTTCAAGGTTGCTGTTTAGTAGGAATATGGCTGTGTGTTGGAGTAGCATTATAGGGTCCCTAGAAGGTGCCGTGTAGATAGCAGATTGCAAATGCTACAACAGGAGCTCTCTTGGTTACTTCAGTGCTGTAGTTCTTTTTTTTTTTTTTTTTTTTTTTTAACTTCTGTACAAAAGTGTTGTAGATTAGATGTATATGATTAAAGGGTTTCAGATCAAGTCAGAAATTCAATTTAAAGCTTTGAAAAATAACTGAACAGAATCTTGACAGGGTTTGTTCTGTGTCTGACATGACTGCATCAAAGCACTACATGGTACAGAATTTTAATCACTCATAGAACAACTGCAGTGTGCTTTCTTCTTTTCTTCTTCACTGATTGAGGTTTGGGCTGCTTGAGCTAAAAAGTTACATTTCCACATATGTTACCTTGTTTGCTTACTTTGGTGTTACCTGTCCATATAATTTTGGTTTGGGGGATTTCCAAACCACACTGAGCAAAATGAGTGTTTCTTATTGCCAGGAAGCCTTTTTGCTTGTGCAGTTTATGTGCCTGCATGTTAATAATACTACAATATCCAGACTTTATCCATAATCCTGCACTACCTCCAGATAATATAGACAGTTGTCACTGATTATTTCCTGGGTCTAAATATTAAGTAGACTCCTAACAGCAATTACTGTTACTGTATAAAAGCTGCTGTGCTATTCAGTTCTTCTTCCCATGCTAAACTGGATTGAACTGAGTATCTGTCACTAGGCATCAAATGCATGCGTATCTCTGGTTGGGCCAACTAAATGTTCCTCCTCCTTCTACCATTCATTTTCTTATGGCAAATGGCCTTTTAAAGAACAAACCAAAATCAAAAACAAAACCCAACTTGTTACTGCTTCTTTTAAAATAATATTATTTTGCCTCAAAAAAGCAGTATGTCAGGTATGTAACACCAATTTTTTTCCCACAGGAGGACACTTCAACTTCTATTTGAAACATTCAAATACCCTCTGGTCTCATGACATTTCTGGCATCTGGAACACTGGAACATATTCTGAACGAGATGTCCTTGAAGATTAAAGATTTCAGCCACAGGAACAAAAATGTTAACATTTACATATGCATCTGACTCTGAACTAACATGCTTCAGTACTGAACTTCTGACACCTTCCACTGGAGATCCCAATATTCAGAATCTGACCCTTCTATAGTTTGTTCTGTTTCCTTGATTGTCAACCAGATAAGCCACCTAACAGCCACAATAAGCCTCCTACAGTCTATAGATGTGGGATTATTTTTTTTTTAACTTAACATTGCACAATGTTGTGCAACTTAACATGCACAATACTGTGAAAAGGTCCATTTTTAGCTATACCAACACTTCACTCTGCAGCCTTGGAGCTTTCATTTAAGACTCCAATAAACTGAGGATGGAAGTGGGGAAGCACTGTGTACATCTTCCTGCAGTCAGGACGTGAGGACTCACCACAAATCTAGTTTTAATCCAGCTATCATAGGCAATGAAGTTAGACATCTAGTACCCATCCAAATAAGTGTACAGTGCATGCAAAGTGGAGATACTTGTGTAGTATAAACCTTGCAGAAGAGAATATTTAAGGCTGCATCTTATTGTACCCTAGGAACTTCACTTTAGTGCCAGGCACATAGCTAAGAGCAGAACAGCTGTAGAGCTTGGAGCTGCAAACATTTTTCTCCTCCCTTTAATGACTGGTTAGTGTCATGCAATGCACTCAATGTAGACCAGCAGGATATCCTTTTAACGCTTGATCCCTGTGGGATACTCAGTGCCTTAAATCACTTTTCTATCTTTTAACCTCCTTGTTATTCTGATATCAGTGTGACAGCCCCTACTTCTTACATATCTTTCTGGACTTTTATAACCTGGTTTTAGGAAAACTAGGTGAGTAATTAAATGGCAGAGTGAAAGGAAGAAGTCAAAACTGGGAGTAGTGAGGCACAGATGATTAAAATGTTTTAAATATTATTTTTTAAATTTATTCAATTATTTTAAAAGTTACGGCTAGAGAGAATCACAGATCTTACCACAGGAAACTTGCCACGCAACTCCACAGGAAAGCGTTCCCAAAGGCTTCTTCTAGTTTTAATAGAAAGCATAGTTAGTATAGGAAAAGGTATTTTCTCTTATTTCATGACAGGTTTTCCATCAGGTATGTATAATGAATGCCAGATAAAAAACTCTCCCTTTTGAAACTGTTGCTGTGTTCTGCTTGAGCTCCTGTGCTATGTGTGTTGTGTTAAATTCCTCTTTCATCCCATGTGAAAGAAATGCTGTTGTCTAAGGATGACTGACTAGAATGAGTGCAGCTGCTATATCTCTTCCTAGAGATTAATATGTGGCAGATTCAGTGTCATTCACTAGTCAGGTACAAAACTGAAGTCACATAATATGCACTGACCATTCTGGAACTTAACAGTTTATCACTACGAAAATAGAGTGTTGTGAGCAACCTGACAGGGATTATTTTATCTGCTTGCCACAACTAAGTCCTGAGTATTCCTTTCTCTCCTTCTTCTAATCATATTTTTTCTACTTCCATCAATAAATTATTTCAAGGAACTATCGTAATAGGATCTTCTACAATATTAGTGTAATAGTCCTGAAAAGGCTGGACTTTTTGGGTGACTTGAGGTTCACAGAAGGTATAAAATCCAGTTAAGATGACAGGAAGTATAAAACAGCTTCCAAAACTTTGAAATTTTTGCCTTCCTCCTTTTTATTTTCTACAACATTACATTTCTGGGTTTTTTTAACTAGTTAACAGACTTTTCATCATTAAACACTGGTTTAAAACTTTAGTAGGAAAATTCTGCATTTATACCCTTAACTTGATGACTCTTTCCCTTTTTTTTTTCTTTCCTTTCCTACCCTCTCCTTAATGAATCATCATATTACAATTTCCACTTACATAGCATTTAAAGTTAATACACATCTACAAGAACAGGAACAAGTAAAAACTGCCCAAGGATGTGAAAAAAAAAAGCAGTACTTTAAGGAAATGAGACACAGAAACCACAAATCATTATATTATGCCTACATTTTCTATGTTCCAAGGGGTTACCAGTGTGTCTTTATTCCAATACTAATAGCGTCTCTCTCTGATTCCGTGCTTTTGAGATCACTAGTCATTTATTAAATGTTTCCTTTTTCTAGCACACAAGCTTTTGTGTTAGACCTCTGCCACCTGTTCTCATTGTTCTAGTTCAATGCACTCATTACACTGGCAACTTTTCCAGCACAATGTGTAAAACTTAAAAGTATTCTTGTACCTGGAAGATAACTTCTCTCTTCCATGATCCAATATGGGATTCTCCAAAGAAACATGGCTACATTGCATTTGGATGAGGGCTAAGTCTACACATAAAGGTCCTTTGGGCATGTGGTTCTGCATTGATTCTCCACTAGCTGATCCATTTTCAGTATAGATGTGTCTTTAGGAATACAAAATCACTCCACACATTTTAAAATTTTGTTTCCAAATTTAAACTCCAAGTTTTATTCAGGCAGTGTTTAGGTTACATTATAGTTTCCGTTCACTTTAGAAACTGAAACAGTGTATTTAAGTGGCATTGTATTAGACCTACAGGTAAAAATAAACCTGAAAGGGTCCTGCTGTTGCTCAAAGAGAGCATCAGGCTGGAGCACAGACACAGCCTTTTCTTTTGAGCTTTATCAGCATTCACAGCACTGTTGATCTTGAATGGCCAAACTTCAAAGGAGAACATTGCATCTATCCCTTCTCCACAACCCCTCTCTAGCCTGTCCTGTGCATGTTAGCTGCATTTCAGGGATGTAAATGTTACTTTCAAGATTTTTGTATTTCATAGGCTAAAGTTTGAGTAGTTATCACTTCCAATATATCTATTTGAAAACAAATTTAGCTTGACAGCTGCCCAGATTTTTCAGTGATTTTTCCTGAGTGCTTCATTTGGCTGTATTTCTTTTTGACTGCATTCCTTTTTTCAATTTTTTAAAACAGGAAAGAAAAACATTTATCAGATCATTCTCTCAACAGAAATTAAGACCTAATAAGCAACACACTATTAAATATTTCACTGAATGAACCAGGTAAGACTCATGGTTAGAGAGACAGTGACCTTCTTTTCTGCCAGTCTAGGAACTAGTGCACAAAACAGATATGCAGGAAATTTGATAACAGTCGATTGCAGTTAATGTAGTAGTTTATGGACCTTCTTTAAAAACTGGTGATGACTTAATGAATTCTAAGTGGATATCCTTGGCCAGACTACATTCTCTAGTGCTTATTTTTCTAAGAAAAATTTCAGCAGTGTTTCTCACACAAACTTGGGTACCCAGGATTTATCAGCACTGATAGAAATGATACCACTAGTTTTCTCTTACTGCACCAGATACAATTGAAGATACTGAACTTACCTAGGATCATTAAGCTCTGAATAACAACAGCTACTGAGGACCAATGAATTGTCAGAAGTAGTAAAAATTCCAGTCAGCATGAGAGTGCAGACATCCTGAAGTTGGTTAAAATTGTTCATTAAAAGTAGGTTTTTCACAAAGATACTTCATTCTTTCAAAATGGGTGGTATCCTTCTTTTACTGTAACTCACATGAGACTAAATAAAGGAAACTGCCCAGATCCTCACTATGTGGCACAAAATAATGTGAAATAGATTTTGTCTGCTTTGAAACATTTACTCTTTCTACAGTGATACTAAGCATCAGATGAACCTGCTAGTAAAAGGCAAGTACAGCATCCACTATGCCTGAAATTTCTTTCCATTTTATGACAACTCTTTGTCATTTTCCACAAAGCTTGACAACAGAACAGTCTGGGTGAAATGATGCATGAAAAAGCTCTCTGGTCCCCCTGCCCTGCCCTAGTTAAACACAGTTAATGAACTGGAAAACTGATATTGATAAAACTGGCTCTGGTTATCTATATGGCACATCAGATTTGAACTGGTCAGTGATTCATGTTTAACCTTATTAAAGCTAAATCAGCCATGTTTTTTCTGTCTTCACACCACCCCAAGTACTCAAAGGATGGCCTATCACTGTCAGCTGGCCATAAAAGTGTGGTACAGGAAATCTCTCAGAATGAGTTAGATGGAAAATGCAGAACATAATGAAAAAAGTTTAAAAATACTGTGTAAATGGTCATGTAATATCAAGCAGTCAGACTTAAATCTATGCCATGCAACAGTACATCATTACTATACCAATGTTCTCTTCTTGACTTTTTAAAAGTAAAAAACTTTTTGTTTTAAAATAATTTATTTTAAAATGCAGACCAGGGCTATCAGCTTTCCAGAGCATGCCTACGCTTGCTTACTGCAAATATGCATGATGAAATACTCTAGTGTTGAATTATACTTTTTAGTTTAGAATTTGTACTTCCATCCCAAGAATAGTAACAATATTACATGACTCAGTATTTTTCTTATTTTTGTTAGATGACTTACTATAACAAAATAATTCAGCCAAATTTACTAAAATTGAAATATGCAATAGAATCTGATATTCACATTCTTTGAGATATTAGCAATTAAGTCCCATCATGAACAGTGAACTGTATTTTCATTTGCAGTGTCTATTCTTCAGACTAAAAATATTTTCTGAATAATCCCACACATTGTGCATGAACTCACTAAAGAAGTTCACAATACATTCTTTGAAATTAATAGCAGAATAATAATTAAGTCATGACCAGTTCTATTTATCATAAACAAGACAAAGGCTTAATGGCATGAAATCACTATAATACACAGTTTTATATGAGTCTGAAGGTGAACTGCATCTGTATTTAAAATTAATTTTTAGCAATGTCTGAATTAAGAAGCACAGTACTTTTATAGTGGTAGAACACAAACGCTGAATAAGCTGATAGGAATCTCTAAAAAAAAGCTATTTGGTAAATAAAATAATTTAAAAAGTAAGCCAAAGGAAGTTTTGTATGGAAGTGTGAGTATTTGAAAAGAAGTGGTTAATTGATAGCATTGTTTTTCAACATTTAGTGTTTGCTAGTAAACACATAATAAAGTTCTAAGAGGATCTTGGAATGAACAAAAGAAAGGAGCGTTCAGGGCAGAGCTACTCCTTCACTCACCGTGGTGTAATATAGGGATAATCCCTCTGCCACAAGAGATGAGTTTAACCTCCAAAATAAAGTCTTCATCTCACCATTGCCTGTTTGTTGTTTATTTATTGCTAGAATGAGCTGTCTTTCCATTCATACTTTGACCCCTTTTAGAGTGATAGTCAATCTCACAGGTAATGCAAGGAAATGCAATATTCATGATTTGATGGCCAAGCTATTTACATTTAATATATTCCTCCTACTGCATCCTGTTAAACCATCTAAAACTGTATCTATTTCTCTGAGGGAAAAGTGGAATCGTCATCACTCATGAGTTACTATTTTTGCCTCCATTGTTGCTAAACCTGCATCCATTTCTCTTGACTATTTGTCTTCATGTATTAATCATTGTTTCATTTTGAGGCAGCGAACGTATTTGCTCTATATTCTTCAATATATTGGAAAGGGCATTGAAGAACGGTAAATCATTTCAAGAGTGATTTAACCCAGTTGCCCTTAGCTTTCAATGGAGAATTTATTGAACAACTCACAAGAATATCTAAGAGTTAGCTTGTAATTGAGGCAAAGAGCTGGAAAGCAACATCAGTTCAGCAGCAGCACGTATAGCTAGAGATGTGCCAAATGGATCTAAAACAAGATATCTTAAAAAAGGAGAGAGAAAAGAGAGCTAGATGATTTAAGTTATCAGACTTCTGCAGTCAAAATATCCTTTGGGGAGATACCTTATAACAACAACAAATATAAATAAAAATGTAATACTGCTTACACTAGTGAGATGGAAGCAGAAAAAGACAACTATGACAAGCAAAAATAAACATCAAATTTTTCTGGTAGTCTCCTTTTAATTATGTTGTGCAGTAATTCTCTCTAGTGCAGCAAGAAGCACACAGCTGTTCTCATATAGTGGTGTAAAAGGTGAACAAAGAAAAGGCGCTTTACCTTTCTTCAAGAAGAATCTACCCTGCCTTCAGGAAGAAGTCTGCCAGTCTAAGTTTTAAGGTTTTAAACATATGTGTTTAAAGCATGCAGAAGAGAAGGAGAGAATAACAATCCATGCACAAACATTTCTTGTCACACTGATTTATGTGTTCTGTTTACGTTTCAACATGAAACAAAAAAGAGTCTCTCACAACAGCCAGCAACCCTCAGAGCAAAAGTTAAACCAATGTGTGTGTGCTTTCCTTATCTGGTTATTCTTGCTGTGCCTAGGATATGAAGTTGGAATGGTATCAGAAAGTTTTTCTCACTTCAGTGACTGCATGGCAGAAGTTTTAATCACAGAGGAAACAAAAAATGACAAAAATATCCCAAGCCAAATCAAAGCAAAGTTCTAAGAAAATGCAAGCCACAGGTCATCTTTTAGTTTCAGGTCTCATCTGTATAAACCATAAAAATCCACTAGAAATGGCTTGAGTGTTTTCTTTCCAGGAAAGGGTTAGGCTGGAAGGAAGGCAGAATCAGATGTTACAGATAATTACACTGAAATTGGGTAAATGTCTGGATTCTGAGTGGCTTTTTAAACTAACAGTCCAGAAAGCTCACTCTTTCTTCAGTGATGTCTTTAAACAAGAACAGGGTTACAGTCACTTTGACATTAAATAAAAAAAACAACTTGCTAATATTGGTGCCTGTGATCTGCCAGCTTTCCACTTAGCCCCACTGATTAGTCCTGATTTGTGCCAAAGCATGGGAGAACCATTGCTCTAATTTATTTTACTAATGGTCCCCATTAAGGTTATTCATCACATATTGTATAGCCCCCTTTCACATATGTAGGCCCTGGCAAATTATAAATTGTGCAGGCTACGTCTCAAGCCTATTCTTTTGCATGAGCCAAATTTTTCATTTCACTTGAGGGTAGTGTTTTCTAAATTTCTGTTCAGAATCCCCAAGCCTCTTATTCCTTTTGTAATTTACATTTAGAAAAGAGATCTGAGATCTACAAGTAACCTTTACAATTATCTACAAAACACAATATAGGAGAAAAAAAGAATATTATTTAAAAAAAAAAAAAAGAGAGAAATAGGAGGCAAACACACTAAGAGTAAAAGATGTTTTCCTAACTGCTAAAAGAGAGGGTGATACAGTTAACAATAGATATTCCCAAAAGGCCTCTGACAGAGGCTTCAGGTGCGTGACTGCCAAATTCAAGGGGGCGTCCCAAGAAAAGCATGCAGGTAGAAAGTGCTTACAAGCAAAATCCTCCTCTAAGAGAGATCAGGAAGGATCCAGAAGTCACTATCCTGTGCCACACACCATGTTAAGAAAAAGAAAAAACGACAACCCTCAAACTAAGTAAGCTATACTCTGAGGTATTTTACCCACTGTAGGTCCATTATTTTCCATACAACTCTACCAATTTGTGGTACTTAAAATCTGGTGTTACATAAATGCAAAACCCCAAATTAGAACACAAGCAGTGGTAAATACTGCTTAGGATATCCGATGGTATTATTTTCCTTTTTATGTCATTGTAATTAAACACCACCCCACATGTCCCCCAAATAAATAAACTAAACCCATTGAACCAGAATCATAGGAACTGGAAATAATAAACTTAGGAAAGTTTAATGCATTTTTTAAATGAAGGTGCAACAAAGAATACTATCAAAATCTGCTGCAACATTTCTTCTGGTTTTCAGTAGCAATTGTTCAGTGTTTTCAAAGTATGAATAAAGTGAAGCTATTTTTAGGCTAATCTTTTTTTTTTTTTTTTCATTGTAATTATGGTATGTAGTCATTTCTAGCTTTTCATTAAATGCTATTTCCACAAAGACAACAATTTACTCTAAGACACACAGGGAATCATGTAAAACTAGAGAAGATTATGGACACTACTATTACCTTACAATGTGCAGGGCATGCAGGCACATATTTTTTCTGAAATCACCAGGACTAAACCCATACTTTATAATCTGCATCTGAGGTTCATTCTCCTAAATTATTTCAGGACAGGAGGTGTTTAAGAAAAATTATCAGGTATTTTAACAGTTCTCAGCACTAGGTGAAATACTACTACAGTGCACAAGCACAATTTATTACATGGTGCTTGGTATCAGGATATGAAGTTGTAAACAAATGGCACGTGAAACATTAAACTGAAACATAAATAGGTTCAAAGAAGCCGTTGAACTTCTTAACCTCTAATGGTTCATGGTGTGCATCACAATAGCATCAATCTAATTTCAACAGAGGTCAAAAAAATGCAGAGGTCCAGCCAAGATTTGGATCTGACAGAGTTGTGTCCTCTTGCACAGGGAGAAATTTATTTACTAGAATGCTAGAACCTGGACTGCCTCTTGCAGCCATTACAGAAATGTGTTATTTCAACTTGCTTTCTCCTGGAGAGTGCAGTAAGAGTCTTTGGATATTCAGGTAGAACACCCAGATTAGTTGAAAAGTTTCTGAACACAATCTAAAATTATTGTAAACACCTGCTCCACTATAGCAGCAGGTCAGACACATGAAGGCTCAGTATCAGTACTTTTCAAGGCTCATGTCATATGTTTTCTAAATTCAGAAGTGGCTCTTTAGTACATTTTTTGGTTTTCTCTCTTCTGGTGCATTTCCCAAAGCAGGGAACTTCAGCAGAACCATCAAGTTTTAAATTCATATTACTGTGCCTACTAATTACCTGTACCAGCCTAGCAGGTCAAAAAGGGGAGAAAGGAATACCCAGTTCTGCTCTTGCTTTGTCAGAAACACGAGTAAGGTGACATTTTGCATTCAGGTAGAGCATTCAGCATAAGGAAACCAAGCAGATAGAGTCAGCACGGATTGCAGAGACAAATTTTGACTGGAAAGCTCAAGAGTGTTCTCTTAGAAGTGTACATCACAATGTGGTCCCTCTTGTTCCAGTGCCTCCACAGAGTAAGACGCTCTGTCACATTTTTGCAATGAAGAATAAGCGAGGGTCACTGTCAAGCCTGCAAGTCTCTATGCACTGAAGAAGAATCCAGTTTTATATACAATCGTACACTAATTGCTAATCCCATCCTTTTCCCCATTTGTGGACTGTGGTTTTGTAACAGCTGTTATGTCAGACAGCTTGACAGACTAACTTGAAAATCTCTGGACCTAAAAAACATGTCTACTTTTGAGTTAAAGATCCTTTCTTACATCCACAGATTGTAATAGAGTTGTCTGCTTTTGGGACAGGTCAGACACAGTGCATTTCACATGATTTCCTTCCCATTTCTGTTCAAAATTCCTCCCCTCAGAAAGAGAAATCATTTACTCTGCACTGAGATGGTAGTAATCTATAGCAAAGAATGTCAACTATCAAGGGATGAAAATGCTATTGATATTCCCTACACATATCACAGCTGCTCTAGGCTAAGTTTTCCTTCAGGGAAAAATTTCAGGAGGATAAAAAGAAATTTATTGACAAGTTTTCCCCCCTCCCCAAATACCCACACATGTTTAAATTGTTTAGTCAGAGCCATACCTCTTGAGAGGAAAAGAAAAAAAAAAAAATTGGTTTTAACACAGAAAAGAAAAAAAGATATTCAGGTGGTAAAGTGCAACACCTTAGAGGCAAACTGCAGCCTACTGAAAGGAGAAATTCAGACTGAAACTAGCGCCAGATATGTTGGAATTCAAAACTACACCAAGAATCTGGCTTTTTTCATTTGACCATTGAAATTATTCATAAAGTGGCCTTTTCTTTCCTTCCCTCCTTGAGAACTTGCAATGGGAGTTCCTGATGAAGACATCTGGGCACCTTCTAATCTAATAAAAACATGCAACACAAAGCCAGTAAATACATCCTTTTGTCCCTGATACATGTCATGAAATTGAAGTAAACAGATTTAAAACTCTAGCATTGCAGATGATGAGATTAGAAAGCCATTAGTAGCCATATAGAGTATTAGAGCACTGGCCACTAAAAAGCCATTCTGGAGAAATGTCTTGAACAGATAAAAACATATCGATATCATCCTTCTATTATTCAATAAAGCATTTTGTTTTGAGTCTGGTTGGTTTTTTTGCTATCTCTGTGTGCAGCAGAACCATTAATAGAAAACTTTCTAGATTTCTTCTATCCTTAAAGAATGAGAGAGGAAAAGAGTCTTCTCTACTTCAGTGATATTTTGTAACTGCCTTAATAAAGTTTAGTTTTGAGCAAACAGATAACATTACCATTCAAGATTCCCTTTCAGCCTCTTCTCCCTAAAAATTCCCACCTTTTTCCAATCTCTCAAAGAATTTGAATACAGTGTCTGACTTTACCATTTTGTTACAAGAAGAGCAGGAAGGCAGGTGCGATTCTGAATGCGTGTCAAGTAATCTTGCTTTGCTGAAGTGAGAAGAGATATCTAACAATATGCTAGTCAGAGGTCAATACCAGTTATGGGAGGACAAAAAAATACAGAAAAACATGATAGATAGTTACTGAAGTCAACAGTCATTTGCAAGACCAGCTATATGTCAGTACATCTGACAGCAATGAGAAGAATTAAAGGAATGATCCTCTAGAATGACAGTTCAAAGAGCAAACGAGTTTACATCTGATGTTAACAATTCAAACAACAGTTTTAAGCTATCTCTGATATAACAGAGGAATTATCCAGGCCACAAAGTACTGCCCACATGTACTGTTGGAAACTGGCGGTCTACCTTCCCCACCGCAAACACACAAAGTTTTAGGTATTGTCAGTGGCAATAGAAAGGAATGCAGTTGGTTTCCCAGCCAGGCAGGAAAAAGGTAGGAAGGACATGTCTGAGTTGCATCTACAATTGCTTTCTAATAAAGCAAAATATTAGGAAGGTATGAAAAGTACAGGAATAGCTGACTCCTTCCTGTATAAAGGCTATAAACATTGAAGAAAAACAGCAGCTCTATGTAGACTACAGTGTGGTGGCTGTGCAGAATACTACTGGCTTGTCAACCGTACTTATTTTATTTCTGTGCTAGTATAGTGCTGTCACTCTGTGTAAAATCCCTGCAGTTGGAGGAATGCTTAATTAAAAAAAAAAAACAACTCACACTAATTTCCACCAGTTCCATGTAATACTACAATATTGGACATAATTTCCTTTGGTTTAACTTCTTATGTAGCAGAGGTACATCAATAAGCTTTAAGATTCCAGATTTATGACCTGATGTACTGTATTTCTTTGTAAAAGACTGAACAAAGCAGAAGCATAAAATGTGAAAGACTACACAGACACCTTAAAAACATGCATATTTAAATAAAGGAATTTACCACACTGGTGAATCTTCACCTAACTGGATTAAATACATTTGGAAGGCTCCTCATAAATGCCTGTTGAAACTTTATTATACAAAATTGTCCATTAACAATACTCATAGATGGCTCCTATCTCCCAAAACTATCTGTTCCACAATATAGATATGCAAGTTATGAGGAGTATCTGAATTGTATTTACAATAATTAAAACAGATGGTATGCTTGCAAGATGCATTTATGATTATGGTAATATATATATAGGGTTTTGTGTATATAAATGGTGCAAATCAAAGATATTCATTGGCTTAAAGAGCATTTATATTTGTGTACACAGGAAAGGAGTTTGCCTGAAGCCAAGTAAGAAATGGTTACTTTGTTCTAAAAGAAGTAAGTTTATATCAGTAACAATGACAAACAGTTTTTATACAAACTTATCTTTCTTTGCATTATGAAGACAAGGTCAGATGTGGCAAAAACTTTTGTAGAATCATTTTCCACATGTAAATTATGTAAGTGAACACTATGTGAATGTTTGCAGTACTCATGCCTGTTCCTGTTTAAATATACATACTTGCTTTTGATACTTCTTCTTAAAAATAATGTAAACTCTTTGCTTTATATCAAGCCTGCTGATGTCTTCCTCTTTGGTTTCATGAGCCCTCAGGAGTCTCTGTGGCCTTGTGAGTTGTGCTGTTCCAGTGTACGATGAATTGTACTTGGCTAGTCTTGATTGCATGTTCAATGGGATGTGAATACATCCAAAGCTGATGGCAAAAAATGATGGCATCTGTCTGGCATTTTCACAGCACTCTTGCACTATGCACTACTGACTTTCTCTTCTTATTTTTTCCATCCTTAAAAGGAAAAGTCATGTAACTCTAACCTTGATAAAGAATAAATAAACCTGAAAAAATAAACCAGAAAAATAAAAAATAAACCAGAAAAAATAAGAAATGCATTAATTTTGCTACTAACCTCAGATTCTGTTTTTTGGTGGTGATGGTGGGTTTTGTTGTTTATTTGCTTGGTTTAATTTCAGAAGGATCAGAAATTCTTAAGTATTGAATTTTTGTTGCTTTTTTCCTTGTTTTCTGAACTTAAGCAAGGCTTGAAAACATTCCACTACCCTAGAATTTCAGATACTTAGATAGCTATCCAACTTTGACATGATTACTGGTCTGGTAGGTTCTTAATGTTTATGAATCAGCATTTTGTTAAAACTACCATAAAGCCAGGTTGTATTGAGAACTTTGTGAAGGTTCTTGGTGGGATTGGGGAACCATGGCTTTCACATTTGTTGTAGCTTCTTTCCTTTCCATGCAGCTTATGGTGACAATGACTTTCAGTCATTTATACAGATTAACATCAGTTCTGTACCTAGCTCTGATACCCCTTTTTGTGTTTGGGTTAGGTCTATAAAACACCCAAATCTGTTTAAGCTCTACACTCCTAGCAAACATTACAGGCAACTGCACATCCCAGTTTCTGACAGCTAATGGCCATAACACCCAATGCACACCAGGAGATAAACAGTAGTTTAACTATGTGTTGAGGAAGATTAAATGAACAGTAAAGAGGTCCCCCACCCCCCAAAAAAGGGAGCAGGGGGAGAGGGAAGAAAATTATAGCACAGTCAAGACAGGAAGGAAAATGAGAGAGGAAAGAATACCCTGTGGAGTCTTGTTTAAAGCATGCAGATACACAATAAAGCCTGACCAGCGGGTTGTTATCATTCAGGTGGTATCATGATGGTTTCAAGAACAAGTTCAGCTTACCCCTATCAAAGAGGGCAATGAGTGTGAAATGATTTCCATTGCAAAGGTAGGAGAAGATGCAGATATTGCCAATGCTTCAGTAAATCTCTGTTTACCTAAACGGCTGTGAGGATCTTATTTTCTAAAATGGGATATTCTTCGGCTCATCCTCATTCAGTCTGAGAAAAAGGCAGGGTGAGTAAGGTAATTTACTTGCATATTTTCTGCGAAATCAACATGCATTTCATGTTTTGTAACACACTTCTTCCTGCAGTCTAAATGAGTCATTACAAAACAACTCTGGACTGTTATATAAGCTATATAGTACTATGTTACTGAGTTTAATATTTTATTTCACCCAGGTTATGATCCAGAGTCCACAAATATAAAGTCATGTTTCCCTGTTGACCTCAGTGGGTAGCTGATGAGCTTGGGTAAGTCTGCAAGGAGAAAAAATGCATTCATTCCTCTGCTCTTCATAAAATGTTTAGACTTTCTTATTAGATATATTTATGTCTCAAATTTTGCCCTAGTTGGTCCATTATGGAGAAACGAGTTCCAAAAGACCTACAGAATAAATATCACTTTATTACATCTTCTCAGCAACAACTTCTCTTTCCCCATTTCTAATTTTTGGCCTCTGCTCCCTATTGCTCTGATAACAATGAAAGATTATTTGGTTATTTTAATTAATAGTTTTGTTAAATCTTTGTCTAGACCACCTTTTGCCTAGAGCTCCTTTTGCTTGATAGCCATCTGCTTTATATATTTTTTCCATTTCCCACATTACATAGACATATTCAGCACAACTTTTAAAATGCTTTGGTTTTCATCTCTGATTGTAACTGCTACTCTCAATTTCTTCCTTTGTCTTCTCACATTATATCTTTGACAACTGTGAATTGTCACTGAACTGCTCTTTTACTCTCATGGCTTATCTCCAATAATTTTCACTTTTTTATGGAGTTACAGCAAAACTGCAGAACTCTTATCTCAGTTTAAATTGCAAATCTGATATACAACTGTAAATAAGAATCCTTACAAAAGTTAAGCCTGTAATTCTGAGGTTCTGAACTTTCCTATTTACCCAGCATTAAAAAAAAAATCCATACAGGGGAAAAATACTCATCTGATGGCAGTGATATTCCTGTTGTCTCAGTCACTTAAGATTAGCAGAGAACTAACCACTTCGCTGTCTGAGAATTGTCATACAGGTAGTGCTGATACCAAGAAAATCTTTACTACTTCAGTAGTAAAGTAGTAGCAGATAGTAGCAGATAGTCCTTAATGCCTGTAATGTTAACAAGATACTTTTGCAGTGCCACAGCAGAGAAAATCTACACCTCTGCTACTGAGCATGGTGATTTGTACTTACCCATTACATATTAAACCACTGGATTCACTGGAGTAACTTGTTTCCTTAAAAATAAAGACCATACTACATACTCATAAAATTAACACCTAATGGGCTGGTAAGCGGCTGGGCGGAAACAGAATTCTTGTAACAAACTCACTGATGCTGCCATCATATGAAATAAAATGTTTTCTTAAAATGTCAGAACGTATACAGTATCTTGAATAAGGCTAGCTTGTTCTTTCAAGGGAAAAGCAATGTACCCGACATAATATTTTAACTGATAAAATCTAAATGTATATGCACAAAGGTCCTTTTTAATTGTAATAAATAAATATATATATATATATATATATATATATATATATATATATATATATATATTTGAAAGCAGGGCCAAATCACTGGCAATGCAAATTGACACAGAAGACAATTGAATTATGTTTAAAATCTTCTCGGTTCTGGGTTTTGCAAGATGAGTACTGCAGAGTAGTGTGTGTTGTACAGGTGTACATGGATTTCATTCTCTTCATACATGGCATGGAGGATTTAGGAAGCAACAATGTCAGCCCAATAGTGACAGTCTTTAAAAGACTTCTTACAAAGTAACATACCAGTTCTTTCATTAATATTTCCCCTATGACTAGGAAAAAAAATCAAAAATACCCAAACAGAAGGAGCTGTGTGGTTAAGAACGCATGAAAAATGTCAGGCAGAATGAAAACTAAACATAGTTTTGTGCACTTCAGGAAAACTAAAGATAGTTTTACTAGTCAGAACAGATTATACTCACCTGGCTTAACCCTGCAGATATACTTAAACTCATATCATAGTGTGAAAAGAAATATATGATTAATTATTCTATGCATTTTGCCTTTGTTTTACTTGTGTGTTCTCAAAACTCTCCTCTGTAAAACTTAGTTAAACAGTGAAAAAATTATAATTTGCTGCTAGAAATCATCTGGAGGTCAGAGCTAAAGAAATTTTAAATATGGGATTTTGCACTTCTGTAACTAGTTGACGTGAAAATAAAACTACTATACGCAGTTTTCCTGGAAGAGATATCATTTTGAATAAAACATAAAAATTTCAATACCCTCTTTTTTAAACAAATATTTAATTTGAAATTTTGTCCTGAAGCATTGCAGTAATTATCCCACAACTTCAATATTATTCAAAATATGTCCCTAAGAATGTATTGCTATAGCATGTTTTACCTCACTTTCTTACATTTGTTACACAAAACAATGACTAGAAATATACAGATATAAGCCAGTATCTGAGCACTGCCTAGTTAAATAAAGGGCTATTACATATGTCTTCATATAACAGAGTATACAAACATAAAGTGCTTTAATCTTAGCCTGTTTAAAGTTGCAGTACCTGCAATAATCATATTTGACCTACAGGTTTTATATCAAGTAAAAGTGTGTTTGTTCACATGAGTGTATGTCTCTAGGCATGTATTTGTACAAATTTCTTTTCACTGTTCATCTGTGTAATTATATTAATGTAAAGATCTCAATGGCTGTGAAAGTGCTTCAAATTATTTCTAACAGTGAGTGCAAAACATGTCTTAGGCTCAAAAAGTGATCACTTGAGGATGTTTTAATTCCAATACTGTATATCATGACTAAGAGCTGTCTGATTTTCTTACTCATTTTTATTTAACAAAATGAGGTACGAAAACACCTGATTGATGTCAACATATTCAACGCATAGTGTGACATCAGGAAACACTTCTATATAAATTAATTGCATATTTTCATCTAAATACTAAAATGAAGAAAATCATGCACAAACTTATCTAGAACCCTATCTTTTAATTTTCATGTAAAATGAGTTTGGGGTGTATTATTTCTAGAATAGAGGTTGACAATTAGAAAAATGTGATCCATGAAGCAGTAGAATAAACTACACAAGCCAAGAAACAGTGTCAATTATCATTAATCTTGAATATAAGAAAGCTGATTAACCAAACTTATTCGGACTGAAACTGAACAGAATCTAAGGAGAAAAGTACAAAGTCACATAAGAATATAGAACACAGGAATTATAAAAGAAGTACACAGATGTTAAGCTAGAATGTTAAAGAAAATTAAATAATAAGTGTTATCACACATGAAATCATATCATATCACAAATATGAAATCACCTTCATCAATTAAATCCATGCAAGATCAGGATACAACTGGAAGACAGGACAGATTTTACCAACTGTAATTTAGAAAAGCTCTACTTAGATTAGAGGCACTATGAAAAATTACGCTGCTCATGGCTTTGATTTATGCTAATTAAATACCTCCTATAAACTGTTCAGATACTTGCCTTGAATACACCTTCAGGAGAGTTACCTGAACATACAGCTGCTACAGAAAACAGAACTGGTTAAAACAAAATCTATATTGGGGTGAGGTTTTTTGGCAACAAGAGGTCCCCAATGACCTTTTTTTATTACAAAATTTGTGGAATTTTATTACAGGTAAACCAAGCAAAAATATTTGACTTAGTTTGATTTGAACTTATCTTCCTCAGACATTTTAAACACCAAGCCCTGTAAATAGCCAAAGCCAGAGCCTCACTGATTCTTTTGTTAATTGAACTTTCAAAAAGTTAAAGCTGAAAGAAAAGGCAAGGAAAGCCTTTACCATTATTCCTTCTTTTTCATTCACTGTGTAAGGCAACAAGAAAAAGTAAGACAGAATCTAATTTTGAGCTTTGTTTCCCTCCTCTAAACACACAAATAAATTATTAGTCTTGATGAGCTAACCTAATTTCTGTCAGCTTAGTACCCCACACACCTGCCTGACTTCTGCCTGAGTCACTGCTGTTCCCTGATCCAGAAAGGGGACAGGCATCTTTCATTCCCACTGAAATCAAGTATGTAAGCATATCTCTCTGTGCCTCTCTCTTACATACATTCACACATTACTTTCATAAGGAAGAGAACAATGTCTGGATGTTGAAGATCCTGACACTGGTGGAAATTGTTGCTACTGTGTCAAAATTAGCAAAACTGTGACAATTTACACCTGCTGAAAATGTCTCCCTGTCAACGTGTTGTGCATTTTGATTGTCTGTAGTTTTATTGAGCTATATTGTCAATATGTTTGCTCTTATTGATACACCAGTAGATACAGGATCTTCACCAATAGTAATATGTATGTCATTTGCCAGCAGTAATAGCTCTGTAAAACTACATTCCTCTGAAACACCTCCAGCTGAGCACTTCACCACAGGATACATTTATGGACTAAGGACAAGTTAGTTGGAAATCATGTATAACTTTATTATATAGCTAATTTTCACCCTCTCATTTGTGGTTACCATTCACTTTAAGTCAGTAAGATATAAACAGGAAACCCAAACAGGGCAATGAATACCATAATCACAAATAAATGAAATGGATCAAATGCTTCTTCTGCCACTGTGTCACTGGGGAAGAATACAAAATGAAAATAAAAACAGCAGGTCACATGACAGAGGACAGTGTATTTGCTGCCTCTGAAATCAATCATGCCTCTGAAATCAATCATGCCTAAAAGTCATCCTGATTCACTGAGTTTTCTATAAACAACATATCCACACCCTTCTCATCCTACTTTCTTTTTGTGGTATCAGAGACAAATGCCACTGATGCAAAATATGACCTTTCTACTGAAACAAATGGTGGAGAAGGTCTAGAAATAGTAATGGTCTCTAGCAGCTGTGCTCCCTGCTGTAGCTAGTATCAACAGATAGGCAGGAGAGAGAGGTCATTAGTACCTCTGTCCACAACTCTTATGTATTCAGCTATTGTACTAATACACGGGGACAATTGTTTAGCAATCTCTACTTCGTTATTAATGAAAGGCACCATCCTCACAGGATGGTACTACTTCAGTTTTGATGAGGTGGAAAGCAAGCAAGAAGCTGAGGTGCACTGCAATATGCGTTACTCCCTTTGTACCCCTGCAATATACAGCAATGCAGTGCATCTGTGCCCAGCACCCCTTGACAGCCTGAACAAGAGGTGCCTTTCATTCTGTAGCCACAAGAAACAGGTGCATCAGTAAAAACAGCCAGACAATGAACAGGCAAAGAAAAAGAGACAGGGTGAAAGAAAATTCAGATCTTTCTAATAGACCTCTTCCCCAAAGTCCAGGGAATAGTTCAGAGTAATAACAAATTAGCTGGAAAACAAAAGCACAAATTGACATGAGGAACATCTTGTGCAACCCAGTTTACTAGCAAGAAACAGTCCGTTATTTATTAAGGAAGCTAGGAGAGTTGTTCCTTATAATGAAAAAGGAAGGGGCTACAGCAAATAAGAGGTAGTTCTGAACACAAGTGTCACACAAATCATTGCAAACTAGAGCAGTCCATCTGCAATGTGACATAAACCACCAGAAATCTGAGTCTGATAAACTGTCCTGTTCTGGACTATAGCATAGATGAGGTGTAGATAGGCTCAACAACAAGACCAGAAACCCATGCAAAAAGCCAAGTTCAGAAGGTCTCCCAGCTGCACAGACAAAAAATATCACAGAATAGCTTAGAAGCAAATTTCTCACTAACAGCAGTAGAAGACAGAAGAGATGGACTATTTGGAGGACAAGCACACCTGAATGGCCATGTCATCTTACCTGCAGCAGGGGACTGGTGCTAAAGGCTGTGTTGCTTGGGATGGGGAGAAGGAAAAGGGGTTTTCTGAGGTTGCAGTAGGGAACGATTTGGGAATTGCAGTGGAAGCTTGCCTGTACGTACATCACCCTCTGCAGCTGCAACATGTTTATTCAACAAAGAACCAGTTTACTTACTAACCAAAATCTACTATCAGCTCACAGCATGAGACCTTATACATTCCTGTCAACTTCTCTGATATCAGGATCCCCTTCAATACCTTGCAATCGATCACACAATCTGGTTGTGATTGCTGTCCCCAGAGAAACTCTACTTGTAAGACACATGGAAAGTGGTGTCTTTCATTTAATGTGCTTTACTGAATTTGGTTTTTGAAAGGACTTTTAGCTGCATCCATTTCCCTAGAGAGAAATTCTCTCCAACTTTTGACTATATGTCTTACTTACCAGAACTCAGACTTGAATTCCAAAGTGCCATCTTGAAAAAAAGGAGGAAGCAGAAGCCTGGTCCACTTAAAGTCTTCCACACCTAATCAACAGTGATGTAATGACTATAGTATAGACGCCAGAAAAATCATATAAGGCTGAATTTATTACTTATTCTCACTCAGTGAAAGAAAATTATTCTAGCCGGAAATCAAAGGAGAAGTGGTCTGTTGGGGGAGAAAAATACAAGGTGTGTAAACAGCCGTATTGACAAGGGACAGGGCATGGATTAAAATGTACCCAAGTCATTTTTCTGGCAGCTTACTCTTTTTAACAAAAACACTGCTCCGTGTGCTAAATTATTAAGAAACTCTGCTTCCCAAAAAAGATGGAAAAGTTTTCACTCAACTGACAAACTTTCTTTCAATATTTTCAGGTATTTAAGAGAGAATAATATACATGCTTTACCCACTGACCTCCACAAACACCCAGAGTAGCTAAGACGTCACCATCTACTTTTTCTGTAGACAGTCTAATGTGCATACAAGGAAAACTTGGCTCATTGGCCAAAACGTCAACAAACAGGCTCTGATTACAGAATCTTACGATAGTTTAGAAGAACTAATATCCCTCTCCAAAAAAAATAGAAAACTAATGCAAGCAGAGTCACTCTTTCAGTAACAGAGGGAATTACTCCTCTGAAAAGTAGGAGGTTTACAGTTACAGATCTGACTTGGCAGCCTCCTCACTGACCTGAATTTTCCTCAAACTCCCCATGTGATGCTTCTGCAAGTAGCCATAGATTAGTATTGCATGGTAGCTGTAGAAAACAGAAATCAAGCCACTGGCACTGAAATTGTTCATGTACATCACGGAGGTATGACTGACCACTGCTAATTCACACAGTGAAAGTACAAAAAACAATTACTCCAAGAACTGAGGTCTGTGTCTTTGTTGGCTCCTTATTCTGCATGCTATCTTTTAATTAAAGAAAAAAGTATGTAAGGAGATAATAGACCTAAATATGTCAGTGTTTGTGAAGCTCTCTCCTTTGCAAGTAAGACAACTTAGAATGAATAAGAAGCCATAACCTGAGCAGTCCCAAAACATCTAAACAATACAAGAGAACCAAAGGTTCAGGTATATATTTCCCTCTTAGATGTGGGACCCTAGGTATCTAGATAAAGATCCAGAAAATGTCTGGCCTTAAGAAGGAAGAATCCTGTATTTTTTTATTTTTGATTAGTAGTTCTTGCTCATGAAGAAAAGTTGTTTTGTCAGGAGATTGGAAGTACCTTGTGGGCTGAGCTACAGAATCACTCAGAAATACTGTCCTGGTTTCAGCTGGGATAGAGTTAATTTTCTCCCTAGTAGCTGGTATAGTGCTGTGTTTTGGATTTAGCATGAGAACAATGTGATAACACAATAATGATTTAGTTGTTGCTAAGCAGTGTTTAAGTTATGTCAGGGATCTTTCACCTTCCCATACTCTGCCAGCGAGGAGGTGCACAAGGAGCTGGGAGGCAGTATAACCAGGACAGCTGACCCAAACTGACCAAAGGGTTATTCCATACCACATGACATCATGCTCAGTATAGAAACTAAGGGGAGTTGGCCAGGGGGTGGTGATTGCTGCTCCGGGACTGGCTGCATGTTTGTTAGCGGGGAGTGAGCAGTTGCATCACTTGTTTTTCCTGAGTTTTGTTCTGCTCCCTCTTTTTTGTTTTCCTTTTCATTATATTTTATTTATTTTATTTTATTTTATTTCAATTGTTAAACTGTTCTTATCTCAACCCATGAGTTTTCTTACTTTAACCCTTCCAATTCTCTTCCCTCTCCCACTGGGGGGGGGGGGGGGGGCAGTGAGCGAGTGGCTGTGTGGTGCTTAGTTGCCAGCTGGAGTTAAACCATGAGAATACTCACTAATTTCCCAAATTATAAATATGTACAGTATTTTGATAAAAGACAAAGCATTTGGTCATGCTGACTCAAATTCTCTTCTGTTGTTCTGAATTACTTAAATAACAAATGGTAAAGCTAGTTAATAGCAATGTTTAGTCATGAAAAGCATCTGCAAGGTTTCGATTATCAAGAATGTAAGTATTCTAACTTCTCACTGTTTTTCTGAATCCCAGAGCATTACAGCCCTAATTAATGAGCTTTTAGCATATATATATATTAGAAATAGGGAAAAATATACACTGCACCTTGTCCAAATTCCTTTGGCTGGAACTAGAAGTTGCCCAGAAATTAATATGTGCTACACCACAGAAAGAACATGATTTCACAGGATCAGCCTTCACTTTCCATTTGTATAGCTAATAAGCAGGTGAGTTTATTGACCCATAAGAGACTTCATCCTCCTGAGCTCTGTGTAAAGGGTAGAGAGTAAGTCTGTAGCTGTGTAATTAACTTACAATTATGTAAGCAATAAAGGAATAATTTAAGGTTATTAATATGTTAAAATTTGTAAGGAATTTTCTGGCATTTAATTAACATTTGCCAAGACAGTCTACAGAAAATTAAATATCAATTAATAAAAATACTGACATTTAGTTAGATACTCTATTAGTTGTCACAATTATTAACTTGATATTTCTGGCTTTTTAAAATCCAATTAAGAGCCTAAATATTCATTACAATTTTTATGTGTGGAAAATCTAATTATATTTGTGTCCTATAATTTTAACTAGATTACACATCATCTTTTCTATTAAAGATTAGCCATCATCTTTCCTATTAAGTCTCAATAAATGCTCTTTTAACTGTCAATTGATGCTTAATTGACAACACTGTCATAAAAACACAGACATTTCTTTCCCTTCATGAATAGGTGAACCATTGAATGTATTGTTTTCTCCATTTACTGCATATGAACATCACAGCTTGCTGACTATGCTCTATGAGGCCTCCTCTTTGCTAGTATCATCTTGTGGACCTAATTCCTAAATGGTATGAGCGACAAAGTCAGCCCTTCAGACCCAAATGGTGCAGGTGAAGGCCAATGACCTGAAGAACAACCGTGAGCTAGAATTGGTGCAGTCTCTCTCAACTGGAGAGGCACTGCTGCATTTCATAAATATCTGCATAAGGTCTGGGCCAGAATTTCTTTTTACAGAGGACTGAAAAAGAATTCTCTTATAAAATTATACAAAATTTGGTAATCACCTCCTTGATTATTCATTTCACTCAGTTGCCCCTGCACCTTCTTTAGATTGGATATTAGGGAAAATTTCTTCACGGAAAGGGTAGTCAAGCATTGGAACAGGCTGCCCAGAGAGCTAGTGGAGTCACCATCCCTGGAAGCGTTCAAAAAACAGGGAGACATGGCACTTTGGGACATGGTTTAGTCTAGTGGTTTAGGTTGGAAAAGACCTTTAAGATCATCCAGTCCAATCATTAACCTAACATTAACAAGTCCACCACTAAACCATGTCCCTACATGCCACATTTACAAGTCTACACCCACCTTGCTACGCCCTCCTTTCAGGTAGTTGTAGAGAGCAATAAGGTCTCCCCTCAGCCTCCTCTTCTCCAGGCTAAACGACTCCAGTTCCCTCAGCTGCTCCTCATCAGACCTGTGCTCCAGACCCTTCACCAGCTTTTTTGCCCTTCTCTGAACACGCTCCAGCACCTCAATGTGTTTCTTGTAGTGAGGGGCCCAAAACTGGACACAGTATTCCAGGTGCGGCCTCACCAGCGCCGAGTACAAGGGGACAGTCACCTTCCTGCTCCTGCTGGCCACACTATTCCTGATCCAAGCCAGGATGCTGTTGGCCTTCTTGGCCACCTGGGCACACTGCCAGCTCATATTGACCAAGCGTTAACATACACATAAATAAAAAGGCTGAAACAAGTGATTCTAAGATATTGCAGTGCTTCCATCTAAGTCAGGTCCAAGATGTTTCCTGACCTAGTCACAACGAACAGTTCTTTATGTTAGCCAGTGTGTCCTTATCTCTGATCTTAATCTACTTTCATTCCTGTTTTCCTCTATCTGTTAGGAATATTAACCTCTGAAATTTACAAATGCTTGAAATCTATGTCATTATAAATTAAACTGTAGTTAAAGCTCAACAAATTCCCAAACTTCTGAAGCTAGCTATATTGCATTACTAGCTCAGTATTTTTTTGGTAATAAGTTTCTGGTAAGAATCAACCTAAATTTAGCATGAGGCCCAGCAATAAATACTCAGCATCTTCTTGCTTAGATGCTTTAATAGTACAGCCATACTGCCACTGTCCTAGCACTATCCTGTGTCCCAGTACTGCAACCCATAAATTATCTTCATAAAGTTGAAAAAGCTTTGGGCATCAGTCATTTTTGAAGAATGTGATGAATTCTGTAACATGTAGTAACAGTCATTATTGAAAAAGTAAGACAGTAACGGGCTAGAGAGGTTTAAAAGCTTGTTTTCCTTTGGCAGGTTTCCCTAACCTAGCATTTAACTTACAGGAAAGAGGAAAAAAAACCCACAAACTTATCTAAGGGAAGAAGATGTAAGAATATACCAAACAAAGCACTTCAGATCATTTCAGTGGTAGTGTCCCTTTTTCTTTAATTAGAAAAATAACTTAGAAGCTGTACAAGAAATTAATAAAAAAGTACTTAAAGTAGACCTATATCCCCCCTATCCCCGCCTCCCCACCCCCAATTATTAGAGAAGCTGATGTATATCATAGTGCTTTCCCGAACCTGATTTTTTTTAAGAGAAGGAGGAAATAATGCCATTCATAAACAAAGAAATAAAGAACCAATTTCTTCTCATGTGATAAAATCTATAACCATCCCTAGGATAAATAAGCAAGAAGAAAGAGATTAGGTTTATTACACTTTGCTGCTGACTACGTATCAAACCAATGAAAGGAAAGAACTCACCTTTAACAGACATAGACTTCCTGGGAGCTTTTTTGTCACATAAAGATAAAAGCCATAATTATTACCTTTATCTTAGATCAATGGGTTAGTCAGCAGTTTCACGTATCTGCTGCACACAGAAACTGAAACATCAGTTTTTACTCTTGAACAGTTTGGTTTACATTGTCGGAAGGAGGAAGAGGTAGAGGAGTGCTTTTTAAATAGATACTAATTTTATTCTTTATAATTTTGTCAGCCTGAAAGGTCCTCTGGCAGCTGCCCTCACAGATAGGAATAGGCACAGTTGTCAGCAGACTGGACATTCACAAGCTACAAATGAGCAGCTGCCCTGCTTCTTGATTTCAAAGCTGTGTATTAGTAATATACTAATCAATACATATTTGCAAATTGTTGTGATCATTGCTCAGAGATCATGGCATCAGCTGCAGCTGCAGCACCTCTGAAAGCATTTCAGCCTTACAGTGGCTTTGCAGCACAGAAATGGCAATCATCTGTCATCCATCACTGTATTTCCTTTAGCTCATTGTATTACCAAACAAATCCTGTGCTTACAGGCCTTGCAAGAGTAAGCATTAAATGTCAAAACCAGTTAAATTCTCTTTTCCAGTCATTTTCTCACCTTTTTTTCAGAACCTAAGCCTAAACTGCTGAAGTTGTTTGAAGGTTTTTCCCTCATTGTTTTCACTGGGCTTTTTTTTCTGCTTTTTTTTTCATTTCTCCTGTCCTTCCTCTGTCCTTCCTACAGAGGGTAGGTACATCAGCAGTGTGCTTAATATGTATTCCTTTAGATCTGAAGGCATACAACTGAACCTTTTTATTGATGCTCAGTAGAAACTATCACTGTTATTGCGTTCTTGCTTGTCTGGGTGGGGAAAGCAAGGATAGTGAGATACAAATTCCCACTGTATGGAATATCCATGTTCTAAATATTTATCTGGTCTATCTGGTCTGCATTGTGTGTATGAATTACAGCCGGAATCATATATACCTAGTACAAAGGAAGCCTGCAGTCCTGACTAGAGTCAATAACTATCAATAGGTTGCTAGAATGACTTGATTTCACCTGTCCAGACATTTTGATCAATCTGAACACTTATAAATGCTGCCAGGCAGCAATTTCTGATTCATTTGCTCTGTCAGCTGGAGTAGATGAATAAATTGTATGAGACAAGTCACCTTCTCCTATATCGTTGCTCGGACAAAATCACCACATTTGAGCAGAAAAGTAATTTCAAAGCATTTTTTTCCTGTTGTTTTTAAATGAAAGTATTGATTTTAATTAAGAAACAATCATACAAATTTACAAAGATATGAAATGCATGAAAGTGATAAGGGCAAGCAGGACAGAAGGAAAAAAAGTGAAGATACAAAGGTCTGTTGGATCCTGCACTCACTCAGTGAGTTGTGGGCTCATACGTATATACCTTGGTAATTTCTGTGGTATTATATTCACTCCATTTGGCTGCCAGTGGACATAGTGTCCCACAGTTTACAAGAAATTACAAGAAACTGTTTTGTTGTTTGCATTTAAGTTCTTTTGAGACCTTGGGCTGAGACCCATGACCTCTGAAGTTTCTTAACAAAAATGCTGTGGAAAGGAGACTCTAGTTCTGTGGAAGAAAATGCATCTAAACTTGGGGAAAACAACTAAGAGTCTGATTCTCCATTCAAACTTGCTTGCTTATTTCTCATTCATACATTCAAAGACTACCAACTACTGTCTAAACCAGCAGCTTTTATAAAGATTTTAGTAATCCCAGGGCCTTCAGTAAGACAGGAGTGCAAAAGACAACACTTCACTGATAACATAAATTTGAGATTTTTGTGATAGATGGTGTAGCCTATCACAATAACATGCAACAGTTTGACACAAAGTCTGCCCAAGAAATTAAATAATTATTTTTACTTCTGTAATTATTTATTTCCAAATACCATCACTTCATTGTTGGTATTGTAACATCATCTAAAGGTCATGGCCATGTCCTGCTGTGCTGTGCAAACCTATAAACATGTATAGTACAGGCTCTGCTCCAAAATGTTTACAGTCTAGTTTACATGTTCAGTTAAATATTTCTGATTTATTCTATTGCAGTGATATGCTTTACTGTCTCCTTTACACTAAACAACTGTAAATAGGAAATTAGGATTGTTTGCTGTGCATAATTAATTGTAATAATTCAGTGAAACCAAAAGGTGGCTAAGGAAACTGAAATGTTTCTGCTTCTCTTTAGGCATAAAATATTGAAAACAAATATGTTTCATCCCTATTTTGTTTGAAAAGACAAAATCCAAATGTTTCCAAGTGAGCTGGATATGCATGAAATAATTAAAGTGAAGAATAACATGAATCAAAGCCCAGAGAAATTAATGGGCATCTTTTTAGTTCCTTCCATAGGTTTTGGATTTTGCCTTAAATAAACTAATATTTCATTTGAGGATATTTCTCAAAAGTAGAGGTTTACTAGGTAGCATGAGGGCTGAGTAGAGACAGATCCCATAAATTTTGCTCTATGAGTAGAAAGATTTGGAGGATTGAAGTGAGATTATTTTGTATAATGTTAAATTACAGACATGGTAGCAGAAAAAAGTAAGGACTGTCTAAGCTCCATAGACATTAACCGCCCTATGGGCATATGGTAATTGCAACATCATAATTCTCAGAAGAAAATTGCAAACCATTGGACTGCCTTCTGGGTTCACATAGCATATGCAGCCTGACATAACAAGTGAACTTAGAGCCAGATAATTGCTGATGTAAAAAAACCCAAACAAATAAAAACTAACATGTATTTGTGTGGCTACATATGTATACATATATGTGTACACACTTCTGCAAGGTTAATTAACAGTATCTTATAAAGATATGAATCTTGCTATCTAAATAATGTCTAAAGACATCACCTGTGCATTTTGGTGTGGTTAATAAAGCACAACATTTTTTAATTCTCAGAAAGAAATGTTTCTGTGGAAATGCTTTTCAGAGGAAATTTATTGCATTTGAACACAGCTGTAAATTTTCTCCTCCAATGCTATAAATTTCCTCTAAATGTTTAATGGTTTATAACTGTAATTATTCTTGTGTGCCAACATTAAACTTTTAAAAGTTTAATTTGGAGACTATTCAGAGAAACTCATCTTTTTTACAGCCTCATAAATAGTTCTTTGATAAAATGAACAGAGGCTCAGTGTCTGCCCGAGGTGAATACAAATGACACTACATAGTATCTTACTTGCAAAAAAGGAGCAAATGCTTTGATGTCTCAAGTGATCACCTAATATTAAGTGCAACAGTGGTGAAAAGTGATACATCGCTAGATGGATAAACATGATGCACTCAAGCTTCATCACCATTTACTAGGAAAGACTTCAGCTAGAGAGTCGAAGATGATGTAGAAAAGAAAAAAAAAAAGGCAAAACACCTAAAACTGAGATCCTGCATCACAGAATAAACAAAGAATGCCAAGACAGCAGCTGGGCTCCAGCCATGGCAACTGTTTTTTGGCTATCTGACTTGAATTATGTTTAAGGAATAACATACAACTGAAAAATATACTATGTAGTAAGCAACTGTATATGGTCTGATGACATACCTCATATCAGGAAAAGAGGATGAGGATATTGCAGTTAACAAATCCTAAGACCAAGAGGGTGGAGAAAGGCAAGGGCAAGTATAATTAGAACCTGTTTTTTCCTTTCAGCAAAATTTGTTTAGGATCTATCTGACCCTGGTTCACCTCACCAGGCCTGATCTTGACCCCTAACCACAATCTGATGAAGGGCATAGCTACTTGGAAGAACCAGCACAGAATTATCAGCGTGGCCAAGACAACAACCACCATCTCTCCTCAACATTATGACCGCGCAATGTGGACGTACTTCAGGACATGCAATAGGGTAGTGAAACACTATTTACAAAGCAGAATTTGATATTCTCAAGGAAATCTGGAGAATTTTATATAGATTTAACAATTCAGATAGATTATTCCTATCACATTTACATATATACATACATATTTACCTAATTCCCAAATGTCCCTATTGTGTTAAGTGCTGAACATGGCAATCACTTCTCAGAAAGCACTCATCACCTAAAAATATTCAAGGAATAGAAGGAGAAAAGAATAAAACTCAATGTGCTTAGAATTCACTAAGGTCCACAGGAGGTTATATTATTTCTTTTATTAATATACCACTATGTGTCAGATGCAGTGGGTATCGGCAACCATGAAAAGCAGACCTAAAATTTACCAACTTTGTATTTTATTCTAGATGTTAAAAGCTCTGAAGTGACCAAAAGTATATTTTCCTGAGGGTAGATAGGACTGTCTGTGGGTGTTGTTTTCTGATCTCCTCTTTAAAAAACAAAGCACAGCAGAAAAACTTGGGTCTAGGCATAAGCATCTTCTCTTGCATTTCATACTGGTTTGTGAGTGTTTTAGCCTGGGTAATGTATTTAGTTAGCCAGACCTCTCATTTTTACTTTTTCCTTGTGGATATTATGCACAAATAATCTGTTATAAATACTCTCTTACAAATATTCTCTCTGCAGGCTGTTATAAGTTAAAAGTCAGACAAGTGTAAGAGCAGATGAAAGAGGTGGCTGCCTACAACAACTGAAAGTGAGGGCAGTAAAAACAAATTTTCAAGTGCAAAACACTTATTAGTTGTATTTTATTAGGCATGTAAAAATTTCCAATGAAAAGTCAAGAAAAATATTTTTTTCTGTTAGAAAAGAGGCCAATGGTAGTGCAACAAGCTGTACAGAACCAGAAGCAGCATCACATTCCAATTCCTCTATCAAACTCCAAACAGTGTAACGTATCTGTAAATTGACAGAATAACACAACCGCATCAGTTTTATACTGTTAATTTGAGTCAAAACATCTGAATCATTTCACAAGTTTAGCTCATAGTTTCAGTCACTCCTAATATTTAGAAGAAAAAATAAGAAACAATTGAACCAGTCCACTAACAACATGTCTTGTTATAATTTTAGGATAGCTACAAAGGTAAGAGAGGGACACCTGTAACCAGGGAGCCAGAATGTATCTTTCTTGACCACCATTCCCAGTATGCTGCACGGGTATATATGCTGGTGTCACAGTACTTCAGAAACAACTCTAAATGCATGGGCTGAAACTGTTAGATTATAAATTCTAATGCGATTCACAGGTTTTTGTGTGAAAAAACAGGAAAACACCCTCCACTGAAACACACCCTTATCACATATTAACCTCCAATTATTTCGTAATCACTTTGAGCATTTAAAGAAGTTCCAGCTGTCAGCTATGGAAAAAAAAATGAAACACACTGTAACTTTTGTTCAGTGTGAGGACTTACATGGCATCTTGTGGGATTTAGCCAGCCATGGAATTGAGACGTACACTGTTAGACAGCAGTGATTCAAAAAAGGAATGGAGACTGCAACCTCTGCAAATGAATATTTCCTTTTAAAGTGTTGCCTTGACACATCGATAGTGTCTTTTTGTGTGATATATTAGGCAGGTAAAGAGATCAGAAAGAAAGAACAAGGTGGGGGGGGGGGGGCAGTGTGGAAAGACAGTGTTTGTATTAAAGGCATTCTCTGTAAGCACAAAGTATTTTGAATTAATATATTTTTTATTATTTATCCTAGGAATAAGCAGCAATAAAACAGAATCAAATAAGAAAGGACATACAGACAAAAATTTTTCTTCCCTAAGCAAAACTAATGAAATCCAAAACTGCATAATTCTTGTTAATCTTAACCCTTTAGTTCCAGCAAAGTAGGAACAACTTGGAGCTGCCAGTTATCCATCTGGAACAGCCTATTATTTGTGGATTCTCTCATCTCCTTTTAGTATTTTACTAATAGTGCCCATCTAAGGATGCTTCTCCAGCCTAATCTCTACTATATTCTAGGTCAGGGCCTTTTAGTTAATGTGCTTGTCTCTTAGCAAGAGCAAGGGTACCCTCAACAAAATGAATGAGCAAAGAGGGAATAAAGGGAAAAATTATCTTTACATGGTTGTTCACTTTCTTTTTTCACATAGCGTATACCTCTCATGCACAGAGTAGTTACCATAAAAAGCAGTTTAATAAGAAAAAACAAACAAAAATTAATTGAATCTTCTAGAATTTTTGAATAGGAGAACCTACCCTATCCTGGGTAAGTTAACTGTATGTGCATGTTCAATCTGTACAGAACTGATTTCTATCTCAGAAGGGGTTTTTATAACCTTAATTACAACTAACTAACCCTGTCACTCTGCAATAACAATGCTCACAGCCTAGCAATTATATGATTATATTAAAACCTGGTCTCAAAGTACAAAATGACAAGAGGTCTCAGTTGTTAACTCTTTGGAACAAGTGAATTTAACCATGCCATCTCCAAAGTAGAACAAAACCAAATAAACAGAAAATCTTTACACCCAGTGTGTTGGGCTCCTACACTGACAGAATAAAAGGAAAAGCAATACAGCACAACATCATAAATGAGAATGAGGAAATTCTATCTGCAAAGCAGCTTAATACAAGAAATAGGCTTCAAAGATGGAGATGTTCATGCACAGGAAGGCATGCTTAGGAAGAAAAGCAGACATCTCAGGAGACTGGCTTGTCTAGCAGGAAACTCATGACAGATCTCCAACACAAAAAGTTCAAATGGAGCTGAAAGTGGTGGGATAGGTCAAAGGCAGCAAGAAGAGCTTCTATCTCTATGTCAGTGTCCTGGTTTCAGCTGGGATAGAGTTAATTTTCTTCCTAGTAGCTGGTATAATGCTGTGTTTTAGATATAGGATGAGAAGAATGTGGATAACACAGTGATGTTGCTAAGTAGGGCTTACACTAGTCAAGGACTTCTCAGCCTCCCATGCTCTTCCTGGTGCACAAGAAGCTGGAAGGGGGCACAGCCAGGACAGCTGACCCAAACTGACCAAAGGGCTATTCCATACCATAGGACATCATGCTCAGTATATAAGCTGCAGGGAGTTGGGTGGGGGGCAGTGATCATTGCTCAGGAACTGGCTGGCTATCAGCAGTCGGTGGTGAGCAATTGCATTGTGCATCACTTGTTTCACTTGTTTTGTATATTATTTTAGCATTATTATTATTATTATTATTATTATTATTATTATTATTATTATTATTATTATTATTATTATTATTATTATTTTGTCTTCCTCTGCTGTCCTATTACCGTGCCTTTCTCTCAATCCATGGGTTTTACTTTTTTTTTCTGATTCTCTCCCCCATCCCACTGGAGCAGGGAGGAAGGTGAATGAGAGGCTGTGTGGTGCTTAGTTGCCAACTGGGTTTAAACCACAACAGCTGGTAGTAATAGGCAAAACAAAACACAGGACCATTGCTGGATATGGCAGGTGACTCAGTGACAGTGGACACAGATCAAGGTGAGATTCTCCATGACTTCTGTGACTCAGACTTCACCAAGCAAGGTCTTCTATGGCTCTGCACTTAGGAACTTGGTTCAAGGAAGAGAACAACTAGCAATGGATGTGGTTTGAGTCAGGGATGACTTCCATGAATTTGAGCCATATAAGTCTATAAGAGCATAGACCTGCATCCAAGGGTGCCAAGCAAGCTGGATGATAGAATCATAGAATCATAGAATCATCTAGGTTGGAAAAGACCTTTAAGATCATCCAGTCCAACCATTAACCTACACTACCAAGCCCACTCTAGACTAATCAAGGGTAGACCAGACTAAACCATATCCCGAAGTGCCACATCTACCCGTTTTTTAAACGCCTCCAGGGATGGTGACTCCACCACCTCTCTGGGCAGCCTGTTCCAATGCCTGACCACCCTTTCCGTAAAGAAATTTTTCCTAATTTCCAGTCTAAACCTCCCCTGGCGCAGCTTAAGCCCATTTCCTCTTGTCCTATCGCTAGCTACTTGGGAGAAGAGACCAACACCCACCTCACTACAACCTCCTTTCAGGTAGTTGTAGAGAGCAATAAGGTCTCCCCTCAGCCTCCTCTTTTCCAGGCTAAACAACCCCATGATGCATTCACAAATGTGATGATGCATTCACAAAGCCACTAGCAACTTTGAAGAGCAGTGAAAGTCTGTGACAATAGAGGGAAAGAAAATGTTGCATCTGTAATCAAAAAGGGGTAAAAAGATGATGCTGCTCAGCATCACATCAGAGAGTAACAAAATCATGGAGCAAATCCTCTTGGAGCACATATCTTGGCAGTTGAGGAAGAAGAAGGTGATAAGGAACAATGGGCATCGATTTACTCAGGGTAAAAATTGCTTCACTCATCTGGTTACATTCTGTGATAAAATGACTGGATTTGCAGACAAGTGGAGAACAGGAGATATCATTTATGTCGACTTCATCAAGGCTTCCAGCACTCTCCCTCCATGTCTTTGTAGTCAAGTTGGATGGTAGGCTCTGGATGGGTGCCCCACCAGTGGGGTAAATACCTGGCTGGGCAGTCAGCCTCAGAGGTGGTGCTCACGGGGTTGAATCTGCCTGGAGACTGGTGCCCCATAGGGTTCTACAAGGTCTGCCTTGGGGCCTGTCCTGCTTAACATCTCTATCTGTGACCTGGGAAGGTGACCAAGTGCACACTGTCCGGTTTGCAGGTGACTCCAAATTGGGGGGCACCAGTCGATATGCACAAGGGCAGGGCAGCCGTCCGCAGGGTCCTGGACTGGTGGGAGGAAAGGACCAGGCCCCCATGCACTGGGGGCAGGAGCAAAGGGAAGCCCTGCCCCAGGTAGGTAGAGTCCCAGCAGTGATCCCAGTGAGGTGGGGGGCAGCTTTGGGCAGAAGGCCCTGCGTCCTGGTGGGCAGCGAGCTGAGCAAGGCAGGAGGGGCTGGAGATAAGGGAAAGATTTTTCTCTGTGAGGGCAGCCAGGTAGTGGGGACAGGCCCAGGGATATGGTGCCATCTCCCTCCTTGGAGGGTCTGTAGCCTCCGCAGGATAAAGCCCTGAGCCCTGGTCTGACCCCATGTCTGAGCCTGATCTGGGCAGTGGGTCAGACTGGAGACTTCCCTGCTGGTCTGAATTGTCTCATGCTGCTGTAGTCTTCATTTGAAAAAATGATAATAAAAGTGAAAGTTATATTTTAAAACTGTTGATATTAAAACCAAAACCTGCTCTTAATGAACTAATCATCATAAAATTAAAGGAATTTAAATACATGCATTCAATCTTTGCTAATCTGAAACACCAACCTCTTGGCAGAAAAAGGATGCAGGAGCATTCATTAAGCCATATTTCTGTAACAATTTACCCCTCAGATCTGTGTTTAAAATCCCACCAATCCTTTTTTCCAAACCAAAACAATGTTCTCATAAACCTTTTCTCTCCTCTGTCTTTCTCTCTGCCTCCTTTCATCTATCCTCCTACATAATTTAACACATACTTATCTCTGTCCCTGAAACTTGACGACCAGAATTTTTTTGAAAGCCATTTTTAGAATGTGTGGATTCTAGAAAAGGTTTTTAGTATGTCTGCCTATCTTATTAACTGTCCTTTCATCTCATTAAAATACCTGTATTTTCCCACTTTCCAATATGATCTTTTATTTCTTACTCCTACTACCATGATTTTTTTGACACTTCACTTAACAGATTTGGTAAGTTTATGTAAAAAAGTCTGTATGAAATAAAGGTACATTGCACAGTATCACTTATTCCATTTTCTAAAAAATATGCCTTACAACATAAAAAAGAGAGTGCAAAAGGGGTATTGTTTTAGATCACAAACATTGCACACAGTACATTGTCTAGGCAGTCCAAAATGGTGTTGTGGTTGGGACTGGATTTTTAAAAGTGAGGTTTTCCGTCATTCTCCTTCCATTTTCCTACAATAAACACACTGAAATAGAAAACAGAGGCAGAAGCATCTGCTGATAAACTACACTGCCTGCCTAAGCAATACGCTGTTGTACACTGTATGGAAGACTGTCTACACTGAAGGTATGAGTCACACTGTTGTCACACTGTTTTGAAGACACAAAGAACAACACTTACAAATGGATTTGCACTTTGGGAAAATAAGCAGTTTGATTGTCTTGGGTGAGGGGGGTGGACTTGCAAATGTTCCATGTGTGGATGGAAATGTAACACAAGGCTTTAACCTCTGTCTGTACCCACTTTCCTCATCTTTTACTGATGGCACCATACATCAGCATGTCAGTCCCACAGTGGATCACTGTCTTCCTAAAACTAGCAAGCAGGATAATTATCCTGCCTAAGATCAGCCTCCCTTCTAAAGCCTAGTGTTCTTACACTATTTGCCACACTGGGTTAATTTTTCTATTAGTGCTGTTTTCACTGAAGTAAGAGAATATTATCCAACAAGAAGTGCTTGCAAATCTGGAATTAATCCTACCTTCCGCTCCTCCACTCACCCTGCTGCTCTTACCCACGGTAGGAGACGTGAAACAGTGTGTGATCTTACATACCATATGTTCTGAAACAGCAAGGCTGCTTATACATGGCAAGAAGCGCTCCTTGCCATGTGAAATTTCAGAGTGCTGTGCTGAGCAAAATAGAGGCTGGGTTTTTTTCCATATTCCTGAAACTGAACTTCTCCCTTTTGACAACAACAGAACCCCAGAAATTAAAGAAACAGCTTCAAGCTTGTCTCCAGATTCAACCCACCCTCCTACTCCACAAGTTTAATATGCATTAACTGATATTCTGGTGCATGTGGTTACAGGCAGACACACCTATCAGTGTTGGTAAGTGAAAATCCAAGCTTTGACTCTGCGTAACATGCAATGTTTATGGTTGTTATTTTGGAAGGTAGCTTGAAAAATGTTATTTAAATGTAGGCTGATCTAGACCATAAATATACAGATGACACTATTGCTAAATTCCCACAGAAGAATTCTAATACTGGGGCATACTTCTTTCTTAACTGGCTGGAGGAGTTTTTGCATTTTTCTGTTTCTGCCCCTCCCCTTGCAGGGGAGGGAAGTGATTGCTTTGATATTATTCAGTGGCCTAAAGTGTCCTGAAGATGTAAGCATGTAGAAGTTAAAGAAGGATTGAGTGTGCTCTGGTGCACCACGGAATCTGGCTTAGAGTACCCATGGAGGCCTAAATCCATATAATAATAATTTTGGATACTCCAACACTTGGAAAGTTGTCCCCTGCCTTGTAGAGGTGAGTATAGGTGGTGCAGCTGCAAGGAATTTTTCTTCTACTCTTACAAGTCCAAATGGGAAACGTTTGGTGACTGTCTTCAGGTAACAGGGAGTGTGTACCATTTGCTTCCTAGGGTTTAATGCTTTAGAAAGGTGGAAGAGAAGTAAGACCAACATCTATGTACAGCCAGCTGTTGGCTTGGTCTTGGGCTTTGTAAATTAAAGGGATAAAACAGTATGTATGTCCACACCTGCAGGAAGGAAGACAGGCCGCTTAGCTGGGGACTGACTCACCAAACCTAGTCCTCAGTATTGTCCCTCTCTTCCACAACCTTGGTAGTCAAAAATGCACATGTATAAGGCAGTTGTAAGAATGGGAAGTCACTGAGTACTTCCTTAGGGTGTCATGTTTCTATGATATGCATCTCTGGCTATCATGCATTGTGGAGGAATTGGTTTTTGTATGTAAGTAATTCATCCACATTTTTATGAAGCCACATAGGAGCCACACAGTTAAGACTCCATTCTTTCAAAATGTTAAAGAACATCCACTTCTGCACACAAGATGTGAGACTACAAGGCTGTTGATTTATGTGCTTTTCCTATTCAAGTGTGATTGAATGGGTTGTAACTACACCTCAAGTGAAGTAATATGTTTTTTTTTAATGAGGGCAATAGAGTAAAAGTTGAGTTTCTGCTCTGTGCCAGACTTAACTCAGTGTGAGGTTTTGGAAGAGTCATTTAGGATCAGTCATCTCCAGCAAGGATGAAAAGTTCTCCAAAGATGGGGCAGTTCAATATGTCCTTTAATTGCTCTGAATATCAGCTTCACTACCAGTGTCTTCCAAACTTTTTCTTAAGATATATCTTCTGCTAGGTCTGAAGGTAACCACAGGCTGGTAGACAGCTAAGCTGATCCTGACAGAGGATTTTTCCTTATGTTCTCCTTTAAATAACTGAATTTATGGTGTGATCTCACAACATGTTTCTACTTCATCACCTCCTTCCCTTCTGTTGCTTGTTACTTTTAGGTACTTTGGTCTAAAGTAAGTGGAAATACAATGAGTAGATGTGTGCAAGGGAAGAGATATCTCTAAAGGTTTTGGTATAGCAGTCCTTGACCTGTTGAATCCAAGAAGACTTAGGCATCTTGTTGGCTTTGTGAAACTTGCCCCACGTTTCCAAGGATTTCCAGGCCACAGTGTGTTTATACATGTGTGATAAGATGTGTGTATATATGTATATTTATCCATCTAAGCCATGTTGGTTTTACTGATCACTCCTGTAAACACAAAGGGACATTGACTGACACTTTCTAGCAGTGCATGCTATGTTTGAGAGAGGGTGAAAATAAATTAAAAATTATTCTGAATTATAAAGTTACCATTATGTGACCATATTTTGTATTAATTAGGGCACTTTAGAGTGGATTCTGAAAATTAACATGACTGGGGTTTACATGCCAACTCAGAACTATTCACTTCAATTGACAAAAGTCTTTGTTAAACAAGAGCTTATCTTAGTGCACTCCTAATTATGGACCTTTAACCAAAATATGTGTCTATTTCTTTTCTTAGAAAGGATCAAGATTCATATGCTTATCTCTCCCTCTCTCCCCAATTTTCTTCTCTCTTTCTCTCTATTATTCTTTTATTTTGTTCATTTTCAAGTAGTTTAAAACAGCTAAGGTTTGAAACATCTTGAAGTATTAACTGAAAATTCACTGTAAATACTACCAGAGTTAGAACCAGCAGTCTGAAGTGAAATTTTCTATTTAATGACTTATAATCCTACATTTATTGTTCTTTGGAGGAGTCAAAATATATATTCAGCAATGTGATCGCACTGCTAAATATCTGATTTTCTGGTATTGAAAGTGCCAAGTAGAGAAAAGAAATCATTAATTGCTTCATACCAAGAGAAATACATTAGAAGAATATCTAAGCAAAGATGTCATATTTCTTAAAACAACTTTTAATGAATATTTTCAATTCTCCGTCAAGAAATAAAACATGTCTTTTTGGAAGACGAAAACTTCTTCAAAGACTTTATGCTGAAAATTTCATCTTTTTGTAATTAACTATAACTATTCCGTTAATAACTTCACTTCAAAAACAAGTAAAATTAAGTAGGAAAAAAGTATTCTCTTCTCAGAAAAATCTTTTGAAACCTTATAAACATATATGAACATAAACTACATCATTCCAGTAGGCCTGCAAATTCCAGTGGGGATCAAAACTTAAGTGAGACTAAAGTTTGCTAACTCAGTCCTTAGTTCTGTTAATAAGTATTTCAGTTCATAAAGAGTTTAGTACAATCAGGACTTGAGAATTTTACTGATACCATCTTGAGGAAAGGCAAAGCATGAAAATTTTAGGTGTTAAGGAGTAGAGCCCAGGGATGGTGTGTAACGCTCTGTTACATCAGGCAGGCCTTTTGTTTGATTCCAGTTGAAGCCTGTTGCAGCTGTACAGTACAGTTATATCAGTACATGACATGAAAAATACAGTGCATGTATGCTATATCATTGGGATTTAGTATAAAAAGATGCAAGTGCACATGCTAAATCAAATAGCAAGTACAGTAGTTATCCCTAAGAATCCCAAAGTAGGTAATTATTCTAGATGCTTTAACAACACCATAGTCTTCAACAAAGACAAAAAGAGAGAGGCAAGCATCCTTCCCCCATTCTGAAGTCATATTTCATACTACTGCAGCATCAAGTTTCCACCATAATATAGACCGAATATTGTAAGGAAAGCTGATGTAGTTTTGTTAGTGATAAAACAGACATTAGAAATCAATATTGCTGCCACAGGAGATGATTTTGCACAGGTGCTTGTGGCTGTACAATTTTTTGGCATTTCAGAACCATAAATGACCTCCATATTTCTTTCAGGCTGTTCCAAATAGATCTACTTATTACAGTTTAATTAAGTTTTAAATATCTACAATTTATTGGAAAGCAGTTTTACAGCTGTCAAAGTGAGTTCTTTCCAGCAACTGTGTCATTCTTTCTACAAAAAATACATCCTCATGCAGGCAGTGATAATTGCTGTGCTTATATATATTTTTTTTAATCTGCCTGAGGGGGAAAAAAAGAAGCTGTGGCCTTTCCAAAATATTTAAGGGATACGAAAAACCCTAACTTGGTGTGGGGAGACCATGTTCTTTGATTTGCATGCTGTTGTGCATAGAAAATATGTTGGCAGACCACTGAAGTTATTGTATCAGTCTGGATGTACACAGCAGAGGAACTCTTCTTCCCAGTGTTATTATATTCAAAAAGCTTCAGAAGAGTGCAGTTCCTCACTTTCTAGAGCTATTTTCCCAAAGCACAGAGAGAACAGCAGAGGTGAGAACACTAAACAGCAGCTAATCATAGTATTGCATTTGGAAATGTCCAATAGTAAGATGAAACCAGTGGAGTTTCAACGGCTTACAGGTGTGAAAATAGGATATTAGATGTTTTGACTATTCATTTTTAAAAGAAAATTAGTTGTTTACTAGTTAGTCACAGAACAAACACTGTTGTACTCATGAGCACAATAGAATTATTCACACTTTACAACCTTCATTAAGATTTAAACAACTCAGAAATACACACTCCACAGTAACTGTTGCTGTCCCTTTTCTTTCTTAATTAATAAAATAATGTATGGAAAAAAGACTATGAATTCACAAATTGCTGTCATTTGTAAAATCAATTGAAATTATATATAAAATATTGTGTAAAGACATAAACCTATATTTCACATCTGGTGAGTCAGTGTCATTGTTTTTTATGAGACTTTAATTAATCCCCCTCTCCTTACACCTACTGATCCTCTTCAAATCATCTTTGACCCTATGGCTGTTGAATGTAGACATGTCTTTCTCCCCTGCCCCTTTTTTTCCTTTTTTCTTTTTTTTTCCTTTTTTTTTTTTTTTTTCTACATGGTGTGCTAGTTAGTGAAGGATCCAGTCAGTCTTTCCTGACCTCAGATAGCACTATCAGCCATTTGGAAATGCAGCTGGGCATCTTTCTTTCAGATTCCTTCTTTTTTACTGAAAGCAAGACATAGATTTAAATCTTGTGACTTATTTAAGATTCTTAGCCCAATGTCAAGGCAACAATCAGCTAAACTGTATGATGTCGTGGAGAGGCTGCTGAGCCTGGTAAAGCCTGTGGACTACCACCTGTTCCTACTATTCCAAGTAGGGTTGAATGATGCTGCAGTGAGGTGACTCAGAAATATCAAAAGAGGCTTTATGTCCCTCAGAATGGTGTTAAAGGGGTCGGGAGCACAGGTGGTGTTCTCTTCTATCCTCCCAGTCCAAGAAGGTTGTTTGAGAAAAAGGAGGCAAATGATGAATAGATGAATGACTGGCTGTGTAGCTGGTGCCATGCTCAAGGTCTTGGCTTCTACGATCTTCAGTATACTTTTGAGAAACCGGGCCCATTGACAGCTGATGGGGCTCAACTGCTCAAGTGGGTAAGACTGTCCAGGACAATAAACTGGCTGGACTTATAAACAGAGCTTTAAACTAGACTTAGTGGGTGAAGGGGATGGAGTTCTAAGCCCTTGAGAAGAGCCAGGGGCTGCTAAGGCATTAGGATGCAACAGAGAAACACCTGTGAATTGCCTCAAGAGAATCAGGGTGAGCTCCTCTAAAAAGGGGATGTGGCCCATAGCCCAGCTGAAATGGCCTCTATACCAATGCATGCATCATGCAAAACAAACTGAAGGAGCAGGTAGGTGCTGCCCAGATGGAAACCTATGACCTAATTGCTGTCACAGAAACTTAGTGGGATGAATTGCACAACTGGATTGCTGTGATTGACAGCTATGAAGTATTCAGAAGGGACAGGCAAGGAAGGAGAGGTGGGGGAGTTGCCCTCTATGTCAAAAATTGTATTGACTGCAGAGAGCTGTCTTTGAAGAACAGCAATGCACAGGTTGAGAACTTATGGGTGAAAATTAGTGACCAAGCCAGCAAAGCAAACTTTGTAGTTGGTGACTACTACAGACCACCCAATCAAGAAGAGGAGGTTGATGAATAGTTCTTTCTTCAACCACAGGAAGCATCACACTTGCAGGCCCTGATCCTGAAAGGGGACTTCAACCACATGGACATCTGCTGGAAAGGCAGCACAGCAAACTGCAAGCAGCCCAGGGAACTACTGGAGTGCACTGAGGACAACTTCCTAGTACAGGTGATGGAGAGCCCAACCAGAGGAGAGGCACTGCTGGACCTGTTGCTCACTATGCAGAAGAACTTATTGGAGAGGTCAAGACTGCAGGTAGCCTAGGGTGCAGTGTTCATGCCCTGGTGGAATTCTCAATATTGAGGGGTACAGGATGGGTAAAAAGCAGACTCAAGACCCTAAACCTCAGAAAGGCAAACTTTTGGCTGTTTAGGGTGCTAGTGCACGGGAGCCGTTGCAAAACTTCCCTCAGAGGCAGAGGAGAAAATGAGAGCTGGGAGATATTTAGACCATTTTCTTAGGGTGCAAGAGCTCTCAATCCTGATGTGCAAGAAGCTGGGCAGGGGAGGCAGGAGGCCAGCTTGGCTAAGTCAAGACCTCTTAGCCAAACTAAAACACAAAACCAAAATGCATAGGCAGTGGAGGCAGGGATAGACAACCTGGGGAGATAATAGGGATGTGGCCTGAGAGTGCAGGGAGGGCATCAGGAAAGCCAAAGCGCAGCTGGAGCTGAACTTGGCTATGGATGTGAAAAATAACAAAAAGGGTTTCTTCAGGTACATAGGACAACAAAGGAAGATGAAAGAAACTGTACCTGCCCTGAAGTGGGAGCGAAGTGGGAGACCTGGCTACAGCCGACATGGAAAAGGCTGAGGTACTCAACAACTGTTTTGCCTTGGTCTTCACCAGCAAGTTCTCTAGACTCAGTGCCAGAATCGAAAGGCAGGGACTGGGAGAATGAAGTACTACCCACCATAGGAGAAAGTGGTTCATGACCATCTAGGAACCTGAACATGCACAAGTCCACAGCAACTGATGAGATGCATCTGAGGGCCCTGATGGAACTGGCAGATGAAGTTGCTAAGCCACTATCCATCATATTTGAAAAGCTGTGGTAGACTGATGATGTTCCCAGTGACTAGAAAAGGGGAAGCATTACCCCCATTTTTAAAAAGGGAAAAAAGGAAGACCCAGGGAACTACAGGCCAGTCAGACTCACTTCTGTGCCCAGCAAAATCATGGAGCACATCCTCCTGTAAACTATGCTAAGGCACATGGAGAACAGAGAGGTGACTGGTGACAGTGAACACAGCTTCACTAAGGGCAAATTGTGCCTGATAAATTTGGTGGCCTTCTACTGAGCAACTGAGATCATCTACCTGGAATTGTGCAAAGCATTTAACACTGCCCTGCACAACATCCTTGTCTCTAAAATGGAGAGACATGGATTTGATGAGTTGACTACTCCATGGATAAGGAAATGGCTACATGGTTGTACTCAGAGAATTGTGGTCAAAGGCTCAATGTCTGGGTGGAGACCAGTGATGACTTGTGTCCCACAGGGATCTGTATTTGGATCAATATTATTTAATATCTTTGTCAGAGACATGGACAGTGGGGTTGAATGCACCCTCAGCAAGTTTGCAGATGACACCAAGCTAAGTAGTTGTGGTTGATATTCTAGAGGGAAGGGATGTCATCTGGAGGAACCTTGAGAGGTGGGCCTGTGCAAACCTCGTAAGTTCAACAAGGCCAAGTGTAAGGTCCTGCACCTAGGTCAGGGCAATCCCAAACATGGATACAGGCTGGGCAATGAGTGGATTGAGAGCAGCCCTGCGGAGAAGGACTTGGGAGTACTGGTGAATGAAAAGCTAGACATGAGGCAGCAATGTGCGCTAGCAGCCCAGAAAACCAACCGTATCCTGGGCTGCATGAAAAGAAGTGTGGCCAGCAGGTCAAGGGAGGTGATTCTCCCCCTCTACTCGGCTCTTGTGAGACCCCATATGGAGTACTGTATCCAGCTCTGGGGCCCCCAACAAAAGGACATGGACCTGCTCGAGTAGGTCCAGAGGAAGGCCACAAAGATGGTCAGGGAGCACCTCTCCTATGAGGCCAGGCTGAGGGAGTTGGGGTTGTTCAGCCTGGAGAAGAGAAGGCTGCGGGGAGACCTTATAGCAGCCTTCCAGTACCTGAAGGGGGCCTACAGGAAAGATGGGGAGGGACTCTTGATCACGGAGTGTAGTGACAGGAGAAGGGGTAATGGTTTTAAACTGAAAGAAGGTAGATTTAGATTAGATATTAAGAAGAAATTTTTTACTGTGAGGCTGGTAAGACACTGGAACAGGTTGCCCAGAGCAGCTGTGGATGCGCCCTCCCTAGAAGTGTACAAGGCCAGGTTAGATGGGGCTTTGAGCAACCTGGTCTAGTGGAAGGCACCCCTGCCCATGGCAGGGGGATTGGAACTAGGTGACTTTTAAGGCCTCTTCCAACCAAAACCATTCTGAGATTCTATGATTCTAAACAGGCTAAAGAAAGAAAATGCTCAGCTCCAAGATTAGCAATCTGGTAGTGCCAGCAATCCATGTCCCCTGACTGTGCCACACTCCAGCCTAAATTACAGAGACTTGCAATGGCCCCAGCACACCATACACTCCACACTTCCAATGGTAGGCATAAGTACTTAGATTAATTTTGGTTCAAGTTTAGAGTTGTTAAAATATAATCATTCACTCAAACTTTCTTGTTTTGTTTTTTTTCCTGTGTCATCTTTTATTTTGGTCTAGTAATCACAGTGCATTTCTATTCTGTATCAAATTCAAGAAGATAAATCTTGTATAAAAAATCTGATGATATTTCTTCCTTGTTAAGCCTATTACATATCAAGGCAGAGACCAGAACAGCACTGTGGAGGCCATAATCACTTGCTTTCTTTACAAATCAAAGGCCAGCTAGAGCCTTGCCTGTGTATATTATGATTCCGTGGTTGTAGAATCCTCCAGAGATAGTATTTCTTGCTGCAAAATTTGTGTTTGTGCATTTTGCTTTCAAGAAAATATTAGCTAAGCACTGATATGCTGTGGATAAATAAGAAGTTTTGTGTCCATTTCTAGCATGACTGACTAAAAAGCAGGCAGACTAAAAGCTTCTCCAGCTGTGAAAGATGTAGTTTTTGCATGGGTTACAATGGCATATCTCCTGGCTATGAATGTGACAAAAGACTGTTTCATTCCTCTCACCACTTTATCATAATAGCTTTAAGGAAGAAAAGAAGAAAAAAAACCACAATCGTTTGCAAGTCCTAAAGCAAACAACCCATGCAAATATTAAGTGATCCCAATGTTTCTTCCAGACTCTAAAACGCTAACCTCAAGCTGGCAAATTTCATACTATAATTAGAAATTTTTCACACAAAAGTCTCTGGTATACCGAAAAGTTACAATGTGCTGTGGTTTAACCCCAGTCAGCAACTAGGCACCACACAGCTGCTGACTTACCCCACCCTGCTGGGAAGAGGGAGAGAATTGGAAGAGTAAAAATGAGAAAACTCATGGGTTGAGATAAAGACAGTTTAGTAAGTAAAACAAAAGCCGCATGCACAAGGAAAGCAAAACAAGGAATTCATTCACTACTTCCCATGGGCAGGCAGGTGTTCAGCCATCTCCAGGAAAGCAGGGCTCCATCACACGTAAAGGTTACTTGGGAAGACAAATGCCATCACTCTGAACATCTCCCTCTTCCTTCTTCTTCTGCCAGCTTTATATGCTGAGCATGACATCATACAGTACAGAATATCGCTTTGGTCAGTTGGGGTCAGCTGTCCTGGCTGTGTCCCCTCCCAGCTTCTTGTGCACCCTCAGCCTGCTCACTGATGGGGTGGGGTGAAGAGCAGAAAAGGCCTTGACTCTGTGTAAGCACTGCTCAGCAGTAATGAAAACATCCCTGTATTACTAACACTGTTTTCAGCACAAATCCAAAACATAACCCATACTAGCTACTATGAAAAAAATTAACTCTATCCCAGACAGAACCAGCACAAATGTCAAGATGGTGCTGAATAATTTTAACCTGAAAATAAAGGAAACTAAACACGCAGGCAACTGAAATCATTGTTTTATTTGGCTTTTCTGCATAATAAAACATTTAGAATTATTTTGGAGATTTTCTTTCATTAAAAGGCTACCAGATAATTTCCAGTATGTTAGAAACCAGAAACTTCCCACAAAATTCAAGCCCAAATTGCAGCACATAAAACAAGACTTTGGTTTTGCTTGTGTTCTCTATGGCTTAGGTTCAGCAAAGTCCAAAACCTCTGTTTAAATGCCTTTGCCACAAAATTTTGTTCCAGTTCAGCATGAGTTTAAATGCTTTGCTGAATTACGGATGACTACAGCTGGAAAAATTACCCAAATAAAATTCCTTGTCATTATGACTGGCAGATTCTGGCAAGAAAAGCCCTAATTCACAGAAGGTAAAAGTAATTCATCTAGTCATTGGCATCTGCATTGCTGCTGTTTTATACTTTTCCTCTGTCCTCTGCAACTTTTCATTAGACTTATAGGAATATTGCCAAGCATTTTTATATGAAAGCTTGTGAAAAATAAGGCATAAGTTTTACATTTTCATATTTTCAGTCTTTGAAAGACAGGTTTTGGATTAAAAATGGCTTTCAGTAAGAATTATCAGATTTTAACATCCCTCTCCTTCTGATAACTTTAATAAAGTGATGCAGAATAACATGCTGAAATTTTTTTCAGCGCACTGGAAAAGAATCTTTTACTGAAATGCTAAAATGTTTTGATAAATATTTTCCACCTGTCTCTATTTATCACTGGTCTTATAGGGATTCAATTTTTTTACACAGAGGAGGTATTGTTTTGGTGTTTTGAGCTGGTGTCATGGAGGTTTTTACATTCGTTCTTCATCACTGTTGTATTTAATAGGAATGGTATCACTTTTGTAATGAATCCAAGATTTAATCTAACCTTTAATTTGTTTCCTAAAATTGAGTGATCCTGGATAAAATATATTAAGAATGAAGCATTACCAGATTTGGCAGTGAATAAAAGGTCATCAAGGGAAAACAATATTCACTTAAATGTGATAGCTTTTTAACATTAATGCCTACCAATTTGTGCTTGCTTTCTTTCTTCTTTTTGTCCTCTCCTTCCACACAGCTTGTGCATGTTTCATGCAGTATTGAAAGTTTCCCATACAACTGTAGGCAAAATTTATTTTTAACAAAAGATTCAATAACAGTGGAGAAACTAATCTATGTGAACAAATTTTATGTCTACTAGTTCAAAAAAATATTCACAAGGTGGAGATAAACCCTCTGTCCTTCAGTGCAGGAATGCAACTTCAGGCAAAAGAAAATAAAAAACAATTTAAAAATAAAGCACATGTTCCATAATCCTTTTAGGCTTTTTGTAACAGCAGACACTATGAGAAATTTGGCACAAATAAAATATGATCAGGGCCGCAAAGGGATAGTTACAGGCTGTTACCACCATGTGTTCAGTGCAGCAAAGTACATTCTCAGCAAGCCAGGTCTTCCACTAGTGTAAATCAGCCAATCACCAGTGACAAATATAGCTACATAAATGCACTAATTAAAAATAAACTTAGTTTGAGAAACACTTTAGTTGACAAAAATAGCTTAGCAGATGACAGCTGGGATACTTATCCCTGTGGGTCAATAATTTGGATGCTTTCCCTCAATGAAATGAAGGAAGTTACAGTGATTTACACCATCTGAGGACCTCACCTGCAGTGTTTAGTGGGAGGTCCAACCATGCAGCCCAGAATCCAAGGCTTTAGGGAAAAACAATCAGTTGTAAAAGTGATGTAAATGTGTAAGGGGTTTAAGTATGTATTGAAATATCAGTTTTCTATCATGATACCAGAGTTTTTATGCCTAAAGGGGCTCACAAACAAGGAAAATGCCTATACCTATGTTTCATTTTCTCAGCATGAAACACACAGATTGTCACCTGTTCAAGCTGCTTAAACTGGCTTAAAATATTTTCCTGGCTAAGGCTAATTTTAACTGGTGTCATTCTGTGGTGCTTTTTGTGTAATGCTTATTCCCAAGATAAAACCCGCAAATAGATAGTGTTCTCTGATTTGAATTAAATCTCATGTGAAAGGAGATTTAGCTTTTGTGAGGATTTCTTGCCTTTACTTTGCCTAGCTGCTAAAATTCCTGTTTCTACATTTTAACACTGTAATTATTTGGGCCTTCTGTTCCCTATCATGCTTACAAAGTAATTATCCTATTCAACTCTGTGCATGTCGGCATACACGTTCATGCACATGTGTGCATACATGAGCCTCTGCCTCTGTGTAGATACTCTTGCTAAGACAAGAAAATTCCCCAGAGAGAATGAAGACCAGATCTCAATGTAAAAGCACAAAACAGCAATCTGCTGTTCTTAAACCACAGCCAGCCTGTGGCTAGAAGTGCAGCAGATGTGCCTAGCAGGTTGTGATCACTAAGTTCCAGAAGCAATGAAAATCTATTAACAGAGAACAGTCAATTACACAGAAGAAACCAGCAGCATCTTTCTGTCTCACACATTCTTACTCTCCTGTACATAAGAGATGTGCTTCATCCTTACTACTGTGGCCAACCCATATTCCCTCTGTAGGTGTCCTGGGAAATGTGTTATGTTTAGTCTCAGCAAGCCTAAGGATTATTTTTCTCATAGATATCTTCAAAATTTATGTAGAATAAGCAGTTCATACACAAAATATGCAATTGTTTTAGTTTGCATTCTCTTTTCTGGCAAACAGGAATACGTTCACTTAATTTCTAATCTCTGTTTTGAAATGCGCTCTGGTAGCTAGCCTCCCAGTTTGCCATTTCTAACAACCATTTGCAAAATCTGGGTTACTTTTATAGCAGCGCAACACCAAGGAACTACATTCTGTTCAAGGTATTGCCTATGATACAGTGATTTTTTCATTCAAAATACACATATGCTTGAATCAAAGAATTGCCTTTTGTGGAGAACCAAAGCAAAAAAGAGATTACTACCTATTTTATCTTTTCAGACCCTTTTTAAAGGGACAAAAGAAGAGGGATATGTGTATAAATGTATGAAAATAAGCATATGAATATAATTTGCAAACTTTCTTTGAAAAATTCAAGCAATTTCTCTGTTAACTGGTGGAATGGCCAAATGCCTTGCTCAAAGAGAAATACATTCTCATAGCATATGGTCAGTGTGGGTACTTAATACATAAATAATATGTATTTAGTTACTTTCTAAGCATATGTACAGTGCTCTTCACATTGCAGAGACAGGATGAATCAATAGTGTGTTACAGTAGCTGTCCTGCTAATAGAGATTATCCTTCCTATTAAGTCCTGTTGTCATTCTCACTAAGAAACTCTGAAAGGCTGTTGTGAACAGCAGGGGCTGAATTACAGAAAAAAAAAAATATTATCAACCTAGCTCAAAGCTAGTAGTACAGGGAAGATTATTGTCCTGAGATTTAACCTCATCTTTGTACACCTGCAAGACCTGAATAATTTAAGTAAAGCCCTGCTATCTGGATTTTTTTTTTTAAGTTATCCTTTACACTGGACCTGGTGTAACTATGAATATGTAGAGGTGCATGACTCTCCCACTCTATGCAAATCACTGGGTAGAAAGTGCATGGAGAGGATATTATTGTGGAAGAATTTAAATTTTCAAGGGAAAACTGGGGAATTTCCATTATGCTCAAGCAAATTTGTCCAAATGAAAGCATCGCCTAAGTAATGTTTGAATAGTGTATAAATTAAACCATGAAAGCATCTAGCCACTCATTTTAATTGCTGAAGTGCCTCAAGGGGGTTACATTAGATGAACAAGGGCCCTTGGAAGGATCATAATATCTCTCATGGGCAATACTGATAGCTAAGAATACAGCAGCAATTGCTTTTACAACTCACAGAGGAACAAAGTTCAGATAGAGATACAACAAATAAACTATTCTTCATGTTGATAAGAAGATCTTAGAAGTCAAACACTACACAGATGTGCATTACGTGAAATGGGGAAAATTACCTGTAACGTAAATCTCAGTTTTGCATTTCCTCTCGGAGTAAAAGGCTGCGGTTCAAACACTGGTCTGATGATAGTCTACAAGGCAGTAGCAAAAACTGTTTTCCTTTTGATGTATAGCTGCAGCAGCAAAATAACTGATTTTATTAATTACTAGCTAAAAAGCTGCTGTGTAGGCTTTTTTGTCTTTATAGCCATCTGGTTCAAGATGAAGATAAAAAGTAGTAGAAAGTTATTGAAAAATGAAACCATTTCAAAAGATGCAAGTAATCTAAAATGAAAAAATGCAATGGTGGACATTAAACAGCAATTTCCAGAAGCAGCTAACTTAACACAAGACATTTATTGCACTAGGCCAAACAGAGCCAGAATTTATAAAAAGGATTTTTTTTGGTACTTCTTACAATAAATACTATGCACAATGTTGAGTCAGGTTAATATTCATAATAGGATCACTTTAAAAAGAAACTCCATCAAATAGGTTTGTGGGTCCAGCCACAGTGTTTACTTATTACTGACCTATAGAGTCATTATGCATGATTAAATCTGTACGGCCAGACACCACCTTTGGCTATGCATTAGCAACAACCTCTGACTTCATTAAAAGTATCATTTTCTCATCCCAGGGTATAATTCAGCCAAAAAAGAATGCACAGCCAAAAGTGTGTTCTTAGCATCTTTTAAAATCAGAATGTGACATATAGAAATACGGCTGTGGGAAGAAATGTGGGAACAAATACACATCAGTCTGTAAATCACTATTATCACATCCTGTGACATGATTGCTTAAATCTGTCAAAAATCAAGCTATGTTTTCTCACATTTAAAGGCAGATGTTAGGATTACAAGGAAAATTTCTTGTCTACTGACTTATGAAGGAACTGACCTGTATTCATGACAAACAGAGGAGAAAAAATGTAAATGATAAAACCTAGATGTCTCACACCTGCAAAGCATTGCAATTCTATCATAGCATTTACAACAGTAAGTAATATGAATCATATTTTCCACATCTGCTTTATGAGTTTCAGATCCTATTTCGTCTGATTGCTTTGCTATTACTTGCATCGTCTCTCCTAGTAGGGATGGTTAAGAGCTCCAGCAGCTTTCAAGGGCCTGTCTGAATGGGTGCCCTACAATCACAAAGCTTGAGCTGGGTTTACCAAAAATCCCATATATGTGTATTTTTCCTCTCCATAAGCAGGGTGTCATAGCAGGTTTTTTGCAATTTCCTCTGCTTTTAAGGTGACTCAGAAAAGGTACTTGCTGCTTGACTTCAGGAATGTTGTACAGTGTAAGGGAATCTGGGATTAAACATCAGAGCAAAGCTGATAAATTCCAGGAATCCCAGGATGAACAAATTGGGTAAGTGGTTGAATACATCATATGGATGTAAGATGGTGTGTCACTGTGGTATTGCTCAGGGGCCTTCCACAGAGCACAGGAATACCTATCAGTGTAGACATATGTACTTAAGAAACCTTGGATTGACAGTGTTCCTGACCAGTTTGCATGGAGTTTATAAAATTCACAGGGGTATGTCATTATTCCTAAGCTCCATCAGGGTGAAGGACACCACCACTCTAACAGCTGTGCTGGTGTAAAATGTTTACAGAATGAACCACAGCAAAAAGGCAGGAAAACAGTACAAGAGTGGAGATAGCCTCGTACAGAGCTGCAGTGCGGTGGGACTGGGGGAAGCCCCAGCCAATTACTTGATGAGGATTGTTGTGTTGTTCATGCCTAGTTGTTCATGTCTAGTTCCAGACGTGCTTTTATCTCCAACACTTGCTAAACATGCCTGGTCAGGGACTCTGAAACTCTTCCTCTCTTCCTAAATCTGCTAGATTCACTGTGCAACAACAGGAGGTCCTCTCATCTCTCTGTGCAACAGTTTCCTATTCACACATTGGAGGTCATATTTCCATAACTCACAAAGGCATTGCAGAGACAAACTCATCAGTATTTGTGAGACCATCAAATAGTGTAGTTATTAATTTGCTAGTACATAAGCAAAGCACAAGATCTGGGTTTCCATCCACTGCCTCAGTTGAAGTATAACAGCTGTGATGCATCTCATCTAGGGAAGTGAGAATAAAGTTCACAAAAGGTTTGTAAGCATCCAGGGCTTTAAAGAACATATCTCTATTATTTATGTGCTTTTCTCTTTTCACATACAATAGCTTTCAAGGTTTAATGTCTGATAACAACAAGCAATTGCATGTCACTTACATTGTGTGATATGGGATTAATTCATGCTGTTTAAACAAAGTTTTCACTGTTTCTGAGATGCTCCCTCTTCTCCTACCTTCCCATCTCTCAGAGGAATATTTGCTTTTCTCAGGAGTCAAAACAGAAGGATGAAAAATGAGAAGACATTACTTTAAAATAGATAGTATATCAGAAGAGATTATTTGCACAACACAGGAGGTACCGAGTCAAGAGACTGGAATTGTCAACCCCACATCAACAGAAAAACTTCCAGAAGAAAAGTAATTGATAATCACGCATCCTGAGTGGGTTAAATTGCTTTATTTATAGACACCATGCATGCCAATTGGGAAGGCTTAAAAGTAGGGCCAAAGCTAAAAGTCGTAAAGTGAAAGTGACAGTAAGCAATTCAAATTTTCTTGTAATCTTTATGCTATGCTTAACTACTAGAGAGAAGTGGGTAATGAATTATCCATGTTTTTAAACTACTTGTTGGTTATTGAGCTGGCTAGTTTTACAGCCTATCTAGCACACTTAGGTGTCTGACAAAAATATGGATCAAATGTAGCACCAGTTTCTGGAACTCTCTCTCCCTCATCCTTTCGTGGTCACTCTCCAGCTCTTGTGTTTAAGAGACACTATTCTAATTCCTTGCTGCTATATCCAGTTGCATTGACAGCAAGGCAAGTATTGCACTTAAAAATGACATAGTTAGACTACCACCTAGATTAGTGGTAAAACAGGTTCCGATCTAGAATCAGCTGGGAATCCTACAGTGGAAGTTGCAATTAAACTTTATGTTGTCATTGTATACTGTGATGGGTTTCTTTTGTACTAGTATTATTTTCAGTTTCAAGTTATTAGTGTAGTTACCACTTGTTTACTCAAGGTCTTCTATTCAAACCCCTTTTAGACATAGGTAGTGAGAAATACTAGTGAACAAGGCCCCAGACTAGGACCATTGGTATAATTTGCGTATTAATTCTCTACCCTGCAATGTAGAGCTGTTTGATAGAAAAGGCATTAGATGTGATCTGTCATTGGCTTGGTTTTATGAAACAAATTTAAGAGATTTTGAAAATTAAACTTCAACTCTCCCTTACACTCTCTCTCTTTTCTCCTTTTCTACTTAATGGAGATGGGTAAAAATCAAACTTTATTTTTAAAACTCCTAAATACTACATTTGAAATGTATGGACATCCCAGAATAGGTTTCCATATTAGGTCTTACCTAACTTGCTGATTTTCACATGTCTCTGATGATGCCAAGCCAAGCTGTATGGGATGTCCTGTGGAAAAGTTCTCATGTAAAAAGACAAACACTTTCTTTTTGTCCTTAACCATCACTTATTAAAACCTTTCCTGAAACAGAATTATAGAAGCTTTACTGCTGTTATAGAGCTTGCCACCTTGTCATTTAATGATACTGATAATTAATACTGTTAATACTATGCCATGGATGTGTTTTGGGATGAAAATGCATGACATCAGAGAGTTCTATGCTTAAAGCATGCTTTCATATGGGTTAGATATCTAAAAAAAAAAAAAAAAAAAAGAAAAAAAGATAATCTAGATGCTTCTTTCAGGGAAAAAGAGATTTTATTATTATTTTCCATCTCCCTTTTTTGTTTTTATTTTGAAATCTTAATGAGTTGTTCATCCTTTTGCACTGGAAAAATACCAAGCTGGAAATGTGTACTGCAGTTTCCTACTACTTATAGTCAGAAGCAGTTCACAGACAGGAAGAAGTGCTTATGAAACTTGAATGTGATTTCTTAAGCTTTGGAGAAATTAAAAATATATTTAAAGCAAACACACTGCAGAGTTTGAGATACATAATTTCCAATGACTTGTAGTCTTCTGAGATCTGGTGATTCAAGCTTGGAGGGTGGAGAAGAGGAAGGGGCAAAGCAGCAAGCTTAATCATCCACAACTTAAATCTTCTTTGTGAAATTAATCTGCATGAACCAATATATCATATGAGCATTTAATGTTCATTTTAGTATGTGCAAACTAAAGGCCCTAGGAATTTGATCTCCAGCCTAACACAGAAATTGATCAGTTGCAGCCAGTTTAGCCCAAAAGGCAAAGAAGGTAGTTCAGAAAGAGTGTTTGAGTCAGATGGCTTTATAGGAAGGAAGTACCAACCCCAAAGAAACCAAATTGTGGCTTATCTTCTGATGTCAGGCACAGACACAATGCCAAAAGGCAAGTCTCCTCAACTAGCAAATCAAGACTCTTCCTCATGGTGCTCTTTCCAAACCATACGCTAATACCTGTCACCTATTATTTCACCAGGGTCTGTTTCCCAGCAACAAGAAATACTTGCCTGCAGAATAGCAACCCTACATCTGCTGGTAAAGATCACAACCCTCTGAGAGACAGACAGTATTTCTCTAAGAAACTGAATTTTTCCCTTCTGTGCAACATTCATGAGCCCTTCCTTTGTGCTAAGTAGGCATGGATTGAGCATCAATCTACAAAGAAGAGCCAGCAAACCTGCAAAGGAGCCAGACAGCACAAGAAGTTGGATCCTGAAGACTTTTGTGCATGGTGTTTGTGAAGTCTGATAGAAGGTCACAGAAATAGCTGAGGTGGCATACAGCTAATAATAAGTGTCTGTAGATTTTACATTTCTTCCCTGCACCCTATACTGCTCTGTCCCCACACACAGAGAAATATTAACAGAATGGTCAGAAAAGACACAATGGTTTCACTGTTGTTTTTTTTAACTTTTTAATCAACATATTAAGATGAAATAAACACAAACTTTGCTTTTTTATTATTTATGTTTATCTAATACATTAAATCAAGTATGAAGATCATTATTCCTCTGTAGCTGTTTTTAAGTACAGCAAAGGAAAATAACTCTCTTAAAGTGGAAGAAGAAAAAGGAATTACCCCTAATCATCTTATGCATATCTTAAATAATGCAATTCAGAATTCAGTTCTATTAATCTCCACTTTTAAAAGTCACGATAACATGCAAAACATTACAAAACAGTGCATCTTCATAAGCAATGCTGTTATTCTGTCAACAGATTTGCAGTCTCAGAAGACAACCAACCAGAGAAGAGATAGTTTTCTTCAGCTTAAAAGATTTTGGCTGCAATGCACTTATTCTGGTATTGCATGTGATGACAAAGCAAGCTGGTTTTTTTTAAAAAAAAAAAGAAAAAAAATATGGCTTTAAATCTGCAACAATGGAAAGAAAAAGGACATAGAAAAAAGGGCTTGTTAACTTTTAAGTGAAACTGGATGCCAAATTTCATTGAAGCACTACTTTATAATCAGACCCTTGTTCCCTGATCCAAAAACTGACAGTGACTATATCTAACAGTAGTGTACAGACTAACAAGAAAATCTGGGCCAAAATTTGCTATCTCTGTGGCAGGAATTTCAGCCCAGAATTTGATTAGAAACCCATTGGAGTGCTGCAGTTTTTAGTAATAAGCAAAAGTTGAGTTACTTTTATTTATTTGCAAATCTGTTAGTGGATCACTCAGCTACCTTCTCTTCTCACAAAAGCAAACTTAGGAAGGTTGTGATTATCAAGCTCCCATAACAGAGTTAAAAAAGAGTTAATATACAGAAGTCACAGTTTAGAAAAATCTTTTTTTTTCCCATTTTTGGAATAGGTGAGTACTGTTACAAATCTCTTTATTTCTTTTGTGCAGACATTTCCCCATTAAATCCTTTTCCATGTATACAGATATTTTACTGAATAAAGTTTGACACATATTTCCAGTGGATTTCAGGTCACCTCCTAGGTTTCAGAAAAAAAAGTATGATTTTTTTTTTTCAGTCAGAAGCCCAAAAATATGATTGAACCAAGCTATCATACTGCATTACAGCTACTTTCATTACCACTGAACCTGTCATCTGCTGCAGTGCCCTGTGACCATAGGAAGCAGCAGGCAGTGCCCTGTCTTAAATTCTTACAAGAATTAGAATTAACAAACAATGAACGTCTCCAAGCTTCTGTATATTTCAGACTTTAAATAAAGAAGAGATCAAAGTGGGGAGGGGTGGGGAACCTTGAGCAGATAACCTTCAGATAACTTCTTAATAAAAAGGCAGAAAACATCATCTAGCCTTAGAAATACTGTCAGATAAAAAACAGCTAACTGAGTGCTAGCTATGTGCAGAGTTTACAGAGAAACAGCACCCATATTGCTAATTACTTGGTGATGGGTTATATTCATAAGAGCTCGTTTGAGCTTCTCTGCCATGGTAGGTTCTGTAGTTGTTGCTAATAAGTGAACAGCTTTTGAATTAATATCTCTGAGACTGAGAAGTACCCGGGGGAATCTTCTGACCTAGCAATGCTAAAACTGCAGCTGTGAAAATGTGTGGATAGCAGCACACATGATATTTCAACATGTGAAATGGTGTGTGTGCTTATGCATAGGGGGAGGGCACCTGTTCTAAGGGTACATGTGTGTCTTTGGAGGAGGTACCCACAGACATAGTTGAAATGTATCAGGCTTAAAGGAGGAAAATATCACAAGACAATGACTGACCCATCCACTGTCAGTTGCAGGCTATTGTTATATAAAACTCAATTGTTTTCAAAATTTGCTTTTTACCTTGTTTTTCTTGTTTTGTCTTTGGGCATATTTTTCTGTTCATGTTGCTTCAGTGATCTTTTGAATTGTGTTATTGTTTTAAAAGACATTTCAACAAAAAGTAAAACACCATCTGCCAAAAGTTCCTGTAATTTGTTTTACAACTATACAGCAGTATGTTGAGGTGTGTGGGGGCTCTTTCTTGTTCCCAGAAATACTGTTTGCTCTTGCAAAATTACAGTCTGTTAGATAGTTATTGTACTTTTATGGAGTTTTTTCTTCCAGATAACACATGCTATCAAAGACCTTTTTTTTCTTCCTTTTCTTTTTTACTTGCACACCACTTTTTAAAACAACCTTTTGTCCCATATTAAACTTATGGAGCACTTTAAGACCAGCTGTTGCTGACTGCCTGTTTTCCTCCACCTCCTAATGGAAATGATGCTTTCTATCATACAGAAATACTTTGTACTTTTTTTAGCAAACATACTCCATGGATTTTTGAAGCATTCTTCACTTAATATTAGGTTCATATTTTCTTACTAATGACACTCAAAGTTTTGCACTTCTGATGTAGAAGTCTACTACATTTTTTAAGAAAATAATGAATATGTGCACACCTAACACAGTAAAGATCACCATTTCTTCATTTCAGGTTGATAGCAACCCATTGATAATTTTCTCTGACTATGGTTTTTCACCCAGATCATAAATTCCCATGTTATGCAAGATTCTTACTTCAGTTTATATATACATCTCAAATAATTATCTCTTATTAGCTAAATCAGCTATTCTGTAACGGAAGAAAACCAGATTGGTTAGACAAGATGTGTATTGACAAATCATGTTGTAGGTTTCTCGTAACCTTGTTATTCTCCAGATTTTACACTCTCATAAGAAGAAATATTTCATTGTCTTGGATTCATCACTTGCTGTGTCTGATAGCTCTCTTTGGTCCATTTTCCTCTCGAGTATGTGTTCATATTCCCCATTTCATGGGACTAGCTTATGTATTCTGCACCTTAATAGTTTAAATTAAGTGTTCTAATGATTCTGCAGTTTAAAAACAAGGGCAATATACTTTTAATTTCTTATTAGTATTTGATAAGAATCTAAAAATACATTATTTTAATGAATTCAAGGCTTTCCTTTAAAACCATAAATGTCAGAGTTATTCTAGGGTGATTTTTTTGTTGTTGTTTGCTGTTTGATTAAAAAAAATGAGACCTGATATTTGCACTTAAATTGCTTCTGTGCAGGAGCTGAGCATTGTACACTAAGAGATACATGACAAGGTCCAACTCAGGTAGCCAAGATTCAGATCTGCTTGTGGTACATGGCCATTACCTTTTCTTATTAAGACAGCAGTCCTTCCTCTGAGATCATCAGTTCAATGTGCAAGAATTATTTAAGAACAGACTCACTGTAGAAAGTTTTGTTCTTCTACCATGTTTTTTATTCACCTTTCTTATAAATAAAGACAAGACAAAATGATAGAAACAAATCCATACACAAGCATGCACATATTCCAAAGATGATTTTCCTTTTTAGCATTTGTTTACAACCTTGTCCATGACTTCTTTGCCTCACTCCATATATGTATAATACAGTATAAATATAATTTTTTAAAAAATAACTCTTCCTTATTGTTACAAATCATCAACATTTTACAAAGGGGATTTATCCGTTGCATGGATTACATGTTTTCCTAACCAGTCTACCACCCACAGTATTATTAGCAGCACCCAAGAAACACGGATGATTGAATATACAAGAGACAATTATTTGAAAGTTAAAAAATTTAAGACCTGCATACTAAAGACCTTAATTGGTGATGGCATTTGACAGTATGCTGGTAGTTTGAACTCATTAAGTGCAACTGATGGTATCAGTCTTTTTTCTCTCAATATCTACTTCTCATGTTGCAAAAATTGTTCCTTGTTCAGGCAGAAAGTATCTTCATCATATAGATTTGAAGTGACTGTGCAAAGGTAGATCACAATCAGTCATTTTGCTATGCCACTATTATTGCCATCTTTACTTCTGCAAATCATCAGGATTTACTCAGAAATAAAATCCCTACCATTCAGGCTGGATATTCTTTTCTGTAAGCAATCTGAACAGCCAGGAAATAATACTGGGGTGGGAGTACTGTTAATGCTTACAAAGAATATGTGTCAAGCAGGTCTTATGTGGCCACAGAATATGATACACATCATGATAAAAAATTATGTTTAATCTGAAGGAGAGTAGGGAGGGACAGGAGAAAATCTTGTTGACTCTGGAGATTTTGTCTTCCGTGTTATAAAAAATGTGTATCAAAAAGCAAAGTACATAGTAAGCTGTATATAGGTGGAGAGTTCCTCTTTTTTTTTTTTTTTTTCTCCTCAGCTCTCAGCATCCAGACCAGTGACAACTTTGCTTGTATTAGGACTTGATAGGAAACAGAATGGGACTTCCGTATCTGCCCCAATTTAATAAAAGTCTGGTTTCTAAATCATGTTAGTCCAGTTTTGAAAAACATTAATGCTTTGTATATCAGCCCTTTTATCTTCTGATATTTTAAAACTATAAATAGTACTTTGGACACACACTGAATCTCAGGGCTTTGAATTTTACCTTTTTTGCAACAATAATAAAATACAGACACCATTCAGGTTGCCTGAATACATAAAAGCTACAATAAGTAAATCAATCTAAACAAGCAAGTTGAACTTACTTTTATACTGCATCTTCAGTTATTTCTGGTGGCTTAAAGAGCCTAAAGCTTCATTAAGCGGTGGAACAATAAGCTTAAAGGGTCCACTATAAAGAAAGTGAAACTTCTGGAAAGTGACTTTGTGGAAAATAAGACTGGGAAAAAGAGATAGTTGGGATCAGAAGAATGCATGCCACTGTATTTAGTAACACACATTGCAGGAGTTAAAAACCTCTACAGGTAGTCATTTAGTGTAAGAAGAACATAACTAAATTGCACAACTCTCCATTAGTTTCAAGGCAAATATTAAAGCTGGGCCTTCAGCAGGAAGGATTCAGAAACAATGAGTTAAGATGTGTATTCAGAGTGATCTGAAGCAAAATACTATGGTGTTCCAGATGCAGGGGCAGAGAATGCTGTTAAAATAACCATCTCTGATGTTCAAAAAGCAAGCTCTGTCTGAAAGAATTTTGTAGAATTTTGTTATCATTTTATAAATTAATATTGTAACCAAATTAGCAAAATTTAAAACTGTAAAATGTGACAAAATATTAAAACCTAATATTTGAAACCAGTCTTAACACATTAAAGAATGCAGAAAGCTTAAAACAAGAATTCACATGCAAAGACTACTGCTGCCTTATCCTTCCCAGAAAACTAGAGGACAGGGAGTCACTAGTCCTGAAACTCTTGTCAACTCAGAATGAAGGGAGAGTATAAACAGAATGAAACTTTGGCCATTTTTAAGAAAAAGATGAAACCTACTCCAACACACACTCCTGAGCAAGAACTGAGCAGTGACAAGAAGAAAACAGATTTTATCTGTTTTTGTCACTTATCTGTGCATAAATATCACAGCAAGATTGCTGAAAGGATACTCCACACTAATAGTCAGATTTCAGTGTCTAAAATAAAGATTGACATGAAAGAGTTAGCTCTTTCTCCTCGCCCTCTCTCAGTCTCTCAGGCGCAAAAATCAAACCTTGATGTGCAGGTTTTACAATGAATAAGTAACATAATTACCAAGGTGTGTCATATTGCCTTCCAAACGTCACAGCAGCTCTCCTAGCACTTCCATCTGCCTTTTCTCCATGCCTAGGAGCCAAGTGGGAGAGGAGGTCAGCCTGACACCACTGGTCATGACTGACAGCTGCCTGCTGAGGTTGATCCACAGGCTCCAGTTTTCATTGAAAAACAGGGAAACCATGATCACTTCAGATGCCTGTAGATCAATTATCTTTTCCTATTGGACTTGCAGGAGGAGAGGCCACAAGAGCCACAGTACCAGAGCAGCCGCACAGCAGCAGTCTGAGAGTCCTTCATCAATAGTTATGAGCACTTCTAACCCCTAAGTTTACAGACCCAGAGTTAGAGCATTTACAACATTTCCAAAGCCATTTATTTCTCTTAGGTATTTATTATGAGTTCCAAGTAGTCTTCTTACCTCTATAAAAGGCTAAGCTTTTTTTAAAAATCCTGACAAATTCTTAAGCTCATTAGCATTTCAGGACAACCTTATCTACTTTTAAATGTAACACAATAACTACATCTATCATTCAACCTACCACCTGTTCGATAGTGAAGTATGACAAGTTCTAAGATTATTTCAAAAGAAATGAGAAGTCATACTGAGTGCATGAAATAAATACTAGTGTCTATTTGGGCAACAACCTTCTGCATGTGCTTCAGCATGTAAATTCGTAGCTCTGCTTCTTAGTCTCTCCTCTATCCTTTTTGTCTCTTTTCTATAGATTGTAAGCTTTTCATGTATTAATCCATTGATTAGTTCACATTCATTATGCTGCCTAGCAGAGGAAAGGCCAAATATCTGCATCAGATTGTAGGGAAAAATCTAATAAAAATGGCTAGTAAAAGCAACAGTTGTAGTAATGGTACCTATATTCACCATCAAGTTTACTGATGTTCTGCTACACCGGTGGACCTCTACAAAACCTTCTACCAGATTTACCCACTTTAAAATTACAAAGATCATAGCATTAATCTTGTCTAACCTACCACTTAAAACAGGCTATTGAGTTTCAGCCAACAATTTCCACAGCGCACACAATTTCTGGTTGTTTCATGGACAAGTGTCTATCTTGTTTCATCAAATTCTTCTTGTTTACAAAATGTAAACAGCCTCATATACTTGCTCAGCAAGAGGGCTTTTGAACTGTTTTTGAATAGTTTTTGTTAACTTGAGATCAGGATATTCCAATTCATTGTTTGCAAGCATTTGGATCATTTTCATTCCAGGATGCATCTGAGTGTATAACTTTTGTTTTAACTTCTGCTGTTTTTAAAAGCTTATGCAATTCTGTCAGAGTTGCATCTATTTTACAGCATTACAATGTACATGCAAAGGAATCACCTTATAGCTCTGTTTCCAAATTAAAATATAAATTCTGTGAACACACATATGCATAGGTACAAAGAAAACATTCAAACAGTATTCACAGACAAGAAGCATCTGTGCCTAATGTAAGCACAAAGGGGGTGTTTCACAGCAGTTCCATTCACAACCAGCTTGTTGCTGCAGTTAGAAATGCTTAGAACAACACTATACGAATTCAGTAACTTTCAAGGACCAGAACTGGAAACTTGCACAGAACACTAGATATAACCTGGAAGGCAAGGGTGCCTAATTTTTTAGGGTGCCAACTAGGATTCTTACTATGCCATCATTATTATTATTTATGGCAAGGCTGGACTGGATTTACCTTAATAGAAGTCAAAACAGTTCTACAGTTATTTACTAATTCAAGATCTGTACCAAGCATTTCAAAAGGCTAATCAAACAGAGGAAAACCACTAGCAACCCATGGCTGGCTACTAAATACTTTTAGCTACTGCAGGAAGTTCCTTATAATATCCTGCCACGCAAAGGAGGGAAATTCTGACATACTCCTTTTTCTCTGACTTGGTGAACTCCTTTCCAGCCACTACAGAATCATTTTCCCTGTCATAAATTATATAACTAGGGTGTAAAAACTGTTTAAAGAACTTTTTTTACTTTTTCCCTAATCACACTCAGCAACAGACATTTTTTCAAAGTAAGAGTTGGACAGAGACACTGGAGGTGCTCCCCACTTTGTCCCTATACCCTTTCTGTGTTTTCATATCAAACTCTGGACTTTTCTTCCCTCTGATGTATAAATAAAAGGACATAACCATATTTTGTGAATTGTTGTAAATATGTTGCAAGGATCATAAAAAAAGAAACAAAGTAAAGACAGATTGTAAAACAGGTTTAGTGAGGAATAAAAGGGGGAGGTAAAAGTATATAAAACACAAATTATGGATCTGTGGTGACTGATATGGAATCTGACTCAGTGCACAGTGATTACAAGCTGATCTGACACAAAGAACACAATGATAGTCTATTCCTTACTTCAGGCTGAATTAAAATTTCTTCATGGTTTTTTTAGTTGTCCATAGACATTATTTGCTTTTGTTGCTTAACTCTAGATGTCATTTATTTTAATGCTTTATTTTTCTGCGTACTCTCATTTCAAGTTCCCATCTGTAAATAATACTGCTGCTACTGTGAAAAATACTGTTCCAAATCTCTGATTTTTCCTCTTTTTTCTTGGAAAGACTTTAAGCATCCACATAAGCACTGCAGATAACTGATCTTAAATTCTCCTGAGAAAAGTTCTTCTCATGAGTTTCTCAATTCTTTCTAGGTTCAGACAGGTAATAAGATAGTGTGACAATCACTGTGATTTGTACTAACTTGGATTAACTGAAGAAGAATAGAAGGAAAAGCTACAGTGCAATTGATTAGAGAAACCCTCGTGGCATCTCTGAAAGTAAATGGTTACTAGCTCATGGGAACTGGTATAAGCATATCGTAGGCTTTTCTGTAATTGAAAAGACTCCCCTCTACAGTGACAAATTTAGATCGCTTTTTCTATGATACCTTACAGCTGTGAGCCCATTTATGTCAAGTCGAGGAACCTATTTATCAGTCCAAAGAACCAAATTCCTATTTATATTTTCATGACTGGGTGGCTGAACTACCAGCTGCTGTTTCAATCTTTTCTTTCTTAATCAGTACCTGAGATCTTGGAAAGGCATTTAGAATAACAATGTTCTTAAAGTACAATGAGGAGAGAAAAGAAGTCTTGTCAGTCTGAGGAATGAGAAGTGTTCCTCTCCACTATGAGCTTGAAAAATATGGAGATGAGAATTGCTTTCTGTGGATTTAAAAAACAATCATGTTCTTTCTCTATCACTGAAGTTCTTTGTTATTATTCATATATATTATTTATACATTCTTCTGCAAAAATGAGTTATATACTATGTGGAAGTTAAGGTGAGTTTTATATTTTATGTCTATTTCTGAGATAGAAGACTCCTTTTACTGGCTTCAGTTACAGTCTCTCCTCCTGATCCTAACAGTTTTTCCAAAGCAACACTCACACCCATGGTTAAGACTGTACTATTATTATTCACTGCAATAGCATTTAGAAGCTGAATCAGAAGCTATGTGGTCAAACATGTTGCAAGCCTATTGTTAAAAGACTCTGACTGTGCAGAAGGCTCAGTGGCCAGCTTCAGCAAGATCAGGGACAATGTGGCTTCGTTCTCTTATTCTCATGCTGGTCCCTCTAGGTGCTGTTGTTAGTTTTAGCTTTTCACTTTCTTTAGACACACATTTTATTTTGGATGCTTAATCACTGTTAATCAACATTGTTAGCAAGTAGTTATTTTAAACCGTTTTCTGCAGAGCATCCCTTATAATTGGTTATCATCTTCTTTTTCACCAACTGGCTGAATTTTATTCATTTTAATTTGGAGGCCAGAGCAGCTGAAGCTGAACATATAAATCAGTTAATGCTGTCACCAGCTTCTTTAGGAAACAAAACATAACACAATTCTGTTTTATTTTTGCCATGTTTGAGTAAAACTAACAAATGTTCTTCATTGTTTACATTGCTTTCATCTTCCTCAGCTGTTAACAAAAGCACAAAACTAAATGGATCCACTACCAGGATTCAGAAAACAGCACAATGGGTAAAAGTTTAAGAAATCTGTCTCTCATATTAGCCTAAAGGACAGAAAATCCTTGGCATATCACTTTACTTCTTTGTAACTCAGTGACCCTAAGTAATTATTCTTTCTTACAAACACTTTCATACCTAAGTGGAGTAGTAATATATATTGTAAAGAAATTGTTCTGCTCTGCTATTATTAAGAGCTGAGAGATACTACTTTAGAATCCTTCTGGTCACATACAAGAATTTCTTTCTAATAAAATTTTCCCATAACTAATGCGGTTATCAAATATTAAAGCAGGACTGAATCAAAAAGACTTTCTGCTTGTTGGAAGAAAAATAAAAATACATTAAATTAACTGCTAAGTAGCCTTATTAATAGGAAACATCTGTTAAAATAATGTGCATGCACACTATGTGCCCTGTCTTGTTTGTTCTATATTGTTCTCCATTCCACAGCTTGGAAGCCATTTACTGACAAGGAATTACTGATTTTTTTCATCTTAATGCATTTGGTAAATCAGAGACAGCATTTTGCAAATTTTGGGCCTTGATTTTTATTTGCATATAAAAAGAACCATGTTAAAAGAACACATTAATGCTGTAAAAGCAAGCACTTGAACCTGGGAAGTAAAAAATGGAAAGTTGTGTCCCCACAGAAGAAGGTCTTGTATCTTGTAGTAGCAGTAGTAATAGTAGTAGTAGCAGTAGTAGTAGTAATAATAATACTGGACAAAATACGATACTCTTCCTAGTTCTGTGCTAAGAACTGTTGAACTGCTTTTTCTGTATTTTTCAGTTTTTGGGGGAGGGTTTTGACCATTTAGCCTGGGGTACCAAATTGAATACTTCAATCAAAATGGATGAAGTTTTTCAAAGTGAAAACAGTAAAAAAAGCATCTTGTAATGGGTGAAACAATCTTAATGCTAATCTCTTTTTCATTAAATGGTTGTGAAAAGCCAAATGCGCTTTGAAAGTCAAGTCAAAAGACTGATAATAACACTTCACTGTCATCCAATAATCTCATCACAATCATTAGTGAAGTATATTTCACATAAAGCCTGGAAATGAGAATGCTGTTTCCTCACCTTAATATTAGGGCACTGGCACACAAAAAATTGCAGAGAAACTTTCTGACAGAAGTGGAAACATAGTCCAGATAAACTCACTCAGTATTAGAGCCACAAGACACCATTGCCTTAATAAAAGCACAAGGCTAGATAGTCATTTAAAAGATATAGAAAGTCAAGCTGAGAAAGTTGAAATTAAATCTGAAATTATGAAAGCCAGATAAAAGCTTTTCAGCTGGTGTGACACAGGCTAAATGGAACTTGGAGAGGAAAATTGAAAGAACAGAGACTTGTAGGAAAACTAAGTATGTAGGATTGCTGACAATTCCTACAGGTAAGGGGGAAGAAGTCCGAGAGGGATTCAGAGAGAAATATTAGATATTGATGAGGAAAATTGTTCTTGCTATAAGAAATACTGTCATGAGAACTCCCACCAGAGACTGAGGGAACAGAAATTAAGTATGTCTAATAACTGAAGTAAAGGCAACTACATATAGACTCTGCTCTCATGTGGGGACAGATCATCACCAATTGCAGGTACAGAAAGCTCCAGGTAACCCTATTCAGGAAAACACTTTTCATGATACTGTTAATCTTCATTCTGCAGAGCTGTACAGTGAGAAGTCAGTGAGGTGCCTGGACAATGCTGTTTCTCTAGCTCAGAAAGGAAATGCTGGTTTTTGGCAAAGCAACCTGCAGCAAAATCACAAATTACTGCCTGTAAGTTAGACATCACCTAAAGCACTTCAGTAGAGGGTTTCCCCCTTCATTGGACACATGGCAAAATTACAAATGTGCCCATAATTAGCATAAATCAAACATAACTCACCTGTAGTCACTGGAAATTCAGGGGTGAAAGAACTGTGTACAAGAAGATTTTAGCTTAGTTTAGGGTTCTCCATGGATGACCTGTCTGAAATTATCCTTTTTAAGAAAATGGAAATTTTAACATCCAAGGTTTAGCCCTCTTGCATGACTGCAGTAGAATAATAATTAATTTTAAAACCAGAAGACTCTAAGCACAAGCAAAATAGACTCATAAGCCTGACCTTTAAGCTCCAAATTATGTTGCTTTACATGGATTGCTACAAAGAACTTTCCTTCACATTTGGCAAAATACTTGGTAAAACACAATCTAGAGAAGATAATATGTGATAAAAATGTATTTTTGGTACATTTTTCATCTAAAGCAAAAAGATTTTTTCTCCTTTTGCAACAATTGGACCATTTGTTACAATGAGAACTATTTTAGCCTCTTTCAAGAAATGAGACTTCAGGTAATCATGAACAACATTTTCCAAATAAAATCCCAGGTGGGAAAGCTTTAAAAAAAATACTGAAGACAAAGTTTATTCCATGAACAGGAGGACCAACAGAGCTTGTATTTCAGAGGATTTGAGGACATCTTTTCATGGTCTGCTCCAGAAAAACCTCACTCTCATTCTGCACCATGTCTCCATAGACCACCTCTCCCTCCTGCAATTTACCTCCACCACATATTTTTTTGAGCAATCACCTTCCATCCACACTCCCCATGGCTGGGTCTGTCTCTGCTCACTCTGTGAGCGAGCAACCTGGTGGGCCAGTGGGTCCCCTTATGGCCTTTGCTTCGTTGGAGCAAGGTTTGTGTCTCTAACCTTTAACCTCCATGTAGCCCAAAACTTGTTGGAACTTGGTATTCCTGAGGTTTATGTGCTCAACACAACTGCAAAAGTCTAATTTTCTTTGGAAACCAGGCTAGAGTCAAGTTTTTGTTGGGCTGCAGCAGGAATACAGCTTGGCAGTAAAAAGGTAAAGATCCATCATTGGAAACCTCTTGCAGATTATAGGATCACCTCAGTCAGTTGACTTCCTAGTGGAGAAGAGGACCACATCATAGAAAGTGCTTCTGACAAATGACTTTCCATATCCTACATGCAGAACTGTTCCAAGAAGCCCCAGATTGCTGCTACCCGTTTCAATAAATGACAGGTCTTTGCCAATTAAAGTTTCCAGTCATCATTTTAGCACTAGCATGGGAACGTGGGTGGGAGCAGGCTATTGTTGGGCATTTGTAGTCATAAGACCAGACCAGCCAGCACAGATTTACATGGTCTGTGCAAACAAACGGGAACATCCTTTAATTTTCACCTACAGATGTCTGTGTTTATGGCTCTATCCTGTCCCCCAGACTCTGCTTTGTCACTGATATAGCCACATGTCTATCTGCCTTGCCCTTGTCATCACTTAGGACTGTTTAAAATGTCTCCCTGCCTTGCTACTGAAAAACAATACATACAGAGATAAGAATTTGATTGAAGGATGTGAGAAGCTAAATGTATGTCACATTTCTACATCTCTGCATTCAGCAGCAGAAAAGCAGTAATACTGACATGCAAATACCTATATAATGCCTGAAATAATGTGCACAGATAGACCATAGAAATTAAAATCACTGGGAATATTAATACCCAGTGCATCCCAAATATTACTATACAGAAGAGAAGAAAGAAGTAAATCATAAAAATTACTTTATAAAAAATGAATATTTTATGGTGATTTAGCAGATATGGACCCATGTTTCCTTTAGGAAATTTTCTGAGATTTATATTATCTCTACCAGAATATTTTAAACACATCTTTAAACAACACACGGTAGCTGATTTTGCAAAGTGAGCAAGTGAAAACTTCTAATTTCATTTGCTAAATAAGTTATTTTATAGCCTATTTGGTAAAGAAGCCAGGTTTCTGATTGTTTTACATAATGGACAGAAGCTGCTGACTATTCTCTAAATGAAGTAGTGAAATTGCCTATTGTTCTGGAGAAGCATTTTTTCAAAATCATTCTAACTTACATATTTGCTGGCTGAGCCTATCAAATTTACTCACAGAACAGCTTTCAGAAAGTTGCAGACAGTAAACATATTTACCCACAGCTTCTGTGTAATGATTCATACAAAATCTAAACAATTGTTCATATCCCATATCTTACACACATATTAGGAGAGATTAAATTTTGTGCTTTAGCTTGCTGAAATTTTCATATAGGATGAACAGCCTTTGAGAACACGAAAGATCTGGTCCAAAGCTCCAAAACCTTTTTTCTTTTGCAGTTTTCATTGTATACAAAAAAAACTCACTCAAAATTTTATATTCCCAATATTACAGTTAAAATAAAAGAATGCATGAAATGATATGACTTTGACATTTCACATCAAAGTCTTTCAGAAATTTGAATATCATGAACACCAACCTGGGCTTTAGCTTTAAAGATATTTTTCTCAAATCAAGTTCTGAATCTTAGTTTAAGGTCACAATCTAAACATAATAGAAACGTTCAAATATACCAACCTGTAAGGTATACATGGTATTTTTAAGCAAAGTTCAATTAAAACTTTCTTGGCACTAGTAGGTAGTACTACTACTTGGTAGGTAGTGCCTGAAGTGCTGTGATGGAGGGATACAGGATTTTTAGGTAGCAGAGGTTGGCAAAGTGAGGAGGGGGAGTGACCCTTTCTGTAACAGACTATCAGGAATGCACAGAGCTCTGCCTTAGGATGGGACAGGAGTCAGTCAAGAGCTTATGGATCAAAATTAGCAGGCAGACCAACATGGATGTCATTGCAGTGGATATCTCCTTAGACCACCTGATCAGGAAGAAGTAGATGAGGTTTTCTTCAAACACCTGGAAGGAGCCTCACATTTACAAGCTGTGGTCCTCAGGGCACTTTAAGCATCCTGATATCTGCTGGAAGGACAGTAAAGCAAGGCTAAAGCAATCTGAGAGATTTCTTTAGTGCTTTGATGGCAACTTCCTGGCACAGGTAACTGAGAAGCCAACAAAGGAAAGATGCTCTACTGTACCTGATACTTAAAGAAGAAGGAAGAACTAGTGGTGGAGGTGAAAGTCAGAGGCAGCCCTGGCTGCAGTGACCATGAGATGGTGGAGGTCAGGATCCTAACAGGAGATAGTAGCGTCAAAAGCAGGAACACAGCCCTAGATTTCAGGAAAGCAGGGTTCAGCCTCTTCAGAGATCTGCTTTGAAGAATCCTGTGGGATACCCTGGAGAGAAGAGAGGTACAGCAGTGTCACCTGATAATCAAGGATCACCTCCTCTGAGCTCAAGAAGGGCCCATCCTGACAAGTAGGAAATCAAGCAAATGCAACAGGAGGCCTGCATGGATGAGCAAGAGCTACTGACCTAACTCGGACATAGGATGACAGAGTACAAGAGATAGAAGCAGGGGCAGGTGACCCAGGACAAGTATAAAGTTGCTGTCTGTTGCAGGGATGAGCTTATGAAGGCCAAGGCCAACCTGGAGTTGAATCTGGCACAGGCTGTGAAAGGCAACAAGAAAGGTTTCTACAAGTATATAAATGACAAAAGAAAAACGAGAGAAATTTTGGGCCCACTGCTGAATGGGTCAGGGGAACTGGTGACTCGGACAAGACTCAGAATGACTCAGAGAAGGCCAAGGTACTCAATGTCTTCAAAAAATGTTCCTAGAAGTATTAAAGTTACATTACCAATATCTTTCTTAGATACTCAGAGCTTTATACAGTTGTTAAGGGTTACATTAGGACAATACAGAACTATTCAGATTATCATAGCAACTTTATTACAAACCTTGTGTTTATAAGGTATTTCTTTAGTGCCTTACATGTGGCCACTGAAGACTTCACAGTCATCTTTCAAAATGTTATGCAAAGATGGATAGGAAGTCTTTTCCATTTCAGAGCTGGGGAAAGTAAGAAATGCAGAAAGCAAAATCACTGAAGTCCAAAACCCTTGGGCATTTCACTGTCTTGTAGAAAGCTCTTGTTTGCAAGGGACAGAAGCTTTTGCAATGGTTATGTGCACTTGTGTGCATCTGCCTGCAGAAGGGAAGTTTATCTTCTGGCTTAAACATTTGGAGAAAGCCAACATTTTTTTTGCAGCATAGGTAGTAGATAAATTTATGGCAGAAGAAATTGAATCTGTATATGTATGGAAGTTCACCACATGGAAACCACAATTTACCTGTAATAATAAAAATCCAATCATACCTGAAAAGCTTAATACACCCAGTCTTTTCTTACTGTATAGATAGGATCCTGAGAAATAATGAAACATTTTCCTGTTGATATACAAAAAAAGCAAACCATGCATGAGATGATACCTTTTTCATGGCATCTGCATAGATTTTGGGATTAACAATTTGTAAATGACCCTTTTAATTCTAGTTCATTTATTTGAATAAAGCTTGGGGCATTTTCAGATTGGTGTTCACTTACAGAAACTGATGGTCTAAATATGGAATATGTTAGGGATGTTTAGATTATTATTCATAGTATTTTTTTATGTAGAATTAGATCACAAGAATAACACCTACTTACTTACATGAATGGAGAAATAATTGCAGCATGATATGTCTAGGCTTTTGCAGATCAGAATTCATGGAGTATGTGTCTTTCCAAGTCACAGAATGACGCTTTTCAACCAAAACTGCAGGTGTCTCAGAGGAAGGAAGTCTCACTTTCTTCCTTCATTAATACCAAGATCCAGGTTTAACAGACCAGTGGATGTATTTTCTTGAAAGGGACATTAGGAGTGACTAGTGAAAACGTAAGACATTAATTTTAGCCTGAATGCTATACGGGTAACTAGTGATTTTAATGAGTATCAAATTCCATTTTTTACCTTCCCCAGACATTGATAGTGAATTCATTGGCTCTGCTGGCTTGCACTGTCATTGTTCATCACAACTGCATACAGGACTGTATTCGCAGGGGGGAAAGTAGTTACCTAGGAAGTCAGAAGTTATCCTGCTTGTTGTGCGAATCACAGCAGCAAGCCTGAAATGAACTCTTTTCAACAAATAACTAGCACAGAGAGCGTTGTGATGGGGAGCATTTTACACTGATTTCCTTTGCAATTCCCATCCATGGCAATTTTACAATATAAAAGCCATAAAAATGTTTACTCTAAAATTCCAGAGCTCTGCTGCTCTTGAAAGATGTACACAACTAAATCAGCCCCCTGTAGTTAAACCAGACACAGAAAAGACTAAATTCTCTCTCTTTCTGTACGAAGACTTAGAATAAATCAGTGATTCCTGTGTAAAAAGACATATGAATAACACATATATAATTGCTGTATAAATCGTCCTCACCTCAGGGAAGAAAAGCCACTGAAGCTTGAAAGCCTGGCTTGCATCACCAACCACCAATGTTCCAGATTACCTTCACTAAAGCCTTCATGCTAGTGGCTGGGGTATCCTTTTCCCAAAAGCTTCAGCCTTTATTTCATGTGCATCTTACTTATGGTGGCATATGATAGAAAACAACACATATAAGGGAAAATTTAGGCCCTCTGCTTACTCACCTCTGGCATTCACAGGAAAGTCATGGACATTTTGGCTCATGGACAGCATTCCTCTTATGCTTACACCTGCCTCCTTTGTGTACTCGGCATGCTGCCACTCAAATTCTGTGTTGCTCTGTTTACTGGAGGTCCATATCAGCTGAAATGTTTAAGGGGGGGAGTAGTGTCAGAATTTTAGATGTTTCTCTAAAACAAAGCTGATTTTCTCTTTTATTTTTCATTTATCCAACATATTTAGATTTGAGATATGAAGCAGTAATTCCAGATTTCTATGGAAAACAGCTTTTTTCCTTCTGGACACTAAAGTATTCAGGCTACATACTATGCCCATTCCCTATGTAGTGTCTTTCTCTTTTATATGCTTTGAATTTTATGGCATAGCTAGTGTGCTATATTCTGCATTGGTATATTGCCAAGCAAAATTGAGCACCAACTGGATACATACATAATTCAGAAGAAAGAAATAATAAATTTGTATACGATATACTAATAAAAATGATACATACATAATTCAGAAGAAAGAAATAATAAATTTGTATACGATATACTAATAAAAATGATAAATCAGTATTAACTATGTTAACTGAGGACAGAATATGTAACACTGAGGTGTTTATCTCATTATGTTTGTTTATTGATACCAATAATGCAAAACAAAAAATAAAATATCTTACAGCCTGATCAAGAAAAAATGTAGTAGCAATTAACTAATCAAACAACAAACAGCTAGTTCGAGTACAACTTGCAGTAATTAGAACTTGAAATAACAGCTCACAATATTTGTCAATATAAATATACTAAGTATATTATGTGATCAGCCTCTTAGTAGCGAGATTTCATTGTTTATATTTACTCCTATAATATATTTACAGATGTAATGCAGTATATTTTGGAGGTCTTACTCCATGAAATCTGAATACCAGCAATTTTTACAAAGAACAAAGTATGCTCATAATATGTCTTCCTTGTTCATATATATTGCTGTGTGTACTTACTTGCATGGTTACACTTTAACTTGAAAAACATCCCTGACATGTCACTTCATCTTTTCCATAAATTAATAAGAATTTACTATCCTACTGATAGTACTCACTAAACATATCCAGACAACTACATAATTTTGAGCATTTGTGTCCTAATACATTGAAGTAGAATAATCCACCCACCTATGATGGTAAAGGCAGAGTTATCAAGGAAATACTTTTTTATCTTACATTTTTTAATTTTAGCAACTTCTTTGTATGTGCATATGCATAACTGTCTGACTACTCTCCTGAAAGTCTCAAACTCAGATATCATTCCAAGACATGTCCATTTTTAAAGTCACTCATACCTGTCTTTTTTTTGTGACCTCCATGTTTTAGACTGTGATACTGAGTTTCTATTCTCTTACCATCATCTACCACTAAGTTCAGCTTAGGTCCAAAAGGCCATAAGAATCTTTCCTATTCATTCAAATAAATAGACTATCTTGCAGTCTTGGTCCCAGTGACAGGGACCCTTGAAGAATCAGGTAGCCTGTTTAGCTCCCCTTTTTTGCTCAGCTTAAATTTTTTACATCTAGGCTGTAGTTAAGGAGGGAAAACCCAGCAACATATGCCCAGCTGAGAAGAGGACATTTCTGATGTCACAGTGTAAGGAGCTTGATGGAGAAGTAAATGGCTTACAAGAGTATCACCTGTGGATTGTATGATTCCAAGAAGCGAGAGCAAAGCAACTGAAGAAATCGTTGTGCCTATACACTGCTATGACATCCTTTCACTTCAATAAATATGTGCTGTATAATGACACCTGTACAGAAGGAAGCATCAAGTTTGTGCAGAAATCCCATCACACCACCTTTGGTAAATTAATCCAGGCTCAAGTCTAGAAGGACAAATGGCTCAAACCAGTTGCAGTGATAATTTCAGTTGCCATAAAACTGCCCTGTCACTGAGTGTAACCTAACCAGAAACTCCATACACATGAATGAAACTTGACTACCAAAGACAAGATCCAACTGACCAGTCTGTACAGATGAAAACCTGATCTCTCTCTTCTTTGGTCATTATCTAAGTGGCATCACTTCCTCGTCTTGATTAGATAATAAAATGTATTATAAAAAAGGACAGAAAGAAATAACAATTACAATGAACTTCTGAAATTAAACTACTGACAAATCACTTTTGGAGAAATTCAGGGTTCACCTGTTGGTCTTATATAAAAATACAGTACATGAACACAGATTAATTAATGCATTTATTTAAGCAGGGACTGAAAATGCTTGGCTCCCCCTTCTTGAAAATAAGACCAAATTAAACCATTTTTAAATTGAAAATGCAAAATCCTTATAAAGCAGTCAGAGGTCAGGTGATGAGTGAAGACCAAATGTTTGCAATAATAATAAGCACAGGCATCAAAAACAAAACAGAAACTGGCATAGGAATCAGAGGTATGCAAAATCAAATGGGTTGTGGATATACACTGTGATGACATTATTTTTCAGTGCTAACCTTCTGTAGACTAATCCTTCCTGAGATATGCTTAGAAATTTATATTAACCTGTTATAGGAAAAAACACAGGTGCCTTATCAAAACTGTAGCTGGAGCCCATTCCCCTGATTACAAGTGATTCTCCGTGGAAGAAGCTTGGAAAATACACTTTGTGGCAACTGACTCATCTATAACAGAAACAATTGTTACACTTCTGAGGAAAAGATATATTAAAATGAAAGAGAAAATGAAACAACAGGTGTCAAAATATCACAGAGCATTTAAAGCACCATTAACTTGCACACATTTTGCAAAAAATAAAATAAAAAATTATCATTAAGAAACCTCTGAGGGCTATAAAGGATATATTTTGCATATTTTACAATAAGATTATATAAAAAAGCAAAGGGGTGAGTTAAACAAAGAGAGAGGATCTGTTTAAGGGAGTAGCTGTTTAGGGTGGAGAGGAGATGCTCATCATAGGCCTTCCAAGCTATTTATCTGACTAACAATACACTGCTAAAAAATGTTTGATTGAATGTGAGACTTAGTAACTTGTCTCATAATGCTCGTAAGCTTTAGTGGCAATAAACTTAGTATTTAGCAAAATTTGAGAAAATGCTGTGCAGGCAGATGGTGAATATATGCCTAAAGTCTATCCCAAAGCTGCAAACACTACCATCTGCTCCTGCAGTGATCTGTTTTTTGCTCAGTGCCATTGTTTAGACCTAGGGATCAAATTTTCACAAGATAGCAGTTTGACATGTAGAAGTCATTCAGGGGATTTTCTTTCTTTATCCAGATCAGGCTGATTTGCCTCACTGGACCCAGTGCCTCAATGGCAGTGGAGAATACCATGATGCAGCTCAGGAGTCACACACAGGATAAAAATCTCTCCACCTCCCCAGTCTTAGGTCAATTATGTGCCAGGTTCATGTTTTAGTGTAGCTCTTTCTTAAGGAAGAATTTTCAGGATATAATTCTGAAAAGAAATTTAAAGATATATGATAACATATACAGTGAATATGTCCTTGCTTTAGTGTGAAGAAACTTTTAATACACTGTATTGCAGACCTACCTATCCAGCAAAGTTTAATTTTTTCTTTAGTTTGCTTTTTGTATATATGTTTGTATTTATATTTGCCTAACAGTTTCTCTCCTTGGTGCTGTTATTACCTTAGTATTTGTATAATTCCTACAGCAATTGGTGGGTGTTGAATGGTGAAGAATAGGCTAAAGGACAATACCGTCCTATGGCTATTTGAAAGGTAGCTACAAATGCAAAACAGTTTCTACTTGTTATTTGTAGATCACCTAAAATGTGACACCCACCACAAACTGCAGGTTGGTGAAACAATTTCCAACACTGGAACAGGATGCCCGAAAGAGGTGGTGGGATTTTCATTGCTGGAGGTTTTCAAGATTTAGCTACTCAAAGCAAGGACTGACCAACCCTAGGACTGGAAACAATTCCCTCTGTAGAGATTGTGCATGAGGTCCCACCTCATCAGCTGTGCTGTGATTACATCCAGGATCAAGCACCCTATGGTGTTAGGCTAGCATTCTGCAATTTCTCTCTAGGGATTTTCAGGCAGGGAAAGATACCTGTGGTTGTGCAGGTGTCAAGGAAATCTTGGACTGCTCACATCATGCTGTAGAGTTCATGAGTGCATATCTGTATGGATCAGGACAATGCCATGTGGGATACATCTGACTTGCTGGGAATACACAGATTGACTTCACTGAATGTGGGCAGTTGGTCCAGAGATTATGTTTCACTAGGGGTTGTGACGCTTAGAGCTAAAGGGAGAAAAAATTATAAAATATTCAGTTTAGAAATTTCAAGAGTGAAGATCATCACAAAGTTTACCACATATTGCAACAGGATGATTCAAGTTGCATCCCTACCAAAACAAAACAAAACAAAGCAAAACAACCCCCCCCCCAAAAAACCCACCAGCTGTTCTCATTAACTATTATTCACTTTGGTAAGTTTGCTGCAGTTTCTCAGTTAATAGAATCATATAATAGAATCATAGAATGTTTTGGGTTGGAAGGGTCCTTTAGAGGTCATCCAGCCCACCCCCCCTGCAGTGTAGCAGGGACAGCTTTAACTACATCAGGTTGCTCAGAGCCCTGTCCCCCCTGACGCTGAATGTTGGCAGGGATGGGGTCTCCACTACTTCTCTGGGCAACCTGTTCCAGTGCTTGACTACCCTCATTGTAAAAAAAATTCTTTCTTATGTCCAGTCTAAATCTATTCTTTAGTTTAAATCCATTATTCCTTGTCCTGTCACAACAGACCTTGCTAAAGCCCAGTTTGGATTGGGACATAAATAATATGTGTTCCACAGATGCTAATAAAGTTCACTTTATGGAAGACTTTAAAAAGCAAGGCTCATGGATTCAGACAATACATGTTATCTGTCAAGTATGTATTCAGAACACATACTTAAACAGCCCTATGCAATTTGTACATAAATGGACATTTGCATATGTGATAGGCAGAGGATTGACATAACAAAATGTACTTTTTATTTGCATTTCTAGAACTATTCACATCTGTAATTACACAAGCAGCCCTTAAAACTAGATCTCAATAATCAATAACCACCTGTAATTGATTATCAAAAGAAATCTGATTACTATGAATGTTACAGCTTATTAAAGTAGGGAAATAGTAATGAAATTTTCTTCCTCATTAAAAAAGGCTATCATTGTCTTACACAGAAAAAAATACCTGTGCCTTCAAAAACAAAAAAATTGCCTTCTGAGGGGAAAATTGGTATTATTCTGTGCCTTTTCCCTTCCTTTCACTTTCATGACAAAATTGCTGTATTTTCCATTTTCTTCAAATAAACCTGTATCTTTATTTTAAAATTCAATGGAGATAAACATTAACTTAAAATGGAAATATTAATTTTAAATGAAATGGCTGTCAAGATGCAGTACTACACAGCAAGAGAAGCAGGCACAATAAAAAGCAGGTGGAGGAAATACAAACTTCATCAGTATCTACTATTATTATGTGGCATTCTGTAGTAATAGATTTAATTTAAAAATATGAACACTTTCCTTAAAATGAATACAGAGACATATTTAAGAAGCCTAGTTCAGATAACTTGACATTGTCTCTCACAGTCAAGAAGATACTAATTTAATCCAATCACAGTTTAATTACACCCATAGTCTCAAACTTTCTAAACTGAACCTTTCTATAACAGCCAAAACCATGACAAATCTGGGAGATGATGTCTCTGTCCTTTTCACTGGCTGGTGCAACAAGACAACTGTAGTAGCAACAGAAGTAACAAGAACCAGGAATATTAACTGTAATGGTAAACAGCTATCTAGTCATACATGTTGTAGGGTAAATGACTATATCACCACCTTTCCCTATGACATTTCTCATGACTATACTGTAAACATCATATTTTGCTGTATAGATAAGCTGTAATTCACATCAAAGCTTGACAGATGGCAGACATACTTTTGGTTTTAAAGCAGCATGAAAATTTTTCCTCTTCAAGCACATTACCAAAGCGATCCAAAGAAGCACAAAAAAGTCCTTACTGCAGTCAATGTTGGCAGCTGCTGTTGGCAGTTTCACCTGTGGGAAGAAAAACCCTCCTGACACACCTAGAAAATTCATACTCTTGTGGCAAATATGTGAAAACTGGCATTGTTGGTAGGAGGCCAAGTTACCACGGTTTGTTGCTATAGGAAGTACTTTCCCTCACATTTCATTCCTTCTCTTTCCTTTCTGACCTGGTTTCAGCTGGGATAGAGATAGGGGCACAAGTCCTCAGCCTCTGAGGAGGCTGAGGATGCCTCAGGCTGATGCCTGTCAGGTGTGAAGGAAAGGTATCCCTTCAAGGAATATGTTATATGTCACCCAGGCAGGTGGACCAACATACAGAGAGGTATCTGGTACCTGAAGGAATTAGCCATGCTGGAGGTGATTTATGATGACCTGGACAACAAGCAGTTATCCAAAGACCCAGATGAAGTCAAGTGCACATGACCCATATGGTGGAAGTTTGTATGGAACACACCATCATTGTATGCAAACTCATCGTCAGTAATGACCTGGAAAGATGGAGAGGGACAAACGGTGGATGAATTGGCTGTCCAACTCTGGCAATACGAAGAAAGTCTCTCTTCTTCCCTACGGGCCTGCATCTAAGCTGTGGAGAAACTGCCGGACGTGCTAGCCGAGAAACTGTCCTGGCAGTTCCAACCGATTCAAAGGTATATGTCCTGCTTCCCACCTGTACAAACCAGTATCTCAGCCATGAGGAGTCATCATTCCTCTGCTCAAAAGAGAGCATACAGTGGGTATACACCACTGGGCACCCTGTGGTTTTACCTACATCACCATCGAGAGGATATAAGGAAGTGGGATGGAAAATTTACTTTGACCCTAGAGGTACCGGTATGTGAGTTGCAAGGAAAAACAATCACACAAGGAGGTTCTTCCAGGAAAATTGCTGCTCCAGTTTCCAGTGGGTAGTTCCACAGACAGAGTAGAAGGGCTGATCTTACATCTGATCTTAATGAAGGGACCTCTGACTCGTATTTACAAGAAGTGAACAACAAATACTATGACCAGGATTAAAGGGTCACTGCCTCCAGCCAGGTGGAGGGAAGGGACAATCAGTTTACCAGACTATGTGGATTCGGTGGACTGGCACATCACACCCACAGAAGTACAAGGCTCTAGTAAACACCAGTGCACAGTGTACCCTAATGCCATCAGGCTATAAAGGGGCAGAACCCATCTGTATTTCTGGAGTGACAGGGGGATCCCAACAACTAACTGTATTGGAGGCTGACGTGAGCTTAACTGGGAATGAATGGCAAAACCACCCCATTGTGACTGGCCCAGAGGCTCCATGCATCCTTGGCATAAACTACACCTCAAGAGAGGGTATTTCAAGGACCCAAAGGGTACTGGTGGGCTTTTGGTATAGCTGCCTTGAGGACAGAGGAAATTTTGGAATATCACCAGAGGAGGAGGTGACACGTGCTGAGGAGGCCCCACTGTGTAATAAACTGCAAGAAAATGAGAAGCAATATGCCTTGTCCATTGATGGGTCCCGGTGCCTTGTAGGAAAACATCAGAGGTGGAAAGCTACTGTATGGAGTCCTATACAACAAGTCACAGAAACTGCTGAAGGAGACAGTGAATCAAGTCAGTTTGCAGAGGTGAAAGCCATCCAGCTGGCTTTCAGTATTGCTGAATGAGAAAAGTGGCAACTTTATCTCTATACTGACTCATGGATGGTGGCAAATGCCCTGTGGGGGCGGTTGCAGCAATGAAAGCAGAGCAACTAGCAGCACAGAGGCAAACCCATCCGGGCTGCTGCATTGTGGCAAGATATTGCTGCCCCAGTAGAGAACCTGGTTGTAAAAGTACATCACGTAGATGCTTACGTGCCCAGGAGCTGGAGCACTGAAGAACATCAAAACAACCAGCAGCTGGATCAGGCTGCTAAGACTGAAGTGGCTTAGGTGGATCTGGACTGGCAACAGAAGGGTGAATTATTTATAGCCCGGTGGGCCCATGACACCTCAGGCTATCAAGGAAGAGATGCAACATATAGATGGGCTCATGATGGAGGGGTGGATTTACCACGTACAGTATTGCACAGGCTATCTATAAATGTGAAACGTGCTGCAATCAAGCAAGCCAAGCAGTTCAAGCCTCTCTGATATGGAAGGCAATGGCTAAAACATATACATGGGGAGGCCTGGCAGATTGATTATATCACACTTCCACAAAACCACCAAGGCAAGTGCCACGTGCTTACAAAGGTGGAAGCAACCACCGGATGGCTGGAAACATACCCTGTGCCCCATGCCACTGCCTGGAACACCATTCTGGGCCTTGAAATGCAGGTCCTGTGGCGACACGGCATCCCAGAAAGAATCGAGTCAGACAATGGGACTCATTTCTGAAACAACCTGGACCAAAGAGCATGGCATTGAGTGGGTATATTGCATCCCTTATCATGCACCAGACCCCAGGAAAATTGAATGATACAATGGACTGTTAAAGACTACCCTGACAGCAATGGGTGGTGGGGCATTCAAACACTGGGATACACATTTAGCAAAAGCCACCTGGTTAGTCAATACTAGGGGATCTGCCAATCAAGCTGGCCTGCCCAATCAAAACTTTTACGTACTGTAGAAGGGGATAAGTCCCTGTAGTGCATCTAAGAAATATGCTGGGGAAGACAGTCTGGGTTATTCCTGCCTCACACAAAGGTAAACCCATTCATGGGGTTGCTTTTGCTCAAGGACCTGGGTGCACTTGATGGGTGATGTGGGAGGATGTGGAAGTCCAATGTGTACCTCAAGGGGATTTGATTTTGGGTGAAAATAGCCAATGATTTGAACTGTATGATGTTAATTGCTGTATTTTTATATATATTTTATATATTTATTTTTATATATATATTAACAGCTGTATTGTTGTATGTCATCACTTCTATGGTTGCTATATGCCATATGAACAATACCACAGTAAGAATCACTGAGATTAGTGAAGAATGAACTCAGATGAAACTGAGCAAAATTCAGCCGTGATGGAACCAGAACTGGCACCAGCATGCAACAATCCAACACCAAACACCATCTCTCCTCCCCTGACGGACTGTTATGACAGATGGAGCCCCAAATCATGGACTAAATGAACTGAACGGACATTTTAGAGGCATGGTCCATGGGCTGAGGGAATGATATCTGTGTGTTCATATCAAAAGACAGAAAAGGTGGTGGTGATTAATTGAAACATATTGGAAAGTATAGGACCTGGACATGACATAGATGGCATAGAATAAGGGATGGATATTGTCCTGGTTTCAGCTGGGATAGAGCTCATTTTCTTCCTAGTAGCAGGCATAATGCTGTGCTTTGGATTTAGGATGAGAAGAATTCTGATAACACACTGATGTTTTAGTTGTTGCTAAGTACTGCTCATGCTAGTCAAGGACTTTTAGCTTCCCATGCTCTGCCAGGTGCACAAGAAGCTGGGAGGGGGCACAGCCAGGACAGCTGACCCAAACTGACCAAAGGGTTATTCCATACCATATGACGTCATGCTCAGTATAGAAACTGAAGGGGAGCTGGCCGGGGAGCAGTGATCTCTGCCTGGGGATTGGCTGGGCATCGGTTGGCAGGTGGTGAGCAATTGCATTGTGCATCACTTGCTTTGTATATTCTTTTATCATCAGTATTACTATTTTCTCCTCCTTTGCTGTCCTATTAAACTGTCTTCATGTCAACCTATGGGTTTTACTTCTTTTTTCCCCTCAATTCTCTCCCCCATCCCACTGGCAGGGCAGGGGTAAGCAAGCAGCTCTGTGGTGCTTAGTTGCTTACTGAGGTTAAACCGCAACATTGGTAATGTTAGGTTAATGGTTGGACTGGATGGTCTTAAAGGTCTTTTCCAACCTCAAAGATTCTATGATTCTATGATTTTCTCTACCGAGACTTTTGCAGAGAAAGTGACCTTTAGCAAGCAGTGCCAAAACAGCAGTGAGCTCAGCAGAAAGCTGCTGTTTTCTGAAGAATCTTCTGTATGATTCTGAGAGGTGGACAGAAAGGGGTCCATATAAACTATGACTTATGTAAAGCAGAAGGGTACAAATAGCAATTTCTGACAGCCTACATCACCAACAGTTCATGACTTTCTTTCTGCTTTCCTCCCAAATCCTAGCTTGTACATCCAGCCAACTCTTCTCATTCGTACAGTTCACAAATTTGAACTGAGCAGACCTGCAGCACTTTACTCTTCACTTATGTTTGGACCCAAACCTTGCCGAAAACATTCAGGAAGATATTCATTACACATTTTTTTTTCACTTGTAGATAACTAATTCAGTTCAAGGCATGACATTTTGCAGCCTATTTTACTTGTTCAGTTGCTGGGGGTCAGACTTCAATATTTCAGTAATACCTCAGCTACCATACCCAGTTACCCCACTGAATTTATTTGCTGCAGTCAAGAAATGTGACACAATTTTAATTGTGTCAGGGTAGCAGAATGAGATCTTTACTTCAAGATTTGTTCCAAGCAATAAAATATAAGAAGAGAAGTGATTTATTATTAGGTGTTCACTAAAAATTAAAATACAAAGAAAACAACATTCTTGATGTTTGTATCTGTTTTACAAAACAATTTCATCCTCATGCACAGACTGTATTAATGTGTTCTGCTTCACAGATAAGATCTCTTTTCTTTAATTGTGGGTCCTTCTGGCAGATGGACAAGGAAAAAAGGGAAAGGCAGAAGATACATGGGTTGAAAGTGTGAATAACTATTTAAAGACAAGAGAGAACCAGGCTTGTAGGATCTATCTTTCAGCTGTGAGCACACACCTTTTCTTCTTGATCTTCATGCTCTTTGGAATTGCTTTTGCATGTTACCTTCCATGTTACACCATCAGTGTCTTTTACCTCGTGTATAACCCAACTCCTACATTTGATCTTGATTCATTGACAGTGTCCCACAGCTTGGCTGTTTGTCTGCTTAATTCCTTGAGAAATGATTGTATCCCTAGCACACACGTGTCCTTTCTATAGGAAGTCAATTATCCTCAAGGTGGTTGTCATGCAACAGTGTGCAATATTGTAAGCAGAATACAGAAGCGGAGTGCACAAACAAGGGTCAGTGACTCTGCAAGAGCCATTTTCTTTAGTGACATAAGTAGGTGGAAAGTAACAGCATGGGTTGGAGTGCTTGTTCACATCTGAAGTCTTTCATTGTTACAGCTAGCCACATGTTTCTATGATGGGTTTTGACATATGTTTTTTTGTAGTGCTTCTGAAAAGTCCTGGGTTTAGCTCATTTAATCACATTCTCAGAGTCCCTGTGAGAAGAGTAGAACACCTGTTGATAATTCAGATTTTCAGACACAGGATATGGGAAGCTTTATATTAGTTACCAGGTCACAGGGTATAAGACCAACAGTTATTATAGAAGTATACTTGTGAGAGCTTCAGGACTCAGGATGGGGTATTTCTTCGTTCTTTAGTAAAATGGTGAGGTAGAACAGAGGGACAAAAGAAAACAAGTTCCTTGGGCAAATATAGTGATCTGATTTTGTAGTATGTATGGCTTTAAAATTTTTTGCAAGTATTGAAAATAAACTGGAAAATGGGATAAAAGTTCCATGTGGGGTTTTTTTTCAGAATTACTATATTAAATAGGTCCCTTTTTTTTTTTTCCAGGGAAAAAAATAGGAAAAAGCACCAAGAAAACTATAAAATTAAGCAATAAATAAGGAGTTTGTTGAAGCATTTTACTTTCTGCAGGCATGTTTACAGTGTTTTGATAAAAATACTCAAAATTAAAGAATTGCAGTGAAATAGAGAATAAAACTGATGATCAGAAATTTATCAATACAAACAATATCTCAGCTTATTTTAACATTTTGCTTAAAATGTTTGTCAACTCTGGGCTCATTAGAATAATTTCTAGGAAATCAAAATGGTCAAGCACAAAGAAACAATGAAAGAAAAAAAATACTGGCTATATGTGAACTCATTATTCAGCTAGAATTTTATTTTAAAACAGATATTTTATAGAAGTTCAGAATCCTTGCCTAAAATCCTGTAAGTCTGGTGTGGTAATGTTGATAAAAGTGAGCTGCAAAATAGGAATCAGGAAGGAAGGAATATCTTACTATTTCTACTTGCTTTACATGTATAAAGACATCCTTCAAGTTTCATGCTAAAAAAAAAAGTTGTTTTAAAAGGGTTTATTTTCAACTTTTTTTTCCCCAAAGTTCACTATACAGTTTAACTGAGCAACTTGAAATTTTGATTTTGTGAATTTCTGTTGAGACCTTCATAGTGTTCAGATGTGAGGACTGAGTTTTCTGTCTGGTGTAAAAAGGATGCAAGCAAAGACAGTTTTCCATCAGCTGTTACATTAGATTCAACAACAGAAACATAACTATAAAACCACTGACTGAAGCAGTTTCAACAAAAGCATTTCCTTCCTCACTGTGTTCTCTCATTTTCTATGTCATTAAGTCCACCAATCCTAAGATTTCTTCTAAGGCCAAAGATGCCAAAGAGAAAAAGAGAGATAATCATCAACACATTATGTAAAATAAAAACAGTAACCTGCTCCAACATATCCCTTATCTCTAAAAAAGGAACACATCAAAATAATTCTTGGAAGTTAAAATCAAAGAACAAACTGTGACACCTGGGAAGTACAGTCAGATAACATCTTGAAAACTGCACTGCTAATTTTTGATGAAGGGAAGAGATACACCAATAATTGTCCAATTCAAACTTGAAATACTTCTCCTTATGTTTCACTTATCCAGACATACAATGCCACATGAAATGGTGGGTTGATGTTTATTATGCCAGTGAAACAAAGTCTCATAGTAAAATTTCTCCTTTAAGTTTGTGCAAGACTTGCCACGGATATGTTAAAGAACCAAATTTCTAGACAATAGCTTAAAAAGTTGAAAGAGGAGGCTAGCTCAGGGTCAGTCAGCCAAGGCAGCACAGGCAGTCTCACTTCACACAAAAATGGCTTAAAACAAACATAGCATGCACATTGCCAAGTAACGCCACTAGAGCATACAACAAAACCACTTTTTGGAGCTCCTGCATTTATGTCTGGAAAAAAAGAAAATAATTTAAGATATAGTGAGAAAGGCAATGAGGTGAAGTGGACAATTTCCAGTAAACCAGACAGCAGTCCAGGCTTGTGCAGCCTAGAGGATATGGCCATTCTCCAGTCTTTAATTTCTTTATGTCCTTGGGACTTTTAATTTCCTAAAAGATGATACAAGTATGTCTAGTATAGCAAAAATTGCTGTTGAATACCATAATGCTTGCTATAAAGCATATGTAGTCCTTTAAATGCATATTCAATGCTGCAGATGGCTCTGCTAATTTCTGTTACTGGCTCCAAGTCAGGGCAGGAGATGTTGCTGCCTCACTGCCTTCCTATATTAAAAAAATTGTGGTTGGTTGCTCTGATTGCACTTCTTTTTTAAGTGTTTGTCTAAATCAGGAGCAAAGGACCTTGTGAATGAAAAAAAAAAGTGTGCAAAATGAACATAAAGGGTTAGACTGTCTCTGTGTGTTTCATTTAAAACAAATGCTGCTTATGTGTTATATTTTGCTACGCTTTTCATACTTGTTTCAGTGAAATGGCTTTTGGCATCTCCCAGCAGCTCTTCATGCACGCATCTGAATTTTGGTGATGTGAAGGAAGGGTATCTAATCATCATTTATCTTCTAAACAAGGAGTTGAAGTTCTTGCAAGATTAGAGAGTAGATTTAACTTCTTGCATTCCCAAGGAGCTGTCCATAGAGCCAGCATCATACTTTGTGCTGGATGATTGCAGTACCAAAGCTTATAAAGAGAGATCACATCAGCTACTACTGAAATTTTTCTATCCTTTATATAAAATGCAAAATCTGCTTAGCGTGGCACAGTAAAGAAAAGGACACAGGTGGTTAATGCAGACTGAGGCGGCATAATAAAATAGGAGTGTACATTGCTGCTCCAGTACATGCTTTGCAATGAGAAGAAAACTGACATCCATGTGATATGATATGATATGATTCCTGGATAAGGAATTAGCTGGATGGTCACATCCAGAAGGTCATGGTCAATAGCTCAATGTCCACATGGAGACCGGTGACAAGTGGAGTCCCTCAGGGGTCCATACTGGGACTGGTGCTATTTAACATCTTCATCAATGACATAGTGGGATCGAGTGCACCCTCAGCAAGTTTGCAGATGACACCAAGCTCAGTGGTGTGGTTGACACGCCAGGAGGATGAGATGTCATCCAAAGGGACCTGGACAAGCTGGAGAGGTGGGCCTGTGTGAACCTCATGAGGTTCAACAAGGCCAAGTGCAAGGTCCTGCACCTGGGACAGGGTAACCCCTGATATCAATACAGGCTGGGGGATGAAGGGATTGAGAGCAGCCCTGCGGAGAAGGACTTGGGGGTACTGGTAGATGAAAAGCTGGGCATGAGCCGGCAATATGTGCTTGCAGCCCAGAAAGCCAACTGTATCCTGGGCTGCATCAAAAGAAGCGTGGCCAGCAGGTCAAGGGAGAGGATTCTGCCGCTCTGCTCTGTTCTGGTGAGACCTCACCTGGAGTACTGCATCCAGCTCTGGGGCCCTCAGCACAAGAAGGACATGGAGCTGCTGGAGCAGGTCCAGAAGAGGGCCACAAAAATGATCCGAGGGCTGGAGCACCTCTCCTATGAGGCCAGGCTGAGGGAGTTGGGGTTGTTTAGCCTGGAGAAGAGAAGGCTGCAAGGAGACCTTAGTGCGACCTTCTAGTACTTAAAGGGGGCCTATAGGAAAGATGGGGAGAATCTTTTCAACAAGGCCTGTTGTGACAGGACAAAGAATAATGGATTTAAACTAAAGAAGAATAGATTTAGACTAGACATAAGAACGAAATTTTTTTACAATGAGGGTGGTGAAGCCCTGGAACAGGTTGCCCAGAGAGGTAGTAGAGGCCCCATCCCTGGCAACATTCAAGGTCAGGTTGGATGGGGCTCTGAGCAACCTGATCTAGTTAAAGCTGTCCCTGCTCACTGCAAGGGGATTGGGCTAGATGACCTCTAAAGGTCCCTTCCAACCCAAAGCATTCTATGATTCTATGAGGCTACCTCTTCTGGAAGATAAAACTTCTATGGACAGTTTCATTTTCCAATGACTCTCACTGTGGACTTCTGCAGGAGGGACTGCTTGCTGCTGAGCAGTGCTACTTTTCCATCTCTGTGGTGTTCCAAGGAGTTCTTCATCCTTCACTGCTATGAGTTCCCCCAGAACTTTGTGTATCTACCAGCTACTGGTAAGCTCAAGACAGCTACGCAAGTGTGTACATTTTGGGGAAACTGAGGTATCAACCACATTACCAGATGAACTGCATTGCTTTTCAACTACAGGATCTGTTTTGCTACATTAGAGCACTGTGGTTGCCAAAAACTGTATTTTAATGAGATTTGAGTCAGTTAAGAAAATTATTTCATTATTGTACATACAAAAACAAACAAAAAATTGAAACAGAATCTTCAAAAGTTTCAGCTAAATTTACCTACAGAAGGTGATGAAAAGCAGTGACCAGAGACACTATAAACAAAAATGTCAAGCCACACAAAGCTGAACATTTCAGCTTATAGAGTTTTGCAAAGTTGTTCACACCAAAGTTATTTAAGCTCTGACAGAATCAAGCTTAACATTAAAAGGATGAGGAAATTTGTTGACCTTCTAATGAGAACTGCAATGCTTGTAGATAATCTTTGATCTGAAACAAGCTGACCATTGGATCAGGCTCCAAAAAAACAACAAAGAGCCTGCAGCATTAAAATACTACTTTTTTTCATGGAATTTTTGGTCCAGATAAAGAATTCTTGTCATTATGGAGTCAAATCAGGGCATATTAGCATACTGTCTTTGATATAAAAGTGGGGGGAAAAAAAATTGATGTAAAACTGCCTTTAATTAAACTATTTTTTTGCTAATTTTAGACAAAACCACATATTTCTGCATGAAAAGGAATGTACAGAGTGCCAGTCCTGAGTACTTTGAGTAGCAATAGATATTTAGTTGACAGGTGTCAAAAGGAACCTTATGAGATGAGTTCAGATGATGGAATCAAAAGGGAAGGGAAGCTCTGTCCCAAGAAGAGGGGGTTGTCCTACCACATGACAGGGGTTTTCTAGAAATCAGAGAACAATACAGCCCGAAGATAATGCAATTTTGGACAGTGGGTGACAGACAGACATGAGAGTTAAACAAATTTTAACCTAAGTAATCAACACCACTGACCTCTTTAAAGATAACAGATAAACCAATATATTGGAATCTAATGGGTTAATCTGTCATTATGATGCCCAAGAGGAAAACAATGCCACTTTTCACTTCATGTACATCTAAGAGATGGGTTTCTGCTGTTTCAGAGGGTAGTCTGGTTCTCTGAAACCAAGTTGTCCCTCTCTCCTCAACCTGCCATAATGGTGTCAGATATTAAGGGAGGAGTAGCCTGCTAAGGGAGGAGTCAGACATCAGGGAGAAGCTTGTAAGGACAAGGCTGCAGCTGTTTCTAGCTCCCACAGGGTAAAGCCTGGTCTGATTCCATGGCTGAGCCTGTTCTGGGCCATGGGTCGGACTGGAGACCCCCAAGGTCCCTGCTGGCCTGAGTCTGCAAATCTGATCTCATATGACTGCATGTTTTCCTGAGGTTTAAATCCCCCTACAGATTACAGTCTTCTGGAAGATGTTCCTTTCTATTTTTAAATAAACAGCTCTGGGGAAGTTTGGAACCATTCTCCAACAATGATATCTTTTTAGTTGAGTGATGTACATCTGACTGAGAAACCTGCTTTTATTGCAGGTGGCCTCATAAACTCCACAACTCTCAGTTGTTGAGGCAAGCAGCTCTGGTGCTGGCATGATCAGCAGTGGAGCACCAGTGTGGTGTATGGGGGAGGTTCCCAAAATGGGGGAACCTCCAGGGGAGCTGAGAGAGCCACCAGAAGCCTGCAGCTCATGTGTTTCCATCTCCAGGCATGGTCTCTTCTACGTACTGGTCTGTAAACCTGTCAAGCTTCCAAATGCAAGATGCATTATTAAATATTTCTCTGGGGGGTTTGAAAGTGATCAGCAAAGGCAGGCTGCCCTGCAAAGGAAGAGCACAACATAAGGTAAGAAGAGGCAGTGGCCTCATTGACAAGACAAATCTCACTATCCCCAAGGGCAGAGCATAGCACAGGCCTGCTGATGGTCTACCAGGAGCCCAGGAACCTCTAATGTGAGTCTGCAGATGAGGCAGGTCTATGGGCAAGCTGGGACTCCAAATCTGCATCAACTGGGTGCCTGGCTGCAGCATGCAGCACAGCTCAGGAGGGCATCAAGCACAAGAGCATCACCCAGCAGGTGGTTGGGACCCCCTCACTGAGCCTCACTGAGGCTTCTTTCAGCTTTTTCTTGGAGAGCTTGGAGGACAGCTATGAGCCTATTTATCTGTGAGCTGTGTGGTGGTACAGCCCCCCAGGCCACTCTGAGATCCCAGGAAAAGCCCTATTGTGTTGTTATCTTGATCATAATGATCTGGGCATCAGGCAATCTCTGTCCACACCGGGGCTATCTGCTGCCTGAATGGTACATCAGAACCACTCAGCACAAATTGTGGCCAGAATGTAAATTACTAATAAAAGCCAATCATCTCAAGATCCTATAAATAGCGATCCAAGAGGGAGGCCTCTTTGAGCTCTCCAGGACCTCAGCGGGCTGTGTGACCCAGTATCTCCCCTGAGCTGGGACACCTCTCAGGGTAGATTTCACGAGGACTGAAGAATTGTCCATAGATTTCATGAGGATTGAAGAATTATCCATAGATTTCGCAAGGATTAAAGGATTGTTCATAGATTTCATGAGGATTGAAGGATTGTGCATTGATTTCACGAAGACTCAAAGAACTGACTTCGTGAGGTTCACCTACTGTCTGTTGATGAATGCCGGCACATAAAAGTGAGTAATTCATGCAACTCACAAAAAGGGAAATTTTGATCACAGGTTAACCTTGGGGGGTGGGGGGGGAAGGGAGGAATGTGCAATTTGGCTACATATATATCCATATATACTATCCCTACTCACATAAACCGTTGACCAAGCCTGAGACTAAGATTGGACCTAGCCGCACCTAGAGTCCTCTCTGAAAGGAGTTTAGAAAGCAAGGAGGTCTATTCTGAATCTCATGACTCAACGGGAGGGTCCCCCTTAACCCCTGCACCCATGATCCTTCTGTGTAGCCGAATTCTCCTTTGTGTCCTACTTCCATGTAAATAATAGGGTGAACCTTGCCATTCTTTAATCTTTAATTGTCACTGTCTTAATTATAACAAATTCCATCAAATCGCTGTTTCAAATTGGCTGATGCTTAAGTGTTGTTAAGAATTACACAACTTAATACTGTGATCTATCTCAAAAACATTAATAAATCTTAAATTGCTGCTAACCAAACCCATGTAAAAAATCATATTCGCAACAAGCTGATGTGAGCACAGAGAGCAAAACCGCTCGCAAGGTTGGTGAGATGGTGCATGCTCTGGTCCCTGACAGCTCAGATTTGCCCCAAGCTCTCTCATTCATTGTCATACCAGTAACAAGTAGAGGGGTAGAAACTGCTCCAGTGCCATTGGATCACTAATTACTTATTCTCCCACTGAGTCCTTGCCTTTATGCTAGGTCCTGCTGGGTCCAGGAATGCAGCAAACTGGTAACTGTGGATCTCAGAGGACCTAGAGATTGACAGTGGGTTTATGCAGCATGTTAAAACCTTGAATGGATATAATCCAGTGCTTGCTGTCAGTACAGGGTATTGAAAACAGCTCAGTGTCTACTGTCTGAATCAGTGATCCAGAAGAAGCCAGGAGGTTCATTCCCATCTGACGAAAGAACATTCACCTCTTTTTGGAGCCACTTCACATACTAAAGCTTGTAGTACTTAAAGTCTCTATTTCTTCATAGAATCATAGAATCATAGAATCATCTAGGTTGGAAAAGACCTTTAAGATCATCCAGTCCAACCATTAACCTACACTACCAAGCCCACTCTAGACTAATCAAGGGTAGACCAGACTAAACCATATCCCGAAGTGCCACATCTACCCGTTTTTTAAACGCCTCCAGGGATGGTGACTCCACCACCTCTCTGGGCAGCCTGTTCCAATGCCTGACCACCCTTTCCGTAAAGAAATTCTTCCTAATCTCCAGTCTAAACCTCCCCTGGCGCAGCTTAAGCCCATTTCCTCTTGTCCTATCGCTAGCTACTTGGGAGAAGAGACCAACACCCACCTCACTACAACCTCCTTTCAGGTAGTTGTAGAGAGCGATAAGGTCTCCCCTCAGCCTCCTCTTCTCCAGGCTAAACAACCCCAGTTCCCTCAGCCGCTCCTCATAAGACTTGTTCTCCAGACCCTTCACCAGCTTCGTTGCCCGCCTCTGAACACGCTCCAGCACCTCAATGTCTTTCTTGTAGTGAGGGGCCCAAAACTGGACACAGTATTCCAGGTGCGGCCTCACCAGCGCCGAGTACAGGGGGACAATCACCTCCCTGCTCCTGCTGGCCACAGCATTCCTGATACAAGCCAGGATGCTGTTGGCCTTCTTGGCCACCTGGGCACACTGCTGGCTCAAGTTCAGCCGGCTATCTACTAACACCCCCAGATCCTTTTCGGCCAGGCAGCTTTCCAGCCACTCCTCCCCAAGCCTGTAGCGTTGCATGGGGTTGTTGTGACCGAAGTGCAGGACCCGGCACTTGGCCTTGTTGAACCTCATACAGTTGGCCACGGCCCATCGGTCCAGCCTGTCCAGGTCCCTCTGCAGGGCCATCCTACCCTCCAGCAGATCGACACTCCCACCCAATTTGGTGTCGTCTGCAAACTTACTGAGGGTGCACTCGATCCCCTCATCCAGATCATTGATAAAGATATTGAACAAGACTGGCCCTAAAACAGAGCCCTGGGGAACACCGCTCGTGACCGGCCGCCAACTGGACTTAACACCATTTATCACTACTCTCTGGGCTCGGCCACCCAACCAGTTCTTTACCCAGCGAAGAGTATGCCTGTCTAAGCCGTGAGCTGCCAGCTTCCCGAGGAGGATATTATGCGAGACGGTGTCAAAAGCTTTGCTAAAGTCCAGGTAGATGACATCCACAGCCTTTCCATCATCTACCAGGCGGGTCACCAGGTCATAGAAGGAGATCAGGTTGGTCAAGCAGGACCTGCCTTTTGTGAACCCATGCTGGCTGGGCCTGATCCCCTGGTTGACCTGTACTTGCCTGTGGAGTTCGCTCAAGATGAACCTCTCCATAATCTTCCCCGGCACCGAGGTCAGGCTGACAGGCCTGTAGTTCCCCGGGTCCTCCTTCCGGCCCTTCTTATAGATGGGCGTCACATTGGCAAGCCTCCAGTCATCAGGGACCTCCCCTGTTAACCAGGACTGTTGATAGATGATGGAAAGTGGCTTGGCAAGCTCCTCTGCCAGCTCCCTCAGTACTCTCGGGTGGATCCCATCCGGCCCCATAGACTTGTGAGCGTCCAGGTGGCATAGCAGGTCATTAACTGCTTCCTCCTGGACTATGAGGGCTCCATTCTGGTCCCTATCCCTATCCTCTTGCTCAAGGGCCTGAGTACCCTGGGGATGACCGGTCTGGCTGTTGAACACAGAGGCAAAGAAGGCGTTAAGTACTTCAGCCTTTTCCTTGTCCTCGGTGACAATGTTCCCCCCCACATCCAGCAAAGAATGGAGATCCTCCTTGGCTCTCCTTTTATTGCTGATGTACTTATAAAAGCATTTTTTATTGTCTTTTACAGCACTGGCCAGATTGAGTTCTAGCTGGGCTTTTGCCTTTCTAATTTCCTCCCTGCAGGACCTAACAAGATCCCTGTACTCCTCCTGAGCTGCCCGCCCCTTCTGCCAAAGGCGGTAGACTCTCCTTTTTTCCCTGAGTCCCCGCAAAAGCTCCCTATTCAGCCAGGCCGGTCGATTTCCCCTCCGGTTGGTCTTACGACACACGGGGACAGCCCGCTCCTGCGCCCTTAAGACTTCCTTCTTGAAGAGGGCCCAGCCTTCCTGGACCCCTTTGCCCTTCAGGACCGCCTCCCAAGGGACTTTCCCAACCAGGGTCCTGAAGAGGGCAAAGTCTGCCCTCCGGAAGTCCATGGTAATAGTTTTGGTGCCCCTCCGCTTAGCATCACCCAAAATTGAGAACTTTATCATGTCGTGGTCGCTAAGCCCGAGACGGCCTCCGACCTCGACATTTCCCACAAGCCCTTCTCTGTTGGTAAACAGCAGGTCAAGCGGGGCACCTCCCCTGGTAGGCTCGCTTACCAGCTGCATTAGAAAGTTATCCCCCACATGCTCTAGGAACTTCCAAGACTGCTGCCTCTCTGCTGTGTGGTATTTCCAGCAGATGTCCGGCAAGTTGAAGTCCCCCATGAGAACAAGGGCTAGCGATTGCGACACTTCTGCCAGCCGCTTATAGAATGCCTCATCTACCTCTACCTCCTGGTTGGGTGGTCTATAGCAGACTCCCAACAGGACATCCGCCTTTCCAGCCTTCCCCCTCATCCTTACCCATAAGCATTCCACCTTGTCATCACCACTGTCAAGCTCTATGCAGTCGAAACACTCCCTAACATACAGAGCCACCCCACCGCCTTTCCTACCCTGCCTATCCCTTCTGAAGAGCTTATAGCCCTCCAGTGCAGCACTCCAGTCATGAGAGTCGTCCCACCACGTTTCCGTGATGGCGACTATGTCATAGCCATCCTGCTGCACAAGGGCCTCCAGCTCCTCCTGTTTGTTGCCCATGCTACGTGCATTGCTGTACATGCACTTAAGCTGGGCTGTCGATTTTGCCCCCAATGTTGCCATGCCGCCCCTGGGCTCCTTACTAGCGGGCCTGTTTATATCCCCTTCCCCCTTCAAACCTAGTTTAAAGCCCTCTCAATGAGTCCCGCCAACTCTTGGGCGAGAATCCTTTTCCCCCTTGGAGACAGCCGATCTCCATCAGCCGCCAGCAGGCCCGGTGCCGTGTAGACCTCCCTGTGATCGAAGAACCCAAAATTCCAGCGATGGCACCAGCCTCTGAGCCACCTGTTAATCAGGTGAGTTTTCCCATTCCTTTCAGTGTTCCTTGCTGCCACTGACGGGATAGAGGAAAACACAACCTGTGCTCCCGATCCTGCGAGCAATCGCCCCAGTGCCCTGAAGTCCCTCTTCATTGGCCTAGGACTTCTCTCTGCAATCTCGTCACTGCCCACCTGTATAACCAGCAGTGGGTAATAATCGGAGGGCCTCACGAGGTCAGGCAGTTTCCTCGTAATGTCCCTAACCCGGGCCCCAGGGAGGCAGCAGACTTCCCTGTGGGATGGGTCCGGGCGGCAGATCGGGCCCTCAGTTCCCCGCAGGAGGGAATCCCCCACCACAATCACCCTCCTTTCTTTCTTAACAGGGGCAGTCGTAATCCGTGGGGGTGACTGACTGACCCTCGGCAACCCCCTGGCTGGACCTTCCCCTTCACCTCCCTCCCCACTTGCCTGGCCCTCAACTCCAGAGCCCCGTATCTGTTGTGTAGGGGCAGCTGGGGAGGTGAGGGAGGCCGGGAGGGGATTCGCCTGCCTCCCCGGGCAGGGACCTGTTTCCATTCCCCCCCGTCTCCTGGATCCCCTCCTTCTGCTTGCCGGCAAGAGGGTAGGGGATCCTCCGCTCCTTGTGGGGCCTCCGCCTGCTGCCCTGGCCCCAGGGAGGGCAGGGTGCGGCTCCACCAGTCTATCTCCTGCTCGCACTCCCTGATGCTCCTCAGCCTTTCCACCTCCTCCTTCAGCTCTGCCACCAGGCTGAGCAGATCATCCACCTGCTCACACCGAAGACATTTGCCGTCCCCGCTGCCGTCTGGCACAAGCGACAGGCCCAGGCACTCCCTGCAGCCAGTGACCTGGACGGCCGCGTGTCTGTGCGGGAGCTCCGTCTGGGTTGCCACATTCCTTTTGGCGGCGGCTTTCGGGCGGGTGGTGACCATGGCTGCCAGGTGTTCTCCTGGGAGGACGGTGACCACTGCCTGGGTTCCCCTTTGGAACTTGGAGGGGGGGACACTCAGCCTTTCCTGCGCGCCCTGACCGCGCGAACTGACGCGCAAACTGACGCGCCACGCCCTCCTGACGCGCCACGCCCTGTTTGCCCATCCTGGTCGCCGCGCTCCCTGGGGGCTGCTTTTATAGGTGAGGGGGGGTTTGCCCGCCGTCACTCCTGGCCCCGCCCACGCCGCGTCAGAGCTGCCGCACGTCAGCAGCTTGTATTTCATGTATACTCTAAAACTGACAAATATTTCACACAAATACATAAAGGGGACTAGTATTTCTGGCTCATTAGTGACTTTTGATTGATTCTAGACATGCAGTAACCAATTACTTTAGGGTGAATTTCAAATCACTTTAGGGTTTTGGGTGAATTGACCCCAGACTTATCATTGATGGATTCAGTAATGCTTAGCTTCTCATTTAGCTCACAATATTTATATTACAACTTTTCCCTATAATATTACAGTGTATCCTTTCTGACTTTTTATACAAACTCCTCTCTCTAAGGAATATATTTTAATAATTTTCTCATCACCAATATTCCAACCATTTAATGGGATATTGTTGTTTTTATTTTGAGATGGATAAAACGTTAAGCAGTAATTTATTACTCTAGCATTTCACAAACTGTTTCTTGACAGAAATAATTTTATAAAAGTGCTGCTGTACAACATACAGACACACCCACAAATAAAGAGTTTTAGCATGCTGCATGCAATACTAGCATTTTCAAAGAGTTATTATAGTTAGCAACTCATTTCACTGATTTTCAGTGGGACAGACAGCTAATTCCCATAAAGTCCTTCAAGCACATGTATTTTGTATTATCATCAGGCCACTTTTCACACGGTGCTAGTAATATGGTAGTTATTTCTTCCTGAACTGCTCCTCAAACACTGAAAACTTTCTTAAGGGTTGTGATTTTATACAGAAACATATTCTTGTTCTTTGGGATTGTAATAGATCATTAGTTTGAAAAGTAGAGTTAACAAAGAAGCTGAAATGGTTTAGTGGTAGACTTGGTGATGCTAGGTTAATGGTTGGACTGGGTGATCTTAAAGGTCTTTTCCAACCTAAATGATTCTATGGTTCTATGATTCTTTTACTGGAAAAAATACATGACTGAGCTTTGAGCTAAATATTTAAATGTGCTCTGCAGAGCCTGTGAGTTAGAGATCATTCCTAACAAATACTCATAACAGTTTCAGACCAGATAAAATGCATGATATAGATGTTTTGAAGGACTTTAAGAAGCAGCTATCTACCTAATTTTCATTACCTTACACTTATAAAAACAGATTGCTAAACAATAGAATTGCAAGTGGAAGGGCAGTTGAAGGCTAGAAAATTTGAAATAAATAATCTGTTTCCTGAAACTCAGAAACAGACTTCAACTCAAACACATTGTGAGTGACACTACTCTCACTTAAATCTGCAAAAAGGTGCATCTTCTAAATTCTGAATTCCTTAAAAATATAAGTACTGCTATCATTCATATAGTAGTAGAAACATTCCTGCTTGCAGTCATTATAACCAAGATCAAAATAAAGACCCTTTGTTCAAATTTTACTTAAAGCTATCTGAATTATACTCATATGCTGGTGTATTTAAAGCAACAGAGATGAATCAGCTCCTGCTGTAATCACAGAAAAGAATTAAAAAACAAAAAAAGAAAAGGTGATCTCTTATGGAATCCAAATGAAGGTGCAAATCAACTACTTCACTCTTAAGTATCTTGATAGTAAGTAGTTGTAGACAGCCAGGTTTTGTTATAATTTTTTTCTTTTCTGAATCAGCAGAAGGTGACCACCTACAACTATTTACTCTCAGGATACATAGGAGAGTAGTAGATAATTTACACCTACTTGTTTATTTGAATTCCCTAAGAGATCACTTATTTAATTCCATACTAAAGATGAAATTTAAAAAAAATCACATTAGTCTTTGTTGCATATAAATTTTAACACGTTTTGTTAGTCTAACCCATCATTAGAAGGGTTTAGTGCTAGCAGTAAGATTTATAATGTTGTATGCAAGGGTCTCCTCCTATTAGTCACACAAACATTTTAATGTAGAGATTAATTTTTAATAACTGTTTGTAACTCTTATGTTATTACAGATGCCAAATCTGACTGTCCTAGAGAGGAAAGACAGACCTCTTATTTCTTTTCATGTAGGATAGATTTTCTCAGTTACCCTGTGCTTTTTGGTTTTCGTCTTTTGTCTTTAAGCACCAATGTTAGCCACCAAATTATTGCTAAAGACCACTGGCTTAGGTGTCCTAAACCTACTAGGCTCCAAAAGCAGAAATATGTGAGAAGTTAGACACCAGATAGGAATGTAAAGACTTTACAAGGTTGTTTTCTGTTTCTAAGCAGTATTGTGTAATAGCCTTTACTTTAGCAAAGTAAAAACACTGAGAGAGTAGACCTTTGTGCTCCAAAGCTATGTTTAAATACCTCATTACCATTATCTCATACGTAGATGAGAGATCTAAATAGAAGTTAAAAGCACAAAAGCAAGAAGAAAACAGTATATGGTACGGGTGTCCTATATAATCTGTGGTATGCAATATGATATTTTTGAATTCTTTCTTTCTTTGGATGTTTAAATGAATTCCCACTACAGCCTTTATTCCATTAAACAAAGTATTATGGTACAGAACAGGTGGTACATTAGGACCTTTTATCATACTATAAAACACATCTCTGTTCCATAACAGACTATTGTAAATGTAATGAAAGCATAACGAAGGCAAAGTTTTCACTTACCAACTGGTAGCATGTAGCACAGCTAATTGGAATGTAGTGTAAAATATTGCAAAACAAAGAGAAACAGCGAGGTTTATAGTTGTAAGGAATCTGCTTTATTTACAGCCATGAAGCTACCTGAGGTGTGCTCCATATTTAACCTTTCAAAATAAAAAATTTCACCTAATATAGCTTACATGGAAGACTATTAGAGCTAACATTGAGAAAGTAATTAATTTAACCTTTTCTATATGCTTCTTGAGACCTGCTGTTAGGCTTTCATGATATTTCATCCTCACCTAATTGGTGCATATCAACTACAGGTCGTCAAACCAGTTAGGAACCAAATAAATTCAACAAGGGTTACTTCTTCTATTCTGTTTCACTGTTTAGAAGCTGAGTGCTTCACCAAGGATGAAAATCAAAACTACTGAAAGAAATGTTCACCCCTGTCATCCTTGATGTCACTTAGAAGGAAACCAGAATTCTCCGTATTCACTCTTTGGAGATGCTTAAAAAGTCAAGATCCTGGTAGTGTAATTCTAAAATTATTATTTACTTCTGTGAGCATATTCTGATCTCCTGTGCCTAATAATCAAACTTCAGAAGTCCAAATGGTCCAATAAATATCAAAACTTTTTGGGAATAAAAAAAAGTCTTTAATCAAGTACTAGTGAAGGTGCCTTATCTTTTCTGAAAAAAATTGAAGTGCAAAATGTGGTGATATGGCTTGAATGTTTTCTCAGATCTGGTATGAAAACTGTCTATGGGCAGCCGAAACATCAACATTATGCTCTACAGAAGCAAGAAAAGTAAATGGTGAAGTGTCAGTGTGTCACTGTGTATAGGTCCCATGCTGCTCACGCTTTCACTCCTAGACTCTTAAGTCCATCGGTTTACATGATATTCTGTCTAGAATAGACACCCTGTAATGTATCACTCTAGGACACCCTGTTAGTTTTTGGTTTCTTACCAAACCACAACATAGAACAAAAAGACTTTCCTAGTTTGTAAGTGCTCCTTTTTGCCCTAAAAACATTTTTTCCTACAGTGTAGAAATAGAGAAACATAGGAAGACCTGATAAGGGACTTTTTTTTTCCATTTTGATGGAATAGTATCATAATTTGTGTGAGCATGTAGCCAAAGATATAAATACCTTTATGTATGCATGTATTAGAGTGCTTGCATAAAGTTTCCTCTTAGAGGATCTCAGAAGCACCTTATAGATTTCACCAAATTACTGGAAACCAAGACAGAAGATTATAAGGTCTCAGGGGAGACCTTATTGCTCTCTACAACTACCTGAATGGCGGATGTAGTGAGGTGGGTGTCAGTCTCTTTTCCCAGGTAACAAGTGATAGGACAAGAGGAAACGGCCTCAAGTTGTGCCAGGGGAGGTTTCGATCACATATTAGGAAAAATTTCTTTATCAAAAGGGCTATCAAGCACTGGAACAGGCTGCCCAGGGAAGTGGTTGAGTCCCCATCCTTGGAGGTATTTAAAAGACATGTAGATGCGGCACTTAGGGACATGGTTTAGTGGTGGACTTGGCAGTGTTAGGTTTACAGTGTGACTTGATCTTAAAGGTCTTTTCCAGCCTCAGTAATTCTACGAGTCCAAGATTCTATGAGGAATCCTCAGATTCCTTTAAAGTAAAAACCACGTTGTTTTTTTCATCCCATTCTGCATCTGCCTTTAAAAGCTACCAGCCTCAGGATGAATGGCATAAAATCTAAGTAGTTAGAAAATAAAACTATAACATTCATTACAGAGAAACTATAACAGCTACTGTTCCATGAAGCAAATTTGGGTTATAATACAGATACTGAGATAAAACCACAATATAGTTTATTTGTATTCATAACTACAATAAACTTGTCGTAACCACAGTAACAAAGATCATCTTGAAATAAAACAACTTGGGCCATGATTTTATATTAACATTTGTATCATTACCATGATTTTACTACAATATGTATAACCCAGATATAATTTTATGAAGGGGGAAAAATAAGAGCATTGTGAACAATACCTGCAAACAGGAACATTAGTTTTGCTGTTGTATGAGCAATAGTGACATTTAGTGGCTCCAGCTACTGAATGATAAGTGCTGTTAAAATTATTTTAAAGATTCTATACACAGAATCTCTAAGAACATTTATTTTTACCTTCCTTGAAATTGCATTTAAATGCATTGATTTCATTAAAACTAGTAGGGTTTTACCAAAGCAAACAAATTCCTCAACACCTTATATAACACAACTTCTTTTCATTAAAAAATGTTAAGTAGAGTACTAGCTAAACTGACATATTCTAGCCACTTAAACAACAGTGCTGTATTTTTCTTTGGATTTTACACAGGTATCTAGCAGCTATTTCACATTTGTAGGACAAATTCCTAAGGAGACTAAAGGTTTACTATCTCAGTGGGTGCCACCGTACTCTTAAATGCCCCTAAATTAGACTTGTGGGCAAGACCTACCTTGAGTTTTCAACACCCTCTTATTTCTTCCTCAGTATCACCTTTTGTCTGATGTAGGTTTTCAACCTTCCAAAAAATCTGCAGAGAACACTTTTTTCCTACAGAGGGGAAGTAATCCAAAGATTTTTCATTCCCCAGGATGAGGGAAGTATATAACCACCTTTGCCCACTGAGCAGCACAGCAGGACCTCTGAACTCCCATCCCTGCATGGTCTCCTGCCCCATCTGCAGAGTGGGGAAGCACAGCAGGGGAAAACCTGCCAGAGACTGTTCTGTGGCTGCAAGGAGGCTTTGCATGCCTCATTGCATGCAAATACATGGGAAATATGGAGAAAATAAGGGAGACTATATTTGTATCTCTTCAGGTTCTGTGACAGATGGGAGTGTCCCATATAACTTTTTTCCCATTCACATTTCCCAGCAGGGACTCCAAAAAGACAGTCAGAGCAATAGATTTAAATTGACATCACTACATTTTTCAGCCCAACTTTATAAAAATGCCACCTTAGGCCTCTAAAATGAGTATCTTGAGAATCACCTACAGGACTGCTGCTAGGTAGCAACCTTTCATTCTTTAAACATCACCTGCCTTCCTTGTACCAGCAAAAGGCACACTTGCACCAGCTGCTTTTTTGTCCCTTTTCTTCAGTGGGAGAGTCTTTCAGATATAAAGCATTTCATAAAAGCACAGGTGGATGTCTATAAAAAAAGAAGGCTTCCCACTGACTGCAGCATGAAAGCCAAGATCTCCTTAGTGTTCTGACAAGAGTCTTAAAACATCATCTGTAAATAAAAAAAAAAAAATCTGCAATTTTTTAGTAAAAATTCAGCACATATATAACTGTAAAGAAAAGGTAAAAATTATGGGAGAAGATGGAATTTTTCAAGGCAATCTGTTTAACTCTTCTCTCAGAAGTTTCAGGTGTCTACTGACTTCACTTGCAAAAGGTCTGTGAAGTGTTTTGGAATAATCTGAACAAAAATGCATCTGTCAGTGGAAGTCCTTTGCAGCACAATCACTATTTTTCTCTTTCAGGTGAAACTTTCAAAAGAAGTTGGCTAATTAAAGAGTACATAAAAGATGCATTCATGCCTTCACAGAAAATGCTGTGAAATTATTTTTCTTGCATATTTATGAAAGCACAAGTTAAAAAGCAACTGGCTGTGATGTCAAAAATGCGAGTGTGTCATCATCAAATGAAATGGAGAGACTAAAGTCAGGCTAGTAGAAAAAACTTGTTAATATTGGGTATTTCAGATATTATGGAAAATAGTACGTAAAATAAAGATCAGGTTTGCTCCAAAGTGAAAATTTCTCTGTAAAGAAAGACTTGAGTGCTTCTCACTGCCAAAATTTAATGAGAAGGAGGATGTTGCCTAATGTAGCTGTAGAAAATGAAAAGGTCTTGCCACCCAGAGTACAGACATTAATATCAGAACAGTCAATTACTTTTGAGCAGCTGAGAAAAGTCTTCTAACTTCTGCTAACTTGAACAGTGTCACAATCCTATTTTGTTACTTCTGAGAACTCAGCAAAGAAATTCTAACTGCCAGATTTACTTTTGTTCAGTACATGTGTAGGAAAGATCTAGAAGATGAAAAACCCATTAAAAAACATCTTTTAAGCACTGCATTGTGTAAGAAGAAACTTTAAAACATTTGAGAAGGAAGTGCAAGGAAAGGAAGAAGGAATTTGGAAATCTGCTTTCAAAGTTTAATTTAAAATAGCATTTTGAGATTCAAACAATTCCTTGCAGCCAGCAAATGTTGTAAACAACACCACAGTAATGTATGTATGTCAGGAAGAAAAGGTTAAACTGATTACACATGAAAATTAAATTACTTCATAATATTTATCATTAAAGTAAAAAATTAAAGAGCACAAACCATGTATTTAGAATATGAGGAAATTATCTATTACTGTGTTTCTTGAGCTAAAAGATGGAAGAAAAGAGGGTAAAGATAACTTTCCAGCATTTCTGTGCTCTCCCACTCTTCACTTGAACCTTCAAGTTATAAGGCAACTCATTTAGGATCTGTGTCTCCTCTAGTGGCACTCTAAATGCAGGCAGAAGACAAGAATATGAGGAGTTATGGCTTTATTTTCACCCAGTGTCAGAAAAAGCCTTCATCGGAGGTCAAATGAGGTACAACAAAAACTCAGGGCACTGGGTGTCCAAGAAGAAATCTGTTCTGAATCTAGCACAGATTGCAGTATTTCATGTTTTTGATTGTAGGCCAGTGTGGACCCAACAATTTCTCTTTTAAATAGCCTAAACGAGAATGTTTTACTAGAAATGAACCACTGGAAAGCAAAATATGTCTGACTTCTGTGAATATCCTATCCTTCTTCTTAGGGAATAAAAGAAACCACATTCTTAGTGGTGGGAAGTGTTAAAGATGCCATGCTATAATAGCTGCTAGAAAGACAAAAGGGAGAAAAGTCAAAAGAGGCAGGGGGAACCAGGAAAACAAGGTTTAAACAAGGTTTAAACTAATACAACCACTGACTTAACACTGTATCAGACCCATGATTTTAACCTGACAGTGCCCCTTTAATTGGCTTATCACTAATTTAAATTGGTCATTAATCTATCGCATTGTGTCTCCTCTTTATTGTTGGAGCTTCTCTTGTTTATGTAGCACAACTTCCAGCAATTCATTTGATTCTGTTGCACTACTATTTCTTTACATAAATCATTTTGAACACTCGTTTTCAGCACAGACAGGAAAAATTTCACCAAGAGAAAATAATTTTGACTCTGCAGTAAATGGGTGATTCCTCAGGTATTTATTATTTTTGGTCAGCCCTTTGACATTTACTGTCAGTGGAGCAGCAAAGCAGTCCCAGTCCCTTAGGTAATTCATTCATGCTAGTGAATCAAAGCTCCCTATTTCTACTCCTAGAATCAACAAAAGGAGCGTGTAGGGGGTGTGTGTGTGTGTGTGTGTGTGTGTGTGTGCATATGCATGTGTGTGCACATGCACGTGGGCATGTGTGTGTGTGTGTGTGTGTGTTTTGGGGAATATGTGCTTATGTGTGCATGAGACAGAGGGGAAAAAAACCCGCAACCCCAGCCCTGCACATACTCTCATATGATCCGCTTCATTTTGTTCTATCCATCTTGCCTTATTGGAAGCTCCTTAATTGACGAATGAGGACTTTATCACACCTGGCAGCAGTCGTTATGTCTGTGATTTTCCTTGAAATGTATCTGTCATGCAGCTCGAAATTAAATCGCCAGTTTGGGGCCTAACCAGAGACAGGGCAGTGACTCAAAGCACTCAGAAGGGAATGAATGATTAATGCAGTTTATAGACAGAACAGCACTTTCTCTGTCTCATGTGCTTTTTGTATGTAATCTCCAGTGGTTCAGCTTCGGATGGATCTAATGAAAAAGGACTGGATGTTTTCCACCTTTTCTTCAGAGCATGCTGTACAATTTATCCACTGACAAAATGTGCTAATGAAATGTCACCTTGGACAGCTTGCCAAAGGATTGATGGGCTGAAAGTTTTGCACTTTATTTAACTTTTGCAGGAAAAATGAGTAAGTCCTCCGAACTCCGTATGATATAGAGATCCATTATGGTTTCCCACTTAGGAAGGAGTAGCTGCACTGGGATGGAAAAGGAGGCTATGGCAAAGAGGTGAGAAGACCATAAAACAAATAATTACATAAAAAGCTGGGGTGTATGGCTTCATTGTACTCAAAACCATAAATTATAGTTGAGCTGCATCACTTTTTAAAACTTCTTTCTTCAGTATTACCTCTGCCCTTTATGAAAAAAACATGAGCTTCACAAATCTAGTCTTTCTATTTACCTGGTTGAAATATCATTTAAAAAGCCAAACAGTGATTCCAGCTTTCTCCCTACACATCAGCCTTTTACATCCCTTCACCTTGGGGCTACATCCAATGCTTTCAAACTTCCTTAAGACCAATGAATAATGAGTAATTATATGAATTTTACTATAATCATTCTAGCATTGCTTTGTATTCTGACTTTTCCTGAGAATAAAAAAAAAACCAAAATCAGGAACACTACCTGAATGCTAAATGCTCACGATTGATATCTAAGGAGTCGCTTTATATTTTTTACCTTATATGCCTTTCACTTCCTCTTTTCTTGGAAGCATTAATAACTTGCCTAGCCAGAGAAAAGATCTGGCACCAGGTGTACAGCCAGTGTGATACAATAAAGGAACTGCTACCTTCCCTATCCAGACATAAGAATATTCTTCCACTTAGGTCTTGGTTGCTATTATATAGTAAACTCTTTGGGTCAGGACTCAGATCCTTTCAACCAATGTACTTTACGCCACTAAAAAAGTACTAATGTTGCTATTTTACCTTCATTACAATTCATAGATATTTGTATCAAATATTTTTTCCATTACACAAGAGTTCACGTATTCTTCAAAATTTTAGTCTTTCAAGGGGCAAATAGGACCAGCTCACAAAGCTGGTATCTGCTGTTTGTAAATTTGCTGTCTCCCTCCTGAAGCCAATTACTATTCATCCAGGATTCATGTGTCTTATTCTCAGGGTTATGCAAGCTGCCATATGCCCACCTCACTGTAACTCAACTCCAGAAGACAGAAATTGAATCTAGCAAATTTTTCCACACAGAAATGCTGCAGAGGAGCATGTAAACAGGATTCTGTCCTCAAACCATTCTTCAGTCCAACATTAACATCAGGGGTTTTCCTCATCTCCAGATTCAGAGACGTGCTTGCTCTTACTCCAAGCAGAAGTGATCTTCTGTGACATTGCTCTTAGCCTGTCTTTCTCCTCAGCACTATGCCTTTTAGAAGGAAAAGAGAAATAATCAAGGACAAGCCAAAGAGTTTTGGGACCTTCATTACTTTCTCTGTCCCCCTGTTTCCCTGTTTGTAGTCAGTCTCCTGCCTCACAGGGATATGCTGAAGCTTTAAGACAGTCAGATGCCCAAAAACATCACTGAAAGAGGAATGTCCTTTACATCCACTATGCCTGGCAACCCTGTGCAAGGGAGGCTTCCTTACAGGGACAGAACAAGTTTTAAATAAATGTTAGGTTAAGTATTATATTAAGTTGTCCCTTCGTGTTTACTCAAGATTTCAAAGGGAGCTAACAGAGGGACACCTTCTCAGGACAGTGACATACCTCATCCCAGCTTCCCTGAAACCCAGATGTTTTCAGCCATTTTCCAGGAAAAGCCTTAAGTTGTGGCAGGCAAAAGTTGAACATGTTATTTCGTGTATTCTTTTCCCAGAGAGAAATGTTCTACTTTGGACACACGAACCCTGTTCTCCAAAACAGTGTCTGCTGCATAGGATTGAGGGAAAGAGGTCTGATGTTTCCCATAAGAGTTTCTTTTGCTAGCATCGGCAAAATTGTACTAAATCTGTGACAGTTTTCATACACATACCATATCCTATAAGCGCCATCTGAGAATTTGAACTTCACTGCAATTAGAAATAAATCTTAAATTGCCAAAGGGACCGTGAAATAAACACCTCCACACAAAAGGACTGTCTGCTCTGTGTTGGTCCGTGCTCCTGCTGTTCTTGGGCTACTTCAACAACCACCTTTTCTACTCCCCAAACCTTTTGCCAGACTGTTTATGCATCGTTATTCAGATCCACAGTGAAAGCTAATGCACACAGGGGGTCTTCCATACAAGAAACACTCAGTTTAGTTGTATTGCCTGGAGAAAACAGTTTTCAAAAAAGGAACTAATGGAAACACTGAAATATGTGCTAACCACACAGTCTACATGTGTACTCTCCCACTTACTCCTTTACCAGTAACTTAAGGTTTATTCCTAATGAAGGAAGAGTATGCAAACATGAAACTTTTCACAGAGCAAACTTTTCTTACCTTGCTTCCCCTTGTTTCCCTTAAGCTGTGCAAGCATATTTCCAGACACTCCAGAGCTTATTATTCTTAATTTATAATTGCATAAAAATAGCTTTATCATTAAAAATATATCCATATACTTAGTAAAGGGCTTTGAATGAAAGGTAATAGATTCCTTGCCAGAGTTGTAGCATGGCAGCTTCTTATTACCCTAATCATAGTGGATTTGTTGATACAGTGAGTTGCCTAGCTCTCCATTTCTTGCTTCCTTTTCTTGCTGCTCTGATTTTAGGCTTTCTGGGGCAGACACTAACTATAATTCTGATGTGCACATGTCAAGAACAAGAGGAACTGTGACCAGGTTCTCTTGGCACTATCACAATAAAAAAGTATAATAATTAGAATAATAAGTTCAGGATTTCCAATTGAAATTGCTAACAATTGGTTTGGAAATAAAAGTCTATTGACCTTTGATTGGCAAATTATCTGCCATAATCATCTTTCCCACACTATTAACTACCTGTGCAGTAATACCACTCAGCAGGATTTCCTTTAATGTTTTATGATACACATGTGCGTCAAAAGCAAACTAAACCTCTGACACGCTACTTATTCTCCAAAGGTGTGTTATACATATATGCCTCTGTTTATCTGCACATGCACAACATGATGTCCTTGAATACAGTGGAGCAAAGATCATGCTTCATGCAGCTCCATGGATGCAAAAGGAGTGAAAACAGCTTGGTTTGTGGAACATATGCTTCTATTGCCAATTGTTTTTAAACAACAGAAGAAAATAAAATCTGTGTTGAACTGGCTACCTGAAAGACAAATGTAAGGATAATCATCTCGTGCTGTTATGCCCATGGTACTGCAAAGCTTTTAGATGGTAGTGTTATCTTACATATTACTAATGTATAAGTCTTAGAATATTCATGTACAACCATGTGAGTTAAGGACTAAATTAAAGAAGAACATCTCCTCTGAAGGCTCTTGCATGACAAGTTAAATATAATGTTTAATTTTATTTTACAGCAATTTTTACAGCATCGTTTCTCTAATCTGTATTGTGGTTAAAAAAGGATTAGAAGTCAAAAATACCAAAAAATATTCCCCAACAGTATCTTCTGGAATTCATGCACCTATACAGTCTCCATTCTACCACACATACAGGGAAAAGCTTAATAAATAATTCTGTAACTATAGACTATATCCAACGCAAATAAACAGAGCCAGGATTAGGGTTGCCCCAAGTATAACTTTGTTACTATTGAAGTAAATCACATTGTGCTAAGCACTAAGACAGACATTAGCAATATCAAAAGGAATTTGGAATTTACATGTGTTGAACACTGCTTGCAAATTATAAACTTTAGGAAACAATATGTGTCATATCAGCCCTAGGTTCAGTCCTACAATTCCTGCTTCTTCTTTTGCTGCCAGAGAAAGCTGTTGTGTGGCATGGTCTGCTTCAGCACACCGTCATGCAGACTGCTGTGGAGCTCCTACAGAAACTTAAAGGAAACATCAGTTGCCCTCCACCAGGAAACAAAAGAAGCCATAGAGAAACAAAAGCTCTCTCAGTCAAAGGCTGAATACTTCTCTGAACGACACTTCTGATTTATGGGGGGTTAAAAACTCTTTTGATATCAGATTAATTTAGCCAACTGGAGTCAACCAGCTTCTTATTAACAGCACTGTCAATATATAAGAAAGTGTCCATTACTTCCCATGAAGACATTTAATGGAAGAAAACTGAACAAACTGTAAATGTTGTTATGGACAACCCTTTAGCAGGATACTTTATCACATTTGCAGAAAGAACTATTCTATTTCCAAGCCAATCACCCTACAGCACAACATAGCAAGTGCTATGTTCAACGTCAATGGAATAATAATAAGTTTACAATGACAAACACCCCAGAATATTAAAAATTTAGAACTAAAATTGACTGTAAACCTTCATTCACAGCAGTAGACATACACTTTTCAATTTCAACTAACACATGCAGTTTCCAGTTTGAAGATTACATCCTTTTTTTTCTTTTTCGAAGACCCTGTTACTTTACTGAGAAGTTGGTGTTCATTTATGTAAACATCAGTTCAGTATTTATTTTCTTCTTGATGTTTTGTTCATGCATTACTTAGGGTCCAGTAATAAAACGCTATCCTATCACCTAATATTGCATACATACAATAATGAGATTTCCATTACTGCATGTAAGCATCCCATATTCATGTTTCATTCTTGTGAGAGAAGAAGGAGAATGTCTAAAATTTAGTGCTGAAATCTAGCAAGATAAGAGTCAAAGTACCCATAAACTCTGACTGTACAAGTCAAAACATCTACAACTTGGCATTTTTTAGAGAATTCAATATCAATAGCACTTAACATGTTTAAAAGATAGCTTGTGTTGTTTTCCATTTTTTCTGCAAACACAGTACTTCTGCAAACCAGATTTCAGGATGCCAAACAGGCATTCAAAAAAATGAGGCACACAAAATCAGTGTGGTTTAATTTTGTGACAGGGGTGGAATCCAACTACTCAGTGCAGGTTTCAGTTGCCTTGGCTATTGCTTATCTACCTACTGCCTCTTTCCTCATTCAGCTTCCATCTCTGCAATAACTGAAGAAGTGTCCTTCACTATTGCAGAGTCAAGATATGGACATACGAAAACTGAGAATGTGTATTTGTGATGCACATTCACCAGGCAGATCTTAACCTGACCAAGGGTAGACATTTTACTCCTTCCAGATTTGATGGCTCCAGAGAGCCAGCAGCAGTGTCTCCACTTGCAGATCTCTCATGGGAATCCTGGATACAATGAAATGTCTCCTTATTTTAAAACTGACATTTGGGTGGGCTTTCAAGGGAAAAGCAAAAAAAAAAGTCAATAAATACAATTTCAGCCTGAATACTCAGGCAGTGGAATACACAGACTTATAATGGGAATTACCAAGAAACTTTAGTAGTAAAGTGCTAGCTGCATCTTCACACTGGAGGACCAATTTCTCTATAATAGCAAATAAATTACTGAAACAGAAGATACTAAAATTTCCCATGAATACTCATAAGCATTAAAAAATGCAGATACAGAACCAGCTATGAATTCTGTGAAACAATTCCTGCCTGATGCTTACTCTCTCACTGACATTTTTTCAGATAGTATCACAGCCCTTCAAATTTGGTAAGAAGAAATCTGTCTTCAATGTTATAACTCAAAGGCAATGCAAAGGAAGGCTTGAGTAGAGGTGCTAAATTAGCAAGGTTTGTGATAATTCACTTCTGTCTGTTCATGCTGGGTATTCTAATACCTAATACTTATATTATCAAGCACACTCAATGCAGCTCACCTTGGCGAATATTAATAGCATTATTGAAACACAATTACGAAATACCATACATAGTTGGTAGTAGATACTAACACCTTGTTTTATGAAATTTTTTCAAGGTCTTGAAATCATTTAGTAGGCAAGTTATCAATTCCAAGAATCAAACACTGTTGAGTCTTACACATACACTAGAGCTGATGAAAATTTTCCTCTCTGATGTTTTTTCATAGATGAAAATTATTTCATTATACTTTCAAACACTAAGATTTTGTGGAAAATAACAATTTTTTTGCATTGAGAAGGGCATTCTTCTGGCACTTGCACACTGAAAATGTTCAATATAAGCCGCTTCAGACAATATCTTTGGGTTGCCAGATATAGACAAACACTATCATTTTCCACCTTTTTTCTGTAGCCAGTAACTTACAAGGAAATACAAGGAATAAAACTTTCTTACTGAATTGGGAGCAGTATCCTGCTCCCTACTCACACCACCTTGTTCACTGATGCAATTAACCAGGACAGAATCAACTAGCAAATGATGTGCTTATGATTCATGTTAATGGCATTTCTAAACAGATTGATAATGAATCTCTGATGCATTTACTGAAGTCCACATCCTGAGAATATTACTCTGATTTTAAATCTTTACACTAGCAATCTCTTCTAAAACCAAAATTCTACCTTTATGGAATTTGCAAAAGCACGAACAAAGATTAAGTTTGCAAAGGAGTAAATATGTGATTGTCACCAAGATTGTCAGAAAAAATTCCTCTAAGATAAAAATTTGAATTATTAGGGTTGTATAGTAGCTATTACTAAGAAACATGTTTTTTATTTTTGCACAATGCTTGTTATTTTGGGAGACAACAGCAAGATATCTTCTGGAGTGAAAAAACTGTGGACATGCTAGAAGACAGTAACCCAAGCAAGCTCTAAGAGATAAGGATTTCACTGTATGTAGAAGGCTCTTCATAGTAGTATCTAACCTCACTCAAAGGATTCCCTTGAAGTGCTATGTATAAACTATGGGAAGAAAAATAGGACTAAGCAGAAGTATGTAGTTTGTTTAAATGTTGGTTACACTCAAGCTAGTGTGAGAAAAGAGACAGCAGGAAACTTAAATCAGCATGTGTAACTGAGGAAATATAATTGCACAAACACTGCTTTAACAGATAATGTCATATTTGAAATCATACGAGGAAAGGTTGTCATCAAAGTGACCAGAATTACAGAAAGAAAAGGGCACTATAAAATGGAGAGTGGCAGAATACAGTCTTAACAACAGACGTATGAGCTACACAGCACTACTACTCTCAGAACTCTCAGAACAGCAGAGGAAAATGCATTTCAAATGCTAGCAGAGGGAGGCTGGCAACCTCTGGGTAGAAACAGCACACCAACACACTAAAAATGTTACACCATACCCTCACATGAATTCAGTCTTATGACAAGGTTTAGTCTCTGCAGTGAGACTTCTGGGGAGTTATACAACCAGAAGGAGCATCCAGCATCAACACACCCAGCTCCCAACTTTTACAAGTGCCTGTATCAGCTAATTCATTTCATGAAATTATAAAGCTTTAGCTTAAACTCCAATGGATATTCATCCTGTTTATTTCTGTATTCTTCTCAAGTTTATATTCATCTTTTCAATTGATAATTTTGGAAATAAACAGCTTTGGAACATGAACTATTGACCATTATTAAAGGGGGAAAAAAGGCTAATCTTTTGGACAATCTCCAGCAAGAATTAGGATGAGTTACTGTGATGTTTGAAAGGATCAGAGGCTGTAGGGGCAATGGTGCAAGACAATGCCTTCTGTAGAAGAAGCTATGAGGATGCTACCAATGTCACTGGGGAGCAAAAGAATTACAAGCATCCACAGAAGTGATAGAAAAGTCTGGGGAGTGAGAAAATGAGAGTCATAAATGTGTGAAAGAAATAGTATCAGTACAACCCAGCTAATAGTGTCAGTGAGACTAGACTATACGTGCTTGTTCTAGGATACAAGTAGGAAAACTTTATAGAGCTGTAATATTTTTCAGTGCAGATAAAGCACTTAAACTTAGTTTGGAAGTCTGTGTCTAGAAAGGGGTCTTAGCTCTCCAGAGAATTCTGCCATTCCTACCTTCGGTACAGGAGAAATGTGACAAACAACCTCTTTTCGTGTAGTCTTCAGCTCTTCCTTTCATACTAGGAGCCAAGAGACTAAAATGCAAAGGAGGGGTGTTTGGTCTACTCCCCCAGGGCTGTTTCAAGCCACCTCCTGCGAGTAGCTTCCACAAAACAGCTATAATCCCTGTCTTCAGCTATATATCAGAGACCAAGAAACAAAGCCTCAGCCATCACAACTCTGATTTTTCTGAGTCTTCTCACCCACTACAGGGAAAGCTGGACTCTACCAAGGTCGCCAGGAAGAACATTGTGAAATCTACTGTGCAGACAGGTGAAAACAAAATTCCTGTTTACCTTTTTATTCCTCTGCTGACTTTCTTTCTGTTCATGTTACTGACTTTTTTTTTTAATGCATTTCACAATCTTTCAGAGTTTTGTGTTCTGCTGTCTCTGAGCCGTATAATTTACACTTGTTTTGGCACTAGCTTGAGGAACCTTTTCAGGTTACCATGTGAAAGAAGTCAACTTCAGCAAAGATACACCCTTTCCAATTAAAAATCCTAAAAGGAATGTTAATTAAATGCTAAGGTAAGAAGTTTGTTATTTTGCAATTGAGCTAATGGTCAATTGTTTGTACAGGTGAGATTTGTGTATTTCGAAGTGACACCTGAGAGAAGTAGGTGTTCTAAAGAACTGGTAAAGCATCCATTCAAAAGAAAGCAAAGTATGGGATTTCACAAAAGCCAGAAGAAATTTGGCACTGATTTTAAAGTGACAAGCAGCAAATTCTTTATCTTCAATAAACTGAGATTTTCCTGAGGGGAAAAATACTTTATGGGAGCAATACCTCGAAAACAGGGATTTTTGGCTTAGTAGAGAATGGGGAAAAAAGTGTCAAATTTTCAAAGCACAGATTCTGCAAAGCAATTTTACTCCTTATTTACATATGTCCTAAAAAACAAATCTGTCACAAACCTGAGTAAAAATGCTGTTATAGCAGAATGCAGTATGCAGCCATTTCTACCTGCATATATAAACCAGATGTAAGTTGCTTTTTGCATCACTGCAATTTCCAGTAGCAAAATGCAACCTCTGCAAAATCCGTGCTGACACTTTTTCATGACCACCAGAAAAGTTTCTGCAAATGCATTTTGAGGGCAGAAACTACATAGACACACAAGTTTGTATTTTCAGTCATTGAGAGCATATAGGAAAGACAAGCATGCAAACAGAACCAGAGAAGATAGGAACAAGAACCAAGTATTACAAGTTACATTGGGTACACAGGGAATGCAGGGGTGCAGAAAAAATTTGTTCAAAGTACCCTCCTAGTTCTAGCTAACAAATAAGACAAAATAGCAGCAAAAATGACTAAGATTCCTACTGAAAGCTGAAATACTGGGAAGGGCAGAGAAGAAGAGAAGAGGAACTGTGGGTCATCCTTTCAAATACTGCTCTAGAAAAAGGTGAACATAGTATTTGGTGCCCAGTTTTACTTCAATAACAAGAAGCACACACTTTTTTTTGCATGTTGAGAAGGATACCAGCTAAGCTGTGCTATTCTGGACATAGCAATTTTAAAAGTCTGAATAAAAGAGTTCCTGGCTTTGTTTAGTTTTTCTATATATCAGTTACTGAAGATCCTTGGATTATATTCCTGGGACTTAGGATGGGATCTGATGGGTACCAGCTGTGTTAATCTGTTATATTTAATCACATACTTCTGCTATTTTTGTCTTTTTCTCAGACCTGTTTTCTTTGTTTCCAGCTTCCGATTTTACTTGGTTAATATAAATTGCTATGTATATACATTAAAGGGCTTTTGGTATCTTTAATTTGCACACTTTCCTCTGTGGTTTTTTCCATCTTTTGATTCCCCTATTTCCTCTGTGCAAGCTTTCTCTCTGAGATTCACATGGTCTGTTTTGCAGACATTGTGTACTGCAGGTGTCCTGCACCAATGCTCAGGTATGGTGGCTCTTCTGCTATAGCCTCCACTTTCTCTACCTCTAAACACTGCAACACACTGCATAAAATCATGCTTTGTGAAAATAAAACTTGTGGTGAGCTCAGACATAACTCTGCCATCTAGGACAAGCTATCTTTTTACATGCTAGAAGGCAAGACAGTTCCCTGAATTCAAAGGGAAGGAGAGAAAACCAAAGCTGACTACCTCTGTGCAGTCAGAAGTAAAGGGTATGTTCCGGAGGAGCACTGTAGAAGAAGTCAGTTTTGGATAAAGGACCTCAGGGTTCATAATTTTCTCTCTACAGTACTTTAGGGCCTGTTCCAGCCTATGAAAAGTCAATGGGATCCCTTTTATTTATTTCAGTGGATATAAAGGCTATATTTAAGCCCTTATGCTATACAGAACCCCTTAAGGAGATCATAAAAAAAAATGGGACATTGAGTATTTCTCAGTATTTCTCTCAGACATAATGAAGTCACACATTTGTAGGTACTTTTGGAGGTAAGGCATTTTTAACTTTAAACAAGGATCCATAAAAAGTATGTTTTCACTCTTTAATTTTTCTCTTACACAGCAAGGCAAAGCAAGTGTCACTTATTTTAATGAAAATTAATTTTTTCAACATTCCCTCTCACTGTGTCTTGCTGAGAGATGCACATCATTTCTGATTAGGCATCATGCAGATGGTCCAAGCAGTTTAACACTCCACGTCAGAGGCTTTGAGGACACAAAAAAGTCTCCCTCTATTTTTTATCCTGGTTGGACAACTATAAAAAAGAACAACTTTTAAACATTAAACAATTGTTTAAATTTTAAAGATTACATTTATATTTTTAATGTTGAAACACTGTTACAGAGTGTTGAAACTGGTTTACCGTCTGTGATGGACCCTCTTAGTGGCATCAATGTCATCTCTCAGCAAGATGGCCTTCACAAATTGGCAGTTATAAATGACAATTATGACTGTCAGAGAGTACACTCATGCACTTATTAGTTTATTATACAGAATGAAATTTCTTTGCATACTCCTTCCTGCCCTGCAAACTACTATTGTTTAACCAAGAGTGGTGGTGGTGATGACTTTCCTTTGCACAACAGATTAGATCCTAAGAAGATAAGTTAAAAGACATCAATTGCTAGGTACTTGTCAGTTGACACAAGGACCACTGTTTGTAACATGATGAAACAGACAGTGAACTGAATTTAAATACTAATGAAAATGACTGTAAAAACAATGAAGGAATCTAGATACTTTGCATACAATTCACATTTATATAAATACACCTTTGCTGTGGACAGTAAGATATAGCTCTTCCACAGGTAGATCACAAACAGTTTCACAAAGGAGGTCAAAATGCATGACAAGTTATAGATATTGAAACTGATGCAGTGGAAAGTGAAAAGACTTGCTCAGGTCCATCTAATTATCCCGTGGAAGAAATAAAAGATTTTTGAGTTTCAGACTGCTGCTGTGTTAAAGAACAAGAACTAGTCCCTCTGCTACTTCTTTCAATATGGCAGAATTTCCTGACCAACTGTCATTCGTCTCAAATCAAGCACCACTCTGCAAATTAAAATTAGGAGCCCAGATGCAAAATGTCTTCTGTCTCACAACAATAAGAGGAATCCTGCTGCAAAAACTTGCTCAGCTAACAAATTAATCAGGCAAGAGTCCTGCTCTGCTAAAGCAGCAACGTGACTCTGCAGGTGAAAGCAACTGGCTTAGCCCTTGAGAGGTCAGCCCCTGTTCCTTGCTTTGTCCCAGGCTGCTTTGTCAGATCGCGCAAGCTACAAAGCCTCACTTTTGCCTCTACTTGTGAAACAGAAATAAAAGCAGTACCTTGTTTCAAAAAGGTGTGAAGACAAGCCTGTTGAATGCTATAAGGCACATGGATACTGTGGCAAGGAGGAATATAGAAAAAGATGTTAGTGTGTGCACATGCATTCACACCTGCTCTACATAATTCTGGCAACAGCTTTGTAATAATAAAGACTACCCTTCCTATTTTCCAAGCTGCTCCCCAGGAGCAAACTATTCCCTGTCATTTTTAAAGAAGCTTGCAGAAGCACTCCAAATGCCAGAGTTTGAATGACACCAAGTTCATAAAACTATGTTGCAAACCACTGGTAATATTTTTAAATAAATTGGGGGAATAAGAAGATGAAGATTTGTTCTGCTCATGCGTATGTGTATTTGTGTGTATGAGAGAGGAAGAGGTTGAAGGAGAAAGATCACGTGTCTCCACCTTCATTCTAGATACAAGTAAAAATAAAAAATCTTTGAGCAAATGACAAATAATATCTTCAAAAACAGCACAGCAGAAGAAGTGAGGACATTCATCCCAATTGTTTGTTATTGCCTTTGCAACCTGTGGCCTTGTCTAGAAGAGAATATTTTTCTTATGACCTTTATATGATTTTTCTGGTTTATGCTAATATTCTTTTTAATTCACAAGGCAAACAAAAAGAAGATTTGTTTAAAAAATTATTATTCTTGCTACAATTATCACAAAGTTTTTTTGCCAAAGAGTTCAACAATTTTTTTTTACTACACAGTTCTTTTGCTTAAGCACGTGCAATTTATTATTGATTGGAAATCACCTGACAAAAAAAAAAATCATCAAAATGCTACAACGGCAACCACTGTATCATACAAACTATGGCATACCTATGTACGCTTTGAATTTGGCCCAGCTGTGATGCTTACTATGCTACTTGCTTCTACAGGAAAAACATTTAAATAAAATATATGACATGTATGATTGCTTAACATAGTAATGAGCTGAGGGGATTAAGCAGTATAATGGACTGTATGGTATAATGGATGTTTTCCTTGGTTGCCTGATAACAGTTTCTCACCATGAACTGAATTAAACTCACGGACGAGTCATAAATTTCAAGAATCAGCAGCACAAAACCATAGAGAAATAAGCCCATGTGGTCTCATTCCAGCTTCTGATGGCTGAATTGGTCCACACTAGACTGCTAAACAACATGTGCATAGCATTTTGTAAAAGATGATTCTCCAGTATTTTTTTGTAAGAGGTGTACCAAGTCACTCTGAAAACAATTACAGAAGACAAACTGTTGTACTAGTTGTTCCATGAATAGGTCACCAATGTGTTGGCAGAGAATATTGGATTAGTTTAGGGGGTTTTAATTCAATCATAGTGTTGTCTTGCTATTAATTTCCCTAGTCTAGTGCATGTATTAAGATGATGAATAATCCTGGAAGTAAGTCTCAGTACTTCAGTGTTAGAACAAAATACTCAAATCACCTTCTTACAGCAAAGAAAAGAAAACAAAAAGAAGAAAAAATATTCTTTACATTTAACATAACTGGTCTTTACTCATTTGCTCTATCAGCTGCAGTCACAGGCCATGTAATGCAGGTGAGCAGTGTTAACGTATTGTAATTGTGTGAGCACTTCTGATTTTACAGTTCCCCAGCCTCATCTGATAGCTTTATCTTGGAGAACTGAAACTGGCTCAATCACCATTCAAACTGAAACAGGAAAAAGAGGGATTTAAGACCATCCTTCATCCTTGTTAACAGCTCCTTGATCTAGTGATAAAATCTTTCGTGGCTTTTCCCCTGACATTTTGGCCTTTTCCTCTGTTCACTCTGCCTGATTTTCAGTATTTTGCTAGTTCCTAGCCAGGAAAGGAAGAAGAATCCCTTATATGGGAATTACCTTTAGTGGTCAAATTTAAAAACTACTCCTAGTCTCATTTATTTACAATGTTTTTGGAAGACCTAGAAATCGTTGCTTTTTACTCTTATTGAACATCATTAACTTGCAGGGGAATCTAGCAGAGTTTTTGACATCGGGCAACTACATTCCTCACTAGTTTGGAAGATTTGTTGCAAAAAGATGCAGTTCAAAATGGGTTCATACATATTCATATACACAGGAGAAGGGATAACTCAAGGATATTAACTTCTATGCTCAGTTGCACAGACATTTTGTATGCACATGTACATGCTGTACCTTGGCCCATTCATACCATTTCCATTACTAACAGAAAGTTGTGCTGACAGATTCAGGGCAAGATATGCCCTTTTGGCTGTGCTTTACACCAAACAAATACACCAGTTTCCCAGCTTATTTGGAGCAGTGAGTGCTATTCTGATTTGCAAAAAAAGTCTAACAAAATTAGGCAACCTGAAAATAATTATAATCCAGACTGCATAGACTCATTCCTAAATTCCTAATCAATGGGGGTTTTTAGCACAGAAAATTGCAGTCTCTACTAACTCACATTTGCTGTTAGTAGAGGTGTATGTTACCAAGGATAAGATTTTTTTTCTTAAGATTCCCCAAGATATACTAAAGCTTCAGCATAATGAGTAAATTATTTGAAGTCAAACACAGTCATATGTCCCAGCAGATTTTCTTTCATGTCGACGTTTGACATGGATCTGAACAGTGTACAATGTTGCTGGTTCCCTTAGGGAGACCAATTATCAAAATATATCCCACTGAACTTTTCAATTATTTCCAGTAGTAGAAAAAACTCCACAATTAAAAAGTACACTGTAAATGTTAGGCCATACATTTAAAAGTCAAGCTTACTGTAGAAACTGCTTAGTCATATGAAGTTTTATAGTTCCCTTGAGAATTACTTGTGACAACTGTGTGGGGCTATTTCCCTGGCTCACCAATGTTGACTTTTGTATTCTTCTACTGAAATATTTCCTCCTCATATATCAGAATATGGATTAGCATTTGCATTTCTTGAGTTTTCATTATAGTACACATTTCCAGGTTTATGCTTTTAGCTCAATGCATTGTTTGCATTTTCCACAAGTCTTCTATGATGGCCTATGCCCAGCTGTGCAAGCCTATTGATTGCTAGAATCAGATCTTGAAGGAAATTCAAGAAGAAAGGACTTCAGCTTATGCAGCAGGAAGACATGGAAGTCATTGGTACCATGTATAGTAGACAGATACTTGATGCAGGTCTTTGCAGATCAGCCACATACCTTCTGATTTTGTGCTTAAATGCGAGTAATCCTCTCTAAAATTTCCAAAGATTTTCTTAAGCATGCTCAACAGAATAACCTTTAAAATACCAACTTAAAAAACCAAAACAAACAAAAAAAACCCACCTCCAAAACATCACAGGATACATTTTAGAATAGGTTTCCACACTTAGACAAGAATAACCTGCTACGCAAATAGAGATGGGAGAGCAAGCCTCTAGGTGACAAGTTTGCAGAAAAGAATCTAAAAGTTTCCTGCATCACAAATGTAATAGCAACTAAAAATGTTTTGATATCATGAAAAAAGCAATAATCAATGTGGGCCACATAAACCGGAATACAGCTTGTAACAGAAATAATATGGTCTTACAGTTTTCCTCAGCTATTGGGAAATACATTTGGAAGACTTCAACTGGTATATCAAATTTTGAGCACAGAATCACTGGAGAAAATCCTGAGGAAGGAAATGAGTCTAGAAGATAGGAACTTGAGGAAGATTTAAAAATGGACTTGCTTAGACAACCAGATGAAGGGAAAACAGGATTATAACTTTTAAGTATATGTAAGGTAGCTGCATAAAAAAAAGGGAGCAGCAGTCTGCTCTCCACATTTAGAGAACAGAAAGTAATGGGATCCAACATCCTAGTCATGTCTAGATGTCTCCAACTTATAAGGCTAAATGGGTCACCACTAACACAAGAATCTATGCGTCAAGTTCCTTTGCATAGCTTGGACTTATCCCCTGAGGCCAGATTTCTGAAAAAAGCTAATATTAGAACCTAGATATTCTAAAGAACTGATCCCAGATTTAGGAAAACCATATACATTATGCAATTGGGATCCTGTTATTGTACAGGGTTCGCCCACCAAAAAATTATTTTCACTTCGCAAAATGCAAATTTCCCCAAACAACATTGAGTTCAAAAATTTAAAAAGAGGAAAAAAAGGGGTGGGGGGGGAGGGGGCAATACTTTTACATTTGTTAGAATTTCAAGTTGTTATTCTCTGTTGTTTTCACTATATTGCCATTTTTTAAGTGCAGCAGTTCATTTGCATAGTAATTACAAAATTTAACAAGTAGCATTAATGACCAAAAGAGGTACACTCCACTTAAATTACTGACATTACATTACACATTTTTAACTACATTTTAAAAATGTAAGCTCTTCAATCCTAATGTGCCATATAGATTCCCAAAGCTCAGCTATATACGTGTTTTAAGAAGGTAAAACCACTTCCCCAGTCCATCGTGAAAGCTCTGCTCTTTAGTGACTTCCAAAACCCTATTCATAAATACTGATTAGGCACTATTTCACCATAGGGTGCAGCATTACCAGCACAGCTCCCTACCCAGGGCCAAGTCAGAAATGCTAGTATAGTAAATCAGGCCAAATGTCCTGGTAATTCTATACGTGAAAGATGATCTTTAATAAATAGACATTAAGTAGGGACTCAGCTCATTTTATTTTTAGTTTGTAAGTGTCAAATGCCAGGGACCGATTTAAGGCAGAAAAGCTATGGGCAAGGAATGTGTAATGTGATTGCACCATTTAAAGGGAAAAAAGCTTGAAGGCACAGACTGTTTGCAGTCCGGCTGGCTGACAAACAGCAAAGGGAGCGGATCCAAGAGACAATACATTCTGCTAAATAATGGGACACACATGTTATCTGCTACCTTCTTGAAAGTGCCACAAATTAACCACTTCTACAGCTTCTCATGAAAGGCTTCTGTACACCTGCAGAGTTCTTTGACTGCTCTTTGGACTAGTGCCTCATAACAACATGTGAAGCATAAAATGTATTAAATGCATTAGGACTTTTGTTTTAATTGTAGAATGGTTACAGAAGCAGTGTAGAAATTACAGACCCCATTAGCCACCAGTCATACTTTATTCATACTCTTATAATCACTAAACACATAATTAACAGTTCCCTCCATTTTGTTCTTAAACATAGAATTTCATGAGGAAAAAAAGAAACACATTTCACCCACGATATTTGGGAGCAATTACACTAGCAGAGCCATTTCCCTGCCCCTGTGATAGCCCTGCCTCAAGCAAGAAATTTGGCTTCTCTCCGTTGCTTGAAGTGCGAGTAATTCTTGAATATTTGGCCATGCTGAAGTCTACAGCGCCCTTAGAGGCCGCTAGAGGGAGGATGACCTCATTTTGCAGCAGCTCGCTTTTCACCCAGAGATGTGCAGGTAAGGTACCAATTAATTACTGCACACGTTTCCTTTCTGATAAGCTTCTCTTAAAAAATGGCACTTCCAGAAATGACACCACAGCTGCTGGTAAACAACAATTCCAACATTGTTTCCAGAAATGTCGATTAGACCTGCAGGAAACACAACATGAACCTGGAGAATTGATTATTATTTCACTTGGAGATTTAGACCACCCAATACCATTTATCCCTCCATGAGTTCAGCAACCTATCTGAAAATAATGCAAGTCTTCAGTGTGGCTGAGTGTACTTTTCCACTCTTGAACTCCATAAAATTTGTCTACCATATTTGAAAGCATTATTCCTAATGCAGGAGAATTTGACAGGTGAGTTAGTGTTGACTGCCCTGAGAGCTCTCTCCTTCAGCCAAACCCATCTCTGATGGAAAGGGGTGAAGCCCGGAGAAGATAGTATGCCTGTTCCTCACCACGCTTAAGTTCCCAGGCTCTGCTGTAGATCTTACAAAATTTCTTGACAGAAATTGGCAGAGTCTTTGCTACATTAGAGATTGCACTTAAGAAGAAAACCTCCCTGTTCTAGTGAAACTCATACCCATGTGTGATCCAAAATTAGAGTCTTTGGCCCTTGGAGTACTACAACTACTTGCTTCCCACATCAAGTCCTTTCAGTGATAATAATTGCCCTGACAGAGCTATGTATGTGCATGAAGTAAGCATGACAGCATTGACGCCAGACCTGTGACCAACATGCCTAACATTAAAAATAGCACAAAGAAAAACTGCCTTGTCAAAGTTTTGTGCTTAGCTTGGCAAAGAGATTGCTTTTGCAACCTATGGTGTCTTCAACACTCTGACAGGTCTCTCATTACAACTCTCCAGAGAAATGGAGGAGGAAAACAGCCTTCAAGAGAATCAAGAAATCAGCCTGGTATGGTAAAAGATCACTAAACATTACCAGCAATGACAGAATGTTCAATTTCTTCCAGGAGTTTCCGAGCACTGTGCTGTGCAGGGAACCAAATACATTGCATTTTACTGCACTGGGACTTTAAGGATTTGCAGTGTAGAATGCAGAAATTTCCTCAGGGTGGTAAACAGAGAAATATTTTATTTTCTACAGAAAATACATTTTCCCCTATGTATTCTCTACATTCCCAACATCAGGAGCCTTAGTTTATCAGAATAATGTTTTTTCACTTTCTGAATGATGCAAAAGCCAAAAGGACTTTTTAGGTCAACATATGACCTTTCTGTGTTATCATGTGAAATTCTGTGGTATCATGACAAAACTGGTCATACAGCACTTTCACTGGAAGAAGAGGAAGACAGAGATTATTTTTTTGCTGACAACTCCAATTGCTCAAATTAACTCATTTTATTTATGTTAGTTTTATTTATGGGTCAAAATAGACTGTGATGATCCAGAAAGGAAAAATCCTCCTTCTTCCTTAGAGATCTTCTATCCAGTGCCCATATCAGAGTAGGTAACTCCAATGCTTTAATTTATATTAACTCTGTTTTCAAAGACAATCATCTCTACACCTGATACCTATAGATAGAGGTTTCATATAAATCAGAAAAGCATATAGGGGTGAGGGTGGGTAAAATTAATTAATATTAGGAAAATACTGAAATGCTTTGACTCAGTTTACCAGTGTACAGCTCAAAATATGTGGCTTACCACTGGAGGTATTAGTCAGCAACTTGCTGTTTTTGCATCTTGGTTTCTCTCAGCTAAAAGATGAGCTAACTTAGTGATTTAGATGACATTGCAATGCTACAAAATAGACAATACCACTGCAAAGCAATAGTTGGAACACAAAAGGTATTGTATATAACCACAACATGTTGACTAATCCCTGGCCCTTCACAAATATGCAAATATCATTCTTGTCTTCTTTTGGCCTATGGAGGAACACAGATTGATCAGTGACTTAGGCACCACTCACAGCTGCATCTCTATTTCTCCTGATTTCTAGCGTCAATGCTAGCTAAGTGAAGTGGAAACCACTTTCAAAATTGCAGTCATGTTCTCTGATGGTGCATCCAGTGAATGCACACATACACAATCATATGTAACAAAGGGAGTCACAGTTTGCTGTAAAAAAAAGTCTAGTTAGAACTTAATCATGCCTATGTAGCAGTTTAGGAAGGCTATAAAAGACAGTCAAGCCTCCTAGTATATTTTATGAAAACAAACATGCACCCATATTTTTCATAACATTTTTGCCTCATTTTAGCAAATACAGTTTGTCTCATTTTTGCAAAATATTATTTTGCTTAATGTTATCTGCATTGTAACATAATGATATTCTAAAAAAAAAAAAAAAAAAATCCCAGACTTGATAATAAAGGATAAATTCTTATATGCTTGCTACCATTTCAAATTTCAAAGGACAGACAGTAACAGCCTTGGCATTGCTTTTGCTGGCATTTGGGTAAATTGACTGTATAACAGTCCTTGGTTGTCCTTAACCAAAACTTTGTTGGACAGGTTCATTTACAATGTTCAAACAGAATGACCTTCCCACCTGGCTTAGAGGCCCCTAGATTGCTGTAAATGTGACCTGACATTTCCTTATGGGTGAAGTATTAGATTATAGCAAGGAATACAATAACATAATTTTATTTCAGAGTCTAAGTGAAAGTGATGGTCGAACAGATTAAGATGTAAAATTCCTTTGTAAAATTCAATTATTTATAATCTGATGCATACCCCTTGTTTTATCTGCCATATAATACAATTATTTTTTACAGTATAGTAGCTGTATTCATGGGTGCTGCTGACAAAACAAAAATAGTATCATTGCCAAGAGGGAGGTCAAAAACTTCAGAGGACAGTTATTCTGACTTCTGAAGTTTTATCTTTAAAATAAGAACAGCTGCAATTTTTGCAGATTTTTGTAATGGTATTTGGCTGTTAAGCTAATTTCTTTTTCACCTGTAATATTAGCCAGAACCATCAAGTTTTTAGCAGTCTTTTTACAATATCAATGTTTTAAATGACTAGATATTTTCATACTTTCCATGGTTTATCAGCAGCTTTATCTCAGTATCTAACTGTTTGCAATTTTTTTCCCACAATCAACTGGATGTCCCAGAGAGCCTAGGTGCAACTGTTTAGAAGTCTAGACATTTCATAAGTAAATCTTATTCAATTATTAAATACCTAAATGCCATCAATTCAAGTCAGTGAAACCACTGGATCAAAATCAGAAGTAGCAGCTAACATTGGATCCAAGACCTTTGATAAACTTTTAAAAATCTTTGCTCTTTCTGTGTAACTTTTAGGAGTCTTACGATGTTAAAAATTATAAGTAATTCCCTCAACTTCTCAGTTGTTCTACAAAGCACTACTGGTCAGATCACATTTTTGAAAGGCAGGGTGAGCTTATAGCAATTATTTTACTAAAATGAATGATATTTACAATGGAAACTTTCAATTTCTACCTTAAGTTACATAGTGCTTTTTCTTTGTTCCACTTTTTCTTTGTGATGTTTGAACTTGTGCAAAGTGTCTTTATAAGTAAACAGAAGCAAAACCAAGTTAATCAACTGGAAATACTATAAATTTCCAGAAACTCACACTGCCAATTCAATACCAACACAGAAAGTAGTCTGAAGACTCCATTATGTTTAATGGCTGTGCTGTGTTCTTCTCTTCATGAAAGTAATGCACACCACACAGACAACAAAAAAACCCAGGAACAAATCCTGGCAATGCTGTGAAATGAGCCACTAAGAACAGGCCATCTTTTCTTAGCCCAGCAGTTCTTAGTAAAGTCCACTGCTGAAAAAGTATTTCTGCAATCCCAATCATAAACTCAATGAACAAAAGGAAAGTAAAAACCCCAAATTCTCTCCTTTTCATCATGGAATATTTTAACCTTAAAATTATTTGGTATCATGGAGCACCTCCCACATTGTAATTCTGGCCCAGAAATTGCCTTTTCTCTATACTGTTTTAATGAAATGGGCAAATAACTTCCAGTATCAAACACCGAAAAAAATTCTGGCCAATGTAAGGGTTTGTTTAATCTCAGCTAAGCCCATAAAATTCTGTATTCATATCTAAACTGTTATTTCTGTATTTGGTCAACACCTCTGTCAAGACCTTGTAGATCACTCTGCATATATTATCTACCTTTGTGTAATCATTTTCCAAATAAAACTTTTGTTTTCTAGTAGTAATACAAGTTTCATGCCCTCTTAACCTACCGCCAGTCTGTATTTTTCCATCAGTCTTTGGATCTGACAAATCTATCTTTTTCTTAAGATTGTATTTAATAAAATATCAAGGGCAGCAAATTTTCTTAGTAGGTGTTCAGAATTTTGAAATCCATTAAAAGATGCTGCTGCCTGTATCATGAACAACTGAAGTTTCTCTTACTCCCCAGTTCATATTGTTTTGCTGTGAGAGAGCATCTTCCTACATGGCCAGGACCATTTGAGAAAGGGGAAATGGTATTATTTGTCAGCATGACTCAAACTTAGACATTTGAGATGAAGTCTTTAGTCTACCTAAACAAGTTAATACTGTTGTAGGTTACCTGCATACATAAAACATGTTTGTGAGGTCACAGAACACTAAACAGTTTTCTCTTCTTTTATTCTAGTTGTAAAACACTGCCTGTAATGTACCTTCAATGTCACATTGCCCGGAAAGGTGAAGGCAAGAGCAAATAGTAAGTACCCTTCACTTTTTGCTCCACAAAAAAATGACCATGCACAGAAATAGTGCTGAAGCTCCTAGGAGCAGAGTGACATTGCTATTTCCTAGTCTACAAGCTCTGCATCTCAGGAAATGTCTCCTACAGAGCAGTCTGATGCCTTGGGTTCAGACTTGGAATTCCTTCTGTTGATATCAGACCTTATTTTCTGTGTAGCTTTAACCTGAACCTCAGTTAACACAAGTATGATTTTGGGGAAGAGCTTTAGGGATATTATTAAATATACAAAAATCATTCAGTTGTTTAGAGGAACTTTTCATAAGTAAATCTGCATCATTTGCCCTTCAAGTAACAGCATTTAGCCATCTGTACACAAAGAGGGTTTCTTAACCACTTTGCAATATCCCAAAACAGAGTTGGAGTTTTTTTCAGTAAATCAAGTAAAAGGTATAAAAAATAAGAAAATAAAGAGGAAACAGTCTTTTGGTGTCTTTAAGGAATTAAAAAAAAAAAACCAACAACAACAACAAAAAAAAAACAAAACGAAAACCCAAAATCAAACCTCCCCCCCCCAAAACCCAGAAACTACATCTATCACAAGTCTATTGTATTCCAGTAAGTTCTTCCCACAGCACAGATTTGGCCACATTGGCCACATGGAAAAGAAAGAAGAAAAATCTTTTACTTCTATTTCAGTATTTTCAAATTAATAAAATGTTCCAGTCACTTACAACATATATTAATTACATTTTTAAAAAGAGCTTGAATTAATTGAAAACAACTTAATTAAAACTGGTTTTTTTATAGTGAACAGAAATGCAAGAAGTGCATATCCTGCAGCACATCTATCACATTACCCTATCTCCATTTCAATTCCATATTCAAAGACAGCACAAGACCAGCAAGTTAGTAAAGCACTAGAATGTTTAAGGAGTGCTGGCACAATATAGAGTCATGCTGGATTAGTATGTTTTCTCCTTCCTCTCCTTTTCATCCATCTTTGCAAGAAATTGTAGATGTTTTCTAGTTATACTGGTCACCTTTTTCATGCAGACCTGTTTAGTTTCTTTATTACAATAGATAATCTGATTTGGGAGGATAATTACTATTGAAATGAGAAAAAAAATATTCTTCCAAAGCAGGTTCATCTTCAGCAGATATTTATGTATACTGAGTTTTTGGAAGTGTATACACAGTCCTTTTTGAAGATTGTTGCTCTTGTTGGAGAGACAGCTGGACATCTTATGGATCAAATCCTCAACCACTGCAGCTTTAAACTAAATCCAGCATTGATTTTAGCTCACTCTACCAAAACAAAAAAAAAAAAAAAAAAAAAAAAGCCCAACACCATGTAAACACTCATGTTATGCTTCAATTTCTGTTATGCCACCTCTGCTATAAGTGGCAACAATTTGCAGAAGCCATGCAGGGCACTAACCACTGTTGCTCTCCCCGTGCATCCAGTGCCAGCAGGGCAAGAGGTCCCATCAAAATCCTCAAGCAAACCAAACTGCACCACCAGAGGCATGATGCCCAACTTATGTGTCATGGTTTAACCCCAGCCAGCAACTAAGCACCACTCAGCCACTCACTCACGCCCCCTACCCCAATGGGATGGGGGAGAGAATCAGAAGAGTAAGAGTGAGAAAAACTCCTGGGTTGAGATAAGAACAGTTTAATAATTGAAATAAAATAAAGTAAAACAGTAGTAGTAATAATAACAATATAATAATGATAATAATAATAACAATAATAATATACAAAGCAAGTGATGCACAATGCAATTGCTCACCACCCACTGACTGATATCCAGAAAGTTCCCGACGAGCAATCGCTCCCTCCAGCCAACCCCCCGCGGCTTATATACTAAGCATGATGTCCTATGGCATGGAATAGCCCTTTGGTCAGTTTGGATCAACTATTCTGGCTGTGCCCTCTCCCAGCTTCTTGTGCACCTGGCAGAGCATGGGAAGCTGAAAAGTCCTTGACTAACATGAGCAGTGTTTAGCAACAACTAAAACATCAGCGTGTGATCAACATTCTTCTCATCCTAAATCCAAAACAGCACTATGCCCACTACTAGGAAGAAAATTAACTCTATCCCAGCTGAAACCAAGACATCTCTCAAGGTCCCTTCCAACCCAAAGCATTCTATGATTCTATGATTCTATGATCATGCTAAGCCAGTGCTAGATAACAGTAGAAAAGCAGTAATTGCCCCTGTGCTTACCTTGGGATAAAAGTGTGCACAGAATTGGTTACTACAGAGCAGGGGACAGGCTGTAACGAACCAGTTCATGCTGAAGGAACGTGTTTGTTTATTCACAGCCCCAGCAAAAATGAGAACCAGGAGGGTCTGGCATTTCCATGTGTGGTTTTTCCACATATGTAGATGGAAATATTTGTAATGTGACTGTGTTATCTGATACTGGTTGGAGTTCTGCTGCAAGGATTCAGTGCTTTAGCAGAAATTTATTTGGTGTGATAGAACATTGTCTATGTAGATTTTTGGTTTAACTTTCTGCTTTAAAAGCCTTTTTAAAACCTCACTGTTGAAACTGTTAACCGAAACCTCTCCATTCTCTCAAAAATACCCCATTTCAATGATATAGTGCATAAAGCTTCAAAGGTTTATATATATGACTCTAATCAGTCTAAGTAATAACATTACACACAATTTTCCTTTCTGATTGAAATTAGCACAAAAGAGAAAAATGGTTTTAGTATTAAAAGCATGGGTCAGCTCCCTGTTTTAGTGTAGACTGTCATTTGTAAAGGCTAAATAGTCATTAGCACAGTGACAGAGTAATAATTAAATTAGATTATCTTTTTACAGTATGACAAAAAAAGCCATAGCATCATTTTTGCTTCCTCTCTTTACATTAGCAAAGGTTACTTTCAACTTATTTTCTTGGTTTTCTCTTTACATTAGGTCAGCAGACTCACAGATATAAAACAAAGCCAGGCCAGTTAATTAACATTTGCTGATTGAAGAAACAGTTGAAATAAAATGCATGGTGAATAGCCAATACGATTCAGCAGAATTTGGACCTTCTGGGCATGGGACTCATATTAAACAAATGAGAATTCCTATTAAGAAATGTGAAATTATAATTTAATAAGTATAGTGGTAAACACAATATATTTAAAATCTAAATGAAATTATTTTGATCCAAAGAATTTTGTAAAGGGGAAGCTTTACAAAGAGTAAAGAATCTGTCCTACAAATGCAGCTTGATGACATGTAAAAGGCAAACATTTTAGATTACACAGGGTAGTTCAACTCATAATGACAAGAGAGGGAATGCACACAAGCAGATCTTTTTGTAAGGTAATAAACTTAGATACCTGAATGAAAAATTTCATATATGTTAATAAGGATAGAAAAAAGGAATAAAAACAATACCAAGATTGCACAGTTGCTGTGTGGGAAAAGTGTGCACAGTTTAGAAAATAATGTTGATGGATAATCCAAAAGTCTGAGGTAGTTTTGTTATTTTGTATGAACTACTGTGTATGCAAACAGAAATCCTCAAACTTTCATCATATCATATTTTTTACAGTTAACTGCTTTCAAAACTATTTTTCAAAATCTTGACCAAAATTACTAGAAAATTTTAAGGAATAGAGTTAATATTTATAAACTATTAAAAATAGTCCAAGTTCTAGTCTGTTGGAAGGGAATTGAATTCTAAAGTTAACACTCATGAAAATTTCTTTATAGCATGCGTTGTGGCAGTATAGCATGTGTTTGCCTAGACTCAGACATTCATTCTTCAGTTCTGATTTGGTGCCTGTGCTAAGGTGCAAATGCTACGAATAAAAGAATAATTTACTTCTTTAGGCTAATATGCCCCTTAGTCTCCTTGCCAACACTGACATCTGCATTTGTAGTTTTACTAGCTCCTTTTCTTTTCATTGCACCTGTTCTATGGAAAGTTACTGCTGCTGTGATAAACTGAGACTGAAAGTCCCTCTTCAGAAGTGAACACCAAGTCACTGAGTCACTGCTCATGGGTAGCGTAAGTACCCTGTTGTGGTTTAAATCTGTTTCCTGCCAGAAAATGCTGAACTGAAACTTTATTGCAAAAGAGTGAAAGAATACCCTGTAAGTATTCTGCTAAAGTCCTATGACACTCTAAATATTTGGTACTCCCTTCTTCTGATACATACAACTTTCCCATCAAAATCAAACTATCTTTACAAGACTGAAACTACTTACAAGTAATTGGCAGTGGCAAGAATGTTGCAAGGAGGGAAAGAAGGGTGTCAAGCCAAGCCGAACTATTTTTGTAATAGATTTGTAAATGAAAAGTAACAATGATTGAGTTGAAAAAGTCAGCATAACAGGTACAGTGAATACATTTTTTTAAAAACTGTTTTATTCCCTCCTCCTAAAAACTTTTTAAAAAATCTGCTATTTAGCAATATTAAGAGGAATTTGATTTTGATTGCTCTTTTGATTTGAGCAACATATGTAATAAGTGGAAATAATATTAAGGGGAGAAAAGAGTGTGCCATTTTCCTGACACTCTAGCTAAGGGTGTGAGGAAAATAAGCTGCATATAGAAAAACATTTCCCAGAAAAGGGTACTAGAAAAACTGGGAAACGGAGACCACAGTTACATACTGTGAATTTGGCGAGAAGATCTGCATGCCAATCTCCACTACCACTCCATGCTGTGAAGCCTGGTGCTTCCCCAGCTCTGATACGCTGCTCTTGCCCGTGCCCTCCTCCAGCAGTCTTTTGCTCCTGCTTACCACCCTGCCTTTCTGCTTGACAGCCATCACTGGCTGCAATGCAAGCTACACAACAGTGGCAATGTTTTCGCAATTTTTCACACTGCTCTGGTATTTTGGATCACTAATACAAGTCTCTGTGGACACACTGGTTAGAACAAGTGCTTCAGCAACATATTTACAAGACGCTTTGTTCAGCTTTTGTTCAGCTAAAACTGTTTCCTCCGCTCTCTCTCTTGCCTCAAAGGAACTATCACTCACACAAGAGTTCATCTTTTGCATACAAATTACTGACAAGATGTAGCAGCATTAGTAATTATATACGCTACCTCAGAAAACATGAGGAAAAATAAAGCAAGAGTTTCCAGACGGTACAAATTTTCTCTTTAGTCATTAAAAGTAAAAGGCAAATTTGGGATATGTATGCATGTGAAGTTAGTATATTAATTTAAATTACTAGACAGCTGTAATTTGTCCAGGATATACTGGAAGGCTCATCCTGTATTTTTTTCAACCAAGATGAGAGCCACCAGCACCGAAACCTCTTTCTCAAAAGAAGTGTTCTGTATAAGTCTCCTCCAGCAAAAAGACATTCAGAAAAAACTGTGAGTGGACAACAGAAAGTCCTGAGCAATTTTTCTTTCTTTCTGAAAGCCAAGCCACTTTTATGGGTTTCAAAACAGGTACCTCATAAGCTGCAGAGATACTCAAAATCACTAGCCACCCTGGAAATCTTGATCAGGGGAAAAAATATTTAAGCATGATTTTAATATTTTTTGCTGTGGTTGTCTTTATCTCTGACTTTTCTGTGAAGCTGAGATACAACTATGTTGCCTTTACAAAAAGAGTGCAACAGACCACAGCAGGGTTTATTTTTCCATGTGCTTAACTGTATTCTTACCCTAATGGATGAACCTCGAAGACTGGGAAACTGTGTTAAGATAAGTCTCTTATCTGTTTGGGGAACTTATTTTCAGAGTGGTTTATCTTCCATATAGGCTCTTAAATAAAGAGACCAGGTGTTTAAAAGCATTCAATCATTTTTCTTCTCTATGTCTCCATAGGCACTGCTGTGCTGGAACAGACATGACGCTAGAGCTGAATTTGGTTCCTGCTATGTAACAGCAGGAACAACTGGGAAGCAGATCCAGGGCAACCCTGCTGGTTACCCCATAAAAGAATTCTTGGGCACACCCTGCTTATCAGGATGCACCTGAAAGTGTGCATGAAGCAGCTCGTTCTCACAGCTGTGTAGTGGTCTTCTGCACATCTGTCCAGAAGCTGTCCTGTGGCCAGTGCAAGGCAGACTCGTGAATACAAAGGTTTGCCTGGAAAGAAGAACACCTTGTGCCACATGTGTAGGCAGATAATGCAGGCAGGCTGTCCTGAGACTGAGTCTGGGGTCCTTAAGGAAAACATGGCCATGAATTACCAGATGTCATGAGTGCACTGAGCTTCCTGCAGTCCCTGAAGAGGCAAATGTAAATATAGACAATTCTTGTGTGATGCTGAGGGACTTTACCTTTTCCCTGCTGAGCAAAGGCAGTCCCCTGCTCTACATAAAATATTCTGTGTGTTTCATTTTCTAATCTCTAAATCTGTCATGACTGCAGCCCCTAACACTCTGCACCAGCATGTTCAGCAGTAGTTATGAAAAGCATATTATTGCTTTTGTACATTTATTAGTGTTTAAAATGGCATAGTACAGGAAAGACATTTCCAAATTCCCCTGTTGCAGCTTTTGCATCTGCAGATACTGCAGGGACAGTATTTACTGTGAAATTCCTGTCAGAGAGCACAACCTGCTTTAGTGACAGGGATATTTTCAGTGGGTTTTCTGTGCTCATGGACCTGAAAACCTAACTACCCTGTCAGGATTCATGCTAAGGATTCCTTTCAAAAGTCCTGTTTGTGCAGATTTAAATGCTCCTTGGAGTTAGTTATTGTGAATAAATAAGTCAATAACACCCAAATGTCTAGTGCATGTTTCTTTACAAAGTACTGCATGTTCATGTTATGCACTGAGAAGCAGCGTACTCAATAGCTCAGATTACTGAGCCAGAACTGAGAAATCTAGGTTTTATCCTAGCTCTGCCATGATTTATTGTGTAATTCTTGGACAATCCCTTCATCTTTCCAAACTTCTAATTCTTTTGCTTTTTGTGTTGTAGTTATTTAGAATACAGTATCTCCCATGACAAACACCTTCTCCCTTTGGCCTTTAGAACAAGGAGATATGACCTGAAGTGCAACACCTAAATTCAGATTGCTTAAACTGTACTGATGCTGCAGTAAACAAGAAGCATTAACGTAAATATTTCCTTTTTACCACAAATACATGTAGCATTTCTTGTTTATTCCAGTACTGCTAACTATTGCTGAATACAGTCAGGAGTGCAAGGAAAATGTTTTACTTCTGCATTTCATGCAAAGCAGTTGTTTGGTTTGAAGCCATTTGTTTTTATATTCCAGATGTGATTCCCCAGAGCAGGTCACAAATAACTCTCATTCATCCCAGGACCAAAAAAGAGATTCCAAAACCTAGGGAAATAAGACTAGCCTTTTGCTGTTGTAGGTATTTTTTTCAAGTTCATTGTTTTAGCTTGCGTTTGGGACACTTTTTTACTTACTGCTCATACTGGAAAAATGTTCTAAAACATCCTTCCTCAGGCAATTTACTTATAAGCCTGTTAATGGAAATTTGGCTTTTTTTTTTTTTTTTAAGTGAACTGTTCCAAGTCAAAAATAAAAACTTGCCTTTTCACCCTGCAGGTAGACAGTATTTTACTTTTGACTCCAAAATAGCAATGGAATTGGAGAAATCCCTTTGAGAAAACTGCAATAGTCTAACTTCAAAAAGGAGAAGCTGTGGTGTAGTGTAGACACACAACACCTATCCTGGGTAGTGATACCTTTCTATGCACAGCAGCTGAGGCACCAATACTGAGCAGAAGATAAATTACCTTGCACTGACCTGTAGTTTGGCCAGCTCAGCTGCATCTGCAGAACTGCCCAGACACTGCAGCATAGATATAACCTTGTTTATAACACTTCAATGTTTCCACTGGATGTTTCAGTCCTGCTTTAAATACAACCTTTTGCAAATTGAATACATTATTCAGACTTTGCCTGTTCTAGAAAACTGACCTGATACTGGGGTTTTTTGGAATGGGATTATTGTCTTAGTGTGGACACTTCATCCCACTACAAAAGGTGCTTTACCTGCCATAGCTACTCCTGTACAGGAATGATAATAAACTATACAGGTGTAAATCAATTTTAAATGGCTATAAATTCCCTTATTCTCAGGATTCAAGCTGTGGCAACTTTATGGTTTTAAAAAATAATTTCATATTTGCTTAAATCTGTAACAAAAAGACCAGATTTACTGATTTTAGCTAAATGAAAAAAAAATCCCACAACCCTTCCCCAACATTTTAAAGGAAGAATCACTGTAAGGATTTGCACTACTTCTACTCAACATAATTTTTTTACAAAACAGAAGAGAAACTGCTGTAAAATTTCTCCCATATACAAAGGTTTACCTCCTGGGCTAAGAAGTCCATTCCTCTTTTACCCTATTAGCTACTGCTATTCCCAACTCCCTTAGAAGAATAGGATGAAAAATAGAACAGCATAAGTCTCTTTCACTCTCACAAATATTTCTCTGAGAAACAGCACACAAGAGAATATTGTATGTAAGTTAGTTTGTTCTCTCAGTATTGTCAGCTAATGGATAGGCTTAGTTTTGAGTAAATTCAAGTAAGAATGCCTAAGTTCAGGAACATACAATCCCAAACACCAAATACTTAGCAGTTTTCACTCTTTGGCCTTAGTGTTTGGGAAAGTGCATTGCAAATTCACATACATAGGTATTTGAATAAATCCCAGTTGGGTTAGATTAAATCTAGCAGGTGGTTTTGGCAAGTGAACAGGAATGCTAACCCTGATCCTACTTACTACTGTAGTTTAGACCTTCTCCAGCAACCCACCCAGCTTCTGCATTGTCCCATGCCCTTCAGGACTGTCATGACCAAGGCGTGCTGCAAAAAGGCTGGGTTTCAGTGCAACCTGACTAGCACATGGTAAAACTTACCTTGCCAGCTATGCTAAGGCTGCACAAAAGCCTAAAGAAGCTGAGGGAATCAGCACAGTCCCTAGCAATCCTGAGGCTCATGCCACTTTTATTTCAAAAAAAACCTGACATTAAATGTCTCAGATCAACAGATCTCAGCTGGCCCTGGTGGCCCCTGCACACCTGTGTCCTCTGCAGGGCTCATCCGTGTTATCTGGTGCCTCACAAGGAGCTCTGCAGTACACTTCATTGGTGATGATGGATAAACTGCCCTGGTCAGTATTTTGTCACAGTGATGCTGTCCCTGCATGCCTTCACCCCTGGTGCAGCTGCAGCACACTTGAGAGGTGTGTGAACAGTGTCACAGAAGTTTTGCATGCTTTTGCAATGAACACAGCCCCGGCTTACATCAGCTCTTCTCCCCTGCTTTTATGCCCATACTGGCCTTATCTAAAGCTTTGCTTAAATGCTAATGTTTGTATAATTTGCTGCCTCTCTTGCTGATCTGTGATGAAAATGTAGGTTGTTACACTTCATCTCAAGCAAGGCACTGACTGCGTCATTGGTCCCAATACACTAATCCTGGTGTCTACCCTTGACAAAGGCATTTGTGTCATTAGCCTCGTTCAAGGTTATAAAATGTAAAAATAACTACAGCCTTGTGACTTAAAGGTTCTGCAGTTTAAAAAGAAAGACATTAAGAAATATCACAGCTTTGGGCTTACAGAAAACAGTATCTAGCAGAGCACACTATTCAACCTTTACTCAGGATGATATTGACATTGTTGTAATTCATCAAGCTATTATCAATCTACAGATTTATAAAGCAAATCAGGACTAGAAAATCCTGTCTGTATGCAGACCTGTTCATTTAACACTGCAGCAGCAAACAAGGGTCAGATCTTTAGGCAGGTATAAACTGTATGATTTTCTTCAGCTTCCAGGAAGAAAATTTGCATAGCTCTGAAGATTTTCTCTTCATTTCTCTCCTAAACTTTTGCATTCTGATTTACGCTATTAAACAATGCAGCCAAAGAGGTGCATAAAAGTCAGGTTTGATATTTCATTCCTTTCTTGCACTTTCATTTTCAGAGTGTGAAGAGTATCTACCTGACAGGGAATATAAATATGAGGTCCATATTTCTAACTAATCTATGCTTGTTGAGGCAAATTACATCTCTCAGCATATGCATAAAGTGTCATAGAATCATAGAATTCTTTAGGTTGGAAAAGACCTTTAAGATCATCCAGTCCAACCATTAACCTAACATTAACAAGTCCACCACTAAACCAATTAAGGGTACAGTAGCAATTTCACGTTTCCTGGCTTGGTGACTGGATTATTTTTAATGAAAGTAAAAACTAGGAGTCCTTAATATTGGAAAGGACCTCTAAGATCATCAGTCCAACCATCAACCCAACACCACCATGCCCACTACACCATGTCCCAGAGTGCCACATCTACCTGTTTTTTGAACACTTCCAGGGATGGTGACTCCACCACCTCTCTGGACAGCCTAGTCCAATGCTTAACTACTCTTCCCGTGAAGAAAATTTTCCTAATATCCAATCTAAATCTCCCCTGACGCAGCTTGAGCCCATTTCCTCCTGTCCTATCGCTAACTACTTGGGAGAAGAGACCGATGCCCACCTCACTACACCCTCCTTTCAGGTAGTTGTAGAGAGCAATAAGGTCTCCCCTCAGCCTCCTCTTCTCCACACTAAACAATCCCACTTCCCTCAGCCACTCCTCAGAAGACCTGTGCTCCAGACGCTTCACCAGCTTCATTGCCCTTTTCTGAACACGCTCCAGCACCTCAATATCTTTCTTGTAGTGAGGGGCCCAAAACTGGACACAGTATTCCAGGTGCAGCCTCACCAGTGCTGAGTACAGGGGGACAATCACCTCCCTGCTCCTGCTGTCCACACTATTCCTGATACAAGCCAGGATGCTGTTGACCTTCTTGGCCACCTGGGCACACTGCTGGCTCATGTTCAGCTGGCTGTCAACCAGCACCCCCAGGTCCTTTTCAGCCAGGCAGCTTTCCAGCCACTCTTCTGGAAGCCTGTAGCGTTGCATGGGGTTGTTGTGACCCAAGTGCAGGACCCGGCACTTGGCCTTATTGAACCTCATACAGTTGGCCTCGGCCCATCGGTCCAGCCTGTCCAGGTCCCTCTGCAGGGCCACCCTACCCTTGAGCAGATTGACACTCCCACCCAATTTGGTGTCATCTGCAGATGTACTGAGGGCACACTCAATCCCCTCATCCAGATCATTGTTAAAGATATTGAACAAGACTGGGCCCAGAATGGAGCCCTGGGGAACACCGCTTGTGACTGACCGCCAACTGGACTTAACTCCATTCACCGCTACTCTCTGGGCTCAGCCACCCAACCAGTTTTTTACCCAGCAAAGAGTACACCTATCCAAGCCATGAGCTTCCAGGTTCCTAAGGAGAATGCTGTGGGAGATGGTGTCAAAGGTTTTGCTGAAGTCCAGGTAGATGACGTCCACAGCCTTTCCTTCATCCACCAGGAGGGTCACCAGGTCACAGAAGGAGACCAGGTTGGTCAAGCAGGACCTGCCTTTCATGAACTCATGCTGGCTGGGCCCGATCCCCTGGTTGACCTGCACATGCCTGTTGAGCTCACTCAATATGAACCGCTCCATAATCTTTCCCAGCGCTGAGGTCAGGCTGACAGGCCTGTAGTTCCCCAAGTCATGTCAATGATCCATTCCCAGCAAAATTTCCATCAGTTTCTCCAACAGCAGTTTTGCCAGAATGGAGACTGGAATCAAAGTGAAGAAAAATATTGGCTACATACAAATTACTTGTAAATCTGTTGTTAATGTTGCTGGGACTGATGTCTCAGGCAGTGATTCCAGGTCATTTATCCCCCTTGAAATCCTGGCATATTTAATGATTTCATAAGAATCTTTCTAAAGAAAGTATATGTTAATATAGAAAAGAACTCAAAAAATAAGCCAACATTATCAAAATCTAATAGGCAGATTAAAAAAAAAAATCCTTTCTTAAAATCTCATAGCTTTCAAGTCTTATTTTTGGAGGTTCTGAATGCTTATGATGACACACAAGCATTCATAGAATCATAGAATCATAGAATGTTTTGGGTTGGAAGGGACCTTTAGAGGTCATCTAGCCCAACCCCCCTGCAGTGAGCAGGGACAGCTTTATCTAGATCAGGTTGCTCAGAGCCCCATCCAAACTGTCCTTGAATGTTTGAATGTTGCCAGGGATGGGGCCTCTACCACCTCTCTGGGCAACCTGTTCCAGTGCTTGACCACCCTCATTGTAAAAAACTTCTTTCTAATGTCTAGTCTAAATCTATTCTTCTTTAGTTTAAATCGGTTATTCCTTGTCCTCTCACAACAGGCCCTATTAAAAAGATTCTCCCCATTGTGTCACACAGATGAAGAAGTCAGGAGTCAGACTTTCAGTAGAGGTTTCTTGCATGTAGGTAGTGAAAACAGTGGTCACCTTTCATCTATTCCTTGCCCATTCTGGTCACACAGTAAAGCAGGAACATCTTTCCACTGCCTAGACCTAACTGTACTCCTTCAGGCTTAGAGAAATACCAGCTGGAGATTGCTCTGAGAGTTACAGCCAATGTGCACAAGGGCAGGGCTGCCACCCAGAGGGACCAGGGTAGGGTGAGAGGGGAGCCAACAGGGCCACATAACATTTGGGGCAGGAGCAATGTGCAGCCCTGCAGAACCCCAGCAATGATGCCAGTGGGGCCAGGGGCACCTCTGGAGAGAAGGTCCTGTGATTTAAGTAAGATTAGGATTGTTCCTCAACTAATAAGCAAACTCTTCACTAAGGATGCAAAATCAAGAACATTTCTGGAGGTCTGATTTTCCCCTTAAAATTTTTAATGGAACCAAAACAAAAAAGCTTTTGAAAAGGTAAGGTGGAAAATAGGAAGCTTGCGATGCATGTCTTCAACTCATTAAGCTTTCCTTTTTGGAAAATATATACTACAGTGTATTACAGCTAAATTAAATACGGTGAATAGATGTCTCCTAAGGGGATAAACTAAATTAAACCAGGAAGAAACCAAATCTAATTGTATTTCATTTTGTATAATGAAGCAGCAGGAATTCCTTATTCTGACTCAGTTCTTTACCTTTGGTAAGACTTACACTTCATCAATTAGAATAATATTTTTTTTCACTTTGAACCAAAAAAGTCAGACGAGGAAAATAATAGAAAACAAAATAGCTTTCAAATCTTCCTGCATTTTATATGTCAAGGATATACAGCAAGTTATCAAAAAGTCTGAAGTTCCTGCTTGCAAATTATACCATACATTATACATATTCTGCATCTACTTGTTTAAATTATAGGGAAAAAATTATATGATCTAGTTAACAAGATTACATTTTAGGTTTAAAAAATCCATTAAGTTATAAACATGACTCCCCTTATAACAGACAGATATAAAACACTGGAGTCATTATGGTGTATCAACACTCCAGAAATAGATAAATAGACAGAAAAAGAGGACACAGTACACAAGAAAAGCTATATTTAACATCACATGGGAAAAGTGATATAACAAGAAAGTTAACTCTTAAAAGAAATGGATATTAAAAAAAAGATTTAAGCCTGTGCCATTCACAGATTAAAAGGCACACATCAGATATAGCACTAAGCATCCAAATGTCCTCGGCACTTTTTGACCATTGTGTTTTGTGAGGATCACTGGAACAAAATGAGAAGGTTTGCACATTGGTATGAAGTGCCCAGAGCCTGCCTTACCTTAACCACACCACTGTGAAATGGCTCCAGGGCTGGGCAACACTACACCTCCATGACTGGAGTCTCTATGCCAGCATATTTGGGTCTTGCAACACATTTCTGAGATGCTCTGTTGGAGCTACTCAGTGAAGGATGGGTTATTTTTTGTGACATTATAAGCAGCAGGGACAGTGAACACTGAACATTAGGCAGTATTAAAAATTAATTAAATATAGCAACAGTCAAGTATTTCCTTGTTAGCATATTGACAGATAACAACACTTCACAAGCATCTATCTTTAGTGTACTTACTTCACCAAATACAAACAAACCTCCATTTGAACGGATCTGAGCTTACAAATTGTAAGATTGAAAGAATATCGAGTTTTCCATGAAAATATCTAACGTGATCAGGTTTGCCATACTCCTGGGAATGCACAGTGCATGAAGTGAGTCTAAGAGTTACTGGTGAAAAAACAGGCAAAGAGGTAATACCAATTAACATCAAATTGCACACACTGCTAAAGCTCATAAGCGTGGAATAGCTTCACAGCTTCTACTTTTCTTGTTTGCAGACCAGAAAATGTAGGATGGTCCCTCCAAATTTCCATTTATCCTGATTCATCGCTTCTTTATGGAAAGTCTGTCAATGGGCATTTATAGCTGCTTTGCCAAAAGGAAAAGAGGGGCCAAAGAGTCATTTATCAAACTGATAAACTTTTCCCCAATCCTTATTTGTCTGATTAAGGGCTGCAACACTGAAAATTGCATGCAAGAGATGTGTTTCATGATGGTTCCATGAGTTTCATGGCTTTTCAACACACGGCTCCAATTCTTAGCACTAGTGACACTGCAGAGAGAGTGCAGGGTCCAGATTTAGGCTCCCAGTTGGACGACAGGCCTTGATGTATAGTAACAAGTCCAGTGGAGGGTTCCCACAATGGTCAGGGCTAGAGCACAGGATGTATGAAGGAGGTAGAGGCTGCTGGGATGTCTTAGCCTGGGGTCAAGAGAAGGGGAAGGGGAGACCTCACTGCTCTCTGACCCTTGTTGAAGGTGGACAGGAGGCAACAAGCACAATTCTGAACACAGGAAATTCTGGTTTGACATTAAGAACACATTTTCACAATGACAGAGGACAAACAATGGGATGTGGCTTAGAGAGGTGGGGCGGGGGTGGGGGGGTGTCCATTCATAGAGATGTTCCAGCCTCAACTGGACATGGTCCTGAGCAACCTGTTCTCATTAGCCCTGCTTTGAGCAGGGCATAGGACTAGATAACCCCACCAGGTCTTTTTATATTGTAAAAGGCTTATATAATTTTGTGATTTTATGATTCTTGGCATGCACTGCGTTTTTACTGCAACTTTTTCCTGCCTCTGAGCCTGCCCCATTCATGAAGTCAGTAGTGCAGTGCAGTCCCCACATATCATTTGAGTCAAGATATTAAAATATTTTGCCTATCTGCTCTTGTGAAAAGGTTTTCTAAGAGTCACATACATAGAAAGCAGTGAGCAGCATTCCAAGTTCCACACTCAAACTCATTTGATGTGCCCCTGCAAAAGCGTAAAAAAAAATCCCCAACAGTAGTCTGATATTATGGCCTGAAACAAGTCTTATTTTTAAGAATACCACAATAAAGCATATTGGCTATGAACACCCAGTGACATGGACATCCCAGCACCACTGGTTACTTAGCAACCTATGGTATACCATAAATATACAGCAGGGCAAGGAGGCACAAAGGAGTAAATGGTAACTTTTCTTAACTGCATTGATTTTAGCAGAAGAATCAAGTCTCCACTAAAATGTCTTCTTTTGGATCATGTTGTGAATCTACATTTCACATCTCTCCTTTAGGTGGATAAAGCTAATGCAGTATTCAGGGATGTTGTTACAGCCTAGCTGCAAGTCCACCACACAGAAGCAGTCAGGTTCATTCAGTGCCACAAGAGTAGTCACATTTGTCTGCCCAGACCATTTCAGAAATCCTATAGGACTGAATCTGGGGGTTGATATTTGTCTTAATACACAATACAGCATATTTCATTCTCACTGCTTTTGCTGGGTTCTTCTCACTACATTACTTGAGAGGGTCTTCCAGATACTCCAACAACTATGATCTAGCATTACATTGTAAGATGTCTCCTACACCAAGAGCATATCAGATTTACAGCTCCAGGATACAGAAATTTATCTCCTTATTTGACTATGTACCTGTTACTGAGTTATTTGGATAACTTCCTTTACTGAGTTATTCACATAACTTGCAGCTCTAGTTTTCATAGAAATTAAAGTCAGAATGGGCTACTAGACTCTGTTTCCTAACTTTCTTGGTCTGCCACTACTGTAAAGCCTCACATAAAAGTTGTGTACTGTAAATGCTGAGATTAATTTAGTTTATTTTAAATTTATTTAAAGATAATTATTATTTAGGACAGTTCAGAATTTTCCCCACTTAGGCACAGTGGGACCCAGCTGCTGAAATGCAGGGAAATGAGTTGGGGGATAACCATCCGTCAAACATCTGATTGCTCCTTCCAATAGGACCTCATCAGCAGGGTATGAATTCAACAATGAAATAACGAAGCAAACTTCCTTCAGGCACATGAAAGACGAGAAGATGACTGGGAACAACCAGCATAGATCTATCAGGGACAAATTCTGCCTGACCAAGCTGATAGCTTTCTGTGATGAGATGACTGGTGCTGTGGACAAGTGATGTTGTATACCTTGGCTTTAGCAAGGCCACATGGTTTCTCGAAGCAACCTTGTAGCCAAATTGGCAGGATATGGCCTGATAGGAGAATATTAAATTGGGTGGAAAATAGACTGGAGTTCTGGGCTCAAGGAGCTGTGATCAGTGTTGCTGGTGACCAGTAGCTAGTGGCATCCAACAGGGGACTACAGGCAAAACTGTAAATTTTTTTTTTATAAACAACCCAAATTGTAGGACAGAGTGCACTCAGCAAGTTTGCAGCTTATATCAAACTGGGTGGCAGGGAGGGGGGGAACAGTCAATGCTATGGAGGGCAGGGCTGCCATTCAGAGGGACCTCAGGAAGATTGAGAAATTGGCTGACAGCAATCAGCCACCCTAAGTTCAGTGAAGGCAAATTCAGTGTCACAACAGTACAGAATAATCTTATGGGTCAATACAGGCTCTGACCAACTTGTCAAGGGAGCTTTGCATAAAAGACCTGGGAGTCCTGGTGGGCAGAGGGAGTCTGCAAAGATCCTTTGCAGCAAAGGATACTGATGGTGGGTTCTCCTTGCTCTGGCACAGCAGCAGGGCCAGACAGTATCTTGCCCCACTGCTTGGCACTGGTGAGACATACTAGGAACACAGGGTTGCAGTTTGGGCTTCTGGTCCAGTACAGACCCTGATGTAGAGGGTATAGTCCACTGGAAGGTCTCTGCAATGGTTGGAGCTGGAGCAGAGGTTGTACAAGGGGAGGTGGAGGGTGCTGGGCTGGTTTAGCCTGGGGATGAGGAGGGGAAGGGTATGAGGACAAGGATGGAGATGAGGGATGCTACTGTTGTTTGCACCCTCGTGGAGGGCTGTAATGGGTACAGAGCATCGGGGCAGGCCCCGGAGAGGCTGTAGGTTCTCTATCCTCAGAGATGTTCAGACCTCAATGGGATGAGGCCCAAGGTCCCTGCCCCACCTACATGGCTCCATGATGCATGACTTGCAAAAGGCTCCACAGCAATGTGATTTCCTGCTGTTTGATCCTCTGCCTTACAGAATACCTATTCTCTGGTGATGAGCCCACACAGGGCTGCTAGAAGCCAAGAAACAAGGAGAATTGACATGGCTCATCATTATTGTTATGTTAAATAAATTATATAGAACTATGTGGAAAACGCCAAAAAGCCTGACATAAATACATGCTTTAAATTAAATTAAGTACTGTTTCTGGATGCAGAATTTTAGGAAGAAAAACATTTACAGTCATTCAAATCCTAACCAGTCTTCTCCTAAAGATTCTTTAAAACCACAGTCCTTTTTGAGAATGTAGCCTTTGAAAATTTCACTTCCATATAGGAAGGCTGAAATTGGAGATTTATTTATGCTGTTTTCTTCAACATATATTACTGACATATTTGGGGGGGTAAATGATAGAAACAGCTGTATACAAAAAAATCCATCTTATATGCAATCTATTTATCATACTTACAATAAACCACAGTACGTTGCCCATGGAATTTGAGATTTCTAGCTAAAAGTTTGTCACTAATTTGTCAAGCAGGCTGTTGTACCCCAAAATAATAAGCTTCTCCTTTAAATGTACATATTTTATGAATGTTCTGAAACGTCCTCTTTGGGAAAAAAGGAAGAAAAAGAAAGAGACAAATAAAATTGAAAGTCTTTCATTTGTTATGCTGGATATCAGTATAGTTTGGGCTCTACCACGGCTTTTCTAATCAGTTCAATGTATTTCTAGTTCTTATTTTTTATTACCTTTAAATTTCAACACTCTGTGATTCACCTAGACTGTGAGGCTTGCACCGATTCCTTCAGTGAGAACAAGGCAGGCTTTTCCTTCCCAGCTCACCCAGCCTAGTGCCCTGTACTGCTGTGACAAAGGGCAGTATCTTGCCTTTCACCATGTGGATAGGCACAGCTAGGTGCTTGCTCCCAGGCCATGTGTCTTGAATGAAGCATCACAACTTTCAGCTGCAGGGATTAAGGGACAGCAGGCAAGGGGAAGCATCAATGTGCATGAAATGCATCAATACATATCACAGGTGAAAAGGGTACCAAGGGGCCAGGGTCTCCTTACTCCCAGGCATCTCACCTTTGAAAAAACACATCATAGGAGGAGACAGTAAGAAGAGAAAGGTGGCTGCACAGCTTCAGACCACAGGTCAAACAAGCAGAGAGAGAATTTCTGCAGCAGTTCTTGCTCTGAGTATTTTCTCCTTTCTATGCCGACTTCTCCACCCTTGTTTCTCCACCCAGCCAGATTCCTCCCAGATTAGCTCTGGTGAAGGGACATGCACACAAGGGCAGACTGCGAAGCCTCAGATCCACCTGGGTGCTTGGGACATTGCTCAAGCATGTGCCAAGGCCGATGCCAAGCAAAGCAGGCTGGTGAGCCATGAGCCCACCAGACCAACCCTGCTGGCAACTCACAGAAAGCCTGGTACTGCTAGGACTATCAGTCAGCACCACCATTTCTGCAGCGTGGCCACTCTTCTGTTCTCATCTACTGATTAAGCCACTGCTTGAGAGTGGTCTGTCTGCGGCAAAAATTAAATGTTTTAAGTTGTTATTAAACATTTAATGCCCTGATTGAATTGATCCAATTTCTCTCATAAGAAAGTCAATGGCAATGCCAACAGCAGACATGAAAAAATGCACCTTTATTTAATACTGTTTGTCTTCATGTTCACCTGTTAGTTCAAGTCAAACATACCTTAACTGTTTGTGTTGTACCTTCACATAAGTCTTGATGGCATCAATTATTTATGCAGTATGCCATATGTCTGAAGGTTGCTCTAAGATGGGATGGATGCAGCTTTTTTTTTTTTTTTTTTTTTTAAATCTGAACAGCTCTATTGCCTCAGTATGCAGAATAAAGGACAGAAAGTACCTGGTTAATCATTCAAAGAAATCCTGATAAGAAATTAACTACTTTAATATTTTGCTGATAAGTATTGCTATAAGGAAATATTGTTGGTTTCTTATTTTTATTCAGAAGAGAATGCATTAAGAACATTAATAAAACTTAAATTAAATACTTTTATTAGGCATCTGATATTTAAGGATGAAATTCATTTCTCACCATGCAAACCCAAATAACTGGGTAACATGGATAGGGTTAATTAGATACATTTTATAGAGCTCTATGAAAGTGATACACAGTACAACTCTCAGATAAAAAAATAAGGAAATATGAACATAAACATATTAGTGTGATGCTGTGATGGAGATTTTTAAATGTGCAAGGGTTGGAAAGTTCTAAATTACACCTCCCACAGCAATTGTATCTCAGCAATAATATAAAAACTTCAAGTCTAATGCTACGTACTGTACAGTATTTAAAAAATGTTTCTATAACTGAGTATATTTATTTAGGGATATTCTGGGATTCAGAAGCTCCACAGAATGTCTCAGGGACATTCATTCCCCAATTCAGCAAAGTATTTAAGCAAACAACTAATATTGGACATGCAGCCAGTCTTTTTGATTAAACCCTCAATCACAAAGCTATAGCCAGAAATAAAGCTGGTGTTTCACTGAAACAGAGCTATGTAACACCTATAAAACTTGTTCTATGCAGCCAAAGTCTAACTCTGGCTCTCAGGTGGGAGAAGTTGTATAGTGCTAAGCATGTTATATATGTCAATGTTTCTTTTCAATGGTGTGTATATAAGCCCTGCCATATTTGTCTGTGTTTGTTGCTGACCCACAGAGAAAAGCTACATTCAAACTGCAGCTAGTATAAGCCCTGATCCTGCACTTTATCAGCCTCTGTTGCCTCCAGTGCCAAGTGCAAGCCCATAATGAACCATAGTGCTAATATGCATCATATGAGGCATAACACACAATTGTCAAGCTATAGATTTCTGATAAATGCATGATTAGGGCAAGAAAAAAATTACACTGAAGATAGACAAACACACACATTTTATTAGGCACTGTGACAGCCATAAATAGCTTTTGTTTACACTCTGTGAGATGGCCCACCTAGCCACACTTACAGGACATCAGAAACTCCAAATTAGGGGCAGGCAGATGAAATCATAACTTCGATTCATCTTGAAGACTACCAGCAACTTCATCATACTGGATGAAGAAATTCTGGTGAGAGTGTGGTGTGACTAAAAGAAACATTTTGGGAAAAATATATATAAAGAGAAAGTTAAATGTGAGTATGTAACTAACACAATCTTCCTGGAAAGACTGCCCTGCAGAGACAGTTTGCACCAATTATGTTCCTTACCATCTTGCTTGAGAAACACCTGCATATCTTGGAGGCTGAGAAATATAGACAGAGTGGGAAACAAACAAACAAACAAACAAAAAATGACAACAAAACTAAGGTTTTGGTACAGATCTAAGAATACAGATGTATGTGTGATATCTTTTTTCCTTATGCATGTATCTCTAACAGCCTCTCAAATAATTCTGAAAATATTCAGATAATTTAGCTCAAATTGTATTTTATTTGTCCCAGAGATAATTGAGGTAGGATATGCCTTAAGATAGCTGCATATTAATGAGCAGTCATTTTTAAAGGAACAGAGTGCCTTACTGTTTAACACTGAACCACTTTCACAAGACCCCATCTCCCTCATTTGGTCGTTATCAACACCATCCAAAAAAGTAAGTCAATCCTTTCAGAGGCTGAACAGTGGGTTAATAAAAGAGGAGCTCAGTGCAGAAGAAAAGTGCTGTATTGGCCAGATTTAGCAAGGAGCTCTTTCCCATGAGGTTTCCAGCAGCATTGGTGATAGAGCTGGTGTAGGCAGACCTTGGTTTCCAGCAGCACCGCCTGTGTTGCCAGTCCTGCCTCCAGACCCCAGGTGCTGCCCACCCTGGGCTGCTCATATGCCTTGCCCAAAACTCACTGCATCTCCCTTTGGCTAAGGTGCTCTGAACCAAATTGTCCAAATCTTGATCCCAGACATGTTCCTGTGTGATGCTAACTCCTAAATTTCACATTGCAGCAAACCTGAAGAGTAAAAACTTTGCATGTAAAAGATTTTGCCTCTCACTCATGGCATCTCAGCATGCTTTGCCTGCCCTAATGTACACTAATGGTCCAAAGAAGAGATACTGAAATAATCAGAGTCCTATCTGAGAGGTGTTGAGCATACTCCAAGCCCTTTGGGGGTTTGGTGGGACGTTTTAAGCTCCCAGCACCTTGCAGGATCCAAAAGATTTCAACAAAGTTCATCAGCCACAGAAAGCCTGAGGGCTGTAGCACTCCTGCTCTTTGAACTACATCTGCAGCTGGGATTTTGAGTTTACAACAAATGCTGAAGCATTTGCTGGGGCAGAGGGAGGAGGCATTTTCCTCAGCCAGAGGATCATTTTCAAGGGAAAGAAACTGAACAATTTCTGACTGCAAGACAATTGGAAAAGGTTTGGGGTTTTTTTTTGCTGTTGTTTTTTTAAATGATATGCATACAAAGCCTAGTCTGTACTTTGTTGGTATTTGTAGGAGGAGGTTAATTAGTGTTGGCAGAAGTCTCAGTAGCAATGTATAGCTAGTGATATGGTACTGTCTGCTCCCAGCCTTATAGAATAGAGACAAACAAGTTAAAAAGGTGGTGGGAGGAAGGAAGGGTTTCTTCTCCACAATCCTTGACAGAAAAACAATTTAGCAAAACAAACATAAAATAATTGGATTCTTCTTCTTTGCTTTCTTTGCCTGTTCTCCAGCTAAGCGTTTGATTTAGCTGCTTTCTTTACTCTTTCCAAGTCTTACATTTGTTGAGTAGCAATAAAAGTGGCTGTGCCTCTTTTCTGAGGCAACTACAAAAGCACATTGGGAGTTATTTCTGTTCTCTGTATGGTGCAGGGACCGCCTGTGAAATTTTTATAATTATAAATATAATTTTGATAATATACATTAGTCAGATTAGTCTGGATGTCCTCTTTAATAAATCTGTCACATCATAGAGTATTCTTTGTCCACAGATTCTTGTGCTTTGCTTTTTCCACAATGAGGGCTTTTTATCAAAACACTCTTGAGCATCTTTTCTGTTTCTTCAGGGGAAAAAAAAAAATCTTTTGTAGAGCATTTGTGTTAGAACATGAATTTTTAAGTGTTAAGCATATGGTCTTGCACTATTGTTTTTCATGATTTTGCAAATATATTTGATTTCCCTAGATGTCTAAAGAGTAGCTGAACAAAAATTTATTTCTATCTAAATATTTGGAAACACTGTGCTCCCTATGTTTCCTATTGATTTCTAAGTCATGTATATTTTGTCCTACAGATCTCAATCAGCAGCACTTTTAGATGTAAAAATACCTGCCAAGGCACTTCATTGAAAGACAGCACCTACAGCATCATTTATGTAAAACATAATTGCTTACTGGTCAGTATCACCCAGATTAGCATGAGAGCTTTGGATTTACCTCATTTCTAAGAACTCCCCTGTTATCTGTTTACCGGAAAGAACTACTGCCTACATAAAAATCCTGCAGAAAAAAGCAAACAGTGTCTTGTTGGTAACAATTACCTTTTAGGGTCCTATAGGCACACAAATAGGCCCCTCCAGCCCCAGCTGCCAGATCATAAATCACTGCAATGCCTCATGCTTGTGTTTTGTTGGCTAGTCGCTTAAATCTACACTGCTTCAGGCCCTGCTCCCTGTTTCAGAAAGAAGTGGAATTAGAATCTTTAGAATTAGTTTTGTATCTCCACTTCTCATGTCCAAAAAATGGTACAAGGTTTACATTTCCAATATAAAAGAGGAAGAAAAAAGTGCCGTTATTAATATGCTTCCTATGCTTTTAAAACAGCAATTCTGAACAAAATGTAGGACTCCCCAAATTATACCCAAGAAAACAGAAACATCTGTGGCTCAGGTGGAACAAGAAGATTAAAAAAGAGTAAGAACTACGAGTTTTTATAGTGTGTAGCAGTGTTCTGATGAGCATTAACCTTCCTTAACAAATATGCTTCCTAGAATGAAACTATTTCCCTAGTCTATTAGCACTGGTACATGGTTTCTCACTGGCCATTGGATTCCTGCTTTTCAAAGTTATATTAACTTACTTACACCTAAATACCTTCTTTTTTTCAAGCCCCTGGCATTTCCTGGTTCAGTTAACTGATACACATGCAAATTTGGTTCTTGTGCACACATAGTTCTGTATATTATTCATTGTACTTGACAGATTTTTAATTCAGATTTATTAATTGCTATTGCCATTGCACCTAGTGGAAAAAGGTAGGACACTGAAGGCTCTTAAGTGCCTTAGGAACAGCAAAAGCATATGGAAAATGTGCTCCAAAGTGACTTAACCCCACCCACAAAGAGCCCTTAGAAGGCTTTTACTGATTCACTGCAAGCTTTGAGGTAGGCAAAACAAAGGAAAGCAAAACTAATGCTAGACCATAGCAGAAATCCTGTGTGAAAATTACAAAAGATAAAAACCAGAAAATTGAACTCTACACAGCATACCTTACTATTCTACAGGTAATGTTATATGCTTTAGTGGTACACATATATCACTATACATGCATAAAGTATCCATTTAGTACAGTTGTTTTTAAATGTAATGTATTGCTTCATTTTTACAAATTGTACTACAGAGCATTTATGAGTCTACTACTAAATACAGTACTACCATAAATAATTTAAATCAAATTACATTTGTCAACTAAACCAACAAAGTACCTTTAATGATACATTATCCTTGTTTTTTTATTGTTTGTCCCCTTGCTTGTTGACTGGTAAAAGTCAGTATTCTGCAACTGATCTCCTCATCATTAGAATGAATTAAAGATGCCCTACTAGGTTTCCAATAGAAGGCAAAGATTTTTTCTTTTCATTTCCATTTCATCTGACACCAAGGGTACTGATAGCACTGTGTAAACAAGTGCTTTAACACAAATACAAATTATCAGGGGAAAAAACCTCACAACTAAAAAAAAAGTACCTCAACAATTAAAAAAAATACAGTAAATAAAATTTTTTTATCACTGGCCTGGGCATGAGATTTATGAAAACTTCTCCAGTTACGTCAGCTCACATGATAGGGCTCCTCTGCCCATGACCCCAACATCACTGCAGGTCATGACCAACACACCCAACAGTGCAAACTGCCCATCAACATACCCGCATGGCCCACCAACCTCAAGTTACACATTTCACTGTCTGGGAGAGCCAAGGAATTGCCAAATCCAGAGGTGGACCCAAGGCAGGAGACAACAATAGCTTTTTGTAACCCCTGTCATTGTGCAGTGGGTAGGCAAGGGATTGTGGCTAAAGCTGAACTGTCAAGGTTGGGCTCAGCTGCCCGTCAGTCACATCAGCTCTCCTGCTCACTGCTGGCAACCCTTGTGTCAGTGTGGTCAGCTGCTGGTGATGCCCAGCAGCTGTTACCCCAGTCTGGGAACTGACATTGGATGCACTTGAGACCTATGCACAGCTCATGAGTTACAGCTTCCCCATTGTTTGGCCTTAGACATACAAAAAAACTCAAGTAACTTTGGGGACTTTCAAAATGGTATGAGAAGCGAAAAATCACTCTTCACCAAGCCACTCCTTTATTTTATGCTCCAGTGATATCAAAAGCCTAGAAGTCCTCTGTGAGAGATGACCTTGTCATGAGAAGGCTCTGAGCAGCCGGAGGAACAGCAGCAGAAAGGCACTAATGCATGAGTTGTGGTGCAATGCACTCTTGTAATCCCCATCAGAAATAGACACCATGATCCTCTGATTTCTGCTTACATATCCTCACTGACTCCTTAATATATCCCTCACTTTCCTGCACAAGACTTACTGCAAGAAAATTTCAGGGGTTTTTGTGTTTACATTTTCACTGTCTGCTGGGTGAAGCCATCTGCTTACCACAGCTCTGATACCAGAACCGCTGAAACACTCTTGCTTAGAGTAGCAAATCTTCCTTGAATCTGTATGGTCAGTAATTCATAACTGTGTATGTTCAGTTGGTTACCATTCAGAGATTAAGCATCTTGAAACAATAAGCTAGTATTGATATTTATATGTTGAAAAGAAGATGTGACCAGCCAAGAGCTGGGAGTCCCTCATAACTAAGCACTTACTGGCTAAAGCAGAGCAACTATCTTCATTCATTCATATGGCTGAAACATACAGTGACACCAACAAAATTCTTAAAGGTCAGTGCTGAGCAACAGAAAAGCTTTAAGAAACCAAGTCTCAGTTTTTCTACATTTTGTGCCTCTAAATTTTATTTTTAATCTTTAAAATGCACAAAAAAAGAATCTTAGTAGGAAACATTAATTTTATAGCACTTGCAGACCAATTGCTGAGACAAATATTTTGATTTGCAGCAACTCAAATATTTCCATTTGATAGGCAAAAACCATAAGCAGTAATAATACTGGTAATAAACTCTGAATTATTGTCAGTGATTATTTCTTGTAGTCATACGGGATCAAGTTTTCAGCCTGGTATTATCTAAGCCCTGTTTCTGAATTGTTAAAATCTTGCAAGCAAAGCATTTTTATTTTATATTATATTATACATTGCTGTTCTTCCAATAAAAATCATTTAAAGACTACTTCCTGAAAATAACTCTTAAGACATCCCACATGAAATAAGGTAAGGAAATGGAAATGGGAGTCTGAGCAAAGGAGGAAGGAAGGGAACAGGCCTGTTGGGAAGTTCTAAAGATGGCAAAATGGCACATGCAAGAGTAAACAAATTGAAATGTGAGGATGGAAGGGAGGCCATGTTTTCCTATTGTGGTCCTGAGACAGAACAAGTGTTAATTGGACACAACCCCTATAATACTTTCATGTGTATTTGCATCATTTTGGACAAAAGCCCAAACCAAAAAAATCCACACCACCATGAAACCTGCAGAGATCTAAGTCAGCCTTTGTCTCCCATTTCTAACTCAGCACTACAACAGAAATACACAAAGATGAAATGTGTTATCATCTGATGAAAGATAGACCTGGCCTGTGGGCAAGTAAAAGGCAACAGGAATATCCATGTAGAAAAGGACAGCCGAGGGACAGAGTGATGGAGAATTAATTCACCAGAGAGATAGCTTTGGGGAAATGTACTGGCAGCAAAGGCGGTTGTAATTCTGTACAAGAAGAATGTTTTTCATGGTTCTCATGGAAATTTGGTAGATACTATTAAACAGAGTTGCATCAAAGAAACAACCTGCCTCCATTATCCATTTCTCCTCCAAATGTTTTATCAAGCCATTCAGGTCAAAAGTAATAAAACATAACAAGGAGGAGATTGTGCAGTTTTATATCTTAGTCTGGAAAACTCATTTAAACAAAAAAGAAAGTTCTAACAGATATTGGGCTGGTTGGCTGGTTTTCCTTCCACCCTGCTTTTCCTTTAAGAAAAATAAATAATCAAAGATTTTAAAATATGTTTACAGAGTTTGACCCAAAGACATAGAAATCAATGGGCACCACTATATCAGCTTCAGAGAACAATGGATGAATCTAAATTATTTTGGTTTTAGTATCTTGATTTTTTTCTTCATCTTTCTTCCGATTCAAGAGCATGGAACTGTTCTCAGGCCAACAGCTATGTAGTTTTTCTGAAGTGCTCAAGGGCCCAGCTCAGAGATTGATTTGTTTTTCTTCCTTTTTAAAAAAAAGAACTATAATTGGTTATAATTATCATTTATCTTATAATTTTGAAACAGCGGAAAAGATCAAGGGAATGCACTGCCATGTGGGGAGGGAGTGGGAGAGACAGTATCTCTTTTCATTTATAAACAAATACATGCAGAAAGGGAGAATATGAACACAGATTTCTTTACTTGAAAGGATTTCTAAGTACTCTTGCCTAGCTGATATTTTCCTAAATTGGCTTATACTGCAGGGATCAATTAAAATATCATTGCTGATAAATTGCTGCAGGGAAATTGCAAGTCTGGACATGCATAGCCTCGTGTCATGATGCAGTATGTAACTGTATGATTTACTGAGCAAAAAGATTAAATAAACGGAAAGTTGAGGAATTATTTTTCAGTGTATGTGAATACATATGCAAAAATAAGAAAAGGGTCACTTTGAACAGGACATTATGAGGATGGGGTTTTATAAGCTGTCTACTTTTATGCATCCATCTCAGGTGCATGAGTTAAAGATCTTGGCTCCCACAAATGTAACAAAACCCTCAGAGGGTGACATAGCACTCGGTTGCACTGTGCATATGAAACCAGGTTCCTCACTGACAGACACAAGTTTACCACAGACATTATTTCTGGATATTGCAGCACTCCCTGGTCTGGACACTGTAAACAGCCACTTAAAACAGACTGCTATCTCTTTCTGGATAAAAATAATCACAGATGAGCATCAGTTCTGTCTTCAAGCTCCTTTATACCCCTTTGCAGCAGCACAAGCAGTTCATGGAAATACACACGATTGTTAAACATAAAGGTAGATTTGAGCAGATCTTTAGAGGTTGCATTTGAAAAACAGCTCTGCAATGGCTACTGGGATGAACCAAGACCAGAGACTGAAAGGCATCTGGCACTTTACAAGGAACATTTATGAGCTAAGAGAGATTAAATGCAAAGATATATAATTCAAAAGCATCATTCTGCATGGGAGGTTTTTATTCTCTTGGATTTCTTGCTCCTTTTGTTATTGCTTGTTATTCAGCAAGTGAGATGCATTCTCATACATGACTTTAGACCTCTCTCTATATTGGTCATACTAAGATATTCTGATGGGAAGCAGAAACGTGCCCCCAGTTTCAGACCACAAGAAGTAACATCTTGTGTGTCATGACAAAGATGGTAGCTCATACGCTAAAACAGAGAGACTTCCAATTGATTATTGTGCATCACCATACTCCATGAAATGCCAGTCAAACCATGTCTAACACTGAAGAACCTGGTCAGTGCCTCCTGGTACAGGACTGCAACATTTCACCAAGCCAGTTAACTTGGATAGCTCATGTAAGTTGTGAAATCAAGATAAGGAAATTACCAAATTCATATTTAGAATATTTCCTTAAAATACTACTCACTATATGCAGGAATATTTTTTTCTGTAGTTTTCTGCAGGCTTTACTTGCTTTTTTTTTTTAACCCAATTACTACATTTTTAGCAGCAATATACTATTCAAACAAACCTAGCCCATAAATTATGCAGGCATCAAGAGAAACACCAGACTGAGTCACCACTTAGAAACCAACCCTTAAAATTCCATAACTAATAGTCTGTAAATGGAAAAATAACACATGCTTCAACCTTGTCATTGCCTTGATCTGTAACAAATGGATGTACTTTTAAAGAAAAATTTTATTGCCAGAATTAGAATTTAACCCAAAAGGAAACAATTGCATACTGCAAAACAGGTACAACCTTTTTTCCTCTTTGTGGTCAATTTCCTTTTTATGCCCCAGTGTCTTGATCAGTACTGCTTGATGAATCAGCTTTCCTGTTAACTAGAGGTGCGGAGCCATCATCTAATGAAAACACTCTGCATTTTATGACTCCCTAGACTGTAGTTCTGCATATTAAAATAGAATTCAATCTCAGTGTAAGAAATAAAATAAAATCTAGCATCTGTGGTTTGAACAGAACAGATAAAAATGCTGCTCATTTAATTTTAACAATATTTTTTAATGTTATGCAGTATAAAAAGAGTCCCTGGATGTAATCAAAAAATGCCTATAAATTAGAAATAAATTGGTAGAAATCAGCACAATTGTTGAGCACATGGACTAGTTTCATTAAACATACAAATTTGATGGTAAAGAGTTTCAAGTCCTATTTAAAGTTAACAGAACTACTATTTTACCACCTATTACATATTGCTTTCATCTGTTCACTAAAGGATAGCTCTAAGGTGAACGGACTTATTTCTTCAATCTCTTTGGGTTTCTTAACTCTTTTCAGTGAAAAAGTTAATTTTTTGCTAGGATCCCACAACAGCAACTTAGCTTTTTTAAAGCTACTGCACATGAAAGGCACCACTACAGTCTGCCAGGAAGTACTGAAAATTATGGGATTGTAGGGGACAACTGAATCTTATTTCAATCTATTTTCAGGGAAGATGCTCATCCTTTAACACAGTGATACAGGAAGAGGAATACTTAACACTGGTAGTAAGGCAAAACAGCCTTACAAAGGTAACATGCATTCAGTCTACTGCAATTACACTATATTACTGTTTGTAGAGGCTTTCCCTCTTCCCTGTAAATCAAGCAAAGTTCTCTCTTTGTTTTCCCTTCCCTTCCCTTCCCTTCCCTTCCCTTCCCTTCCCTTCCCTTCCCTTCCCTTCCCTTCCCTTCCCTTCCCTTCCCTTCCCTTCCCTTCCCTTCCCTTCCCTTCCCTTCCCTTCCCTTCCCTTCCCTTCCCTTCCCTTCCCTTCCCTTCCCTTCCCTTCCCTTCCCTTCCCTTCCCTTCCCTTCCCTTCCCTTCCCTTCCCATTTCCTTCCCAAAATGGGTTTAGCAGAGCTCTAAAAGTAAGATTTTGAGTTTTACAAGGTCCATGGTCTTTGGACAGCTTAATGTACACAGAATCATAGAACAGAATCATAGAATGGTTTGGGTTGGAAGGGACCTTAAAGATCATTTAGTTCCAACCACCCCTGCCATCACCAGGGACACCTTCCACTAGATCAGGTTGCTAAAAGCCCCATCCAACCTGGCCTTGAATGTTTCCAGGGAGTAGGCATCCACAACCCATTCCAGTGCCATGTTTTCTCCTGCTGCTAAACTCAGGTCCATAAGGGACAATCTATATTACTGTTTCTTTGCTGTCACACTTCATTTTTGCTACTAATATTTTCCCATATAAATTTTCCCATAGGCAGCCTGGGAACTTAGTAACAATGGAGTAAGAAAATGCTGCTACAAAGCATTAGAACAAATTCTACTTTATAAATATTCTGTTTCCTTCAATTATTCCTCTTTTTAAGAATAGCTACCTAGCAAGAGTGCTATTTTCTGTAACAATACCCAATGTGGCAAGACACAGATGGATATCTTGGAAACCACAAAATAAGCCATAAATGTTAAGCTTTGCCCAGAGCACAGGAAAAATGCACCTAGAAGCCCATATTCTAATAAGCTGAAATGCTTATGATCAAAGTAGCATATAAATTTGTTAATGGAAACTTTGACCGCCCCAAAAGGTTAAGTTAATATTAATTCTTCATTGTTACAAATTAAAGTATATTTAGGCATAAACCGAAACAATATAAATAAAAAACCAATAGCAAAGCCTTCCTTTAGAGATAACTTTTAATGGAGTATCTGTTTTCATACAACAAGGTTAGCCCTTAAACATATTTCTACTCCATTGACTCATTTTTCTGCTGATCCCTCCCATTACAATGTATGATATTCAGCTGCACTAGTTACAGTTTGCAGTGATATTCCTTGTTAATCCAATACAAGGTTAATGTGGTGCTAAGGAACATTACAAAATCAAATCCTATTTCTATTAGCAAAAGTTAAGGTTGGACCAGATTGTCCTTGAGGTCCCTTCCAACCTGGTATTCTATGATTCTATGATAACAGTAACCAAGGGATTAAATTTGATAAGATATAAAAGGTTTTATGATGTGGTGACGGCCTGTCCCTGCAAGACATGGGATGCCATGAAGTGTGCAACAGTGCCAGTAATCTGTAGATTTAGTCAGTTCAGTTGGATGTATGAATTTAGAGCATGAGCTTCTAAACAAATACATATGACAAAGTAAACTCTTCTAGGAAGAAAAGAGTAGAGGGACTGAAAAAGCCTAGAGTTATCATTAGAGACAGATGAACACATTTAAACATTGTACTGATTCAGGTTTCTGGCTGTATTCAGAGGTAACAAGATTCTGAGTAGTTTTTCAGCTCAGGAAAATTTAGTTAAGGACTAGCTCAGATCAGCCTTACTCTACAGCTGTTCAGCTTCCCCTTCGGTCCTTATCTCTCTTCACTTTTCAGTGTACTTGCTCACTCTTGATTATGCTCACGAAGAAGCTAGGCAGAGAACTAGTGGCATTAACACAACATTTGCTGATACACAAATGCTTGTTTCTGGTACCTTTATAATGAAAATTACACTGACATGTACAGACAGCCAAACCCAGTTTAAATAATCTTGCACAACTTTGCTCTGCCAGACGATAGTATGCAACATGGACACGCTGCTAGCCATTTCTGCTACAGCAGGAGAAGGCCTAGGAGGCACAGTGCTCTGTGAGGAGATCTCTCATCTCAAGGGGGAACAGCATTATTATCTCTTGTATTGCAGGATTACCTGGGAGCTTAAGCCATGGATAAGGGCTAGTGGCAGGCCGTGGCTCAACTAAAATCCAAGTAAGATTAAACTCTGTAGACAATCTCTTGGGTAGACAGAAGTTGGGGAAAAGTTCCTCTCTATGGGGAAATGGAGTAGAGGATTAAGTTAGCAGGGCTTATAAGCAAGCAGAAAAACATCAGGAATAAAAAAATCTGAAGAAGTCAGTGCCAATTATTAGGTTAGGAAAGATATTTGAGTAGGAAGCAGGTCAGAACTGAAGCAGTTTAGATGTCACTTAGCAACACTTGTTTGTGCTTTTTGGATACAGAAACCCAAAATGTTAACTTAAGCCATGACAGACTTCCTATAAAGGATGGGACATCTCTTAACTAGAGACAAGGAAAGGAATAAAATAATACCCATTTCTCCACCATCTCCTTTTCAGCACAATACCAACAATAAAGTTTGATTTGTGCAGTAAACATCCCCTCAAGGAGTTTTACAAAGTAAGAGTGTTCTCAGATTTAATAAAACCTATTATGCACGGACGAACAACATCAATCCAGAGGAGCTACAAAAACACGTTAGCAATTGCTGAGAGTATCAGCCAGCGATCCTGATCAGTCAATACTAGGCACTTCTAAACACTGTCTCCTTTGAAATTAGCTGCTGTTATATATGTTATGACACAGCGCTATACGTGCCCTTGATGTTGTGTATCCAATTGACTGCACTGGCACTTGAGCACTGCCCATCACCTGACAGGACAGATGTCTTCAAATAGTATGGGGGCAGGGGTAATACTGTGCCACCTCAACATCTTTGATCTACATTTATGATTATTTACTGTCATGTTTATCTGCTTTAATAGTGATAACTGGAAAATTGCCAGTGCTCTTACAAAACTGTATGGTCTCTTACATGTGAAAATTTAACTTACGACACGCTCTTGCAGCTCACAGCTGCATATAATGGCACTTGGTTAGCAAGCATTAACATAGGTATGGTCCTTCTCAAACACATTTCGTAGGGAAATGTCTTGCATTGAGGACCATTTCTGTTGTTACAAAAATATGTGCTTTCACTAAAGAAATGTTTATGAGATAGAAAAGGAAACAAAAAAATAAATTTTAAGCATTCTGGGACAGAGATTTTTGGGGCAGCCTGGAAGATGAGAACAAAAGGTGCATTTATATAAGTTTTGTAAAAAAACTAGTTCCTTTTCCACAGTTGTTTTCTTGGGGATGAAGACAGTGTTTTCATACACATAAAAATTATTTTCCATACACAAAAGATTACATTACTTTCTTTTAGCGATAGTAAGTGTTGCTGTCTATGCAGATGATCTGCGGATAATTTAAACCCAGAAGCTCTTGCCACCTTATCCTTCTACAGGGATCTCCAAAACCTTCCCCTGCCTTGTCCTTTTGGTGTTATTGCCTAGACCTCCCACAAGCCTCTGTTTTTGAGGTTGTTATCGGAGGCTAAAAGTTTACACATGAAAATATTATTTCTTCAAATATATTTTCTTTCACTGTGCTCACACTTATATCCAACTGTGTCCCACGCAAACACAGCAGACCCTGAGGAGCATGCCACCTTCTCCACAAAGGCTCCTTGAATTGAGCTATTCTAGAGGACAATGATGGGAAGAAGTACAGTTTTTCATCTAGTTTTTTAACTTTTCAATGGGCAATCAAATTGTTAAAATTCTTGTCTTCTCCTGGGCAATCTCCTACTTGTATAAGCTTTTCCAGCACTACTCCACTATGAAGAACAATGAGCAGTTTTTACTGCTAGCATGATATCCAGGCTTGGACTAGCACAATACCAGTGCACAGTGCAATGATAATCAAATTAGCCTTTGCAATCATAGGAAAGCGTGATCATTTCTGCAGACAGAAGCAGTTCTTAGTGAATATTTCACATAGATTTGTTGCAATACGGCAATGGCTGTACTTTCAGTAAAACTATCTCACAGGAACTTGTATTTCTTCTACTGCTTAAACTACTGCTTTTGCACTGGAGATATAAAAGTGTGGTCCAAAGAACTCTGAAAGGCAGGCTTGCACTGCAATTTAGTGAATGACTTCTTGCAGCAAGTGATGTCATTTTTCCTTTGGACTTTCATTTTAAAAGTCAAAAGATTCACAAGTGCCCTTGCACAATGAGTAAAAATTAAGTAAAATCCACATCCTGCGGTATAAACACAGGCAGTTCTCCTTGCCTAGGGAGAAAATTCTGTTCCTTGAACTTAGTCAGAAAGGGAGGTTCAGACAAAGATTTTTAAAGGCCAGACTAGATATTCTATTTTGGCCTTGACTACAACCAAGCACAGGAATGCACACACATACTCACAACTTAAACTTTGATATATTCAGCCATTTTTCAAAAGCTGCCTGGTTAGAACAAAGAATAAGAAAGATCATCTACCTGTCCAGGCTATCTAGGAAATGTGAATTGTGTTTCATTATTCCTCTCATATATAATGGCCCTGTTCACATATATATGCTTATTTCCCACAAAACTTTCCAGAATATCTGTGCCTGGAATATATATGTATGTCAATTGATTCACACTTTCCAGGCTGAACAACTCCCAGCCTCAGAAAGAAAAACTGGCTATGTTGGACCTCAAAATCTTATATCAAAGTAAGAAAAGGAACTTGTGCTTCTTTCTAAAAGTCCAGATTATTTCCAAAGCCAGTTTCTATCCAGAAGCAGGATGCCTACCAACAAGCTTCCATCTAGCTGGTCCAAGAGTGTGAGTGCCAAGGACTTGCACTCTTGCTCAGAACTGGTAGTGGCTGGTACTGGCCGGTACTGGCCGGTACTGGCCCTGATGTCTAACCCACACTTATTCTACCAAACTAGTCAGATTTTAAGCATAGGAAGAAAAGGATGAAGCAGAATAAGGGTGTTTTCTCTCCATTCTCCTACACTTTTTTTGAAAAATCAATTTCTCATACTTGTTTTAAGGTGCAGTGGAGATTTTCTGTCTTTTGTTTATCAGCAGTGAACTCAACCAATCTGAAATTTCTGTCCATCTATAAAAGTAGATACAGATGCTAACATATCTTACAGCAGGGCAATACAGCCAGGCACAAACAATCCAGTTTTCTGGCAACTCCAGGCAATTTCCTGATGTAAGTGTTGAATCAACAGACTAGAGGCGATGCTTTGTTGGACCTGTTAATCACAAAAAAGAAAGAAACAGTGCCAGATGTGAAGATCAAGGGCAGCTTTGGCTGCAGTGACCATGAGACTGTGAAGTTTAAGGTCCTAAGAGAATTCAACAAAACAGAATTACAACTGTGGACTTCAGAGTTGCTGAGTTTGGCCTTTTTAGGGCTTCCTAGCTCTCTACTGGAGCTTGTAGGAGGGCAGCGGTACCCACAGAAGGGAGCATTGAGATAGGGAACACATAAGCCAGTCAGCATACAGAAGCCTGTGGGACCAGAGAGGAAAAAGGCAAACACCACATCTGTCTTAAAGAAAGACGAGGAGAGGATGGATCCAGGCACCCTACAGCCCATTTGGCCTCACTACGTACACTCCATGGAAGGGGAAGGAGCAAATCCTCTTAGAAGCCATTTCTAAACACACAAAAGACAAGGAGGTAACTGGAAAGAGCCAGCATGGGTTTACCAAGGGCAAATCCTGCCTAACCAACCTGATTGCTTTCTGTGATGAAGTAACCAGCACTGTAGACAAGGAGAGGGCAGTGGGTGCTGCATACGTTGATTTGAGCAAAACTTTAACACAGGATCTTGTAGTTTACTTCTCACCATTTTGATAAGATATGAGGATGGATAATTTGATAGCAAAGTGGGTGAAAAATTGCCTGGAGTGCTGGGCTTGGAAAGCTACTACCTGCAAACACCAGCTCTGCAGAAGTGCCCTGGGGCCCTGGGGGGCAGCAGGTTGCCAGGAGGCAGCAGTGCTCCTGGGCAGCAAAGCAGCCCCTGCTCCCGGGTCTGCACCAGCATGGGTGTAGCAGCAGGGCCAAGCACTGGTGCTGCCCCACTGCTTGGCACCGGTGAGACTGCATAAGGACCACAGGGTCCGGGTCTGGGCTCCTGGTGCAGGACAGACCCTGACATACAGAAGCGAGTCCAGTGGAGGGTCCCTGCGATCATCAGGGCTGGAGCCTGGGACATATGAGAGGAGGTGGAGGGTGCTGGGCTTGTTCATCCTGGGGAAGAGGAGAGTAAAGGGAGACCTCACTGCTGTCTGCAGCTGCCTGATGGGAAAAGACAAAGCCAGAGTCTTCTTGCAGATGCATGGTGATAGGAAGAAGCAACAACCAAGAGCTGGAATATAGGAAAGCCTGATAAGGAAAACAAAAAGCACCATGAGGGTAGTTAAATACTGGAGCAAGTTGCCTGGAGAGGCTGTGGGATGTCCCATATTGGAAGTGTTTAAGACTCAACCAGACAATTCCCTGAATGAGCCTTCTTTGAGCAGGTGGTTGGAGTAGGTGACCTCCAGAGGTCCCTGCCACCCTGAATTGTTCTAGGTGATTCAGTGATTCTAAATATTTGGGTTACGTGACAGAAAGCATATTTAAGTATTTCACTGCAGTGCCCTTACTTTTTTGTTAAATTTTATTATGGCTCGTGGTTTTCATGGTTTTACAAGGCAGATCTAATTTGCACTTGTCAGGTTTCCTTAGAACATATCATGAGGCTGTCTTGTAATCATATGTATAGAATTGATTATAATTTAAACCACAAAATCTTTCCAATAATATGATTCCTTCATCAATTAGACCTCAAGTTGCTTTGCTTCTTTGGCAGGCTGAGTGTAGTATGGACTGTACAATCCATATATTCTGTCCTTAGCTACAAACTACTGACTCATTAGGAGAATTCAGGGGTTTTTTACTTTCAGTGAGGAAGAAGAGATTAGGAGATCAGAGTGACATGCAAGTGTGTCTGAAATAAAAGGGAAAGGTTTGTCAGAATGTCACATTCTTAGACATGTTATGCAATTAACTAAAATGTAGTATCTGCTACGGAAGATTACTTTTCTTGTTGTAATATAATAAAAATTTACCCTATAGGTTGTAGTCCCAAATCTAGTGAATTTGACGGAACAACTGCATTCAAATTTAACACAGTTTTGATTTTTTCTAGTGCATTTTTTGCTGTATTTTTTCAAACTTTAGATAATACTTTGGGCTTAAAAATCATCAGAAACTACTTCCTAACTGAACCTTAGTGTGTGACAATTCTTATTTGCAAATGAATCACAAAGTGATAAAGATGTAACCTTTTGTTACTCAAAATCATGTCCATGCTAATTTATTTGTGGAAATCAAAAGCAGGAGACAGGGATGGCTTGCCGCCATGATGATTTAGAAATATGATAACTTTTATTTCTCACTCAAATAGCCCATATGGGAGACCGAGGTAGCATCATTTCCTCCGAACCACTTATACATAAAATGCTGAGTTTACAGATATTTTAAAATGTTATCATGCGAATAATACTCCTGTGTACATATTCTTAGTTTACAGGCACTTGCCATATGGCATTCCTGCAATTCAGTCTGCTCTCTTTTCTTTTTAAACATACAGTACATGTGTCTATGTCAGTATCTCCTCATTCAATTCTGCTCATAATTAATATCTTGGTTCATGTCATCACCTCTTCTGTGTATTCTCCTACTGAAGGAAGTGAGTTCTCAGGGGTGCAAGACCTTAGGCAGAGAACAAAGGCTTTACTTTCCTCTCTCCATGTTAGAGAGTGCTAATGTGAATCTCTGTAGCTGAGCTTCTTAGCAAAGTAACTGAGGATTTACAGTCCTCCAGCTTTCTCGGCTAAGGGGTTCTTCAAGGCTTTCAAGAGCTGACCTTGCAAAGGATTGTGTTCTTTTAATGCACTCCCTTTTAGAAGAGAGCTTACCTGTTTTCTCAGCCTGATGAAGATACTATTAAAAGGGGTTTCCATGGATACTGACATCAATAGGAAATGAAAGAGGGCTGTCCTCCTTTCTGACCCACTAGAGTTCCTCACTGTTGCTATGGCAAAGCTTACAGATGTCACTGGTATTGTTTTGCATAATCTTATTTAAAATCTACAGCCTGGGCGAAGGTATTCTGTAGGGTTGAGTAAATACTTCCAGGTAGAACAAGTGAAAATTTGTGATTGATTATGTTCTTAGAAGGTTTCTCAAACTTCAGGATAATTTGTCAAACAAATGGAACATTCCACCAAATATCTTTCTCACAGGTGTCTGTCAAAGCCAGAAGTAGAACTTCAAAAGAGAGTGAATCTTAGTACCTTTTGAAATTTTCTCATAGTAATTATCAATTAATTTGGAATTAAACTGTCATTTTACATGAGATATCCCATATGGTTAAAAGTAATTCTCAAGTTATAAACTAGCAAAAACCTACATTTTGGAATTTCCTCATTGTGGACATGGATCAAAGACCAGGTAAAAGGAGGTACCTCGGCTGATCTGGATGTGGATCTGGCTGCAAACCCCAGCTTAGGCATTCATGATAAATGGTTACTAATATTTTAACATCCTAATATCAAATAATGACTTTTGGTGTTATATAGCCTTTATTTTATTCATTTTATTATTTGACCAGGAAGGTTTTTAGGAATATTCCTGCACTTCATAAAAAGTTTTCTTAAAAAAAAGAAACACTCTTTCCCTACTTTCTCCAAAATACACACACAGAAAATAAAACAACCCACTCCCCCTGAGATCCACAAGCCTTTCAAGTGGCATAGATGGAAATTCTCTAGCAGTTACGATTTATTGCCTGTGTCCCAACATGGATATAGGATGTTCTGCCAAAAAGAAATTGAAAATTTGTAGAAGAAATAACTGTAGGGGCACACCAGTCAAAGAAAGGGTCTGACCTCCCCAGTAAGGCATTATTTTATCATTTTATGTCACCTGGATTAGTCTGCTTGTTTGGATCTTCTGTGTGTATGTTTTATTGGTTTATTTCCCATCCTGGTCATAAAGGGTGCATTTATTGTTTAGTAAGCAGAATTAGAGTGGCTGCAGTTTACATAGTCAATAGGAGTCAAACACTAAGGTCAGTGTCTATCACATCTTGGAAAAATTGGGGTTAGAGCAGGTGAAATTATCATTCCATTTTGTTTTTATGGCTCTAATAGAAAGCCACAGAGTCCCTGACCCCTGCTGCCACTCATGTCTTGCTCTAATAGCAACGTATAACCTTCGACACTCAATTGAAACAGGAAATAAGGAAAAGAAGGGGTCAGTATGCATGTTTGGCCAAACTAAGCCTTTAGAAAAAAGGTCCAAGAAAGCTTTCAGAGAGGGAGAAGGGGGGGAAGAGGGGGCAGGAGGGAGAGCAGGAGGGAAAGGGGAAAGGAGGGAGGAAAGGGGGAAGCAAAGGAGGAAGACAGAAAGGGGAGGGGGGAAAGGGGAAGGGGGAAAAGGGAAGGGGGAAGGAAAAGAAAGCCCTTCTGCATTTGTATATTGGGTGACTTAAGTCCTTAAGTGCATTAAAGCACCCTGCTGCATGACAATTCACACACACTCTGTCTCTCTACTGAAAGTACAGCTCTGTCTTCCTGGCTGCCTGAGTGGGACAAGGATGACACCTTTGGTTTTAGAATTTAATACGCAGCCCTTTTCTTTAACAAATTTTGCTATATAAATGAAAAATAAATCACTTATTTTCATCTGGTACTTGTGTGCAAGGGGAAAGCAGAAGAAGAGTCACTTGATTTTGAAAGCTAACCTCAAGTAACATTGCAAGCAATATGGGATCAGCTAAGAGAAATGGTCTGCAGGTTAGTCTGATATCTGTCACTGGATCTCAGAGAAAAGGAAGCCCTATTACTTGCTTTTACTTGAGGGAATTGTTTTTTCCTAAGAATAAAAGAGCTTTACCTATCCCTAGTCTAATTCTAGATTTCTACTGTGGGCTGAACACTCTTATGGATTTGTAAGGCTATATGAATCTACAGCAACCACATAATCTTACTTGCACTAAGCCACAGAAGGCAACCTCACTAATCCCAACATCAAGTCACCAAATTTGGGCTGAGTTACAATGGCAGTTTCAGAAAGCTATTCAGTCTTGATTGAAACAATTCAACTAATGAACCACCTGGCATTAATCTGACTCTAAACTTTTTCCAGGGTTTAATAGGTCTTGCTGTTAGAAAATGCATACTTATTTTCTGTTTGTAATTTTCTAGCTTCAGTTTTTAATTGCTAGACTGAACTGACATTTTTCCAGTAAATTATTTTTCAGTTTGCTGAACAAAAATTGGAGTAAAAAATCAGTCTGGGATTTACAAAACCAAAAATCTTTGCTTTCCCTTAAAAACTGTTTAAATTGAAAACAGTTAGATTAGTTTTCAGATAGTCTGGAGATTTCTTAAAAGCTGTTTGACAGTGAAGCATAGACATGTTTCAGAACTAAAGTATCACCATATTTTGCAGTAAAGAAAATCAAATTGAAATGAAGGTTTCAATTTTTAGGAAAGAGATAAGGTTTCATTGAAATGAGTCAACAGTTCAAATAACCTTTTTTGGGTGAAAGAAGATTTTTTCACTCTGAAAAAAAATTACCACATCTCTTCCCACTATGCTTTTTTCAGTGTGAGATGACAGTTGTACATCACCATAAATCAGTTCCTTTCTCTAACCAAGGCAGCAAAGCTCTAAAAGCATTTTTAAAGACTATTTCAAAGGAGTTTAAAACTACATTTTTGGATTTGCAGCACCAGCACATGATAGCTATGACTTACTGTGGGCAGACAAACCAATGTGCAAGCAACTGGTGGCAAGTTTAGGTTAGGGATTTCTTTAACCTAACCAGAAACTAAGGAAAAACTCCTGCTACAATTAGGACACTGTAACAGCACTTCTGTTCATTCCGTTCTTGGAATTCCCATTACAGTGTTGCAAAGGCATCCAGAAAGGATCATGCAGTGCATTTTGTCCAGAGGCCTGGAATTACCTCTGGGCCCACTAATGCAGTGCTACATCTTTTCCAGGAAACAAAAACTAAGCCTATGGCTGCGTAATTAAAGAAAAGAAACAATAACATCAGACAACTCCTGCCTGGCCTTAAAAATACATATGTCTCAATTCAGGGATACACCTTAATTTAGGAGGCTTCCGTAAATTCATGCTAGACTTCAAGCACACACTTGAGTACTTTCCCTTCTCTTCAGGGATTAAAGCATTAGTTTCTGGGGTGTTTTACAAAAAAATGTACCTCTAAGCCTAAACTGCTGTTGTGTAAAGCTGATGTCTTCTTCAGCACCACAAAAGCTGAAATATTTAAAACAAATGCAGTTACAAGCTTGTGTACAGTCAATGCAAAGGGTCACAGAAATCACCAGGAGTCAGTTCAATGACTTTTTATCATTAATTTTCTCAGCTGCACGTGTTACTGCAGATCTTTTGTTGTGAAGGAGCCAAAGCAAGGAAGTAGGGCCACAGGTTCCTGTAACTTCAACAGAAGTCAGCAGAAATTATGTTCCAGCCAGCTCATTTTAAGGTTTAATGGCCTCCAGCTTTTTGAGTATTTCTTTCTTTTTCTTGCTCCTTTTTTTCCTCTTTTTTCCTTTCCTTCCCCCCCTCAAAAAGACACAAAGACAGACTCTCTGGCTCCTAGTACTCCCTTTTTCTGTGCGAGGCTGACTGGTTGATAGCAAATGATAAGAAAGGTTCTGAGTTTGGTTGTCACCACAGCTATCCAAAACTGATGAAAGGAGTGAAACATAGTTTTTCAGATTAACTCAGCTAGCAATAACACACAGGTTTCATTTGTCAGAAACACTTCTGCTGCCACTGGGGAAAGCTGGAATGGACCTTTGAGCTTCACATGGAAAAAACAGTTCTCATTCTCACTTTTAGTGAAGCAGTAAGATCTGCTCTTCAATGGCTTTCTACTTGAATGGAAGACTAGGAAGAAATAGGGAAGAAAAGCCCACTGACTGCTGTGTATTTTGAAGACCCCAAGCAAATCAGTCCCTTTGGTTTTCAAGATGAAGAACTTCAGTTACTGTGGTTACAATAGAGGGTTCTCTAAGTTAGGTGAAGGTAACAAATTTACTCATTGTGGGCTTTTCCACTTCTTCTAATAATATGTGTTACTATGTTTTCTGTCTTACACCACAATGTAAACACACCTGCAGATTCCTATCTACAGCTAAGAAAAGTGAAAAATTTCCAAATAAACTTTAAAGTATGTGTACTTTTCCTCTAGCTAAGATCTTTTCAAAAAAATCTCTACTATGTGACTGCATTAGCTCCTCATTTCCTGTATTAGAGAGACTAAAAAGTCAAGAGGCACCTGCTGTTCAGCTAGTTTTAAAGAAAACAGTTTTCTTCTGCACCCTTTTTTTTTTCCATGGTTTCATTAAATATTTGTAAGTCTGAGTCAGCAGAGTAAACTAATGCATCTGCTTATTCGACCAAGTGTCCAGCATCCTCCAAATCTGAAAAACATCTGGAGATGATTTCTTAGAGATCTTGCAGTGGTGGTTCTCAGACTTTGCTCTGCTCTCCTCTCCTGTGACTGACATGAAGTGCACTGAAGTCCATACAACGTTTTCCACTGCCTTCTTGCAGCTTTAACTGGGCTGCCAGTAGAAAAAGCCTCACTTTGCAAGAGGGAACATGATTATTTTGAGAAACTTTGCACCGAATAATACTGGGAAGCATTGCATTTTGTCTGACATCTACCTTCCTTTTACTCTATATGGAAGTTATGGACTGAGTTAACGACAGGCTTCCTTTGAGTTTCCCTTACTTATTGCAGCTACAGTTAAAATTATTCTGATACACATTGCTCCGTTCTATGTTCAAGAGTGAAAATAGAAGGTAAAACTAGAAATAATATTTATCTCACTTTAATTCTAATACCATTGCAGCTCTTAGTAACAGTCCTGTCTACAGCTAAGAAAAAGGGGAAGGAGATTATCTATTAATCTTATGTAATGTATAATCCAAATGAGATGTTGTTCTTATGATGTATTAGATCATGCATCACCAGAGCCAGCTGTCACTCCAGTGATGTATTGATGTAATAAATCATAGTGGGACACACTGATAAAGTATTACTCAAAAGACAGTGGTGTCCATGTGACAAGCAGTACTGCAAAAAAATTTAGACCAAAAAAAATCAAAAATCAAAACAACACAAAGCTGTGGCTTGGAACTGGATTCCCTACCACCAGACAAATGGAGGAAAGTAATTGCAATTAACTGCCAACATCAAGACCTTAAACAGAACTCTTATTAAAGCAAACAAAACTTTACCTGTGAAGAGGATTGGGCTTTGAATGTCCTCTGAGTTACAATTTCTGCCATCAAAGAACCACTTGTGGAATGTTATTTCGCACAGCTCAAAACTGAAATCCCAAGTGGCCAGTTCAAAGACTCTAAGAGATACCTAGCTGAAATTATTTTCATTTGGGTTACACTCATCATTCAGAAATGAAAACCTGAAAGAGAATACAGGAAAGAGTTCTGACATGCCAAAGCATTTTGCTTTGACCCTTTCAGGCAAAATACTTTGATATTTTATTTTGAACTGGTTTGAGTTGCGCATTAAATGTTGGAACACAAAATGTGACTTTGAACCTAAGTAGGGCTTTTTTTTTTATTTTTTATTGCTCTAGAAAGAACTTTTTCAATCAAGTTTTTTATGATCATTTTTGCTTCAATTTGCTTTGGAAACTTAACAAGTGAAGTGGAAATTTTACCACAGTCTAATCTCATATGATCAAAGATCCATTTTCTCTGGTCACTACAGAGCAAACCTTTATACACAGAGAGATGAATGGATGGATGGATATCTATCACAAATACAGCTGTCAGAGAATTTTCCATAAAATTAGTCTATTTTCTTTGCAAGTACTGCAGCTCACACAGCCAAGTGAGGAATTAAATGCTTAGGAGTCTCTTCTGCTTTCACCAAAAGCAATGTCCCAACACCCAGAGCAGATCAAACCAGCTGTTAAGCTGTTGAGAACTAATGACTGCATTTTACACTGACTGTAGAATCTGGGCCTCATTGTCTTTGACAGGTACCTCAGAGAGCCTTACAAAGTCCTATGTCTGAAAAATTACAATGAATAACTTTGTTGAAGATCTGTACAAAACCAGCTAATGATACTAACACAAATGATGGACTACAGTTAATTTTTTTCTGGATTTTTCTTAAAATAATAAAGTTAATTAACAAATGTTAATTACCTCTAAGAAGTACTGTCCTGGCTTTGTCTGGGATAGAGTTAATCTTCTTCCTAGTAGCAGGCATAGTGCTGTGGTTTAGATTTACTGTGAGAATAATGCTGATAACACACTGATGTTTCAGTTGTTGCCAGATAGTGCTTACACTAGTCAAGGACTTCAGCTTCCCATGCTCTGCCAGGTGCACAAGAAACTGGGAGGGGCACAGCCAGAATAGTTGATCCAAACTGACCAAAGGGCTATCCCATACCTTGTGACATCATGCTCAGTATATAAACTGGGGCGAGTTGGCCGGCGGGCAGCGATTGCTGCTGAGAGACTGGCTGGGTGGTTTTTTTTTTTTCCCCTGGGTTTTGTTTCCCTCTCTCGTTGTTCTCCCTTTCATTACTACTACTATTATTATTGTTATTATTATATTTCAATTATTAAACTATTCTTATGTCAACCCACAAGTTTTCTTACTTTTGCCCTTCTGATTCTCTCCCCCAACCCACTGGGGGGGGGGTGAGCAAGCAGCTGTGTGGTCCTTTAGTTGCCAACAGGGGCTAAACCATGACAAGTACAAAAGATTTTCCACCTTTTAGAGGTTTAATTTTTTAGATCCTATTATAAAGGAATGCAATTATAATATTGATCTCACCTCTTTGCCAGAATGCAGTTAATTGAATTATTTCTAGTTATGTGAGTGTCGTGGTTTAGCCCCAGCCAGCAACTAAGCACCATGCAGCCGCTCGCTCACTCCCCCTACCCTGATGGGATGGGGGAGAGAATCGGAGGGGTAAGAGTGAGAAACACTCCTGGGTTAAGATAAGAACAGTTTAATAATTGAAATAAACTCAAATAATAATAATAATAACAATATAATAATGATAATAATAATAACAATATACAAAGCAAGTGATGCACAATGCAATTGCTCACCACCCGCCGACTGATACCCAGACAGCTCCTGAGCAGCGATCACTGCCCCCCAGCCAACCCTCCCCCCCCAAGTTTCTATACTGAGCATGACATCACATGGTATGGAATAGCCCTTTGGTCAGTTTGGATCCACTGTCCTGGCTGTGCCACCTCCCAGTTTCTTGTGTACCTGGCAGAGCATGGGAAGCTGAAAAGTCCTTGACTAGCATAAGCAGTACTTGGCAACAACTAAAAACATCAGCGTGTTATCAACATTCTTATCCTACTAAATCCAAAACACAGCACTATGGCTGCTACTAGGAAGAAAATTAACTCTATCCCAGCCGAAACCAGGACAGGGAGTCACGTGGCCAAGCTAATTTCAAAAGACCATTCTACAAAGGCAAGCTGCTGTGGAAAGACTGTCTCTTCTTTTGCTAAGAAGGACAGGTGGCAGAGGGTCATTACGAGACTAAGATTAAGCAATTGTGATGTTTGCCTGCAATCTGCAAACGGGTTTAAATCAGTCCCTGGCAGGAGAATTGAAAGAAGTCAAAATTGTCAAGGAAAAAAAAAATCTTAGGCCTTCAAAACCTCAAATAGGTGAAGATTTGTGTGGTCACAAGACCTGAACTCTGTAACATTTGCAGAAGAAAAATCTCTTTTACTAAATTACCCAAGAAAATAATACACTGTGTATTCAAATGGAAAACATCTCTTTGTACTAACAAGAACACTTCACTTATGAGAGGAAAGTGACATTTCCATCCATTACACATTTTGGCTAGGTCAGTCAGCTTTCCACATAAGCCCATCTTTCCAGATTGTTCAGAAAGGTAACAGCTTTCCTTCCTTCATCAACATTACCCACTTCAGAAACTATCTGAGTCCACTGGATGTGAATTACTGTTCACATATGACAAGGAAAGAAAATGTCATGACCGAGAGGAGAATTTACCCTAACTTTGTATTTTCTGCATATTTGTATATCTCTATTTGAATGGCTAAGGACACATTCATATATGTGAGAATCCCCTATATACATTTAGTTAGCACCCTGTCATAATCAAAAGCCTACTTGTATTTGACATGTTGAGGATCCATAATAATGCAAGTGGTATTTGATAAACTTTTGATGGGAGAGTTTATTCTGAAGGACAAATCAGTTCAGTTTCCCATGCACATGGAAGTGACAATTAAAAGTGGCAGCTACAACTGAGTTTTACATTCGTTTGGTGTTAGCACAGATTCCAAACAAAAGAAGTGAACTCACAGAGATCTGAGGCATAAGAAACCATCTGCACACCCCCAAAGAATAAAATTTACTGAGTACCACACCCAAGTAGCAGTATCTCAGACTGGCAAAACTTGGCTGGAAATCTTGTGAGAATAGTTTTTCAGTGCTGTAAGCTTTCAAACATCCTGGTTTATGTTAGAAATAATGAGAACAGAATTTCTGATGAAGTTGGGTACTTCTGCCTCCTACTGGGATGGAAGTATAAAGAAGGTAAAAAATAAAACATAAATTTAAAAAAGTTACAACAATCTGTTTTGTACCTCAGAAGCTACTGGACTCCAATATAGAGGGGAGATTTGAGCAAGTTTTAGTATCAAGAAAGTTGATTCATCTGTTCTTTCTGAACATTCTAATAAGATTGCTAGACTGTAACATAGTGCTATAGCACAAACACTGTCTAAGCACCCTAGAACTGCACATATGCCATTGTCAATCAATAATTTTCCAAATACATTTTGAAATTGTATAGAAGACTCAGACATTTACTGTCTATTTATTTTAATAGGAGAGTTATTCTTCACACCACTCAGCCACAGATCAAGCTACCTATGGTAATGTAGAATCTTAAATATAATCTTCTGCGTTCTTTTTGTTTCACTTTATTTGATTAATATATACTTTACTGAAAACTGCATAACATACAAAGGAATTTTGGTTCAAATGAATTTTGGTTCTATAGAGAGTAAAGTCTTAAATCTCACAGACTTCTGTAACAGCAGGATTTCACTTACAATTCCCATCCTAAGACAAGAACACATAATATAGGATTCAAGTGGTAAGACACAACACTTCAGGATTTTCCTTTATCTTTGGTCACTGATGAAACTAGTCTTTATTTACTGACAATTTTTAAATAAACTCTAGGTATGCTGCTTAAACTAAAAAAAAAAAAAAAAAAACAAACAAAAAAAACAACCAAGAAAGAACTGCTATGTAGAAAGGAGGGATAAAAGGAGTTAAATCAGTTTCTGGAATTAATTAAAAGATAATATTCACAGAGGAATGGGCCAGTGCCACAAATAATTATCACTTGAGATTACACAGTCAAAAAGGCCAATTAAGGCACCAAATATAGCTAATGAGAATTCTTAATTGATAATTTTTCATGCTCTTCAGTTAATCTTGTATTTTATCCTTAGTTCATGACACATACAGAATCATTTAGTCTGCTGCTTCTGTGCTCAATGAATAAGAACTCTCTCACACAGAGAATGGTCTTTGAAGAGAAAAGATGCCTGTATGGCCAGAGAGGAAGCTTTAGTCAATATTGCAAAGAGGGTGGGGAAAAAATAAGCCCAAGAACTTGCTGCTTCTCTCAGTTATGTCTGTGAAAATTAGGACTAAGTTCCACAATACCTATGTGGTCATTACCATAGAAACTAGATGTCAGTGAGAAGATAGAGCCCAAACACTCCACTAGTCACCTCTGTACATGGCATACATTTCTCTCTCATTTTCATGAGGCAAGCAGATGTCAACACTAAGGAGTCTGAGATTTCTCTACACCCATCTTCTGATCTTTGCAGTTTGCCAGTTTCTCCTGCCTTGTTTGTTCTGTCAATATACCATTTAGGATTTGCAACATTAAGCCCATATATTTTGATAATACTTTAACAAATCAGATGTTGCTGATATTAAAAAAAAAAAAGGTTCAATTATTTACGCGGAGAATTGAAAAGAAAAGAAAACCTTTTTGCTTGAAGCTTGTAAACATATTTATTGGATGTCCATAGCAGTCAGGTTCACAGACAAGATATCAGACATGAAGAGAAAGAAGAGAAGAGAAGAGAAGAGAAGAGAAGAGAAGAGAAGAGAAGAGAAGAGAAGAGAAGAGAAGAGAAGAGAAGAGAAGAGAAGAGAGAAGAGAAGAGAAGAGAAGAGAAGAGAAGAGAAGAGAAGAGAAGAGAAGAGAAGAGAAGAGAGAGAGAAGAGAAGAGAAGAGAAGAGAAGAGAAGAGAAGACAAGACGGAAACACTCAAGAGAAAACCTAAGAAAAGGGTAAATAAAAATCAATGGGGTTTTATACTACTCCTGAACTCAGTCTTCCTCTCACACCTCTATGCAACTTACAAAGGATCTATTCCTTACCATTCTCTCTTTATTATATTGCACTCCTTATTTTGTCTTGGTTCAAGGTGCTGTTTTTTACCTCTTCCCCCAGAAGGGCCGACATCCCTGGTGTCATTGCTGCTCTTATCACCACTCCAACTTTCAGTTTTACCCATTCTCTCTGCCAGCCTACCTAAGGACTGCCTCCTGGACATTTCAGCAGTTACTGTCAGGGAGGTAATGGAAAGCTTACTTCACTAAAGCACCTCTAGATGCAAAGTTGTGTCATCTCAGACTCAGCAGACTAGAGGGTAAATTAGGCTGACCCTTCACCCCTGGTATTCCAAAGACTGTTTTATTTGGATACATGCCCCCTGTAGCCCCCAGCTCCTATGGTGCCCTGGCATTCAGGGCATGTCTATACAATTCCTTTTAATTTGTTCCAATTTAAATCAGGATGCTGTAGGACTAAATACAAGTTGTTTAATAGCCACAGAATGAAAAAAGGAAATCTTGCAAGGTATAGTCCTGAGAATGTTTCAAATAACATGTGGCACTGGAAAGCCACTGCCTCAATTTTAAAAGTCATTTAGCAGCTCAATGGCATGTCTGCATGGCATAATGCATGATCAAGCAGCAGTCTCTTAGCTGGTACTGAATGAATTAGCTCTAGAACCAGAAGTAGCATAGTTACAACACGCAGGCACTGTATAGTACAACCAGGCTTGCAGCAGATCGCAACTGTTCAGCCCTGTTCAAACTGTGAACCAAAACATCTATCAGACCTTGCATTTCAGGCTCTCTGCAGGTACTCGTATTTTATCACCCGCACTGGTCTGGAAAATAGCTGAGACATAGTTAACGCAGCATCAAGTTATATGGTGTAGATTGTTCAAGAAAAGCCAGTCGGATTTTGCATCCTACCCAGCTTAAAGAGTATAATAAGAAAGACTTGAGCTAATACTTATCTGACATAGAAATCAAAATTCTGCTATATTGGCAGAATTGTGACCAGCAGATCAGTATTGTAGAACAGCACAGCAGAAGCTTAGATCAGAAATGCAACACACTTAAGGATTTTACATAGGCAATGTACTAGCAAAAGTTACTTGCCTTGTTAAAACAAGGTAAATTTTGTTATGAAAAGAAAATGAAGGAAGACAGAAATTTAGCTCACCAGTTCAAAATTGATCTACAAATTCAATAATGACTTTTTTTAAATTGTTATTTCCAATTGTTACCGAAGTTAAAGTAAAAAGTATTCTGCTTTCTACACTGCATGTCACTGAGGCTTTGGGTTGTTGCTTGTCATTTCTTTTCATTTCTCATTTATTGAGATGTTCAAAGGCTAAAGGGTGTCTCACCATGATTAGAGCTTCTCTTAATTGTAGGAGGGACAATATCAGTCTAATGCCAGTCAGTTTGTGTAAGGTCACAATGCTGCTAATACTCCAGGTGGTGTAACTCTTTCTCTCATTATGCTTAATATCATTGTTGTGGATTTTTGTGTTGTATTTTCATGTACTGTACTATTTAGGTTTCAGTTTAAAGTCGAGTTACAAAACTTACATTAGTGAAAATATAAGTTGTGGCAGAAACTATCTTGTTGATCACTCACCACTCAGGAAACTTTCACCCCTAATTCCTTCTCCATTATGAAAAATCTCATGACACCAGTCATTTATTCTAACCAAAAAAGTTATTGCATTCTAGAAAAAGCAAAGCCTACATCCTTCTCTGCTGTCTGGATGACTCCAAGGCAAAACAAGTGACTTGAATCTGAAACTCAGTCTTGCACAGTGTTTTTTGATGCTCTTAACTCCCACCAGTGTAGCAGACTCTACATCTTCAGAGACCAAAGCCTTCTTGCAGAGAAGGGACAAACCTGAACACTTCTTGAAGGCAGCTTGGTTTGTCAAGACTATGTTTTCCCCTTTAATCTAACACACCAGGTCATACACAGGAGCACTATAATAAAAATAAAAATAATAAAATAATAAATAAATAAAAATAATAAAAATAAAAAAGACAATGCCTTATGATCTTCTCAAAACTAGTAACTTTAATTAGTAGACAGAGAAACAAATCAAGACTAAAAAGATTTAGAAGAGTACATGCATCATTGCTTATTTCACCAGAAATCAGGCTTTCTCCTTACAGCAGACGGAACAAAACAGAACCTATTGACATTCTCCAGGAATGTAAAGCACTCATCAGCTGGTGTCTCCTACTGGGCTTTCTCCATCTTTCCCTTTACTTACACTGGCTTTTATGTTTTCATACTAGAGTAAAACTGAATGTTTAAGAAGTCTTGTTCTGATAATATCTTTCAGTGATAGTTGAATACAAGCTATTAAAGTGTATTTCCTGTGATGTTAAAAGAAGCCATTCCCATGATAGCTCCATGGAGTTATGATTAAAAGACTCTACAAGAGTGACAGATCCAGACTCACCATTCACTTTTAAATTACCACAATAATCACTGGAGTCAACATAGTCCGTGTGCTGTCTTTCAGTCAGGCAATCTCAAGAGAGACTAGGAGAAAACACAGTACAACAGTGGGGTTTTTAAATCTTTCTCTCCTTTTCATTCAAATGCACTTACTTGCTGCACTGCATCACAAGGGACTTAAAAAGGCCTCCCTGCTTGCTTCCTGCTGTTGGATACAGTGGTGCTTAACTGAAGTTACATGTCTTGGAACTGCCTACACAACAACATGTTTCTGTTCTCTGCAGCACACACCTGAGGGGTGGTAGCACTCTGAAGATCTTTCCAAGTCTTGGCTGAAGCCAGCTAAGGTAATAAAGGAGTTGCGTCTACTGTGGTTTGGCATGAATTCACCCATGTAGTAAAGCCAACATAAGAAAGAATTGGAGTTTCATTGCCAACTCTCCATAGTTAATTACAACGGAATATTTTTACATAAGCTTGTTTTACCTCAAGAAGGGGAAATTCTCAGCACCATTATCTTATTTGTATCAAAACCAAAAGAAAGTATGTAGAGTAGCAGATGATAAGCAAAATTAAGAACAGTGGAATCTGAGGGCAAAAGGAGCAATATACTAGCTCAGATAGTAACCAGAAACCTTGAAACAGAAACCACCATCAGCAATATTGAGCTCCTTGGTTGTGTGCAGAAGGTGTGTGAATTCCACAATGTGCAGTGGAAAGACAAAAGCCTCAAATCTTGGATACTTCATGCAGGTTTTTCGTGTTAGACCAATGACTATCTGCAAAGGCACTTTCCTATGGATACTGCCTATGGGAAGATAAAATAAAATACATGCATGTTTCTTTTCAAGCATAAGGCAAGTCCACCTTTGTTTTACAGCCTGGTTGGTTTACTGAATCTGGATTCAGCAACAAACACTTGAGACACTACGTAGTTTTGCATGAGTGACAGAGTTTTGATTCTACTTCTGATGAAGCTCTGATAGTCTGGTAAAAAGACTCCTCTGTTCTACCTATAATTCATTACATTGTATTTTGCTATAAAATCATCTGGGCTACACTGTATTAACAATATTTGCAGTAAGAATAATCTGGGAATACATGAAGGGAGTGCTCAGCAGTAAAAAGCATCCCTGCTAGCAACTTTGATCCCATTATTGCTATTAAACTCTTAAAAATCTCTGAGAAAAAAGGAATTGATAGCAGGATTTTTCATGCTTTTTTTCATTAATTTTATTTTGCTTTTTTCTCTGTTCATGGAGTGGGAGAAATCGTTTTTCTTTTTCTTCTAGCTGACTTCAGGTCTTCATAAACAAACAAAATGGCTAGTTAAATAGATTTTTACTAAATAAAAAACCACCCCAAACTGTACAGTCTCTTCATTCCTTCAGTATGACCTTACTCTTTTAATACTAAATAAACCTGTGTGCCCTTTTGACTACAAGCATCATTACCTTGTCATCTCTTTGACATTAATGTTTGGATTTACAAGTACCATAATGTTTTCTACCTAATGCTTTTCTTTTAAAAAGAAATCATAAACTTAGACAACAGGGCTGTGTACAGCCTACTTTTTCCTATTGACTCCCCTCTTACTCAACTTCATTTACACTTATGTTTTAAAAAATTTTCTTAGCTACTTCCAGTGCCATTGCAGTTGTAAATGCATCTTTATTGCTTTTCTTTCATGAGAGTAAGTCCTCTGGCCTATTCAAGGAGTCGACAAGTCACCACTGATTTACAGGTGACCCATTTTATTAATCAGGTATTTGTCCTGGCTTTGCTATAATTCCGTTATTGATAACTCCTCTATGCCTTCTCCATAAGGCATATTTTCTATTTGCTATTAGTAAAATTGCTGGCCTTAAAAGAGCACTATCAAACTACACTCCCTCAAAAAATAAAATCAAAACAATGTTTGGGGAAAAAAATGAAAGAAATGAACTCTGATTCAGTGAATAATCCTAGTAAATGTGGCAGTAATGAGAACTCATTAGCAAGTACTACAGCTGTGGGTCCTTAAACAGAAAGTTGTCTTAACTTTTTCTGGTTTGCTTTGTGGCAGTCATGGAAGAGGCAAAGCAGCAGTGAGAGAAATATCTAAAGCATTGCTGTTTCCAACCTGCCACGGTATCCATGAAAGATTGTTTTCCTCTTGCAACTCTCAGGAGAACATGGGCTCCATGACGGCTGGCTGCATAGACCATGCAGATAGAAATGATAGAGGAAAGCAAGAGCTTCCTGTAGCAATGATCATGAATTTGCTGTGGGAGTAAAACTTATTCTACTGGGCTGTGCATCTTCTTACACAGTGTGTGCAGCTGTGGCTGCTTGCAAGTACTGTGTGGCAGGAGAGATAATATCATACTACCCAGAGAAAAATAAGTTTCTGTAGCAAAGCAGAGGTTTGTGATACCTGTAAATTATAAATGTACCCAAACGGATGTAATTATTCTTGAATCTCGTATAAAGGTACTAAAATAGTCAAACTCACAATAGCATGCAAGTATTTTCTAACGTTGTAATGGCATATCCAAACACAATTTTACATAACTATATGAGCAAGGTGATCACTGAAGGGGGAAATATGGGTGCAGCTGCCCAGAAGAGACATCCAGGAACAAAAGTTGCTACACAAACGACAAGAAAAACACAGGGGACTGTGAACAGGCAGAACATCCTTTTGAATAGACAAGGATTACTAGCAAGACAAAAGCAAGCAAGATAGTAATGAAGCAGACACCTTCTTTCAGGCAAGGGGCAATAGCTGAAAAATATCAGGCCTCAGCAAGGAAAGCTAGAGAAAAAAAGAGGACAAACCCACCCTGGCTCTGGCTTCTCCTGTTCAACAGCTCTCAAGTCTGATCACTGTGACCTCCATGACCACGTGCCACCATGTGCCCCAGCCATCAGCCCCAACTACATGGCATCAGTCTCTGGGTATTGCATCCCCATAGCGCACTCAGGACATTAGTGTGGAAGACTTATATCTTTCTATATGTAGTTATGATGATTAATACGTGTAAGATTAATATGTGTAAGAACTGATCATTACTAAGGGTTGTGTTGCTAATGAATTAATTTAGGAAAGCTTTTTTTAGAGTTCAAAACTGACCTGATTCATCAGTCTTTTAAACACTCCATCACAGCAATCTCTGTAACTGCCTAACTGATATGTATATAGATATAAATTCAGCTGCAACTTTATCTTTCCATTCACTGGTAAAGACAAGGACTCTAGATGTCTAATGCTTTGCCTTTTTTGTCTTCCTTCAAGAAGGCAGCAATGACACTTTGATTTCTACTTCTGAAAACAGAATTACAAAGGCAGCTGCTTTTAAAACATACATTACATGAAGTGGCTGAAAATCTGTTTGCCTTGTGAACCCATGCAGGTCCACTCATTTCAGCAAAACTGCAATATTTAGACCATTTGAGTTTTGGCATGTGTGTCACTATTTTATAAATAAGATATTGACAAAACCTTTATATTGGCAAAATTAACTTTCCTTGTTGAACAGCAATAGGAGTATGTGGAAGCAAAACAGTTAATGTCTCGTAGGCCTTTGCAGGACTCACTAGTTAAGAAACATTTCTAGCTAATTGTCTTGCCAGTCAGCACCACTTAATTAACAAAGGAAAGGATTATTTGTAAAATGATATAGTGTCTGAAGCCTCCTTGTCTGAAGGATTTCAGTAGCTGTTGTTATTTACCACCTCCTGCTTATCTAGCAGGGTTTGCTGAAGAACAGGTTGTACACCCCAAATGTGTATAAATCCCGTAACTGCACAGTTTGGTCAGAGTTCACATCAGCAGAGGCTGTTATGCTTCTGCTCCGTGGTCTTTTCCTACAGCAATAAACTGCTCCTGTTCTGATCTCATCTAAATTGAATTCCTGTTATTTCAGGGTAAAAGAGGGTGCCATGACTCAGACTCGCACGTCCCGCCAGGCCAGGGAGGACGGCAGGCTGCTCCCTGCCAAAAGCCCCTGTTGCCCCTTGGAGAGGAACGGCACCTCCAGAAACCCCTCCTGGGGCTGTGGCCGAGCATTCTCTGTGGCTCCGGTGGCATGCAGGGACGGCTGCACCCCAGCTTTTAATACAGGTCGGTCTGGAGCTCAGCTGCTGCCTTCCAGTATGAGCCTCATTGGGTGCCAATGCTATCGGCCCGACCTCGACTGGCACGGTGGGCTTGGGCTAGATGTTGTGACCGGGACCATCCCATGGGTCTGGTCTCTTTTCTTGTAAGTCTCTGGTGTCTGTCAGGCTGGAGAGACACCTCGGCAGCAGAGACTGAGAGCTGATACCCAGGCAGCATGGGTCGCATCATTGAAATGTGTGAAAACGCAGACTGGGCAATCAGGGGAAGTCCTGGTACCCCAAAAGGGACTCCAGGATGTTTTTTACATATTGCTTTCCTAAAACCTGCAGGTAGGTAAGTTTCCTATAGAAGGTACCCTAACTTAGATAAAATAGTGTACTTAGGAAGTGTGTTGGAGTCCAGGGGACCCAAGGTACCTCAGTTTCAGTGGGATGCATTTATTTGTATGAGGAGGCCTCCAAAAGAAAAAACAATGTCCCAAAACAGAAGTTAGAGAGACTCTCAGAAAAAAAAGAAAGATCAGGTAAAGCATCTTAAGGGACATTTAAAAACAAAAAAAAAGACCCTCAAAAAATCCAACAAACACAAACAAACAAAAAACACACCCAGTGGCCACTGAAACAGTGTGGCTTTCCTTTTGCTTGAAAAGGTGAAATCTTATAAATGTCCACTGGAGAATGACTCAAGTGTGAGTGTGTGCCTGTTTGGCACATCAGGTGGGGCCAGCTGGAGAATAAAAGACCCGTGAAGCAGGTTGGGATGCAGGCAGGGGTCCTGAGAGGACAGAGGAGCTGTGCCCGTTTTGAGGGATGTGAGTGTGCGCCTGCACTAGTGACCTTCTGCCTCCACCAGCCGAAGAGGAGGAAGGGTACCGGGCTGTCTGTGTTTATGTTACATGCGAGTCCTGTATGTAGGTGTGGCTGAAGGCAGCACCCTGTCTGTGTCAGCCTGTGACCAGCTGTCGTGGTGTTCCCTGTGTGTGTGTGTCTCTGGGCTACTTGTGCAGCTTTGAGGTTTGCTGAACCTGCACCCAGGAAAACAGCAGTCGTGTTCCCGCAGCCCGGGCAGGGGGATTCCCTGGCCGGAATGGCTGGAGCAGGCAGCCGCACTCCTAACATTCCTTACTATCTGGCCTAGTTGGCAAGATCTCGTCAAGTTGTGAGCATTCCCGAGATTACATGTATACAAACTTTATGTGATGTGGAGACCGAACCTTTGCTAATGTGCCTATAGTCATAAATGTAACCAAACTTCTAAAACCTTATGTAAACACCCAAACAGGGCCTGTGCTAGTAAATTTGTGCATTAATTGGAACAAATGGATTGGAAAGATGTTTACAGAACATTAGGAGGATAATAAGAGGTGTAAATGTCTCAAACTGCTGGGCCTGGTAACTGGGATTTATCTTTTGGGTGATGAAAGTCACCTACTGAACCGGTAACAGTACTGGCTACAAAACAGGAGGAAACTTGACAGAATCAGGCTAAGGCTGAGCTCTCTACAAGTTGAATATTCAAATTTGTAAAGAATCAGGTAGAAGAGGTAAATGTTCATTTGCAAAAGAAGAGCCTCAGCTTAAACAGATTTAAACCTGATGGAGGCGAGTAGAACTGAACATTACACAGGAAATTGGTGAACTAGAGGGGAACAAACACCACTTAACTCTGCAAATAATGTGCCTAGTGGAAATGGAACTCTCTTGTGGAGCCTGTTAGACAAATGCATCCTGCTGGTCAACAAGAGGTGGCTGGACAGAGCAAACCAGGGTCAGCCAATGTGATTGTCAGTGCCACAGGAGGTCCTTGTATCCAATGATGTTTGCATAATTCCCATCCAAAGAGATACTTTTTTTTTTTTTTTTTGTGCTAGTTTTGGCTGGGATAGAGTTAATTTTCTTCTTAGTAGCTAGTACAGGGCTATGTTTTGGATTTGTGCTGTAAACAGTGCTGATAATACAGGGATGTTTTTGTTACTACTGAGCAGTGCTTACACAGAGTCAAGTCAGAAACCTGCTCCTCACCCCACCCCATCAGTGAGTAGGCTGGGGGTGCACAAAAAGCTGGGAGCGGACACAGCTGGGACAGCTGACCTCAACTGACCAAAGGGATATTCCATACCATATGATGTCATGCTCCGCATATAAACCTGCAGGAAGAAGGAGGAAGGGGGAACGTTCAGAGTTACGGTGTTTTGTCTTCCCAAAGAACCATCACACATGATGGAGCCCTGCTTTCCTGGAGATAGCTGAACACCTGCCTGCCCATGGGAAGTAGTGAATGAATTCCTTGTTTTGCTGTGCTTGTGTGTGCATCTTTTGCTTTACTTATTAACCTGTCTTTATCTCAACCCACGAGTTTTCTCATTTTTGCTCTTCTGATTCTCTCCCCCATGCCACTGGGGTGGGTGATTGAGTGGCTGTGTGGAGCTTAGTAGCCAGCTGGGTTTAAACCACAACAGTCCCAGCCAAAACAAGCACATTTTTTTAATGCTTTTTCATCTCCTAAGGAGCTTGAGTCCTTTTAGGGATTTATGGTTTGTATAATTCATACACATTTTTATTTATTTTATTTTATTCTATAGCTTGAACGACCAGGAAGAGGCTTTCATTTTGTCAGAAATTACTGGTGTGAAGGATTGAAGCTTGTTCGTATTGTTCTCACTCTTGAATCTTCATATATTTTAGGACAACTTTTCAACAAAACAACATAGGGCAGCAGAAGAAGAGGAGCATAGCTGCATACCCTAAACCATGGGGACCACTTGTAAATTTGCAAGTTTGCCTTATTCAGATGCCTAAATGCTCTAATTTTGAGTATGTCCTTGTCACTAGCCTCGACCAGGACAGAGGTAGAGGCCTGTCCTTGTAAACATGCCAATGCAACAGCAGTAGCAAGGAAGTTGCTCTGAGAACTGATTCCTGGGTTCAGTATCACTCTAACAGCAATAGGTGACCACTGGACAAGTAATGCAGAAAACTTGTGTTCTGTGATTTTAATCACAGAACCAAAGCATCATTGTGCCCATCACGGCCAATTCAGTGGGGCTTGTGGTGGTGCAGCTACCCAGGATAAGCCCTACTGCGCTGTTATCCTGGTCACAAATGCAGTGACTCGGGTGTCAGGCACTCTCTGGCCACACCTTGGCCATCTGCTCCCTGAATTGTACACCAGAATGACTCAGCACGACTTGTGGCCAGAGTGTGAAATACTGACCAAAGCCAACCATCTCGAGGTCCTATAAGTAGCGACCCAAAAGGGAGCCCTTTTGAGCTCCCTGACCGCAGCGGGCTGTGTGACCCAGTATGTCCCCCCGAGCTGGAACGCCTCTCAGGGTGCATTTCTTGAGGATTGAAGGATTGTCCACAGACGATTTTCAGAGGACCAAAGGCCTGATTTCGTGAGGTTCACCAACCATCCATTGATGAACGCTGGCACATAAAAGCGAGTAATTCATGAAACTCATGAAAAGGGAAATTTTAATCACAGGTTAATCTCTGTGTGTGTGTGCATGCATGTGCAATATGACTCAGAACTGTTTGTCTGTGTGTGTGCGCAGTTTGATTTAGAGCTGTTTGTTGCTCTGTCTCTGTGTGTCTGTGATTTGACTTAAACCCCATCTGTGTGTGCAACCCTGCTGTAAGTTTCAGGTGACCCTTGCCATTCTCGAATCTTTAACTAAGTTGCTATCTTGATTGTAACAAATTCCATCGAATTGCTCTTTTAAATTGGCAGATGCTTAAGTGTCATCACGAATTATACAACCTAATTTTGTAATCTGTCTCAAAAATATTAATAAATCTTAAATTACTGCTAAACCAAAGCCATGTAAAAAAAAAAATCACATTCACGACAGGCCTGTAGAGAGGAAAAACTCCAATTTGAAAACCAAATTGGCAAAGGTTTGCACATAGACTGGCCTGAAATGCCATCGTACATAATTAATGTACATAAGAAGCACTATGAATAGAAAACACAGGCTGTCACCTCATGAGATATTTTAATGGGCAGACCCATGCGACTGCCTTACACAGCACCCTTAACTCCTGTACAGGCCAGCTTACAACAGACAGATGGTGCTCTTCCAAAATAGTCAGGCATTAATGAAATGTGTAGGGACTTTCGATAAACAGCTGAAAAAAGCCTCACCTGAACCCACCTCTGAAGACTGTCACTCCTCAGAATGAGGAGACTGGGTCTACATTAAGGTGCAACAGCAAAAACATGCCCTTCAGATGCACTGAAAGGGACCTTATCCGGTACTGGTAACCATCAGTACTGCCATGAAGTGCAAGCAGGCCTGCCCAAACGGATCTGCGCTTCCCCATGTGAAAGGGTCACACCACCATCAGACACAAGGCAGTGCCTCACCTGTCACAGCACACTGGCGGATCATCCAGATGAACTTCCTTTGATCCAATGTCAACAGAAGTGCTATCTACAACCCTGCAAATCAGCTTTGATGACTCTATTGTTATCACCTGAACCTGTAAATTGTTTCTGGAAATTGTAGGTTTATTTGCTCTGGGATTTTTTTTTCATTTGGGTTTATATTACTGGTCATACACTAACTTGTAAGAATTGTTATATGGTAAGACCTTAGAGAATCAATGATTATGCTGGGTATGTGGCTCTGGTGCTTATAAGATATTGCCTGTTAATTGTACTGGCACTTGTCCATTAGGATGTCTTTTTCCTGGCATCTCAATACATCCAGACCTGTTCAGGAATGACGGCCACAACTTACCCCAAGGTACCAAACAAAATGCAAAATCCACTTCTTATTTGACAAAGTGGCTTCCACCTGTTTGCACAAACATTCATCCCCTGGCTAGGAGAACCAGAATTAGAAAGAGCTATCATAAAAATTCTGCTGCAATAGAAGAGATGGGTAATACTGTTTCAGCCTTACAGTTAGAGGTAAAACAAGCATCACAGGTGGCCCTGCAAAACAGAATGGTATTAGATTATGTGCTGATTGTTTAAGGAGGTATATGTGTATTAGTTAACACCACTTCTTGCACACAGGCAGACCAAGATCGGAGAATAGAAATGAATACATATAACTCAATATAAACTTCAGATGCTACATGAAATACCTGGAGAAAAACCTTTTTGACTGTGGGGATAGCTCCCAGACATAGAAGTATGGTTAGGAAAAACTGCCTAAAACAGCACTGAAGTATAATTTGTTGGGAAGGAGGCATGGCTCAAGCAGAGGTCAGAATAACAATGCTGAATGCTTTGGGGGATGTGGAAGGAGAGAAGGGAAGAAGTGCTTGGACTAATGACTATATAGGATTATAAAACCTAGAGGCAAGAATGGATGATGGGACAGAACAGCCCACAAAGTGATTGATCCTAGGGTCCCAGGAGTCATGAGCAGGGCATCCATGGCTTTTCTACTGTACTCTAGATATGCAAGAGAAAAATGATGTTAGATTGTAAGTCTCAAAGGGGGAAATATGGAAGCAAAATAGTTAATGTCTCATAGGTCTTTGCAGTCCTCATTAGTTAAGAAACATTTGCAGCTAATGGCCTTGCCAGTCAACACCATTTAATTAACAAAGGAGTGGATTATTTGTAAAGGGAAAATTTGCAAAAGGATGTACTGTCTCGAACTTCCTTATCTGAAGGATTTAAATTGCTGTTATTTACCACCTCCTGCTCATCTGACAGGATTGGTGAAGAACGGGCTGTTTACCCTACAGGTATATAAACCCCACTACTGCCCCATTTGGCCAGAGCTCACATCAACAGAGGCTGTTTGCACTGTTGCTCTGTGATCTCTCCTATAGCTATAGGAATAAACTGCTCCTGCTCTGACATCATGTAAATTGTACTGCTGTCATTTCTGTGACATCCGTGACAAATACATAAATGTGATGCAACCAGAGCTACTAGGGCCAGCCCACTTACTGGTTTCACACCTCTGCACTTTTGACATCAACTGAATATTAAAATATCCTCAGCAAATGTTTTCTCTACCTTTTTTCCTCTCTCATCCTTTTTTTTCTTCTCTTAGTACCTGTTTTTCTCTGCCTTTGCACAACAATTTAAAACCAACCTTACCTAAGGCATTAATATATAACACGAACTGGTCCTGAGTCATGCACACAGCATAGCATGACCTCACTAAAAAAATAGTATGTGGTTCTAAACATTACTGAAATACAAAGGGAGATCTTAAATCACACTTTTAAAAAACTATACCCACCTTAATGCCACCCCTTGTCTTTTTGCATACACGGGAGTAATTGTATTCTAAAAAACATACAAACGTGAGCCTCATAGAACAAGACATGTCAGCATTTCTTATGGTACTTATCAGTAATTGGAAGACTAATACAGATGAGCTAGACATTTGTTTCAGCCTGCTAAATTACAAGCCACAGATCCCCATAATCTCTAGCACAGTGCTTGTTTCATCTGCAAGTACGTTGCGCTCAAGTGCTGCAGGAATATGCTTAAGTAGCAACAACTTTTTCAGAAAGCATATATTTTGATAAATGAAGGCACACACGTTGGCATGCAGAAAGAAACAAGCTGACCATATCTTCCAGCATCAGTAAATGCAACTCAAAACATTGAAAACTATATTCCATATATTTAAAAGCTATTTGCATGCAGAGTTCAGATGCTTATAAAGACAAGCTCAATTTTAAGATCTTTATGAATGGGATTTTCAGTGGGACAAACTGCATAAATTCTTAATTCCCCTTATCCATTCTTGGTAATGATGAGTTATAAAAAGCAGGATATAATCTAAGCGAAGTGTTGCTGCATCAGTCCACATAACAGCAAGTGAGAATTCATGCCACAAATCTCCATTGCATTTATCATATTTACTGGTATCATCAGCAGGGTAATACATACTGTTTTTCTCACTGTGCCTGAAGAGGAAATCCTCTGAATCAAGAAGAAAAAGGAATGAAAAAAGTTTATGTGGTGGTTGCCCATCTATGCTTACTGAGTGCTGTAACTTAAAAAAGAATCCATTGGTGGCATTATGAATTACATTACTAATTAATGTCTTATTTATAATACAGAATTAAACAAAAATTTGGTTTTGGCATAGTAACAGTATAAATACTGGTTGTTAACTATGGGTTGTGCTATTTGCTTTTCTATCCCTTTATCATGACAGCCTAACTACTGGATTCTGGCAGTAATTAGCCATGTTCAGTGACATTGCTTGTTTCAAAAATTCAGTGTGTTATCAAAATAAAACACACTCTCCAAGTGATCACCGAGAACAACCAGTTACCTGGCAGCCTTGAAACAAGAGCAGTACCATGGTTACTGGGATTCCAGTAATTACCAACCTGGATTGTGGCTCAGATGGATGACCAAAGCCAATCATCTCACAACCCTATAAACAGCAGTCCTAAGTGAGGCCCTTTGAGCTCTCCTGGACTGCAGCAGGTTGCACCAGCATCTCCGTCTGAGCAGGACACCTCTTAGAGCTAGCAAACCCTTAAAGTTTGCTAAAACCGGAGGTCCATTGTCGAAGATTGACAGTGGAGCCTGGGCTGAAACCCTTCACTCCTTGAGGCTCAGGCCTCGCCCATTGAGAAATGTCAAGACATTCGACATATTTCACTGAACATGAGGGGAATTTTTCACAGGTATACCTTATATAAATATATATATAGGTATTCATGTCTGTGTGTATGCATGTGTAAATCAATTTAAGTAGTCTGTAGATGTATCATTTAATTATAAAGTGAGTCTTACATTGCTGTATTATCCTTATTCACATAAACCATTGACCAAGTCTGAGACTAAGATTGGACCTAGCTACACCTAGACTCCTCTCTGAGAAGGAGTTTAGAAAGCAAGGGGGTCTATTCTGAACCTCGTGACTCAATGGGAGAGTCCTCCTTATCCCCCATATATACAATCTCTCTCTGAATTATTCCAACTCAGTGTAACAATTTCCCTTTTATGTACTTCCATGTAGTAATAGAGTGAACCTTGCCATCTTTGAATCTGTAACTAAGTTGCTGTTGTGATCTATTTTGTCTAATCACTTTGTTAATCACTGATGATTGAGTGCTATTAAAATATCACAATCAAATCCTGCAATTTGTCACAAGTAAATTCTAAACTGCTACTAAATCAAACTGTGTAAAGTCACTCATTCACGATATATTAACATAATCAGCAGGACTCACAAAACCTCCATTTGCAACAGTCATGAAGTTGATATTTCAACTTACTGATCTTTTAACCATAAATAGGACAACAGTATTGAAAATTAAGCTTTTTAAAATTAAATGTGTGTTAGACTTTAATTTTTACCACATGAAAAAATGTTCATTCAAATAAACTGGGTTATAAACTAAGTGTTCAAAAATCAACCCATTATCATAAATTCAACATTCTGAGCAACACGCATTCAGGAGGGCAACAAAGGTTAGTGTGAATCCTTAATGGTGGAGATGGCTCAGTAGTACACAAGCCATTAAAATCTTACAGAGGTTTAATGTATCTATGGAAAACATTCTCAATCGTGTAGTCAGGGATTTTAATCTGATAGGTATTTGGCTCTTCTAGATGCAATTTTTTGTGTCATGGAAGTCTTGCTAAAAATATTATAAAACTTTTTTACTATGAAATACTAGAGCTAAAGACAACACAAAGGCTTCTACAGAACTCCACAATATTTTGGATGGACTGTTAAATTTTCACACTTAGATCTTGCAAATGTTTACAGCTTTCAACAGAACATGTCATGTGAGTACTCCTCATTAGCAACGATACATTAATCTTTACTGAACAAAAACCCTGACATAGTCCATTGACTCCATGTAGCTAGTCTAGCATAGAACCAGTCATACATGGCTATGACTAAGAATAAAGTAAACAGTTAACTGCTTGTCGTGGTTTAGTCCCAGCCAGCAACTCAGTACCACGCAGCCACTCGCTCACTCCCCCTACCCTGATGGGATGGGGGAGAGAATCGGAGGAGTAAGAGTGAGAAACACTCCTGGGTTGAGATAAGAACAGTTTAATAATTGAAATAAAGTAAAATAATAATAATAACAATATAATAATAATAGTAATAATAATATACAAAGCAAGTGATGCACAATGCAATTGCTCACCACCCGACGACCGATACCCAGACAGTTCCCGAGCAGCGGTCGCTACTCCCTGGCCAACCCCCCCCAGTTTATATACTGAGCATGATGTCATATGGTATGGAATAGCCCTTTGGTCAGTTTGGATCAACTATTCTGGCTGTGCCCCCTCCCAGCTTCTTGTGCGCCTGGCAGAGCATGGGAAGCTGAAAAGTCCTTGACTAGCATAAGCAGTACTCAGCAACAACTAAAAACATCAGCGTGTTATCAACATTCTTCTCCTACTAAATCCAAAACACAGCACTATGCCTGCTGCTAGGAAGAAAATTAACTCTATCCCAGCCGAAACCAGGACACTGCTCCTCACAAATTGAAAAAGGATTGAAAAAAATCATGTCTGTGCTTATAGCTTGGTTCTACATTATAGCTGATGATGTATTTTGTTCTCTGGCTTTTTAGCAGTACTTTTCCGTTGACTTTCCCTGTTTATCTTCAGAATACATGATTGTGAGTAGCAGGATCTGAGTAAGATTTTTCAAAAGAAGGTAAGAGACTTGTTATCCTGTTGACAGTGAGGGTGAAAGGCATTTAGTCACTTTGGACGATCATACTCTTATTTTTTCATTGACTGCTTTCACCTCCATAAATACGGTCTACCAAATGCTTATGCAGCACTTAAGATCTCATTTTGAAACAAAAGTGAGTTTTAAATAGAGTATGGGTCTTGCCAAACCCTGCACACAACAGAAAGTTTTAGCTTTTGAGCATCTAATTCAGGCAGAAGGTAAACATGATGCATTCACACTACACAATGAATCACAATGAATCAGAGCCACTAATAGGCTTATTCATTGTCTTCCTCACAGATTTTTTTAAGAGTATTAACATCACTGCTTTTTTTAAACATGAGATCTTCCATAACCTGAGACATAATTCTTCCTCCTCGAAATAGATACCATTTATTTCAAAATTTCCTCTTGCCTCATCTCTAACCTCTGTTAAATACCTTCCCTTGATCCCTTCTATGCCTGCTATCAGTACGTCCTTAATATCCATGGTCTAGAAGCAATGAATGAGAGTGCCAAGACTTAGAATCATCGAATCTTTTAGGTTGGAAAAGACCTTTAAGATCATCCAGTCCAACCATTAACCTAACATTACCGAGTCCACCACTAAACCAGTTAAGCGGAGAGTAGCAACCCCACGCCTCCTGGCTTGGTGGCTGGATCATTTATAATGAAAGTAAAAACTAGGAATCATTAAGACTGGAAAGAACCTCTAAGATCATCAGTCCAATCATCAACCCAAAACCCCCATGCCCGCTAAACCATGTCACAAAGTGTCACATCTACCTGTTTTTTGAACACTTCCAGGGATGGTGACTCCACCACTTCTCTGGGCAGCCTGGTCCAATGCTTAACTACTCTTTCTGTGAAGAAAGCTTTCCTAATATCCAATCTAAAACTCCCCTGACGCAGCGTTATGCCATTTCCTCTTGTCCTATCATTATCTGCTTGGGAGAAGAGCCCAACACCCACCTCACTACGACCTCCTTTCAGGTAGTTGTAAAGAGCAATAAGGTCTCCCCTCAGCCTCCTCTTCTCCACACTAAACAATCCCACTTCCCTTAGCTGCTCCTTGTAAGGCCGTGCTCCAGACCCTTCACCAGCCTTGTTGCCCTTCTCTGAACACGCTCCAGCACCTCAATGTCTTTCTTGTAGTGAGGGGCCCAAAACTGGACACAGTATTCCAGGTGTGGCCTCACCAGCGCCAAGTACAGGGGGACAATCACTTCCCTGCTCCTGCTGGCCACACTATTCCTGATCCAAGCCAGGATGGTGTTGGCCTTCTTAAAATCCTTCTGGTTCTCATGTGTTCAGTGTTTCACAAAATCAGGCCATGATATAGACAATGCACATAAAAGTCCTCCCTTCACCTTTGCAGAGACACATGCACATATCAAGTACTGTGTTTGCAGACTGGAACATAACCCATTTTTGTTTTCATTCAAATGCTTGCTATACGTGTGTCCTGAAGTTCCTTGATTAGTCCCTCAGTTGAGAGTATATTACTTTTTAAATAAACTCTTGCTATTAATTTAAAATGAAAATGACTGAAAGTGATATTCCCTAAATGTTTTGGAAGTGCTCCAACCTATGTTAATACTTAATTGGAATGTGCCTGAGGCACTTAACATACATTAACTTCATATTCACTGTTTAATTTTACACAAGATGAAGGAAAATTGTAAATAATCGCATGCCTATGGGCAATGAGACAGAGTGGTGCACATCTAGGGTTAATGAAAATGACCTTTCATAAAAATTGTATCATCAAATTGGATAAAACAAAACACTGCTTTTAAGAGAAACAAAGAATATCTAGCAGAGTTCTTTCCCCAGTGCTGGTTATTAGCAAGCTTTCTGTTGACCATCCTGAATCACTATTGTTTTGTTTTCCTACCTGGTTTGGTTTAAACACATATTTAAGCAAAGCTAAGATATCAAGTTTCAGCAGGTAGGGACACATCTTTACTGAAAGCAAGCTCAGACGGAAACCACTGAGTGTCTTGTTTCAGCAAGGACTTCATAATCTGCTTTCTCCCCTCTCTGAAGCCATACTGTTGCATTTAATCCCTTACTAAAACCTGGACAATTGTTTTTTAAGACTTCTTGAAAGCAAAGCTGTTTAAATAGCATACAATATGACTAGATGATCATGAAAGTACACCTTCAGTCTCCCTCTAAAGTCCCTCCTGCCTGGATTTAATTAAATGCAGTTTAACATTTTTCTCCACTCACACTTTTGTTAGTTTAGTTAGAGGACTGTTCACCCCACATGTTAGTCCTGAGTAGTTGTTAGGTACCTTCTCAAGCAAAAAGTGTCAGATAATGTCTTGTAAATGTAAGGAAAAAGACTTTTTTTTCTTCTTGACACTACAAAGCTGTTGCAAACACCTAATGGAGAAAACAAGATGGATTCTATTAATACTTACAATAAAAAAAAAAATTTAGTAAATATTTTTTACTGATCCAGTGAAGCCCACCTGCACCAAGTCACTGCTTTCACTGGGCTTGTTTAATGTGAAGAGTATTACCTGAAAAGTATAGATCGCTTTCATTAATAAGAGTTTATTACAAAGAGTTTATTCTGGTCTGCAGGCCTATCACCAGTACTGCTGATGATAACAGCAGCCTCCTGTCACAATTTTCAGATGAAGCACCTACAACAGTAAAACAAAACACACACAGTTTTCTCCATGTGAGCACCTAGGCACAGAGTGTTCTCCCTCTACAAACACAAAGCCTCTTGGCAACCCAGCTAAGCTCCTGAGACTTCAAATAAATCCTTTTCAGGGCATTTTCAGCAGCTTCACATCTTCCAGCAGATTTAGGTATTTTGCACTAGATATCTATTTCAAAGTAGAGCTGCCCCTCAAAACCAGATAGAATGTAAAATGTTGCGCTAGACAAAAAGCCTAGTTAGGAAGAGAAAGACTTTCTAAAAACAGATGAAAATGAACATAGTATACAGCTGAAAGACTTATCCTTTACATTTCTCAGAAGAAACTGACTTAGAGAAGATGCATGGTAAACTGATAGATCCTACAACCAAGACTATTTTGACATCCATTTTTCTTAACAATACTATGTTTGAATTTTATGGCACCAGAGTTATATTAACAACATTTAAAACTGGGCTTAGTATACAGTGAAATACAAAGCAGAGTAACATTTTTTCTCACACAATTTCATACTTGGATTAGTTTCACAATGTACTTCATGTCTAAGTTTATACGAAGAAGGTAAAACACACACTGTTAATCTAAGGCCTGATTTTGATCTAAACAGTACTTGCAAGATTTACATAAAGCAAAAGAGAACCATGCACATAGATCTGCTTGTCACAGAGCTCAGCTGTAAACTGTCAGTTCATGAGGAATCTTGCAAAGCAAAACAAAATAAAACATTTTTGTTCCGTTTCAGAGCAACACTTTTAAGAAAAAAAAAAAATCAAAGAATTCTGTCTGGAGATCACTGTCACATTTCTGAAATGTCAAAATGTTTTGTTTCAGTTTCAAAAATACAATATTAAACACCTTAATACACCCTGAAATGAAATATTGACCCCCTACTCCCCCACCAATCTAACATGTCCCTGTAAATTTCAAGTAACCATGTTGTTCACTCTGACTGAGCAAAGGAATCTGAGTTAAACAGCTAAAACCTGCCTTCCTTGGTGTACATAGAAGCCAAGGAGAAGAGGCCCCATCCCTGGAAACGTTCAAGGTCAGGTTGGATGGGGCTCTGAGCAACCTGATCTGGTTAAAGCTGTCCCTGCTCAGTGCAGGGGGGTTGGGCTAGATGACCTCTAAAGGTCCCTTCCAACCCAAAGCATTCTATGATTCTAATAAATCCATCCTTAATCAGGAAATGCAATGCTGCTCCTTTGCTCAATACTATGCACAAGAGACACCTAGGGCATTAAAGCAATTACACTTTTTGACTGAGAAGACCAGTATCTGGCATATGAGGGTTTGGGGGGAGAGAATAATCTTCCAGCTGGATTTGCAAGTCAAGGAAAGACTCCCTTAGTTGCACATTTAGTGTGAAGTATTCTAAGGGAGTGGATTTTTTCATGATGATTTGAGTTACTGCATTCTGGTTAAGGTACAGGTCTCTAAATCACAAAAATACAAGGGAGGGGAAAAAAAGGGTTTTCTCTTTTTCCAAGAAGAAATTTAAAAATAATTTTTGGCTGCAAGCAGCTGAACTGGGAATATTATTGTATAGTTTAAAGTGAACTAAGGGATCACAGAAGCATGTAGTAAATATTTTCAGACTGAATCTTCCAGTTATTACACATACAATTAGAAGTTAAGGAGAAAATCCCTAACATCAACCATCATGAAAGATTTTTCCCTCCCTTTTTGCCTTCTCAAGCATTTTCTAAAGGCTCAGTGGGACTATCAGACACAGTAGATTTGTATAGTTTAAAGAAAGTAGATGAGTGAGCATCTGGATGTTTGCTCAACAATTAAATATTTATATATATACATATACTTATATACATACGTATGTATATATGTAGATCAGTTGAATCCAGTGGGTGAATATATATGCCTGTCATATATGTCTACACGATCATATATATTCACACACCAGACTAGACTCATGTATGGTCCTTACCTATCCCTGATGTACTGGACTTGGATATATTCCCAATGACAATACATTTTTCCCTGTCAACAGTGCCAGGTTAAAAGGTTTCTGTCCCTTTACCTGACCCTGGTCAATTGTTCCAACCTCAGTGCTGTAGCTCACTTCCAAAGAAGATTCTTGAAAGGTTGCTTTTGAAAGCTGGGTGACTGAAATTGCCCTATGTTGAAAAAAGGCAAAACAGCCTGTCTCAAAGTGGGTAAGATCCGGAAGAACATAGGAGGATATAGGCACACACTCAGACAAGTGATCATTTGCACCCTGTCTTTGTAGGACACCAAGCTAGAAACAATGCCCCCTTTCCAGCCCTGCAATTGCTCCCAACTTCACCTTACACTATGAAGAAACAGGGGAAAAAAGGGGTCTTTCTTCAGTTATTGTCTTCTGTTCTACCTTTGAAATTTTGGGACTCATCAAATACTTCTTTCAAACTAATGAGTTAGCAAAAATACATTGCAAATTGTGGAGGATAAACAATGTGATAGTACTCAAAAGACCTCCTGTGAAATAGCTCTGCAATCTGCTTCACCTTGACATCAATGAAAATGGTAATTTTCCATCACTACAACTTTAATTGTTCTGTGCTGTTCATTTAAAAATCCCAGCTCTAACATGTCAGTATCTTTTGCATCTGAAGGAAAAAAGAAAAGTGTGGGAATGGGAAATGGCCATTGTTTAACACAAAAATAATAATCATTGCCACCTCTATTTATCAAAATAGTCTTTTTTTAAAAACGTTGCATCATGCATGTTCTGAAATGCTTTCCTTTTCATCTTAAAAAAGTTCAGATCAGATTCAGACACTGAGGCCTCTGTCAGGTATTCAGTAGGTGTATTTGTTCCCACGTAACTTTACCTTTTATGCTCTCTAGTTCATAAGCACATAAAAAATTATTAAAATTGAATTTATTAAAATGTATCTGAATTTATTAGTCTATATTTCCCAAACACTAACATACAAACACGTCTATGTCCCTACACAAACAGAGCCCCTGGACAGATGCCCATGATAGCCTGGGTGATACATGCCTCACCGGGGCAGCAAAGCAGGGAAATGCGTCTTTGCAGATCACTTGACATTAAATGTACTCACTCTGTGCACAGGAGAAACAATGGCAGCTCTTCCTGCTCCTTGATGAGGGGATCTCTCGTACACCATGGAAATGCCCAGCATATCAGACTTGGCCTGGGGATGGACCTCCTCCATGAATGCCCGCCCTTGCAAAATTCCTCACCATTTGACATTTCTCAGCAAGAATACATCACCCTTATTAGTTGCTAGCGCATTTCTGCCAAAAATGATTGTGGTTATCTGGGAATATCCATTGCCCAAAAGCAAATGGGCCAACACAGAGCTGGCTGAATGCCTGCAACCACAGACAGTCCTTGGCACCTGCTCTGATTCCCACTGGCTCCTCCTGGCCATATGCATGGTGTCCATGACAACATGGCATGCTCCGTGCCCCTCTCACTCAGTAGCAAAGCGTCCCTCCCATGACCAGCACCTTGGTCGCTTGCCGGTGGTCCCCTGGGAGGTGACGTCCAGGCTCTGGTAAGGTGATGTCTATACTGTGGCATAGCCATCCTCAGCCTGCTGAGCAAGCAAGTAGTCCCTACGACATTTTATTAGGTGCAGTGCTCAGTCCTCTCCTTTCACACATACACCCTTATTCAGGTGAAGGAACAAATCTGCAGGGTTTATAGTGAGGAGATTTCTATCTTTGTAAAACATGATTCCTCAGTATAAACAACAGTTCGGAGAATACTCAATCACTTCTTACCACAGTTGTCATGTTCACAGTAACTATCTAGATTAGCTACTTCATCACCAGGGATAACTGAATTTGTTGGGGAATAATCTTCCCTTCCATATTGATTTGGCTGTTCTCTTCCTGTCACCAGAAGTTTTTCAGATTAATAAGTCAGTTTGCATTACCCTTACTTACACAGAATAGAGCCTCAGTCCACAATTATCTCTGTTGTCTTCCATAGGACTATTCCTGATAGAAGTTATTTAGTAAGGTTATCAGCCTGCACATTCAGATTTTAGCATAGTCTGTCTCCAGGTCTTATCACAAAGAGTACCCTTAACAGCCTTGCAGAACCTATAAGATGGTAACACCACATTGTCTCAATCAAATGGGTCATTTTACACACTTACTGATTTTATCTATACCATCTTCCAGCACTTTCATTTACTTAATACTCTGAGGAAGAAAGAACAATTCATAGATCTTGCAGCTTTCCCACTGACTTTTTTCAAGATCTTACCCTGCTCCACAATTTTTCATCACTTTTAAAATTTCACATTTTTATATTGCTTGCATTATGCAATCAGCATTTGTGAATTTACCTGCTCCTTTGTGCTCATTCTCCCTTCTTTTTCCTTATCCATGAATGTCCTCCTCAAATCCTGGTCTATCATTCCACTAGCCCTTTTTCAGTTTGTCCTGTAAACGATTCTACAAGTTACAACTTTTACTTCCTGTTTCCTCTGAGTCTTCATTTTTTTTTTCTGCACTGTTCTCTCTTTTTTTTCACTGTTCTCTCTTTTTTTGCACTGTTCTCTCTTCTCCCCTTCAGTATCATTTTCCCGCTACTCTACAACAACCTCAAAAATCTCTGAAACACTGATAGCTAGAAGTTGGACAAGTATCATGGGAGAACTACCACGTTAGATTTGACCATCTCTTATAATTTTTCCCCAAACCATTTGCTACTAAGCTCTAGCTAGTACTATGTACTACTTCAGACTGACTTTATTCTCATGTTCTTGCAAGGTAGGTCTCAGCTCACTGAAACAGTATCATGAGAAAGACAATATTATTGCTTCTGTGCAGATAAAGTTCTCAGTGCTAGAGCATCCAAGACTCCTGCACATCTACACATCTTCCCACCCTGTTCTTCCTTCTTGATAAGCAATGCATTTGCAGCTGGGAACTGAAGTGCAGAGGCTAGTTCTGGTACTAAGTACCTCCCACTGAAAGTAAATAAGCACCCTAATAGCGCTATAAATCCAGGCACAGCAAAGCAAGCACTCAAAACCCAGCACCATAAAGAAACACTTCTGCTTACTCATCTCGCATTGTACACTGCACCAAGGCTTGAGAGAGAACAGCCATGAGCATTTCAGACTACACTTGCTCTTTAGTGACAAATCCTTCCTTAGATAGTCCAAGGACAAAGATGTCCTTAGTCACATATGGCACGTGTACTAAGTTCCAGCCTTTAAAATCTTTGTGAAGAGTATTTCAGTCTTTAATGAAATCATGTTTCCTGGCACATAAAACATAGATAAGAAGTTATTGTCTCAGATTTCTATAACATAATAGTAATATAAACGCAAATATAAACTCCTTCTATGAAGGAGTGACTGCATCAGTGGACAAGGGAAAAGCAATGGATGTCATCTACGTGGACTTCTGTAAAGCCTTCGACACAGTCCCCCACAACATCCTTCTCTCTAAATTGGAGAGATATGGATTTGATGGGCAGACTGTTCGATGGATAAGGAATTGGCTGGATGGTCACATCCAGAGGGTAGTGGTCAATGGCTCGATGTCCACATGGAGACCAGTGACAAGTGGGGTCCCTCAGGGGTCCGTGCTGGGACCGGTGCTATTTAACATCTTTATCAATGACATAGACAGTGGGATCGAGTGCACCCTCAGCAAGTTTGCAGATGCCACCAAGCTGAGTGGTGAAGTTGACATGCCAGAAGGACGAGATGTCATCCAGAGGGACCTGGACAAGCTGGAGAGGTGGGCCTGTGTGAACCTCTTGAGGTTCAACAAGGCCAAGAGTAAGGTCCTGCACCTGTGATGGGGCAGCCCCTGATATCAATACAGGCTGGGGGATGAAGGTATTGAGAGCAGCCTTACCAAGAAGGGGTTGGGGGTACTGGTGGGTGAAAAGCTGGACATGAGCCAACAATGTGCACTTGCAGCCCAGAAAGCCAACCGAATCCTGGGCTGCATCCAAAGAAGCTTGGCCAGAAGGTTGAGGGAGGTGATTCTGCCCTTCTGTTCCGCTCCGGTGAGACCTCACCTGGAGCACTGTGTCCAGCTCTAGGGCCCTCAGCACAAGAAAGATATGGAACTGTTGGAGCGGGTCCAGAGGAGGGCCACAAAAATGATCCAAGGGCTGGATCCTCTCCTCCTACGAGGCCAGGCTGAGAGAGTTGGGGTTGTTCAGCCTGGAGAAGAGAAGGCTGTGGGGAGACCTTATTGCGGCCTTTCTGTACTTAAAAGGGGCCTGTAGGAAGGATGGGGACAATCTTTTTAGCAAGACCTGTTGTGACAGGACAAGGAGTAATGGTTTTCAACTAAAGGAGGGTAGATTTAGACTGGATAGAAGGAAGACATTTTTTACAACGAGGGTGATGAAGCACTGGAGTGGGTTTCCCAGAGAGGTAGTGGAGGCCCCATCCCTAGAAACCTTCAAGGTCAGGTTGGATGGGGCTCTGAGCAACCTGATCTGGTTAAAGCTGTCCCTGCTCGCTGCAGGGGGGTTGGGCTAGATGACTTCTAAAGGTCCCTACCAACCCACACCATTCTATGATTCTATGAAATATATAGCTCTGGACTATGGTAATCACAGTCAACTTGCCACACACCCAAAAAATAAAGTTTAAATGTCCAAGTTGTTTTAATATATCACCTGAAATAAAGACCATAAAGATGTGTTTTATTGTGAATCTGACCTCACTTCCATGATACTACAATGTGACCAGCATTTGAATAATGATTAGGGTTTTTTATTTACTAAAGAAAAGAAAAATATATTTTCTGTATACCTGAAGAAGAGAGATTTTCAGGCAAACTATTCCTAAATCAGTCAAGATACAGCTAGTTGTTAGAGGCATACAGGAAAATGATCAAGAAAATTACCACTTTATGGAAAACCTAAAAGCTGTGGGATTCTTAACTGACAAAATGCAGAATTGTTACCTGGCTTTTAATTTGTGTTAGTTGAAACTGTGCTGATCTTCTTATAGAAATACAAATAAAATATGATATTTCTCGTCACCAAACTCAGGGACATGGACTACCTCTTCCACTCCTTGGTGTCCACAATCATCAAATATAAATAGGATTCAATCATCAGTGCCCCACTTCTCTTAACCAGTAAAGCCAGTCACTATTTTAGCAGAACAAATTTAAAAAGAAACCCTACACTGGTAGGGTAGACTCATTAAGCCAGTAGTGCACAGATGTTACACAGAGCCTACTCCTGTGTGGGGAGAATAGCTAAGTCCCTTAGCAAGCAGGAAAACTACAGACAGTTTAATGTTAAGGATGTGTAGGTTTCAATTTCTAAGGTAAGATAGGACTACCAGACCTGGGAAAGGAATACCCTGTTCCTATGATGACAATAAACCTTCACTTTAGGAATATTTAAAGCCTATTTTTCAGCAACCAATGGAATCAATAACAGACTGAGGAATGCCCATCTGGAATGGATTGGTAGCCGCGTACATCAATTTTATAGTTGATTACAGATTACAAGTGCAGGAAATATAAAAACATCCTTCTGCCATATTTGTAAAGTGTCTTGCATATTTTATTTCATAATTTTTAATGCTTAATTGAAAGTTGAAATGTAGTACAAAAATGGGTTACTGATATCCTGTTATCTGAGCACCCTGATCTTCACTTTTCTGCTGTAGCACAGAAAGACTTACCCAGACACTAAGAAACTGCATTCTTTATAGTTCTCAGCTTTAAGAGACATTTAAGACAAGTGGAGCACACACAGCCTTCTCACTTTCATCCCCAGCTTTAGGGCAGGCAGAATTCATTTTAGTGATCATCCTTTTGCAACAAACACAAAATATCAGTATTATACCATCACTTCAGAACGGTCAAATTTTGTTGGCTTTTCTCATATGATTACTTTCACTGGCTTCCAAAAGACTATTGTATGAATGAGTCCTTTTTTCCCTATGTCTACCAAAACATTACCAGTATCTAAAAGAACCAATGTTCAACAACAGGTGCATAGCAAGAGGGGGAATAAAGAAAACAAAAGCAAAGTAATTCCAAGCTGCAGCCGAGTATAATTACAGCATAAAGCCTCAAACACAATTTAGTCACTAGACAATTAATCAAATCACATTGAAATGAGAATCTGCCCCCTCCAGCATCCTTGGAGGCAAAGAAGATAAGAATTCAGTGAACCTCCAGGTGCGAAGCACAGAGGAAAGAAATACTCACCTATGAAATCTTTTGTCTGGACCCCACTATTGCATCTGGACATCTTTGGATCTTTTCTCCAAGCACTGGGGATAACCAGTGGGGATGAGAACAAGGACAGACCCATACAATCCATTTTGCTGTCATAACATCCACAGAAATCTTATACAAGTAAACTTACCTGCTCCTCCTCCCTAGCTGGACAGGTCCAGAAGAAAGCACTAGCTGTGCAGCCTCAGACAGACCCGTTCTTGCAAGTTGTAGCATGCCAGAGTAGAAGTGGAATCAGCACAGCCTAGAGGGCATACATGCAGAGAATATTTTGATCTTGTACCTTCATGTGCATTTGGTGTGTATTGAAAAAAAGTCTTGTATAAAATTCTATAAAGACTACAGTATGTATGTGTATACATTTACATACACACGTACCTGTACTCCTACCACCAGTGCAAAGATAAAAAACTACAGAGTCCTTACCCACCCTCTAATTCCCTCCACCCTTTTTCCCTTAGATTATTATAACTGATAGATACTCCTACTCAGTTATCTGGTAAAATTTACCAAGCTGTGAACTTGCAGGAGAAAAGCTGCCTCCTATGGACCTTATAAAAATGGCACAGTGTGTAACTCTGCAGTGGTGCATAGCTCTGCTGCATTTAATCTTTTTTTCCTTCAAATCAAGGGTTACTCAGAAGAAAGAATGAGGCAGCTAAGGAGAAACATCCACTGCTGTGCAACATCTTAGTTAACTGTATTTAACTGATGTGCTGAACCCAGCTCACACCTGCTTTTAGTTGTCATGGCTCAGCTAAATCAATGAAGTTATACTGAACCACATATTTTCAGTCTTGCATATTAGTATAAGAACACCTTGTTTTCCCAAAAATTCAAATGTACAAATAACATCCTGTAATATTTTCTGTATTTCAGAGAGCCCGTGAGCCATTTCAACCAAAAAGGCACTGTATAATATACTTAACATTCCAGAGAATTACTATAAATACACAATAAAGTATGACAAATTTTCTAGTGAGCCAGCAGCACTGAAGTTTTCAGTTAACATAACTTTGCATAACTATACAATCTAAGAACAGCATCACAGATTCTGCTAAACCAGATTCCTAATAAGCTTCATCATCACCTGAATTTCACTTAACAAAATTTATGCTACTAGCTAAAAAGAAATTTGTTAGTTGGACAGCTGTTATCTAAATTATTAAAATACCTGCTTTGAAAAGAAAGGAATTGGTGTAAAAAGTCTGAGACTGCATAAACGTACTGAAAAATCATGTCACTGAAAATACTTAGCATGAAAAAGATAAAAGTTTTCATACCTGTGTTTAAAGAAGAAAAAACTAGTTAAATTCAACAACTAGCTGCAGAGACTCAATATCATACTTTCATGTTGTGTTTAAGCTATGCATACACATACAAACACAAGCTTTTACACAGCAAAACTGGAATCTTTCCTGGTCTATGTTGTACGTCATTTTGTTGCAAAGAAGAGTGGTCAATGACAAACATTTTGGCTAGCTGTCCCCTTACAGACAGAATTACACATTTTCAGTTTCCACAGGGAAGGCTCATAAAAACACATCTTTCTTGTTTTCTTCCTGAGGCAGCAGTAGTGATAGTAAGGACTTTATTTATGGGTAATGTTAAGAAAACCAGTGTGTTGGCTTTATCAGTCAACACCTTCAGGGTAACTGCTCTGTTATTATAAATATCATCTTCATTTTTTCAGGATACCCACATAATATGTGGAAATCTTCCAAAGAAAGAGGAGATTCCCTGCATAACCTATCCCTGTTGTGAACGTCTTATCTCAGGAGTTCTGAAGAGAGAAACAAATTGAAAATTCCCTAAGATTACAAATAATGGATGAACCTCAGGATACTTTAAAACAGGGTTATTAAAAGGGAATTAAAGGTAGGAACTATGAAGGGGAAAAAAGACAATAAAGAGATGAATGTATCAATTAACAGGTACCACTACTAGAAATCACTGTACACTAGTTCTCTGAAGGAAAGCTTAAGAACCCAGCACCCTTATTCCCACTGAACTGAGGCTTCTGTTATACAGCAAGTTAATCACTTATATCGATCAGCAAAATGCCTCCTTACTGTCTCATATGCATTGCATTCAATTTTCCTGCAGTGTAGAAGTATCTCAGTAAGACAACACAGTTCCCCACTGACAAAGCCAAGCAAGCTGTTAGAAAGTGAGAGAATGAATTTGAATTTCTTTATGCCAAAGACAGAAGCCACATCTTGAATAAGCTCTCTAAGCTTTAAGTTGTGTGACAGTCCCACCATTAGCTCTGTTTTCTTATGAAAATGGCAGCATTCCTATATTTTGCATTGTGTCTAACACATGAGGACTGCTCTGTGAAACTGGTACTGTATGAGCTGCTGAGAATAGCTTAACACCTGGGGGAACATAAAGACTTCAGATCCTACTTGGCAGTAGGCATGGGTTAACACAATGATATCCTCAGCTTTTCTGAGATTACAGAGCTGCTTGGCACACAGAAAGGGGAAACTTTAAGCTCCTGGTGAAGTTTGATGTACAAAGTACAGAAATGAAACTCGGGTGATTGCAGTTTGAGAGTTAGGTGCATGCATTAGAACAGAATAGAATAGAATCATAGAATAGTTTAGGTTGGAAAAGACCTTTAAGATCATCCAGTCCAACCATTAACCTAACATTACCAAGTCCATCACTAAACCAGTTAAGCGGAGAGTAGCAACCCCACGCCTCCTGGCTTGGTGGCTGGATCATTTATAATGAAAGTAAAAACTAGGAATCATTAAGATTGGAAAGGACCTCTAAGAACATCAGTCCAATCATCAACCCAAAACCCCCATGCCCACTACACCATGTCACAAAGTGTCACATCTACCTGTTTTTTGAACACTTCCAGGGATGGTGACTCCACCACCTCTCTGGGCAGCCTGGTCCAATGCTTGACTACTCTTTCCGTGAAGACATTTTTCCTAATATCCAATCTAAACCTCCCCTGGCACAGCTTGAGCCCATTTCCTCTTGTCCTATCACTAACTACTTGGGAGAAGAGACCAACACCCACCTCACTACAACCTCCTTTCAGGTAGTTGTAGAGAGCAATAAGGTCTCCCCTCAGCCTCCTCTTCTCCACGCTAAACAACCCCAGTTCCCTCAGCTGCTCCTCATAAGACCTGTGCTCCAGACCCTTCACCAGCTTTGTTGCCCTTCTCTAGACACACTCCAGCACCTCAATGTCTTTCTTGTAGTGAGGGGCCCAAAACTGGATGCAGTATTCCAGGTGCAGCCTCACCAGCGCCGAGTACAGGGGAACAATCACCTCCCTGCTCCTGCTGGCCACACTCTTCCTGATCCAAGCCAGGATGCTGTTGGCCTTCTTGGCCACCTGGGCACACTGCTGGCTCATCTTCAGCTGGCTGTCAACCAACACCCCCAGGTCCTTTTCCGCCAGGCAGCTTTCCAGCCACTCTTCTGGAAGCCTGTAGCGTTGCATGGGGTTGTTGTGACCCAAGTGCAGGACCCCGCACTTGGCCTTGTTGAACCTCATACAGTTGGCCTTGGCCCATCGGTCCAGCCTGTCCAGGTCCCTCTGCAGGGCCATCCTACCCTCCAGCTGATCGACACTCCCACCCAATTTGGTGTCACCTGCAAAAACTGTCATCTGCATTCTTTCCCTGCATTTGAGAGCAGGCATTAATTTAGCTCTAAATGCAGTTCTGAATGCAGTTGAAAAGTACTCATCATGCTGGTCCACTCCAAAGCAGAGTGTTCCCAGGGTGCACCAGAATCTGCTCCAGAGATCTGTAACAGAAAAGTCAAGATTGGTGTGCGTGGTAGAGGTGGGGAAAGGTCTGATGTAGAACCAGTAAAAGGAGCAAACTGCAGAAGAACAGTAAGACTGGCACCTACCAGGTCACAAAGACCCCACCATACATCTGTGATGCAGCTTCTCAGGACGCTCAGGCCAGGAGACAAAGGGAGAATAGGCAAACCCTGATAATTTACTGGGGTGGGATGGAGACACTGTTCACAGCCAGCTCATAAAGGGCACAAAACACTACATACAAAGGCAGCATATGATAAGCAACCTAAAACCCCAGGAAAGGCAGACTTGTAAGATGGTATCCTTGGTTCTATATCTCACCCAAGGAGTCCTGGAAGGACTGCCTGGGGACCACGAGAGTACATGTGTTTTGGGGCTGGACTGCTAGACACATACATCTCAGTGCTTATGAATTTTTCCTTATGAAAGCATGAATCTGAACGAGTGAAGTTAGTTTTATTCTAATTTTTGGAAATAAACACATCTTCCTCTCCTGTAAGAGCTTGCATTCAACTTTGCTCCACCATTGCAACAGCACTTCCTACACCAGCTTGCTGGAGTCCAGCATTTTTCTTAGCATCTTTTACGTGGAAATCTTCAATGCAACAAGGGCTTCTTACCCATATGCTCAGAAATCCTCACATCTGTTCTTTAAGCAGATATATTCAGTCTTTTTCTAGCCACTCTTTTTGCCTCTTAATTGCCCAAAGGGAGATCTTGCAAGCTTCTGAGTTTTGCCCTGCTCAGCAGCCACTGAGAAGACAGAGAAATGCCCACCAAGGACACGAAAGCTTCTTTAGCTAAAAGCCAAAATGAAACACTTTCTGGCCAAACACAAACTATAGCTTCTCTGATACCAAAAGGCGGCTAGCAACCAAGCTGACTGACACCTGAAGCCCCTCCTTCATCCCCTCTCCACATGTCCTCCAAGCCAGAGACTATTCAAATTTAGCCAAGAACATCTACTCATATCCAGGAGATGAGCAGCTTTTCATGCACACTCCTCCAATTGCTAGTGCTTTTTTCAGCACTGCCATAAAAGTCTCAAGCACACAGGGTCAAATTTGGCTTTTACCTTAGTTTCACAGCTGCTTCTTTCACAATAAACAGAGGTTTCAAAAGTAAAATAGGCTCTCTGCCAAATGAAGAGAGCCTTCTGGGACTGCTTTTGGTATTAAAGACCTTATATTTAGATTTCTTAGTATCTCTGGTGCTTTTAGTGCCTTAATTTAGGTTTTATGTGCCTGAGTCTTTCAGTAGATCCAGTTACGTGTATTTACAGTGTAATGAAATATATTTGCAGAGTAATGGAATATTTAACTGTCATTAAAGCTACAATTCTTGCATCACTAAAAAAATTAAAACCAAAAGAAAAACAAAATCTTCCACAGAATTTCTTTGAAAACTTCTGTTTTTTGCATCTTACTTTTGGACTGTTAAAGTCCTTGGGAAAACGTGTCAAGTATACTGCTCTGATTCTAAATGATTTTCCAGCATCCACCCTGAGGCTTTTCTTTCTCACCAGTGCAGCACAGCAAAATTCCCTCAAACTGTAAAAGCAAGGTAAGATTTTTGACAAATTTTTAAAAAAATCCATCACTTCTGAATGAAAAGCAGTAACAAAATTCAAAATTAGAAGTCATAAAAGCCTCAGCTGGGAATGAGGCTTTCTAATAGCCAGGCAGGACAATTTGACCATCTTCACCATGAGGAAAGAATTACTGAACATCCACAGAGTCATGGTTCTGACTGAGGAAAAGACAACACTATTTTGTACTTAATAAGGAGAACAAACACAGGTGCAGCTAATTATTCACAATTCACACACACAAACACACCAGCTGTTATTTCAGTAGCCCATATAATTTTTGGAGGCAGTCATTATAACAGAAGTCATGACCACTAATATATTAGACCTACTATATTTACATGCTTTGCAATCACCTCACCTCCGGGTATGCCCTGAGCTCTCACGTGCTAATCAGCATCAGGCTGGGTCAGGCACTTGGAAGTGAATTTGTCAAAGCACCACACCTGGATGCTGCTGGCTAGTTGCGGTGCATTCTGCTATTACTGAACCAGTACTCTACCAGGGGGTTAAGAGTTGTACTAGTCTAGGTGCTAAATTACAAACAACTGTGTGAAGCACTTGAGGCCGTTGAAAATCCTGCAGCATTTACAAAATGGAGATGCTCAGTCTTCTGGCCCTCACAAATTTTCACATGAAATAAATTAACCTTAATGAGCACCGCTGCTAATAATCTCAGTAGAGGCTAAGGCTTGCTTGTAGACCAGCTCTCCAAAGTTTGCCCTCACTTCAAAGATGCTAGTTTATGCCACGGTTGCATTTTTCCTCAGTGCTAATCTTTTACTTTATCCAAACTTTGCATTCAATATTTTTATTCATTGAAAATAAACCAATATATATGAATATAATAATTCCAGTAGCTTTTGTTTGATGGTCACATCTTTCCACAGTAATTCTCTTTCACAAAATGTTCTTTCTCTGGATTATCCAACCAATTTGCTGTCTTCCCAGCCTTATACCACACTTCCTCCTATAAACCTAGATCTAAAGCAGCCTCTTTTTGCCCTCTAAATGTAACGTCTTTTATCTTCTCTGCTGCTACAACTATGTTCTGACTGCACAAAGACGCTTGACAGCAACAAAGAGCAAGCAAATGGCCTTGAAAGTCATGAAATAATACTGGTACCAAGCTTTTTTAAAAAGAGCTTTATAATCATGTGCCGCTATTATTCTCTGAATGATACCGGGTTTTATTTTGGAAGGGATGTGGCAGTAAATTCAATCTGGATACTGTACAGAATGATAACTGTTCCCAGGGAGTTACACCTAAACTTCCCAGTATGATAATACAGATACCAGAAATCACTTAAAAATATACAGGGAAGACCTTGTTAATTTGTGATCACTAAAAATCCAGCTCTAAACCACTACTTTAAATCATTTGCAAGTTTGAAAAAGAGGCTTTCTATGTATCTTGCAAATGTCTTTACGCTGAATTGAACAAAACCAAAAGGGGATACTGAACACAGCGAGATAGACAGAAAGGGAAGAGTAACAGATGACTGCTTTGGTAGGAAAGTAGCTGAACTCAACTAATCTGAATGGCATTAGTTTATCATACAAAGACATTTAATTTATTTCATTATTCTCTGTAGGCAGCTAAAGCACCCCAAGGCCCTAACATATTCAAAGAGATGAGCATAGCCGACAAAGACTCCTTCAGAGTGCAATATTTAACGAAACTTAAATTAGATCTCAAAAGAGCAATAGAGTGTATATTAAATATGGCAGCAACACTGAGCCATTCTGTTCATATGTATGTGTTTTAAAGTAATTGCCATCAAATTCACCCAGGGCCCCAGAAGATTTTAATATAGTTTTAATATAGCCATACATATAGCTTCTGTTTTAACCTACACTTCAAAATGTTTTGTTAACGTGAGGCACAGGACAAAAGGGTAAGGAGAAGTCTGTAGCTAAGACTGCACACTTCCTTAAGAAACAGAAGAAAATAATTTTGTTGTCTTACCAATGAAGTGAAAGGCTACTGGATTTTTGGTTCTGTTTGCCTCTATAAATTTTTATATATACATACGCCAAAGAAAGTTAAGAGAGTATGCATTCATATTTTAAACACTGCAATTTAACAAGGTTATCAGGAAGGTACTATTGCCAAATGTCTTATATATTACCATGTTTCTATGTATTTTTGTGGGGAAAAAAACAAAACAAACCAAAACACCCAAATGCCCAAATCCAAACTTGGATTCAATCCCTTCTCTAATAAAAAACTTACCTGCAAACAAACTCACTTTCATACAGCACTCTGATGCACTGTAGTACAAAATGCTATGCAATAAAAGTTAATTATAAGCAGAAACATTTTTAAACAGGAAAATAATCCACCAGTCTTCAAAAATTTGGCCTTAGCAAAACCAGAAAAAAAGGTGGGTTTTTTTTTTCCAAGTAACTACAATAAAGAAATAGGTACCTTAAACCTAGAATCAAAGCACAAAAAAAATACAGTTTTGAAATGTACGGTTTTGAAAATGATCAGTATACAACTGAAATTATTTTGAATCAAAAAAAGTGAAATTATAAAAAGAAGGACAACAGAACAGCATGGTTGTTTGCTGAGCATACTGTAGCAATTTTGTTCTGCAATGCACTCTCTTCCAAATCCAGGGAAGTAGCATTCAGTCAGACCAGAGGAAGAAAGGCTCGACAGTGTGATACTGAAACACAGACACTACCACAACAGCTAGAACAAAAACAGGACAAACACTTGCCATAGTGCAGAATGTGATAAACAATTAAAGACAAGATTTGGGAGTAAGATGACTGGAACTTCAAGATTTGACTGCTTATTGGACAGAAAACAGAACAATAGGAAACAAGATAGACCTTAATCAAAAGTAAAGGAAGGTTTAAGCTCTCATACAACTGTAACAACACTTCCCTCATCACTTCAGATGCGTAGATGCTGTATCAGGCAATTCCAAAGATACTCCGTGCTTCCTGCCAACCACCAGCATAAGGCGTTTTGGCTGAACTGCAGTTTTAGGGCCAGATTTGAGTTTCTGCCTATGATATCAAGCTACTAACAGTTAGAACTAGTTGTATAGACAAATCCAGACCACAAGCATTAGGGCTTGAACAGGTATATCCTTCAAGGTATACCTGTATATTCACTTTTCCTGTAAGTCTCAGTATTTGCAGTTTCCTGGAGCCAAGGATCATGCAAGTGTGTCATAAAGGAAACCCACCACCTGTAAACCACTGGGGGACACTGTAGTGAAGTACTACCATCTTATTATGACTTTTCCTAAATCTTGTATTTTCTTGTCTTTTGCTCTCAAAGTCACAACAACCAGATCAGATGATTGGTTAAACGAAACTTTTGCAACTTGACTGAATCAAGTGATAATTTACTGCAGTTAATCTCGAAAGACCAATTTCAGGAAATACTTAAAATCTCTTCTTTGGCCCTCTTCACATTAATTTGCATCTTACCAAAATACTATTTTTTTTTTCCTCTGTATTTTGTAATCTGCAAGGTCATTTTATAATTTCTCTATCCAGATATAGGAAAAATTTAAAAAGTAAAGAATCCTTTATATAAACTTGCATAGAACTTGGTACTCTTGCATGAAAACTCCATTTATTGGGAGTGCCCCACACGTTTAATTAAAAACTTTTGCACACTGTATCAAGAAAGTCCAGAATCCCTCCTCTTTTGTACTTTTAAAAAGGATGCCTGACACACCTACACGTTTCTAGCATTGTATCTTAACACAGCCCTACGTTGTATTATTTTGACAGATCTTAAGTGTTGTTTGGGTATTCATACATTACTGGAAACTGCTATTAAAATAAGGCAATCCTGTTGGTGCACTTACTGTAGGTCCTGTAATTCTTGAGCATCTATCAATTTAAGCATTTCAGAGAATACTTTGTTTATAAAACAATCAACCACCACATCCAGATATCAACACCCACACTTTCTCATTAAAAAGAACATCCAGTTTCTCATTAAGGGGAGATTAACTGCACTGTGCCAGATTTTCTCCATTTTGAGAGTGAACTCACTTGAGGCTGCAGATCCAAAGAGACTCGAGTTTAACAAGCACTACAGCCATTTTATGATTAGAGGCTCATGCTGACCTCATATGAAGAAATAACAACTACTCTTTTCTGAAGTTCCATTACCAAAGATACTTAGAAAGGATGGATTTTCACCTTTTCATGTTACTTTAACGATGAGCTGAAACAGACCTTGGCTATTAAAGCTTTAAGGAACCAATCCCAAACCTGAAGGCATCAGACAGCATTTAAATGACAAAAAAATGAGGGAACATTACAAAACCAGCCCGTCTCAGTTCTTTACAAGGCTTGCTTTCAAGTAGTAATTTTTTAAAGGAAGACAGGTCTGAAAAATAACTAAGTCGCTTTTAAATGGTAGATGTTCGTAAGGAAGACGGGTCCAAAAAATTACCAATTCCTCTGGCTTTGAGGAATTACATTACAAAGGTCTGTATGACATTTCATTTACAATTTCAGAATAAGTCCCTGTTAAAAATCACACTTCAGACAGACATTTGGTGTGTCATGGTTTTATTTTTTGTCAGTTGCAGTTTTATGTGAAAGTGTGAAATTCAAACCAATATTCATGTTATGGTGAACAAAGTCCATCATTAAAGATACAAATACTGTTTGTATCTTTGCAGTAAACGTCCAAACAATTCAGAGGGGTTCAAATCACCAACTTTTACTGGAGAACAAAGCTTACAAGCTTCCTCCACTCCCTAACTGACATACACAGACTACTAAGAACTAGTCAGAGCCATCTTCTGATAGCCTCCATGGCTACTGAGGTCTACATGACAGTTGCTAACTCAATGAGAAACAACATGATCCACCGCTGGTCCTCGAAAGCAGCACAGTTCAGTGCTATGAGGTGACATGAGACCAACTATTCTTTTCACCGTGGTTTTTTTCTCGATGACAAGAGCTGCTTTGAGGCATTCCTCGACTAAAACACTAGCCTCTTCCGAAGGTCAGTTCTCCAGCTGAACCTGCTTCTCCTCGATCACGGTCAATGTTTCCTGGTCATACATCTGGGAAGGGGACTAGAAAAACCCAACCAACTCCTCCTCCCCCACCCTTCCTCTGGGAAGGGCCTGTTTCGACTGAAAGGGTGGGGGTCAGCCCCCGCTTCACCGGGGGCAGCGAAGGGGGGAAGGAGGGCGTACGCCGCCTCGCCCCCGCCCCGAGGTCCAGCGCTGCCCGCGGAGGCGGCAAGGGCGGGCAGGCGGGGAGGCCCGCAGCGCCCTGCGGCTCCGCCCCCTCGCAGCAGCCCGCCCGGCCGCGCCTTCCCTCCGGGCCGGCTACACGGGCGGCACCAGGCTCCTCTTCTCCAGCGGCTGCTCGGGGGGGGACGGCGGCTGCTCGTCCTCCTCCAGCAGCTCGTCCAGCTCCCCGTCGTCCAGCTCCGAGGCCTCCGGCCCTCCGGCGGCGCGGTAGCGCCGCAGGTGCTGCAAGGCCCGGCGATGCTTCTCTTGCAGCCGCCCCAGCTGGGCGCGCAGGGCCTCCGCCTCCTCGCCGGGGTCCGCGGCGGCGGGCTTGTCGGGGCCGCCGGGGCCGGGACCCAGCAGAGCCTGGCGAAAGAGGCAGCGATTCTCCCGGCGCAGGCGGCGGTTCTCCAGCCGCAGCCGCGCGTTCTCTTGGCGCAGCCGCGCGTTGTGCCACTCCCGCTCCTCCCGCTGCCGCAGCGCCTCGCTGTGGCTGGCCGCCAGGTCCGCGTAGCGCTCCGCCAGCTGCTGCAGCGAGCCCCGCGACTGGCCCCGCCAGCCCTCTTGGCCACCGCCTGGCTCGGCGAACTCCTCCGCCCCGCCGCGGCGGCCGCTACCGGCGGCGGCGAGCCCCGCCCGGCCTCTCCGCGCCGAGCCGGTACAGCCCCAGCGCCCGTCCACAACGCGCATGCGCCTCATCCGTGCCGTGCCCGCAGCCCGCCTGCACGCCCCGCCGCCGCCGCCGCCGCCACCGCCGCCGCCGCCGCTGCGAGAGGAGGGCGGTGCCCGGCGCCGGCACCTCCTTATGCAAAGAGAGGGGCGGGGCCTCCGCCACCGGCGGGGGGGGCGGGGTGGAACAGCCGGCGCGGCCTGGCGGCGCCATTTTAAGGGCGGCGCCATTTTGGGCCTGGGGCTCTGCTGCAGTGTGTGCTGCAGCATGCCTATTGCGGTAGGCGTAGCTGGCGAGCAGGGCTCTTGGGGCCTCAGCCCAGGAGTATGTCAGCGCCTTTTGGGTCATAACTTGTTCTCCTCCACCCTGTTTCCCAGCTATGTGTGGTGACAGATGGGCTTGGGCTGCTGAGTAGTCCCCTCTCAGGATACCCCGGTTAACCCTCTTGCTTGGCTGACAAGGTGGGGTTTCACTGGCTGGCGTGCCTGTGCAGGCCTCCAGTGTTCACGTGGGCCTCGTTATGGTTGTTACTTCGAAGTGGTGGCTACGGCACAGAAGAAAGTTTTTGTCAGCTCAGAAGCACTTACTAAATGAAGACCTGGTTGTATAAATGTTAGTCTATTCAAGTGTTGCTAGGTTGTTAGGATTTAAGGAGTAAGAAATGCAGGCTATAAGGGTCCATAGTTAGCATGTGAATACTTAGGATAGCTCATAGGTGACTTGGCTTAAAGTAGCAAGATCATGTGGTATGAATTTGCCCATAAATGATTTCCAAAACAAGAAGAGAAATGGGATGTAAGGAATCTGTATCGATGGCATTTCACAGCGAGTGGTGAAATCCATCAGTCTTCTGAAATTCTCATCAATTCCCTTTGGCTATCCTCCTTTACATAACCATGCATGTAGGTGTCTGCGTAGTTAAGTAGTTCTGTTGCGATTACCATGACTGCAGTACATAATGACTGCATACTTTTTGCACTTCAGGTTGTAAACTGTGATGGGGACCATGCTTTGCTTTATGATCCAATGTTCTGTTAATTACCAGCTGAAACTTCTGAGTGTGGATCCTGTATTTGAAGTTCAACAAACAATGCATTGCAATAATTGTAATAATCGTTTTCAGAACCTATTCAGCTCTAAATGGTGACTGTTTACTTAAAAAGTTTAGAAAGGAAACAGCAAATCACTGCAGAACAGACATAATCTTAGTATTACTGTACTTTTGCCGTGACTGATGATCAGCAGAAATGAACTTACAGCAAGTATTTACTGTACTAAGCCAGCTTCCAAGGAGAGGTTGAATAGGGCATTATAGTAATTCCATATAAAATGTGACTAAACTGGTTTTGCATTGAAAGAAACACATTAATGCCTGTTTATTAGTCACTTCTTAACGTTGCTGCTTTGGAAATCCATAGGTATACCCACTGTCAAGATGCCCGTAATACTTTACATTGAGCTATAGGCCAAATCCAGGAAAGATCTGAGACTCTTCAGTCTATGTGGAAGTGGACCAGGGCTTTGCACTCATGAGAAACAGTGTATAGGGTAATATAGAGCTTGAGCTTTTGGTGGCCAGTAAAATAGATTACAGTAATTAACAGCACCTTCAACTTTCACTTGAGGCTGACTGTTTGAGTCTTTTGGTGAATGTTGTATTATGGCTCTCAATTTTGTTTATTCACCTATTTTAGCTTTTCATGTGCCTTTATTGTACTCTGGAAATTACATGTATGTATACAAGCATAAAGATTGATGGGTTGTGCTCCTGTAAAAATCATACTCATGTATGAGAAGGGAATTTACTGAATTTCAGATTTCTTGGACAATGTTTAAACACCATTGATATTCTTGGGCTAATGGTAATGACAGCAAGTAGTGATTGGGGAAAGGTGATAAATTAGCATAGACAAACTTTGATAAGTAGTCCAGTCTGCAATGACTGCAATTTTCTACTCACAGAATGCCTGTGAAGGACACAATATTTTAAACAGAACAAAATAGTAGAGATAAATATTATCACCATTCATATTGATTAAAGCCCTGTTTTTATTTAATGATGTCAAGTCTCTGTAGATGAGAAAGTGTCAATGGTTGCGGACATCAGCTGCCATTGATTTTGCACCCTATCCAACCTGCCTGGGAAAAAGACTCTAGAAAAACGCCTCTCAAGGAAAATAAAAACTGTTGGTGCCCACCAACCCCTTTTCACCTTGGGACACTGAATTCATGTATTTGAAGTGAAAGGAATTCAGGCAGCTCTGCAGTTTGTATGGATTTGAAGGGGTTTTAGTTTCTGTGGTTCTTAGAATCATAGAATTGTTTAGGTTGGAAAAGACCTTTAAGATCATCAAGTCCAACCATTAGCCTAACACTACCAAGTCCACCGCTAAACCAATTGAAGGTAAAGTAATAATTAATTTCATTTTTCCTGGCTTGGTAGCCTCTTAAAGGAGGTCATACAAAAAGTTACAGCCAAACTGAGTTTAGTTCAAGTTTTGTATTCCTTTCTTGCTCTTAAAATCATGGAATCATAGAATCATAGAATGCTTTGGGTTGGAAGGGACCTTTAGAGGTCATCTAGCCCAAACCCCCTGCAGCGAGCAGGGACATCTTCAACTAGATCAGGTTGCTCAGAGCCCCATCCAACCTGACCTTGAACGTTTGCAGGGATGGGGCATCTACCACCTTTCTGGGCAACCTGTTCCAGTGTTTCACCACGCTCATCATAAAAAATTTCTTCCTATATCTAGTCTAAATCTACCCTCTGTTAGTTTAGAACCGTTACCCATTGTCTTATCGCAACCGGCCCTGCTGAAAAGCCTGTCCCCATCTTTCTAATAAGCCCCCTTTAAGTGTTGAAATGCTGCAACAAGGTGTCCTCAGCACCTTCTCTTCTCCAGGCTGAACAACCCCAACTCTCTCAGCCTGGCCTCGTAGGAGAGGTGCTCAAGCCCTCAGATAGTTTTTGCGGCCCTTCTCTGGACCTGCTCCAGCAGCTCCATGTCCTTCTTGTGCTGAGGGCTCCAGAGCTGGATGCAGTACTTCAGGTGAGGTCTCACCAGAACAGAGCAGAGCGGCAGAATCCCCTCCCTCAACCTGCTGGCCATGCTTCTTTGGATGCAGCCCAGGATATGGTTGGCCTTCTGGGCTGCAAGTGCACATTGCCGGCTCATGTCCAGCTTTTCATCCACCAGTACCCCCAAGCCTTTCTTGGCAGGGCTGTTCTCAATCGCTTCATCCCCCAGCCTGTACTGATATTGGGGGTTGCCCCATTGCAGGTGCGGGACCTTGCACTTGGCCTTGTTGAACCTCAGGAGGTTCACATGAGCCCAGTTTTTGAGCTTGTCCAGGTCTCTATGGATGACATGTCGTGCATCAGGCGTGTCAACTGCACCACTCAGCTGTCATCTGCAAACTTGCTGAGTGTGCACCCGATCCCACTGTCTGTGTAATTGATGAAGTTATTAAACAGTACCGGTCCAAACACAGACCATATCACTCCAATTTAGAGAAGGATGTTGTGGGAGGCCATGTCAAAGGCCTTACAGAAGTCCAGAGAGATGACATCCATGGCTCTTCCCTTGTCCACTGATGGAGTCACTCCATCATAGAAGGCCAGCAGGTTGGTCAGGCGCAAGACGCCCTTGGTGAAGCCATGCTTGCTGTCTGGAATCACCTCCCTGTCCTCCATGTGCCTTACCATAGCTTCTAGGAGGATCTGTCCTATGATCTTCCCAGGCATAGAGGTGAGGCTCACAGGTTGGTAGTTCCCAGGGTCCTCCTTTCTACCCTTCTTAAAACTAGCAGCCCATTGGTACCATTCCAGCCTTTGAGAAAAAGCACAAAGGTAAAGGAATGTCCCATCAAGTCTCTCTTCCACTGCCTGCATTCCCCTGAAGTGCATGTAATTATACTTCATATGGGTTTTCCTGAAATTAAGGTAGATCCTTCTGCCTCAGTGCAATTAGTGCAATATGGCTTTCAGATTTGAACTTGATTCACAGCTGAAACTCTGAAAAGCTCTCAGGATTTTGAGATAGATATTTTGTGTGGTCCTCAAGGTAAGAGCATTGCTGTGTACACATGAAGCGGTGTCATCCAAGGGACAGCAAGCAACAGATTTAAAAATACAATATAGCATGCATTAGCTTTTAAACTGAGGTGGTAAGTGCCTTCAAAACAGCATGGTTCAGTGATGTCATCTTTCCAGACGCAAGGCCCGATTGAGCTGTTTTAATGTGTTTATGTAGTTGTCACGTTTTTCAGAATCTCAATGTACATTAACAAACAGAAAGTTTCTAGCTGCCAGGTTCTGAACTTTCCAAGGGGAAATAAAGGTTAACTAATAAATACAGTTTCTTTCTGGCTCAGCCTGAAGGAAAGCCTGGAGGAGCCTTACCGGGAAAGAATATCCAGTCTCATTAGGTTGGATCTTGCTTCCAGACTTCTCTGGTGGCATGTAAAATACTAGCATTAATTGCATCACTGATTACATTTCAGTGGACAGAGTAGGGCAAAATTTTAGTGGTGGGACCTGTTGGAAATGAAGGTAATGAAAGAGCTACAGAGGAACAAAAAGAAAAAAGAATTAAAATTGGGGAAAAAAAAGCAGTGCAGATAAGAGACTAACACAAAGGGAGAAGAAGGAGAAATTTTGATAACTTGTAAGGGGAACGTGTTTCCTAGCTGAACAAAAGTGGAGAGACAATGGGGTAGTTAATAAATGATAAACAGAAAGCATGCTTATAATAGAAAGGGTTTATTCTGCCTTGATCTTTATGCTGACATAACATGGAATTTCAGTGTAAGATAAGAAACATACGCGTGTACATTTATACTCTATCCCATGGATCACCATTAAAAATGAAACATGAGCTTCTACCAAGAATTAGAGTTGATACCATAAAGAGAGCGCAACATGGAGTGCATCTGTAGTTTGCTAACAGTCCTGAAATAATGTAGGAAAATGCAGGTCAATCTGTGGGTCTTTTTGAGGTTGAGGGGAAGCAATATCTTTGGAGAGAGCATCTGAAATCTGATGTATCAAAAGGAGATGAACATTTCATTTCCAAATGGAGGAAGTTTGGAGAGATGTCCCCTTCCAGTTGATTTCACCTCCCAGCTTTAGTTTTCAGTGCAACAGAACTAAGTAAACCTTAGTTTAAAGAAGATCTCCTTAGAGACAAGGAGGGACACTGCTATCATACTGAGGAAAAATCTGTAACAACATGATAGATATAGTTCTGATAGCCTTGCTGCTGCTGCTTTTGATTGGTCTTCATAAATGTTTTATGCAACTGGGAGGAAATTTAGTCAGCATTCTGAGCTGATGATTGCTTAAAAAAAGGTATTTGTTGATAAAGCTCATTATGGCACCTGTAACACCTTTGTAAATTAGCCTGAGTAGAAGGCAGCATATGTATTCTCAGCAGTTTGCACACTGAATTCAAGAGTGAATAGAGTGGCTTTATTCTTACCCCTTTTCACTAATATAAAGCAGGAATGCTGCTGTCAAAGGCAATGGGATTGTACTTACACTACTGTCAGCCTAGAGTAAATGAGATCAGAAGCCGTCTCTGTAACTAGAGATTTGCAGTGCAGTGTTGGGAAGAGGGAGAGGGTTTAGAAGCTAATTTACTTGCATTTTTGCCAACCTGCCTTAGGCATTGTGTTCAAGTTGTCACTGTTCCTTGACTGTTGATAGTGTTGAGAAACAGGGTGTATTAGAAGTTGCCTTGTCATCCTTGGAAGAAGTGACATTTTGGGAATTATGTAAACACACCTTTTTGCAAGCATTCTGAAGATGGGGTGGGTGGCTTGGGAGGTTATTTGCTGCTTAGCTGGGTTGTCGATCTTTGCCAAGTAAGTGTAGACCTGTGGTCTGAGTTGCTGCTTCCTTATACTTTAAGATTTGAATTTATTAGTTTGATACATTGAAAAGTTTTATAAAATATATATTCAGTTGCTGTTGCTGCTAATGTTCCTTTCAAATTCATCCTTGGGCATAGTTTAATACCACCAAACAGGCTTTCTAGTTGGTACCAGCAATTCTTGCTGATACTTGACAGCATAAATATGACTTTAATTAAATAATTACTAAAGAAGTAAGAATAGGTAATATTGATGACATTTATTTATTGTCTTGGTATGGGCAGCAATATTAAAAGCCATCAAGTACCAGCATCTCTGTTTGACAGCACCATTTAATCCCATGCACGTGTTACCGTAAGAAGAACTGAGTATAAATAAGGGAAGCTTGACTTACCAGTTTTAGTTAAAATTTATATTGCTGTGGGAAAAGACCAGTCCCTCAAAATACTGCAGACTAGAGTAGGGAAGCTGGGTTCAGAGCTGCACATGCATTAGTAGAGAGGAAAGAGAATGGTGCATTAAGGATTATGGGTTGAGTTAAACTGTTAAGAACTTCAGCATGCAACAAACTCCTCTGCAACAAACTCCCCTTCAGCTTGGCTTTCTGAACAAAGCCTTATAACCTAAAAGAAAAGCACTGGTTAGGCTCAGAAATACAGGCAGGGGGTTGCCTGTACTTTCTGAGAAGGTCTTTGTGCATGTGTGTTGTGTGTACATGTGGGCCTTTGTGTAAGACGATGAAAATAGAATTCCATATTTGGGCAGTGAGAAGCACCACATTAAAAAGCAAAGCTTATTGATATGTAGGTCAGCCCTGAATCTTTGTCTAGAGTGAAACTTAACAGTTTGATCTTTCAACTGGTAATAGGGTCTGTGAATTGCACAGGAATAATAAACCATAACTGAAGACAGTGGAGTTGATTCATCAGATTTGATGAGATAGCTAAGGATTATGAGTCAAAAATAAACCACCTAATTACAGGTAGTGGTTGAGGTCCCAATTAAAAGGATGGGAAAATTGAGCTTGAAATTGCACTTCTAAAATTAGAGCAAGACGTTTGGACAGCTGAAATAGTGAATAAGCTAAATAAGTGTCTTGCATTTATGTATGGCTAATCATCAGTAAGCCATACTGGAAAAAGCCTTATAGATTCAGAGCAGGAAATTTGTTTTTATAGATGGAAAAAAAAGGTGGGGGAAAAAAGTGATTGTCAGTGATGTTTTCAGTGAAGAATTTGTTCTCTGAGGTCAACTGTTGTAAGAAATATTGGTCATCCATACTTTCCAGCAGAAACTTAGAAAATATATCTTAAAATCTGGTGTCACGGGCTAAATTTTATTTACAAAAGGTGTTAAGGACACGAACAAACATCAGATCCTGTTTATTTCCTGAACCATCTGGTGAAATTCATCTTGAGTTTGCAGCATATGTGCTTACATCTAATTACATATGCTCCATTTATGGTCAATTAGATCCTTTTGAACATGGTTCATTTCACCGTAATGCAGGTGTCTAAAAGAGGTCAGGTGGATCACGTTCCAGACAACTTTTTCTTTTCTATTGGCTGGTAAGGGAGTCTGAAAGATGACTCCATTGTAGATGTCCAACATTAGACCACCTGTGTCCCATCGTCAGAACAAAAATGTGCAACAGCTGCAAAATACAAACCTGTAGGTTTAGTAGAAGCTTGAGCAGAGAAAATCATGAGGGTTTATGATCATGACGCTCTAGTCTTTGCTTCACAGCAGTACATTACGTTTCTGTGCAGTCCAGCAGATACAGCCTAAAAGGCTTCCTGGTTAAGAATCTAGCATTTCTGTAGGTTGAGCTGGCAAGTCCGATACAGAACTGATACCCAAAGTAAGTGATTGAGCAAAATAGGAACAGAAAATGGGAAGTATCTCAGGAGGTTGCGCTTAAGCCTTCAATCAGCCCATTGTCATTTTGAAGGAAAAAAGCAAAGCTCACAGCAGCAGATTCTGTAATTGCAAGAAAATTTCTTTCCAATATTTACTATCAATAGTGATAATCATGACACCTTGAAATCTGTAACAGATTATATACCTCTTCTAGCCATTCTGTTAAACATACATTATACAACATTGCATACTAAAATGGGAATTAAAATAATTACTCCAGAAATGGCTTATGGTAAAATGAAATCTTCCAATATGAGTACAATTGACACAAAGTAATGTGAGATGTTGTTTACCTTGGTCACATGTTCAAGGAAGAAGGAGTTTGTACCAACACAAAGGAAACTGAATTCATGCATAAATATCAGTACTAAAGACTGATGCTGACAATTGAGTTTCTTCAGAAAACAGAAAGTTATGTATACTGTGAAAATATGTAAAGAATATCTGTATTCCATCATTAGTTTTTCTCCCAGCTGTAAACATTTTCTAGACCCTGGTGTTTTTCCTACTTGTTTCATCCAAAATGTTAGATACAGGATAGGAGAGTTGTCAACTGAAAAACTGGAAGTCCCAAAGTAGAGTGCAGGTAGTGCCTGCATCAGGGTTCTCCTATTGCACTGCTGGCCATTTACTTGTATAATAGCAGTGAGGCACGGCAACAAATAGGGGATAATGCAATAGCTTTTCCCTTTTGTGATCAGAAGTGGCCAGGATCAGAGTTTTAAAATCAATACCTCCAATCCAGGAAGTCCATTTCAATTTGCACTGAGCTGACAGAAATGATATCTGAAACACACTTTTTATCAGATTGTTTGTTCAGGGCATACATTAATTTAGAAACAATACTTTTGCCTAGCACAGAGATTAAAGGGTGGAAAATAGTTTTCTAACAGCAGGAGTCGAAGTAGTGCCTCTTTTAAACAGTTGCTGCATGCTAAGTATGCAAAACTTCATCTGTAATACTGCTCTTCCTCTATTTTACAGACCAGCATAGGAATAGAGTAGAACAAAGATTTTCTTAAAGGAAAAAAAAAAGCATTTATAATGTAAATAATTATTATTTGGTTTATCTTCCAGTTCTCTGACTTCCAGCTTTGATATTCTTGATGATATCACTGAAGTTGTGATTGCTGAGGAGACACAATTCAAAGGCCTACATAGCCGATTCCCAGATGATGATATTATTTGCTCTGCCCCTGGGCCTCACTCCTGCAGACTTATAAAACACCATGGGATTAAGACCTAATTACCTTTCACAACTGATTGTCAGGAGGTAATCTATTGATACTGGCAAGCAACTGCCTTTAAGAGACTGACTGGCTATTGTGGTCTCTTTAAGCTGAAAATAATAGGTTTTCTGTTTTCCACATAACAGGCAGAAACTTCAACCCCATCTAGTTTCAAGTAGTTCAGAAATAATCAAGCATATCAGTATCATAGCAAGCATTACTATACAGTCTGCCAGCTCTCGAGGTGTCTTTACATTCTGTTTCTGCATAGTCAGGTCGTTCACCTATTGAAATTAATAAAGGAAAAATAAAATACTCTGAGCTAGATTTAAAAGAAAAAGGATACTGTGGAACCAAAAGAAGTGATAGTTAAAAGAGAAATTCCAAAGATATAAGCACAGGTTGAACACCTAGTTTCCACAAAATTCCAGTGGGCATGGTGTATCTGACTTCTGTGCATCTTTGAACATCACAGTTGTCTGTGGGTCACACGAAAATAATAGGGTTGGATAGATCTCTTTTCTGTGAGATTTTACATAAGGCATTTGTCCTTTAAAATAGCTTTCTGTTAATAAAGACTAATCCATCTCTTTTAAAATTCTAAAAATGCTGCTTTTAGCTTGCTAACGTTGTTAGCATTACAGTAGTATTCAGAAATCTCACTGTGGGGACACTGTCATGCTTGCTTTTTTATTAACATCAGCATTCAATACAACAAACACAAAGCTAGAAAGCAAAGTTTACTGAAGACTACATTGTGGGAGGATCGTTACTCCTACTGTGTGTAGCTTTTATTTCCAAAAAGAATTAGGAAAAAGTCAAGAACGCTAATATTCAGCATAGACTGGGTAAACTTTGTGTTATGAAACTGAGACCTAGAGCTGCTATCATGGAATTTCATTTCATGGAGAACCTGCCATTGCATAGCCCTCTTGCTTGACGTTTCAGGTTCCTGTATACAGTAGGAATCAGAGTCTCAGCATTTACCTTAATTTACACTTCTTAACAGAAAAGTATTTTCCTTCTGAATTTCTGCTTAATTCAGAATTGCTAAGACGGTTACCTTTTCCATTCACCTTAACAAAGACTACCACTTTGCTTCCATTTATGAATATGCAATATAAAAATGGTAAGGATAGTGATAGCTTTACACTGATATTAGTAAAAATATTTACATTCTTTGCTTCTTTTAATGTGATTGGGTAGTTGGAAGTGCAAAGTGTGTATGTCAAGGAAAATCTTCATAGATTCCCAGCTGTTTCTTTATGAACAGTGGCTATCTATAGACTATATTTTGCAGAACAAAATTATCCTTTGTAGAGAATGGTCTTTCAAAATGAGCTGGTAATTTGTGTCCTCTTGTCTCCTGTCTCCCTTCATTCTCTTTATCCCTTGACCCCCAACACCACCACAAATGGACACATTATTCAGACTAGAAACGATGACAGAGATGTAGTCAGTTTGTCATGTATCAAACGTTTGGCTTTAAATTCTGGTGGTTTTAGGATTACAACAGCTATTAGTCCCCTTTTCAGTTTCAAAGTAATATAAATAAACCAGTCCATACCTGTATCATGATAGCATAATAGAGTTTAAGTCCATATACCAGTTGTTCACAAATATTAACAGTGTGTACTGAAGCCTAGGACATTATACTCTTACACAGATATATAAATATAAAATGTTTTAAAATTATAGTAGTATTGTTTCATCTATTTGTAGAAAATACTGGTTTTAAACATTCAAAACTTCTGAATTCTAGGACACATTTAGAACTAGGTAATTTTAAAGTGTAGGGTTTTAGTTCTATAATGGTAGTGTAATTATCAAATTCCTACATAGTTGTTTCATGACAAAGTCTATTATTATATGACTGCTATAAACAACTAAATTAGAATGTACATGTATGAATGTCTAATTGTTTGTGGATGTGTGTCCATATATTTATGCGTAAAAATCAGTCCTGATCCCATGAAATAAAGTAGGTATTAAACTTAATTTTCTTAGAACAGTTGAAGATTATCCCATTAAAATATAAAATTCAGGTATAGCTCCACTTTGACTTTTACAATTAGTCCTATGGCATGTCAATTTATCAATAGTGATTTCCTTTCTTTTTAATCTACCTGTAGTAGACCAGATTCTTCCTAAATATCTTAACTATCCTCATTCAGTATTCAGGTATATTCAATAATGCAGATCAAGGGGCAATGTAATTGGAAACTGTGAGAAGCCATAGTATAGCTTCAACCATGCAAATACAAAAGATCTTACTACAAAACTCCTGGTTAAATCGCTGGGTGCTTTGCCTGAGCATGGGCTGTAAGAAGTAAGACTGGTTTAGAATATTTTTTATTTGCCAAGTCTCACTTCAGATGTGCTTGGTTTCTGCAGTTGGAATTTCCTACTTTTTCCTTGTGGCAATTTAAATAAATCTATTGTCATCAAGTATCTATGAAGATAATATACAACAAAGTACTAGATCTGAAATTAATATTATAAACCTGAACCTTTTCCTTTCATTGGGATTTACTTCATCAGATCTGATGTCAAGTTCTGTACTTCTGGATTGTGCGTAATAAAGCTCTTCTGACCAGTCCATCATTATTTTAATATCTGTTCCACCTATGTTACTAGTGTATGCTTTTTATTTGTGTTATTCAACAAAATTAAGAACAACTGCTAGCATGTAGAAAGATAAAACTCTGAAGAGAAGTCTCTATCAGTGATGATTCATCTGAATACAAATCACAGCCTGCTGTGCAGAAAATATTGGTTTGTCTTTATTGGCTGAAGAGGAAAAAATGAATTGTGAGAGCTGATACAGAAAAAATGGAAAAGCCATAAAATCTAACACTATGATGTTCTTCACTTTAGAAATGTTTGATGGTGTAGAAAATCTTGCGTAAAATGATGTCATAGCACTTTAAGAAACTCTTACAGGACCTGACCAAAAAGAGAGGCTGTTCTCAAGTTAGTCTTGAGCAAGACAGTGGGATTAATTCAGATGATACTCAGAATCACAGAATAGAATCATGTTATGTCCAAAAATATGATAATATACCTAGTAATTTTTTAAAACAGCCATTGTTCTGAAGACCTGGAAGGAAGTAAAAGTTTCAAATACTTTCTGCATATTTGAATTATAAAACGCTTAGTAGCTGGATCAAATAATTGTAACTCAGTAAGACATAGATACGCTGAGCGGTCCGGATGAAAAGATATTTAAAATCACTGCAATAGAAAATCATGAAATTACAAGAATTAAGCAGCATGACTTCTTAAAAAGAAAATTGTGTTTTATTGATCTCTTAGAAACTATTTACTGTGGCAGTATTTAGTTGATGAGGTATCAGCTTATAAAATTTTAAAAATTTCCTCTCCCTGAAATGAATAACAGGCTGTTAGGTTTCCTTGATGTGAGAAGGAAAAAATATCCTGGATCACAAACTACAATATAGAAAAGGAGAGCTGCATTAAAAGGTCAGTTTTCATCATGTGTAAAGGTTAACAACAAAATGCTTCAGAATTCCGTACTAGGTCTTGTGTTTGGTACATTTATTGATCTGCAAAGGTCAGCAAGGAGTGATACAGTAAATTTTGTGATGACACAAAGTTATGAAGGTGATTCTGTAATTATGTGGTAGTAACCACTGTCTTTGAGACTTGTCCAAATTATCTTCATGGTTATGCAATCCTGATCATCAATTGCTGTGTTTTGTAGGCATAAATACTTGTGTCTATATAATTAAAACTCTGATAGTGAATACATTTGCAGAAAAGCTATATACAAAAACATCTAAATAATTCAGTGAGAAGGTTGCATAATTGTTGTATAGTCTCTGTGCATGAAGAAGGTGGAGGATAATGCTTGTTTCTCTTCTGCATTGTTGAGTTTAGTGATCTGATTGCTACTTTTGCTTAATCATAAATTTAGCAAAATTAGCAAATGAGGCCAAAATTAGATGGGAAGAGGTATTACTACGTGTATATACAGAAGGGTTATAATGAAAAAGCACAAGACAGGATTTTTATTTGCCAGATATGAAAAAGGACAGTGTACAAGAAAGAAACCCCTTGATCCTGATCACTTATGGATAGAAAACCCATCAGATCTGTAGAACTGCTAATCAATTAGGCAGTTGTTCCAGTAATTCACATATTGATTGCCCAGATCTCACAGATGTTCTGTTAAATAAATCCCTGCTTTACAGATAAGTTGTGCACTCATCTCTCTTGGAGCTAATGGGTCATGCATCAGCAAAAAAATTCAGTTGACACCTGTTTCAGTTTCTTACTCTGCTCTCCTGCACTTCTCAAGTCTTCCAGTCCGCCAGCTGAGTCTCTCATTATTAAGGCCTTATTGAGGAATTTATCTTAGTTGTTTTAAGGACTGGAAGTTCCACCTTAAATTCCTATGATGTGTCAGGCAGTGGAAAACAGTTAGATACCTAACTCACCACTTTCATCAGTAGGAACATGGTGCAGAAGTGTAGGGTAGGTACCATCAGTCTTTAAGGAAATGTTTCTAGGATAATCTCCATCCTTTATTGGATGTGGGGGGGAACATTGCCACCAAGGATGAGGAAAAGGCTGAGGTACTTAATGCCTTCTTTGCCTCTGTCTTTAATAGCCAGACCAGTTACCCCAGGGCATTCAGCCCCCTGAGCTGGAAGACAGGGATGGGGAGCAGAATGGAGCCTCCATAATCCAGGAGGAAGCAGTTAATGACCTGCTACACCACCTGGACATTCACAAGTGTATGGAGCCGGGTGGGATCCACACGAGAGTACTGAGGGAGCTGGCGGAGGAGCTTATCAAGCCACTCTACGTCATCTATCAGCAGTCCTGGTTAACAGGGGAGGTCCCAGGCCACTGGAGGCTTGCCAATGTGATGCCCATCTACAAGAAGGACCAGAAGGAGGATCCAGGGAACTACAGGCCTGTCAGCCTGACCTTGGTGCCGGGGAAGATTATGGAGCAGATCTTCTTGAGTACGCTCAACAGGCATGTGCAGGTCAACCAGGGGATCGGGCCCAGCCAGCATGGGTTCATGAAAGGCAGGTCCTGCTTGACCAACCTGATCTCCTTCTATAACCTGGTGACCCGCCTGGCAGATTAAGGAAAGGCTGTGCATGTCATTTACCTGGACTTTAGCAAAGCCTTTGACACAGTCTCCCATAACATTCTCCTTAGGAAGCTGGCAGCTCATGGCTTGGATAGGTGTACTCTTCGCTGGGTAAAAAACTGTCTGGGTGGCCAAGCCCAGAGAGTAGTGGTGAGTGGAGTTAAGTCCAGTTGGTGGCCGGTCACGAGCGGTGTTCCCCAGGGCTCTGTTTTGGGGCCAGCCTTGTTTAATATCTTGATCAACGATCTAGATGAGGGGATTGAGTGCACCCTCAGTAAGTTTGCAGACGACACCAAATTGGGTGGGAGTGTCAATCTGCTCAAGGGTAGGATGGCCCTGCAGAGGGTCCTGGACAGGCTGGACCGATGGGCTGAGGCCAACTGTATGAGGTTCAACAAGGCCAAGTGCCGGGTCCTGCACTTGGGTCACAACAACCCCATGCAACGCTACAGGCTTCCAGAAGAGTGGCTGGAAAGCTGCCTGGCGGAAAAGGACCTGGGGGTGTTGGCTGACAGCCGGCTGAACATGAGCCAGCAGTGTGCCCAGGTGGCCAAGAAGGCCAACAGCATCCTGGTTTGTATCAGGAATAGTGTGGCCAGCAGGAGCAGGGAGGTGATTGTCCCCCTGTACTCGGCGCTGGTGAGGCCATACCTGGAATACTGCGTCCAGTATTCTCACTACAAGAAGGACACTGGGTTGCTGGAGCATGTCCAAAGAGGGGCAACGAAGCTGGTGAAGGCTCTGGAGCACAGGTCTTCTGAGGAGTGGCTGAGGGAACTGGGGTTGTTTAGTGTGGAGAAGAGGAGGCTGAGGGGAGACCTTATGGCTCTCTACAACTACCTGAAAGGAGGGTGTAGTGAGGTGGGGGTTGGTCTCTTCTCCCACATAGTTACCAATAGGACAAGAGGAAATAGGCTCAAGCTGCACCAAGGGAGATTTAGATTGGATATTAGGAAAAGTTTCTTCACGGAAAGGGTAGTCAAGCATTGGACCAGGCTGCCCAGAGAGGTGGTGGAGTCACCATCCCTGGAAGGGTTCAAAAAATGGGTAGATGTGGCACTTTGGGACATGGTTTAGTAGGCATGGTGGTGTTGGGTTGCTGATTGGACTGATGTTCTTAGAGGTCCTTTCCAGTCCTAATGATTCCTAGTTTTACTTTCATTAAAAAATAATCCAGCCACCAACCTCGGAAACATGAATTTAATTATTACTCTACCCTTAATTGGTTTAGTGGTGGTCTTGGTAGTGTTAGGTTAATGGTTGGACTTGATTATCTCAAAGGTCTTTTCCAACCTAAATGATTCTGTGATTCTGTGGCCAGGCCAAAATGTAAATAACTGAAAATATACTGGCTGTCCTCAAGGATTTGGAGTTCAAGCTGAATTTGTAAATAGAGGGGTCTCCTCTAGGATATCTGCTGTATATATGAGTGGGGAAGGTCATTGCTTGAAATATTCATGGCATGCATTGAATTGTATGCTTGTTTGGACAGAATCAACAGTCCCAATTGAAAACTGGATTGCAAATTCATTACAATTCTTTCAAAATTTCTCACAATATCACGTTTTCCATTAATTCTTTGCTCAACCACCTCATGTATAGGTATGAACTCTAATTTGTTAAGATTACATATTTTTGTGTTAACCCAGGGATTGGTGGCATAAATCAGTTCTCTCCAAACTCTCCTTAAAAGGAAGCAATTTGGAGCCCTACAGAGAAGACTGTTCTCCTTTCCATGTTTCTTCTAATTTTAAGAGTAATAAAGTGGTATTATTGAATCTGTATTATTTTTGGCCAGTAAACTATTCCCAGTTTGGTGACTTATTATGAGTGATCAGAAATTTTGATTTGTACTCTTCCATGTGTTAAGCAAGCAGCCATAGTATGGTATAAGCAAAGCCCAGAGGAATGGGCTACTGTGACCAGAAGACCTGGCCAGAAAAACCCAGAAGCAAGGCAGCTGCAGGCAGAGGAGCACTGACTTGCAGAAAAAACATGCAGGTGACATTGTTTATGCTAGAATCAAAGGACCTTCACAGACAATTAAAAAAGCCTCGAAGCACGTCTGTAAGTCAGGTCTGTCTAACTGTACCAATTTTTTATGCTGCAAATCCAAGTGTCTTCTCCAAAATGACAGAATGGGCAATAGCCACATGAGGAGTGGCACCTCAAAGTCCTGTCTGCCTGACTTCTCTAACCACAAGAAAAATATTGACATACATGTTAGGCTAATTGCAAGTATGCTGGTTTTAAATACATATTCTGATTTTTGAGGTTTTTTCTGCCTTGTTCATGCTTGAGGAAACAAAAAGTGAGTAAACAGATCACTTTGTGTGTATGTGTGTAGGGGAGACAGGGAGAGGACTGAATCCCAAAATGCTGGTCTTAGTTTAATTAACATGTTTGCTGTGGTTTCTGTTATTTAGTCTCTTTTGGAAATTGCCCAGTGGAGAACAAACATGTGCATTAGAATGTCAAAGAGCATTCTAATATTATGTACAAAACCAACCCTACCCAACTCATATCACTGAGCCTGATGCAGTCTGGATCAATCATGTTTCAGTTTTAGAACTGTAGTGAATTTGCAAACACACAAAATATTGTGAATGACATTGAAATTTTGTCTAACTGATCTAAAATAGAAGTGCCAAAAAAAGTCTACATCTTAAGCAGCGTAGTTGCTGTGATAGTCTAAAGATATAAGCGAGGAAGGGTTTATAGGGGAGGGAAATATGTGTTTTATTGGATTGATTTATGTGGAAAAGTATGAGATTTGGGGAAAATAAGTTGCTATTTTTTTAGTCATATGTAACAGAAGAGTAACAGTAAAGACACAAACCAAATGCCGTGGGAATAATTCACAATTCACTCATGGTCTTTAATGTAAAAACTACTACAAGAAAGAGGTAAAATGGGCAAGAGAGGAAAGTTCTGCTAAGTTAAGCAGTAAGAAACCCTGTTTCAGGAAATGCTCATGCCCAACCTAATTCAGAAAGTTGTGCAAGTATGTGTTTAACTTTAAGGGCATGTTTGACTTTCGTTAGTAGAATGCATAGTTAAGTACTTGTTTGCCTAAAAATGCCTTCTCAGGTTGCATCCTAAAAGATACATAGAGGCTGAAGCAGAAATGAGAGCTACTTTAAATAAGAACTTTGCTTTCTGCATACAAGAGTTGAGGGGAAAACCCAAGAGAATTTCTAGTCCTTCATGAATCCTTACACTTAAAACATGACATTCGGGACATCTTGAAAACAACAAAAAAAAGTAATTGAAATGAGCAGCCCACAGAAGATAGTTTCTCATACAATGTCCTGATGCCTGCTCTTGTGTTACGAAAGAGTAGGAGACGAGCGAAAGGAAACAGTGACTCATCCACATTGGTAGGATTCAAGGTTAGGTAATCAAGTAAAATCTCTGGTAGCCTCACTTTCTGTTGTACTTAAAATGAATCACCAGTTTATTTTTAAAATCGAGTGTACCGTTTCTGATACTCTGAAGAGAATGTGGCAACGGAAAAAAGTTTCAAGAAACTTACAGAAAATACTTTTCTTTCCAGAATCATCTGCGACACGTAACACAGTATTTCAAATTGGACCTTGTAGTTCATAGCTGAAAACAAATAGAACATTTAGTAATATCTGATTCAGGAATGGAAGAAATTAAAAGGAACATCTTTGATAAGTTCTTTAATAGAAATTCAGACCTTCAGTATTACTGTCATAAGGATATGATCAAAGCAAAAGAAAAAGAGTAAAGTTTATAAAAATCTAGGATTCCTCACCCTTAATTAAACCCCTGAAGAGAGACAAATCTTTTACTGAAATGTGTGGGAATTTCTGTCAAGAAACAACCTTTGACTTCAGGAAGCATACTCTAGAAACCATGTCAAAGTGGGTTACTTAACATAGGCAACAGGGCGATTGAGATGCATGTCTCTCCTTTGACTACAGAGAAAGCCTCTAGATGACTTTATCTTGCAGTACTGTAAAATTTAGAAATGACTGAAGCTCAGAGAGATTAATACGTTCTTTTTCTCATCATATATGGGAAGGATGTCTGATGTCTACCATGAGCTCAGAGGGAAGGTTGGCTAGGTGGAGGTTGGTGAAGGGGTTGTATAAAACTGTGCTGAAGTAATATTAACACAAACTTCTAGTGGTTGAGGCACCTTTTCTTGAAATTGAAAATTAGGAGAAATTGTTGTTGTAATTTGTACCGATGTTTTGTTCCTGTGTCAGTCTCCACAAGACAGATCAAGCTGTGGGCTGTCATTTTTTATCATTAAACAATATCAAAGTACAATGGCTTCAGTCATGCAGGCAGATCCACTGCTACTAGTTTCATGAGCAAGGCCAGTGGCATTTGCTATTATACTGAGACTTGTATTTCCTTCTGAAGAAGGAAAATGTAATTTAATTTATCTAAAAAGTGCAGTTCATTTATGTAGTACTATACAAATGAAAGTAATACAAGCCCAAGGAGCGTATTTTGTATTTCTCTGTCTGTGGATAATCCATTAACCTATGTAGGAAAAAAGGTCATTTGAAAGGAGAAGAATGCTGAAACTACTTTCTATTCATTCTTCTAGGGACAAAATACTCTTACTAGTAGTTTTTAAAGATACTATCATAAAATTAATATGCCCTTTAAAAGTAAAATTATGTGTAGATGTTGAAGATTGCTTCACATATAAAATCATAGTATTTCAATGTTTTAGAAGTCTAATTTTTGCTTTTTTATTAAATCTTTCTGCAATCTCCACATGCCAAGAGCTATTTTTTGCTTCCCCTGGAGAAGTTTTCACCCTCAAAAGTAGGTATTAAAAAGATCTGCAGATGAATAACAGTGATACATATACAGGATGAAAGTATTTATGGAGAGAAGCCACACAGGATACTAGAGCATGATCAGACAGACTGTGATGCAGTCCTAGCTCAACAGGAGGCTGAAACCACAGTGGGAATTACTAACAAAGCCAGCCCTTAATTCTCAGGCTTGTTCCCAAAATTGGTCAGCTGTGAGCTGTTGTGCCACTGTCATTGTCTGCTCACAGTGAAGCTCCATTAATTTTCCATTCCCTCACTGTGCAGGAAAGACACTCTGAACAGGATAGTGATGATTTTTGCTGCATTTCTTCCCTGTCCCCAAAAGTGTCTTTGTATTCCTGCTCCAGGGACCAGAAAAAGGAGATTTGCTGTTATACAGGTCTCCAGTTAAAAGAGAGAGGGAGGGAGAAAAGCCGGTGGGGGGAAGCAAGAGGGAAAGAAAGGAGGAGTGGAGAAAGAGAAAGAAAAGAAGGAAGGAAGAGGAAGAGAGAGAAAGAAAAAGAGAGGAGGGGGGAGAGAGAGAAAGGAAAGGAAAGAAAGGAAGAAAAGAAGAAAAGAAAGAAAGAAAGAAGGAAAGAAAGAAGGACATCCCTAATGGATGAAAATAAGTGTCATGAGATTGTCTTGCCCATGGTAGCAAAAAAGGTAACAGAAGGTGGAGGATAGCTGAGACCAATTTAGCAGCACGCCTGGGAAACCAAGTGTGCAATTACACTCCTTTTCTGCAAAGTAACATGCTATTTTGTAGATGGAGTGCCCCGTTGTTGTGAGCCACAGTTGGTTCAGCAATACTAAACTTCATTAGAGCTGTCATGAGCTCAGATGGAGTAGTGCCACTCATGGCTCTGGGGAACACAGTACAACGTGGGGGTTTTGTTTGTTTTTGGAAAGAGGCACAGTAATATTTTTTAGGCATCCTTATTTTCATCCTTATTCTTTCACATTCACGTCATGATTCTGCCCACCAATTTCTTCTCTATGTACAGCTGCTTGTTACACATTCTTTTGAGTGTGTGTGTGGTTTCAGGCTGTAGGCAATACTACAGCTGTAGACAATACAGGCAGGCATCAGTAGCTATTTGAGAATTCCTTTCTGCAGAGTGCTGTTTCTTTGATTGATTACATGCCAGTTTTTAGCTGGGGAGGGGTGCTTTTAAAAGCTCACAAATTTAAAATAGTCAAAGTAGGTTGAAGGGAATCTGGTGGGAGGGAAGGACAGAAGTAAAGTAACTAGGTGTTGACAAGAAATGCAGATGCCTCAGCAACTTGTGTACATTTCACTGCAGTGCATAAATAGAATATGTACTGTATTATGGTGTTCATATCAATACATGCTTTCTCCACATGTAGTTGCCTTGTTACCCTTGCGCGTGCCTCTGCTCTCAAGGTGCTAGGCAAATTACAGCTTTGGACTCTAAAGACATGTATCAGCAGCTACTTAAAAATGTGCAAATTTTTACTCAAAATTTATCCAAACCTCAGAAATGAGTAATGCAGTGCAAAGTTGTTCCATGTTTGTAACATATACTCTACCTATTCCTGTGGGATGCAGTCTTTAAGAACGATGACTTTACTGACTGCCAGGTACATGTAATGGGAAAATTATAGCTTTAAGCTTCCTTCAGTGTTACATGTTCATCAGGTGTTCTGTAGTATCGCACACACAGCAGTCTTTTTACTGCAAGACAGAGAGAAACTCATGTAGGAGTGAGCTGATTGATGCAATACATATCTAAATTTTTGTTTCCTTTGCTTTTCTTGTAATTTAATACAAGAAATTGTGAGGCCTTATCCAGCTGACCTGCAAACCTCCATTTAACGTATTTCAGTGGAAAGCAGCTGGGGTGTCCGGTATAGTGTTACTAATATATAGCTGTCATTTAGAAATGAGACTAGAATGCTGTTCATATAATTCTGGCAGGACACACAAACCTTCTAAATGGGGACATAAACTACGTCCAGTGTTTGTACTGTGTCTTGCTGCTATTACAGAAGCCAATATAAATTCTGTACACAGAACTTGTTAGCAACCATCGTCAATAAAAATCAAACTATGTATGCTGATTCCTCTACAGAATAATGTGGCACAGACTACAGACCAATTCCTCCAGAGACTATAGTACATTGAGCATTACCCCACTAACAACTCAAATTTAGTGGTTTTCCTCTAACTTGCAGTGGAGACAGGATTCATTTGGTCCTTTGCAACATGTTTGTCAAAACAAAGACGAAAAAGGAGAATTTGTTCTGTATTGGGGAAAACTTTTATAACAGAAAACTCTCATTATTGTGCATGTTCATAATGAGCATTGCCATAGTATTCATACCACAGACTCTTGACTAGTTACAGAACTGTGGGTAGTGATAAATATTAGCCCCTTGGTCCATAAAAACATATATTTAAATGCCATGAGTTCTGTATGTCTTGTTCCCAAACAATTTGTCATATGCAAAAAAAAAAACACAAACAAACCCACTACAGAACAGCTGCACTTATTTGGCTGAGCTGAATTTTCTTTGCAGTACCCTAATTCCACCATTTCAATGGCACCACCTGTCAGACAAATAACAGTAAAGCACTTTCTAACCTCTGCTGATTTTATTCTTACTTAAGCTAATGGCCTGCTCTGAATAGGTGCTCTAGCCCTGCAGCTCCCAGCACTGTCATTATGAACTGTGGGTGCTCAAAACCTCTTCAGACTGGGCCATGAATCCTTATTTGTGGTGTATGCTTTAGCATGAAGTTGTCAAGCTTGTTGGCACAGAAGGTTTTGACACAGGCTCTTTTCCTTTTGTTGAAAATAAGCACCTATTTGTGCTTCATAGCTTTAGCTCATAAGCTCTCCACTGCAGAGACTGTCTTGATTTTTGTGCCCTGCACAATGCCAGTAATATCGTTGGCTTTTAAATAGTAAAGAAGAAGGATGACCCTTTTACAGCTTCCTACAGGCACTGCAGATCTTATAGAGATAGAGATCAGCAGTAATGTTTTGCAAAGAAGCAGAAATAGTCACCAGACAAACTACTTTCCAAACCAGCTCTAAACTGGGGAGGTGAGGTACAGCCACACTGAATCCAGTCTCTGTATACCTGTAGCAAGATGTTCAGAGGAGCAAGAGTCGGGGCCAAATGAAAATACCTGCATGGTGTTTTCTGATTATGGTTTGAAGAGATCTGAAATCTTGTTAGAACAAACTAGGCAGTGCTCTGGAATATGGGAATTTAATGAGATTAGCACAACATTTAGGACTTTTCCAGGGTATCATCTAATTATGCTCTTTTGGTGTATCTGCACGCAGTGGCTCAGCTTTAAATCTGAACTCACACTTGACCTGGTCCCTGTGATTCTCACCTTGGCCCTTCTCTGATAATTTACAGAGTCCTTTATCTAGCTGAACAGAGTCTTTTGCTTGATTTCTTTGTCTGTAATTTGCACAGATGGCTTTCAGTTCTAAACAGAGTCTGGGGCTAGAGCTTCTCAGAGATTTGGGTGACTGAAGGCAAGAATGGTGTTTTTCCCAAATGCTAAACCAAAAAAGACACATCAAATATAATGGAGCAATACAGACCCAGACCGCAGTCTTTCAGGTGAACTGAACATAACCATAGGGAGCCAAAAGAAAGAAGCTGAATTTGAAAGGCTTAGTGTTAAATACAGCCAGACAGGTGCACATATTGCATTGGGACAGTGAGGTCTGTTCTCACTAGAAACTTAGAAACCTCAGTAAAATCTTTCTGAGTCTTAGTGTTCTCCTGTGTTAAGTGCAGATGGTGCACATGCCAGACCCAAGTCCAGCATCACAGCAGAACAGGAAATACACTGTCTGCACAGTAGTGATTGAAAATCACTACTGCTGGCTCTAAAACCAGGGTGTTTCTTAAAAAAAAAAAAAACAAACCAAAAAAACCTCCAAACCCTACAATCATATCTTTCCACAAAATTGCAGTGAGACTACCCGCTTTGAGATAATCCTGGGTCTGTATAAGAGATTGTGAACATTGTACAGTGATGAATAAACATCAGTGAAGCTCGTAGGTACTGTGTAATATGGGAAAAAAAATCTTAATTCAAGGAAGAAACTGTTTCCTGAATTGCAGCAAGGCTGCATATTAGAAACAATAGTGGTAGGAAGCATAACTAGAATCATAGAACATCTCAGGTTGGAAGGGACCCATAAGGATCATCAAGTCCAACTTCCTGCTCCTCTCAGGACTACCTAAAACTAAACAATATGACTAAGAGCGTTGTCCAGACACTCCTTGAATTCTGACAGGCTTGGTGGCATGACCATTTCCCTGGGGAGCCTGTTCCAGTGACCGACCACCCTCTCAGTGAGGAACCTTCTCCTAATGTCCAATCTGAACTTCCCCTGATGCAGCTTCATTCCATTTCCTCGTGTCCTGTCGCTGGTCACCAGAGAGGAGATCAGCACCTCCCCCTCCACTGCCCCCCTTGGGGAAGTTGCAGCCTGCAATGAGGTCACCCCTCAGCCTTCTCTTCTCCAAGCTGAACAAACCAAGTGACCTCAGCTGCTCCTCGTAAGTCTTGCCCTTGAGGCCTTTCACCATCTTGGTCATCATCTTCTGGACACACTCTCATAGTCTGACATCCATCTTATATTGAGGTGCCCAAAACTGCACACAGGACTTGAGGTGGGGCTGCACCAGTGCAGTGCAGAGTGGGACAATCACCTCCCTTGACTGGCTAGCTGTGCTGTGTTAGATGCATCCCAGGACACAGTTGGCCCTTTTGGCTTCCAGGGCACACTGTTGACTCATATTCAACTTGCCATCAACCCAGACCCCCAGATCTCTTTCCACAGGGCTGCTTTTCATCCTCTCATCTCCCAGTTTCTATGTATAACCAGGATTACCCCATTCCAAGTGCAGAACCTGGGACTTGCTCTTGTTAAATTTCATATGGTTGGTGATTTCCCAGTTCTCTAGTCTATCCAGATCTCTCTGTAAGACCTCTCTACCCTCGAGGGAGTCCACAGTTCCTCCTAACTTGGTGTCATCAGCAAACTCACTTAATGTACATTTGACTCCTGTGTCCAGAGCATTTATAAAAACATTGAAGAGCACTGGACCTAAAAATGAGCCGTGGAGAACCTCACTGGTGATTGGCCACCAGCCTGATGTAACCCCCTTTACTATAACTCTTTGAGCCCAACCTGTCAGCCAATTGCTTACCCGACGTATTATGGACCTGTCTGGCTGTGTGCTGGACATTTTGTCTGGAAGGATACTGTGAGACACAGTATCAAAAGCTTTGCTAAAATCCAAGAAATAGGGAGAATGTGTTATCTGGATTGCTGGAGATCTTCAGGAACAACAGTCTCCTTACAGGAAAGTCGTACATAGGTGCTTCAATCTAATGAACTATTCAGCCTAATGAACTAAAAAAATTTTCCTGTGGTTCAGTTTTCTGTAATTCTGTACAACTTCACAATTGAAATTAACTGTATCAGACTTCTGTACCATACTAGATTTTCTATGAAGCTGTTTCTGTCTTGAAAATTGTGGGCCATGTGTATACAAAAAAGGTGTGTGTGGTGGAAGTTCCCTTCAACATGTCAACAGCTTACATGCATGCAGACCTAAATATATCTGTATATGATAAGTAGCATTATATGTGGCATGCATTACCATACTTGCTACTTTAAACAGTTTCTCCTGTACATAAACCTCTTCTAAAGTGTCTTGATTCATTTCAGTTTGGACAGACATACTTTACATTTAAACTGATTTTGGTATTCTGGCTCTGCTTCTGTCAACAACTTGCTTCTCTAAGGCGTATGACAGTGGGAAGTTCTTCACCATGCAGGTAACAATTGCTAGGGCTATGCTGCATGCACCGCTTAAGACCACAGAGCTTGAGGGATTCATAGGAATGTGCTGACTCTCTGCTGAGTTGTGATTTGCATTCAAGCAAGAAGAACCTTGTCCTGTAGTAGTTGAAGTATAGGATGGGAAATGGCAGAGTGAAGTCAGTCAATTTCTTGGTGCTTTAAGAGAGATTAATTCAACACAGGGTTTTTTTTTCCCCCTTGAAAAAAAATGGAAAATTCTCCACCCATCTTTCATGGAAGGATGATTTATTTTTTCCACCTCTGTGTCAGTCACAGAAGCTTTGATAACAGGTAGATTAATCAAAGAGTCTTTATCATCAATCACAGCAAAACATTTTTTGAGTGCAGTTTTCCTCCATGTCCCCAAACAAAAGACATTGTATCATTGTAATACAAGGACAAAACTGCAACTTCACAAGCAAAACAAAATACAGCTTCAGCTGTGCATGTTTCAGTAAAAAGAGAGAGAGAAAAAAACCTTTGTTACCAAATTATTGTAGTTGAATTCAACTTGCTTGTTTTTTGGTGCTAGACTACCTTTAGGTATCAGAGATCACCATGGAGCTTTAATTAAATGTACTTTGAAATCTGCAGTATGCTTTTATTTTGCTCTGCTGAAGGCCTGATCAGGATGGACAGCATTTTGGACAATGGGAGATAACTGGAAACAGACCTGTATTTTATATGAACTTCCTCATAAAGTTAGGCATTCTGCCAGTGGGTAACGCATTTCTCTTATTCTCTTATGCCCCCAACCCCCCAACAGCTAATGATACTAACACAAATGATAGACTACAGTTAATTTTTTTCTGGATTTTTATTAAAATAATAAAGTTAATTAACAAATGTTTATTACTTCTAAGTACCATCCTGGTTTTGGCTGGGATAGAGTTAATTTTTTTCCTAGTAGCTGACATAGTGCTGTGTTTTGGACTTAGTTTGAGAATAATGCTGATAACATACTGATGTTTTAGTTGTTGCTAAGTACTGCTTATGCTAGTCAAGGACTTGTCAGCTCTGCCAGATGTACGTGAAGCTGGGAGGGGCCACAGCCAGAATAGTTGATCCAAACTGATTAAAGGGCTATTCCATACCATATGATGTCATGCTCAGTATATTAACTGGGGCAAGTTGGCCAGCGGGCTGTGATTGCTGCTGGGGGACAGGGTGGGCATCAGTCAGCAGGTGGTGAGCAGTTGCATCACTTGTTTTTCCTGGGTTTTGTTTCTCTCTCTCCCTTGTTCTCCTTCTCATTGCAATTTTGTATTATTATTATTATTTGTTGTAGTAGTAGTAGTAGTAGTAGTAGTATTTTATTTTTTATTTTTAGTTTATTTTATCTCAATTATTAAAGTGTTTTTATCTAAACCCATGACTTCCCTTACTTTTGCTTTTCTGATTCTCTCTCCCATCCCACCGGGAGGTGTGGGGGGGCAGCGAGCAGCTGTGTGATGCTTGATTGCCAACTGGGGCTAAACCACAACAAAAGGACAATAGATGAACTTAATCCTGTACTCATGTACACTTCCAGGCTCTGTGGAAAGAGTTCCTGCTCCTTTATTTCATGGACTAGACTCTTGACTGCTAGGCCTCGGTAAAGCACTGTGTGGAGGTACCACACAGCATGTGATTAAAAGGAGCAAATTTTTGTTGTTTATATGTGGTTATATGTCTTTTGTACTTTGTGCTAAACATTGCGGAAGATCCCTCTGCACCATCCTTTTTATCTGTGGCCAAAGGAGACCAGGGACTGTGTTCATGGCTTGTCAGGTTCCTTTTTCTGCCTTATCATTCCTCACTACAGAATCTTTTCAGAGAGGGTCATGGGCATCAACCAGGCATCTCTGTCTTATTGCGTGCTCTTGGACATGATGCTTTCCAATATGCTTTGCTTAGTACATCCTCACTTGTCCAGTACAGTCCTGGGGATGAGGGAGGTCACAGCAATGTCTTCAACATCCCTGATTCTCACAATCTTCTACCTCAAGATTTATGGAGATGCAATTCCCACAAGAAGGGAAGACATCTGCTCAAATGTTTTTCTGACAGTTTTTGGAAGTCTATCTAAAAAAATGTGGTCTTGTTTTTAACAGGCATACTTAAGGGTGAAGTTTCCAGCAGTTTCCATGGTTTCAGCTTAAAAGGGCTAGTGCACAGAGTATATATTTAGGAATCCTTTCATTTTGGCTTCATTTCAGCTTCAAGTTTTCATGTGATTTGAAGATGGGACAGGCTGGCAGGTGGGAGGTGAGTATTTCCTTGCTGGTTTACATACTGTGCTAGCTGAGGGAGTCACAGTTTAGGACAGAAAGCGATTCTAGAAAAATAGTAGAAATTAATTAACATTTTTCAGTGATAAGGTAGCTTCTTTGCTTGCACTGTAAATGCCTGTCTGCACAAAATTTGTTACAAGCCATTGCATGCTGACAAGCAAAGGAGAAGCATGGAGATTTGGCAGTCCCAAGTCGATCCTCAGGATTTTGGACAGTGCTGATAAATTTTGCTAATGATCATGTCACACAGAGAATACACTAGGACTGAAATAAAAGGGAGTTTGCTCATCAAAAGTCTCGTTTCCTACTCTAGTCAGGCTGTCTGGGTGACAATGAGTCACTGTCCTGGTTTCAGCTGGGATAATTTTCTGCCTAGTAGCTGGCATAGTGCTGTGTTTTGGATTTAGGAGGAGAAAAATGCTGATAACACACTGATGTTTTAGTTGTTGTTAAGTGCTGCTTACACTGGTAAAGGACTTTTGAGCTTCTCATGCACTGTCAGCAAGAAGCTGGGAGGGGGCACAGCCAGGACAGCTGACCCAAACTCACCAAAGGGCTATTCCATACCATATGACATCATGCTCAGTATAGAAACTGGGGGGGGGGTTGGCCAGGAGGGGTGACCACTGCTCAGGAACTGGCTGGGCATTGGTCAGCAGGTGATTAGCAATTGCATTGTGCGTCACTTGTTTTGTATGTTGTTACCTTTTTTTTTTTTCCCCGTTTCTTTTCTGTCCTATTAAACTGTCCTTATCTCAGCCCACAGATTTTACTTTTTTTTTTTCCCAATTCTATCCCCCATCCCACTGGGGGTTGGGAGAGAGGGAGCAAACGGCTGTGTGGTGTTTAGCTGCCCGCCAGGTTAAACCACAACAGTCACCTAGCATTTAAATAACTGATGGAAATATATTAGTTAACTAAAAACATAGATTATGGAACAGGCATTTATAAGCTACATTTTCTACTAATTGATAAAGATAACTCTTAGAAATCCAATAATTGTTAACATGTAATTACATCTCTAACATTTATGTTTAATAGGATCTACCTTGGAGGAGTATTAAGGGAATTAATTAGTTAATGTTTGTACATCTCAATGTGAAGTGCTATATGAACATAAGCTACTGTTATTGGCTGATTTGTTAAGTTTGCTATACATGCTACTATGAACTTTTCCAGCTCTGGATTTCAACATTTTAGGAGCAAAGTGGATAGATTTCAGTTACAGACTCTGATTCAGAACCACACCTTTTTTTCACCTAAACACCTTTTGGTTGGTGGGGTTTTTTTCTCGTGGTTTTGGGGGTTTTGTGGTTTTTTTCCCCCTGCAACAGTTTTGATTTAGCTGAGAAACTAGAGTTTTGAGTCTTCAGCTCATTAATATTCAGAAATTAGAAATTTTTAAAAGTGCCAAAAATTTACAATGTGAGGAAGAATGGATTAATCCTCAGCACAGGCATGAGGAAATAAACATGTAGGTTCTCTTTCAGTATTGCAGGCAAACACTTCACATAAACTTCTGGGCATCTATCCAAAATGTGAAATTCAAGCATTATATTCAACAGATACTATGAAAGAGTAACAGAAGCCAGAGACATCCAGTTACCTTTATGATGAAAGTATATTCAGTACCCCCTCAGTACCACCTATCTGTGTCTTTGGGAGAAAGCAAGTGGAGGAGGTTATAGACTAAAACCAGAACACTTAATAGAAAACCATTGTTACCCCTTTTACCCCCTACTCAATGTAATATTGCAGATGTTAGCTATTGGTTAAAGGTAACTACACAAAGCTACTACATTAAGAGAAAGAAATCAGGGAGCACCTGTTCTCATCACAATTTTTGCTATCATGTTGTTTGAGACTGGAGCTCCCACAGCTAAACTATATAGAACATATTTTCTTTTTTCAGTAAAAAATCAGAAACCAGTAAACATGAGAGGCAGGAGCATTTTTTCCTCCATTTTGGGCCTTTAAACTCACTCTGTGGCTTGGCTTGCTGTACTTTTCTACTGCCTGATACGAGGCAGTCAGTGTGAAGCTCTAATGCACTTGGCAATCAAATACCATCTCTCATCCAAATATCTCGGAGAGGTTAACCAATTAGTAAGACTCCACAATTCTCTGTGAAGTTCTGTGTTAATAGCCACTTTTCAGAGAGTAGACCTGAGATATATAGAGGTGAAATGACTTGTTCAACAACATAAATATTCTCCCTGAGGAAGTTGGATCTTCCTTTTTTTTTTTTCCCCCCCTGTCTTTTTCATGCTAACTACTCCCTGACCCACATAGAAACACAAATGAAAAAACCCACCAAAACCAAAAACCAACCCCAACCCCAACCGAAAAACACCTCTAATGATGAAACCCAACACTAGTGCCATCTGAGAAGACAGAGTCTGCGGCTTTTTCAGTATCTTTTACCAGTTAGAATGTGCTTTTTTAGCAAAACTGTGTCTTTTAAGAGCTTGACATTTCTCCTGTTTTCTATTTTTCTTATTAACTCTCCTTTCTCTGAGCTAAGAATCCTAATATTTTATGCTAAATGATGAAAAGTAGTTGCCCTGCTGTTGCGGGTTTGCTTCTAACTTTACAGTGTCATTATATCTCAGTAAGTCAATATGGAACATCAGCTTGAAGTCACTGTGTCCATTGTGCTTAGTGTTTAGTCATTCTGAAGCAAGTAATAATTTAGGTTATTTGCTTCATCTGTAAAATGTATTTGCATTTATACTTCCTGTATCCATTTGTTTCCCGCATCAGCTGAAGTGATTTGTACAGGTGTTTGTACAGGATAAGAGGAAATGACCTCAAGTTGCATGAAGGGAGTTTTAGATTAGATATTAGGAAAAATTTCCTCACTGAAAGGGTTGTCAAGCCTTGGACCAGGCTGCCCAGGGAAGTGGTGGAGTCACCATCCCTGGAGGTATTTAAAAGACATGTAGATGTGGCACTTGGGGACGATGTTTAGTGGTGGACTTGGCAATGCTAGGTTAGTGGTTGATCTTGATGATCTTAAAGGTCTTTTCCAAACAACTGATTTTGGTTAACTAGCATTACATACTGTGCAGTAGTGAATAGATTTTCTGTCAGCATCAGATATGAAAAACTACATTTATTTTGTTACCTTCAGTATTTCTGGATTTTAAAGTAGATGTCCCAAAATGGGCCAAACCTCAGACTCTCAGAACTGAGTCTTGTGAAGGCACCTCCATCTTCTGTCTGTCTCTGTATTTTATTGGATGCTCTTGCCTTTGCAGAAATAGATATACAGTCCTCCTTGGTGTATTAGAGTTAGTTTGGATGAGTGGGTATTTTAGGAAGAATTATGATTAAAGGATGTCTAGGGAAAGAATGTGCATTAGCTAGAGCTCTGGTTGATACCAGCAAAAATATTAATAATCAGTTACTGAATTCCATCTGGTTTGTTGGTCCTTACTGAAGCAAAACTGAAACAGGGTTTACATCTAACTGTGATGGCCCTTTGTAATGACATAGTAATGTAATTTGTTGCTCAAATGGCATACTTTTTGCCATGACTAATTAGCAAGGTAATCAATGTTAATGCTGACTTTATCATTTACAGTAACTCATTGCTGGTTTTAGGGCTAATCAGTGCTAGCCTTATTAGAGAAAATGCTAATAATTGGCAGTTAATAAATTTCAGACTTTTCAATAGATCTAAACTGCACAGTAACCTAGTAGAAGCTGATCATGTGAGGGCAATAGGGTCAAAAAAAGTTAAAGAGAAACTGTAACTGATTGATAAGCTCAGAGGGGTGCAAATGATAGGTCCATTACAATGTGTTGGTAAAATACAGAAAGAAATTAACTTTTAATTAAATTCTGATTTGTGTTAAATGTACTTGAACCAAATCCTTGAATTTTTGGGAAGTGTGGATGAAGGATTAAAGTTAATATTTCAAGGTCTCCAACATATTATTTGGGTGAGATGGAATAACTTTATTTCCATCAAAATATACTGATAATGAATGTGTAGGGGTAGACAAATAAAATCTAGAGTTGCTTGAATCAGATCCCAATCCATTTAACGTCACCAAGACTTTCCCTTGGCTGTGGTACGTTTGGAGGTGCCACTGTTTAATATATGGGCTGCGTTTGTATTTAGGCCTTTCTGGATTGCTAAGAAGGCCACAATATTCAAGTGGCAAGCTCCTGCAGACTATTTATCCCTTACTCAGCACTGGTGAGGCATCATCTGGAGTACTGTGTCCCGTTCTGGGCTCCTCAGTACAGGAGAGACATGGACATACTGGCAGAAGCCTAGCAAAGGGCCACAAAGATGATGGAAAGACTAGAGCATCTCACATATGATGAGAGGCTGGGTGAGCTCGGACTGTTCAGGCTGGAGAAGAGAAGGCTCAGGGGAATCTCATCAATGTATATAAATACCTGAAGGGAGGGTGTGAAGATCACAAAGCCAGCCTCTTTTTAGTGGTGCCCAGGGACAGGAAAAGCAGCAATGGGCACTGTCATGGGTTGAACCTGCCTGGGCGCCAAGTGTCCACCAAAGCCGTTCTGTCACTCCCCTCCTCATCTGGACAGGGGAAAGAAAATACAATGAAAAGTTCATGGGTCAAGATAAGGACAGGTGGAGATCATTCACCAATTAACAGTCACCAGCAAAACAGACTCAACTTGGGAAAAATAGTTTAATTTATTGCCAATCAAATCAAAGTAGAATAATGAGAAATAAAACCTAAATCTTAAAACACCTTCCCTCCACCCCTCCCTTCTTCCCAGACTCAACTTCACTCCCAATATTCTCTGCGTCCTCCCCCTCAAGCAGCGCAAGAAGATGAGGAATGGGGATTGTGGTCTGTTCATCATATGTTGTCTCTGCCACTCCTTCTTCCTCAGAGGAGGACTCCTCACACTCTTCCCCTGCTCCAGCATGGGGTCCCTCCCATGGGACACAGTCCTCCACGAACTTCTCCCACGAGTCCTTCCCGCGGGCTGCAGTTCTTCACAAACTGCTCCAGCGTGGGTCCCTCCCACGGGGTGCCATCCTTCAGGAGCAGCCTGCTCCAGCGTGGGTCCCCCACGGGGCCACAACTCCTGCCAGCAAACCCGCTCCAGCGTGGGCTCCTCTCCCCACAGGCCCACAGGCCCTGCCAGGAGCCTGCTCCAGCGTGGGCTTCCCACGGGGTCACAGCCTCCTTGGGGCACGTCCCCCTGCTCCGGCGTGGGGCCCTCCCCGGGTGCAGGTGGATCTCTGCTCCCCCGTGGGCCTCCATGGGTGCAGGGGCACAGCTGCCTCAGCAGGGGCTGCACCAGGGCTGCAGGGGAATCTCTGCTCCGTGCCTGGAGCACCTCCTGCCCTCCTCCTGCACCGACCTTGGTGTCTGCAGGGCTGTGCCTCTCACGTGTTCTCACTCCTCTCTCTGGCTGCAGTTGCACAGGGTTTTTTCCCCTTCTTAAGTATGTTATCACAGAGGTGCTACCACCATTGCTGATGGGCTTGGCCTTGGCCTTGGCCAGCGGTGGGTCCATCTTGGAGCCAACTGGCATTGGCTCTGTCGGGCATAGGGGAAGCTTCTAGCAGCTTCTCACAGAAGCCCCCCCTGTAGCCACGCCCCCCCACCCCCACCACCTACCCCCAAAACCTTGCCATACAAACCCAATGCAAGCACAAACTGAAATGTGCTCCATGTGAACATCAGAAAACACTTTTTCACTGTGAGGGTGACTGAGCACTGGCACAGGTTTCCCAGAGAAGTTGTGGAGTCTCTGACCTTGGAGATACTGCAGAGCTGTCTGGACATAGTGCTGGGCAACTGATTTTAGGTTGCCCTGCCTGAGCATGGGTGTTTGGCTAGATGACCTCCAGAGGTCCCTTCCAGCCTCAAACATTCTGTGATCCTGTGAAGCGTGTGCCAATGCAGACTTTGAGTTAGTGAACAAAGGTGGTCCGTGACACACATCCTGTTCGATGAAGTGTAGTCAGGCTCCTGTGCAAAACCAAAGAATCTAAAGTGAATCAGATCCTATTTATTTCTTTAAATTAAAAAATACAAACAGCTAAACAAACCCAAGAGACTTGTCAGGAAGAACAAATACATCCGTCAGCTGCAGACTTTTTCTTGGAATCTCCTAATATTCACTGTATTTTGCACCACAAAGCAATGTAAAAAAACCCAAAAAGCTATGTCATTATAAGCTCCCATAGTTGCTATTGATCACTGGAGCAAATCTTTGATATTAATTATGTCTACAAACACAGGGTACTCTATTATCTGCTACTATTCATCAGAAGTGCTTCACTACAAACAGTGGGACTCCAAGAGCAGAACCTTTTGACTAACAGTTTTTTGACAAGTTGCTGCTTAATACAAACCATTTGTGTCATAAAGAGATTCCACCATTTATCTTGTTCCCATTCATAGACATTTTGCAAGAGAGAAAAACTCCATCCCACAGCAGGTATTGCACTTTAGTCAAGAACCTTGGCTTCAACTCCATTGCATTTTAATTTTCTAACAATGTGTGTGAACTCTTACTTATATGGAAGATGCGTAGATTCAAAGTAAAAATCCTACAATGGTCAAGAAGATTTGTGCAGACTCCTAATTCTACTAGGATGATTCATATTCATCTTATTTAGAGAGATGAAGGGAAAAGTGACTCTCTGTCCTGCAGGTCTACAACTTTCTAATGCAGTCCATGCTCAGGCAGACTTCATTTGGTTTGGATCTACCTCAAAGCCCTCACAGATGCAAATCCATAGCCAGGGTACATTGCATTCCTTCTCTCTGGAACTAGACTGGGGGACAACAGCTGAGTCCCTGGCCTACAGCCTTTGGATCCTTTTGCATTTAATTCAGGAGAGGCTAAAAAACTGTACAGGTCCCTGAATAAGTCCACTAGTTTCCATGAAGGAAATAGCACTATGTTGAGAATGCTAATGTGTGATCACCAAAGAACTTTCAGGTAGATTCCTGTGCTGTCCCGAAGACACCTAGGCAGACTTGCTGTTCATAATTCTGTCACAAGAAACATTTCCTGTTTCTGCCAGCACTGGCTCTTACCTCTTACCTTACTGAGATGAGTTTAAATTTTAGCATATATTTCGTGCAAATAGGTGGTGTGGTTTGGCCATTGTCCTCTGCAGTAAGTCTGAGTAGATTGTATAGGGCTTCCCAGCTAGGCATAAATAGTCATTCTCAATTCATAGCACATTTTTTATGCTCAACCTTTCCTGTAGTATTATCGGAATGTGTTTCGGGAATCATATTTAACTGCAGAAACAAATTATCCCCATGATAGTTAGCTGGCCAAAGTCTGTCACCTTTTTTCTGGAGGCTGATGAGGATATTGCGGTTTTGCCTACAGAAGCAGAAAAATGGCTTTCCTGCTACTTCTAATTAGTTGTTAGAATGGCTAATAAGTGTAACTCCTTAAAGTGGTGGGATTCAGAGCATATAAAGAAATTCAGATCTATATTTACAAATAAGGCATACTAGAAGAGCAGTGGAAGAGAAATGCAGGATTAATTTCATTTTTTTCTTTGCTACTAATTATCTCTTGCACAGCATAATATAAATTTGTCATGTAAGAGCAAAAAGGAAGTAAAATTAATGACTTTTCCTGTAACATAGAGGATAAGTGGTGGCCCCCATCATTTGTGATGGCCTACAAGAATTCAGGCTTTCAGTGGCTTCCAAGCAATTTAGTGTATCTTTGCCTGAAAGAAAAGATGAGAGGTTTTCAAGTGCAGACTAAACTTACAAGACTGATTTAGCAATAATTGACATCCCAATTCATGCATTGTTTAGAGTGTATTAAAGAACCTTGCTATGCCAAGTTCTTGCCTGAGGAAAGGTTGAGTTTGATAATATTCTTGTCAATGCAGGAAGGGGGAATATTATAATTTATGTTCAGAGACATCTTTGTGTATGAGCCGTTCTATAGATGATAGGTAGTGGTAGACATACTGCTGATAGATATCCTTACATGTATTTTTCTGTAATTGTCTGTACATGGCATTTGATCAGTGGCATACCTGAAGAAAAAGAAATCAATGTTCAAAACAAGAAAATATATCTGATCAAAATGGTTTGTAGCATGCAACACTGCAGCATGAAATCCTACATGTCCAAATATTAACTAGTCAGCTGCTAGAAGTCTAACACTGTAATTGACACTTTGTTTATGTCACCTGATTATAAATGGCCATGAAAAACATACTGAGTATGATTCATGTTTAAAACATAATATCACCAGGTTTCAGAGAGGTGGATGAAGTCACCGCAGCAGATCAAAGTACTCTGGACGGTTAATTTAGAGAAATTCAGGCATACATGGTTTCCTAAATTCTAGTTTATTCAAACCCTTGAAATTCAAGACCTCATCTGCAATAGAGGTATCCCTTTACATCTTTGGGGCTGACGTGTGGTGGAAAGAAGGCAGAAAGTGCATTGAAGAGGGGAATGAAAGAAATCAGTTAAAATCAAAGTGGAGCATGAAAAAACAAAAAAAGAAAAGTTCTTCAGGCAGGAAGCACACCTCCCTGATATTATTCTGAACATTTTTTTTGCTTACTGATTGATCAGAGTGGTCCTCTGTCCCTCTGCACTGTCTGGCAGTTTATGATTTACTTTGGTTTTGAACATTTCACCCATTACCCTTCACAACTTATTTCAGCTGTTATTCAAATAAATGTAAGTTCATGTACAAATAAAGGCAATTGCAAACATTTTTTTTTTCCTCTTGAGAGTCACTCTAGAAATCTGGAGACTAGGGCACCACTTTGGTAGTGTTTCAGTGATGACATTTGACAATGCGGAGTCCCTCCTTGCCCATCATAGAATCATAGAATCATAGAATCATAGAATGCTTTTGGGTTGGAAGGGACCTTGAGAGATCATCTAGCCCAACCCCCCTGCAGTGACCCATGCTTTCTGAATTAACATACAACCAGCTTTTTAGTATCAGAAATGTCTAGGGTGATTTTTGCTTCAAAGAGAGCTTGTCTCTGTGCTGAGGTTAGTTCATAACTTAAATTCTCAGAATAAGGTACAAATGGCACCCTGATGGTATTCTGTAAAGCTTGTGCTGGCCTGATGATTAAAAGTGGGTTTACTCTTTACAAGCAGAAAATGTCCTAGTAGTTATTTTCTCAGGAACGGAGAATGGAGCTCTGCTTCTTTTCAGCATTTCCAGTTTATACTCAAAAATATTCACAGCAGTACGTTGTGTCCTTTAAGATATTTTGAGGATGATGCACAAATAAGGCATTTGGACTGTATCTTTGGTAAGTATATACCTTAAGAATATCTGTTGTTTGCTGTAACAGGAAAATGAAGAGAATGAAGACTTAATACACACTGAATACATATTAGGCTTTTTTATTACCAAAACCAACCACCCTCAAACACCTTGATAAGGCAGGGGCTTGCTTCTGATTTCTCCAGCATGGCTGAGTCCCTGGAAAGGGAACAGACAGCTTCCAGCTTTGCTTAAGTCATGTGGCCCGTGCTATAGCTCACTGAGCAATCCTGGGTAATGTACAGTTTATTGACTGTTTGGAGGCTCCTGGGGTCTTGAAACCTGTTTAATAGGCATCTCAAAGCAGCAGGTCTCCCATAATAATATTGCTGTAATACAGCCACAATACTGCAGAGTGCTATTGCTGTAATGATGTATTATGGAAAAAGTGGTGCTGGCCAGAAAATCACCAAGGGAACTCATAAAATGTTATTTAACCTTTTGTTAATTTAAAGGCTCCAATATTATCTAATTTATTTATTAGGTGAGGAAAGGGGCTGAAGTCAGTTACATAGTGGACTGTGAGATCTGTATATGAGCTTCAGCTCTGCAATAAATTGTGGATGTTGAAAGGCAGAGATTTAAGCTTTAAAACCTGCACCTAAAAGCTGACAAGGTATAGCATAATTTTGATTAGTGACAGGTATTGCTGTTCAGATAAGAAAAAAATAAAAATTGAAGACGTGGTCACTCCCACTGCAAAATCTATTTTGGAATCATGGGTCTAAGTGTTTGGTTTTTCATTAGCAAATCCCAGAGGAGTCTACTGGAATTTTTGCATACATAATTCTTTCTTTTTATTTTTTTTAAAGCATTTTCAAACAACTCACTTCAACAAGTGTAGTGTTACACATTATAATGGGATATTACAGTAAGTACAAGCTGCATTAGCAAGCATGAGCTATTTAAATCTATCAAAGTCAGTTGCACTGTGATACTCTGCAGAAGCTGAGGATCAAATTTAGAATGGCTGAAGAGAAAAGGTGGTTCCTTGGGCAAGAGCTTTCAAAGGTGCAGAGAGACTGCAGCAAATAGTCTTTTGTATGAGAAATCAGTTACAGCATTAAATATATCAGGAAGTGTTTGAGTGAGGGGGAATTTCAGTACTTGGCCCATGACTACCAGGAATTATTAGCTGCTCCTGAGCATTGAAATGTCAAGCCCACTTATTTTGTTAGCATATGAGCTGTGTATGGTCTTGTAGTCCAGTGGTCAAAGTATAGTAGCAGGTTTACTTACAGTAAAATGAGTGAAATCCACACAGGGGTTTTGTTTGTTTGTTTGTTTCGTGGAGTACAGGTGCTTGCTTTGGGTGTAATTCACCCTTGTGAAAGTAAGTGTTTGAATTGCATAGTTTGGTTACCTGACTGGATGATTGAAACTTTTTATGCAAAAGAAAAACTCATACATATTTCCATCCTTGCTGTGAATGGCATCCCATTTGCACTAGCAGTCAAACAAAGAGTGAACCACAGGCACACAGAAGGGCAGTACTGTATGTGATGTCTCAGTAGCCTTCAATCATCTCCACTTCAGATGTATTAATTAAATATACCCATTTTTATGTGGCTTAGTTGTAATTAGAACCTCAGATGAATTGCTGTTAGGTTAATAAGACAACTTAGAATATTTCCTGAACACCAACTTTTCAGCTGGTGTTAAAAAGACTTGGTGTCTGAACCTGGGCTGCTCAGAAGATCTCAAGTTCACATGAGATCTCCTTCATATAAACCCGTATCAGTCCACTGAGATGACAGGAGTTATTCCTTTTTTTAATATTCTATGTCAGTATCTTCATGAGCAATTCCAATTATATTGCTAGGTGACACTCTGCATGACTACAGTTGAAGGTTGTGCCAGTGAGGCTGAAGTTATAATATGTGGGATCTTGGGCTACTTCAGGGTGAGAGGTTCCCTGCTCAGGTAGCTGGAAGAAGTTCCAAAATCAGGCATTGAATGACCAAGGGAAAACTGGGGCAGGAGATAATGCTGAATCATAAGAATGGTGATAACTGATGGGGTATAAGTACCACAACAGCGTGGTATGCACATGTATACATTTTTGTAAGCTCAGATGCTATGCAAGTACAAGGTAGAGCTGCAGACAAAATCCTTCAGCAGAGTTTTTCAGAATACTGACTTTGTTTTGAAATCCGAGGGCTGTATATTTATCACTGGAAGAATTTGAAGCCTCATTTCTTCCTTGCTATCAATGTACCAAAGTGAATCTAACTTTTTTTGCCCATGTCTAAGTGCATGCGCTGTGGTGCATCCTCATCTCCATCCTTTTTCCCCCAGTCATCTGGAGTGAGAAGTGTGATGGCATACACCACAGCTCCCTCCTTCTTCACCCTCCTGGATTTCCTTTGAGGAGAAACTGTGATGAATACCCAATGTGCAGGACTCATTCTAGCATGTGGTCTTCACGTCTAGCCTCAGAGCTGGGAATTGCAAAGTGCCCCCAGCTGCCACAGTTTAGATAAAGTCTTTGTTTATTAAATTAAAGGGTAAGGTGCACATAGCACTTGTACACAGGCAACTATATTTCACTAAACATAGTAATAGTTACACCCATTTGCCTTGGAACCATTGCCCTTGGCAACTAGTGTAATTAATTGGGAATTAATTAATACATTATATTTGACCTCATAGGCTGGCAGTTAATAAAGGGTAGATTCTGACACCTCCAGCATGCCTAATTAGAGGGTGTGGAATTCAAAGCAGGACTGCTCCCTTTATGTGAACTTCTTTGAGAGCAGCAGCTAGAATCTCAGTAAGGATGATCCCTGCAGGCCCTTGGGATTTATCATATGGACGATATCCCCTGCACAAAAGGAGCATGGCTAGGTAGGGCATGTCTTCATCCCACATCCACTTCCACTTCAGAGCCAGTCCTGAGGCTAGACTAAAGAAAGCCTTTATTCCCTCAGTTCCTCAGAAAGCATTCTGCCTGCTTGTGTTGTCTGTAGGCAGAATTCTGCTGGGAACTCCCTGGTGCTGCTCTGAACCTCTCTGGAGTTACCATACAGCCCTATAAGTTGGTGATGATTAGAGCCCTGTGTCTAGAAAGTATATTCAATGATATAGTTTTATTCCTTGCAGACTTCTTAGTGGCTGCACAGATGCTTCTCTGCTTCCCTCTCTTTTCATATCCTAAAAATATCTATCTCTGTATATTGGAAATGGTAGATACCAATCTTTCTTGGCTCAGCTGTTTCATCTTTCCAGAGGAAAAGAAACCACCCAATTATACACACTCATAAATTAACTTGACAGCCCACATACTGGAACTGCCATGCCTTCCTGAGCTGTTTAAATTGTTCATGAGTTCTGAGTCCCTGCAAGTAGAGGCCAGAAAGGAACATTACAAGCCCCTATGGAAACTGTGTTTCTTCTTTGTTTTTCAGGCTTACTTGCCAACACACTTGGCAAGGTGGTAGTTACGAGCTTTCCTTTCTCAGCGGAGTCATTATGCTAAAGAAGACTCCTGTGCTCTCTCATGTAAATATCCTCTTATCAGATCACTGCTGGATCATTCATCATGTTCAGAAAAAAATGCTGGATGTACAGGTTTGAAGATTGTTGAAATTTACAGCTGAAAATAGGAAGGAAGTTTCTCCACCCTTCTCTCCCTCAACATTCTTGCTCCCTGGTATCTAAAGTGTGATTTGGGTAAATTAGGAGCACTGATTACTCCCACAAATATGAAGTGTAGTCTTTAGGGTCTGCTGAGAGAGTGCAAGCAAATGCAGGACAGTTAGTGTCTTGTCCAGCTTGGGTTGCCTACAGTCTGATTCTACCCTGCTTTAAATACCTGTCTCATTTTCACATCATCATCGTCCCCTGGAAGCAGAAAATAGTCAGAAATATCAAAGTAACAGTGTGTGTTCTCAGTTCCCACTCTCATTGATATGCGCTATCAGTTCCCACTTTTCTGTGCTTTGTCATGTGTGTCTTGATATTCCTTTTAGAAGCTTTTAACTTGGACCTTATTTGGACAATAAGGTTCAAATCATTTCTGAAAGGCTGAATAGATGCAGAGTGCAGTATGTCATTTCTAGCTTTGATTCCAGAGGACATGTGGGTAGGCTGAGTTATATTTTGCTGACTTCAGATATTGTGGTTCTCTTCTTGGTTATGGTATTACAGCTGTCTTACTGGAGAACCTTTGGGAGAGACATGGATTGAAGAACTCAGATGTTTTTATGTAGAAATCCCCTTAGTATTTTTATGAATGGACTTTTTACCCTGAATTTATCCAGCTGTAGGCAGTCCCCTGTGCAGTTGTCCGACTGCAGTTCCCCAATTTTGGAAGGCTGTGCAACTGTTTGCATTGGTGATTCTTAACTCAGCATGGCACCAGGGGTAGGATGCAGGAGTGCAGCTTTACTGAAGGCTGAAATCAGGGCAGGCTCTCAGGGGCTGAAAATACCTTGGTGTTTGCACCAGGAAACTCCTCTACGTAGAATGCACTCACAACACAGTTTTAGACCATGGAGCTACACTGACCCTGTGCTCTGGAAGACAGCAGTTCAGTGTCACACTGGATTCACAGGAGTGGCTCACAGGCTGGTGACATGGTTTGTTCATCCATACGTGCCTGTGTACAGGGATAACACGTATTGCTTTCCCTTGTATAATACACAAACAATTCTTCACATGACAGAGTGATCAGATCTGTTTTCTCCCCAGCACCATATATACACTTTGAAATATAAGAGTTTTTTTCCTAAATGTCTAAAAAACTTGTTTAAAACTTATAACCTCTGCAGTTTATACTATAAGAGTGTTTCTACTTTTTATGTGAGGCTGATTTTTTAGATGAGCCTGACATTTTACAGTCACTGAGAGAGGTAGCCATTGCTTGGTGTCAAGTTGCTGAGTCAACAGACACAATAAACAAAAGGAGGAGAGAAGTTAATTTATTCTGATTTTACAGCTGAAGAACTAGAAAGTTGTGATTGGCTGACATTTTTAGATACCCTCTTGACAGATAATCCTTTCATTTAGCCAAGATGTGAACTGTGGTGTTAAAAAATAGTGCAATGTTTAATTTTTCCTTGAAAAACTACCCCATAAGAAATTTCTGCTACTTTTTTTCAGTCTGCCTTTGTTCATCTGTTAACCTTTTAACAAAATTAATGGGAATGGCACAACTTACGGCTGTCAGTTCTACTTTGAAAATCTCCTGCTCCAGCTTAATTCTGTGGAATGGTAAAAATCATAATTTGAAAGAATGTTAGCACCGTATATATGAAGATCAGACATTGATTTTTAGAATAAAACTCAGTGCTTCACAAGTTAGAATTCTGTAGTCTATATATGATGAAATCTATAGCCAATATTTCTTTGAATATCAGTGCTGCCTCAAGCCCAGACCAGGCACGTTTGAGGAAAAGCTGCTGCTGTTACCTTATAGTAGCAAATTTTGGAAATCATACAACTGTACAAGACAAGTAGAAAAAAAGAAATAGATAGATAGATAGATAGATAAATAGATAGATAAGTCTGCAATTAGAGCAGTTGCTAAGAAAATAACCCAGCACATTCCTTTGCTTCCTGAGCAGTGCATAAGCTGCTTCTTAATTTTCACAATGTGAGCTGTAGAATTGAGAACTTGGCTTGAAACCCATTGTATTGCCGTTACAACTTCATTTAAAAAGCTGTGACTTGTACTGTGTACTTCATATCACTGAGAGCTCTAAGCCATAATGATGTAAAATGAGTTTTCTGTTTCAGCCACTGTGCTCTTAATTTGCCTATGAGCTTACTTTCAGACCACAGCTCCTCCATCCTCAGCTGACTCTGAGAATGGCATCAGCTCTGCTGACAGAGCCCAACTGTTTACTCATCCCGATGAACTGAAACTGAAGAAGCACATCTGCTACGGATTTTTAGAGCTACACCCTCAATATTGCAGGAAGCTGAGCCAATCAGTAGACAATTGGAAATGCTCCTCAGTAATTCTGTGGTTTTAGCAAATGCAAGTGAAGGACATGATCCCATAAACTCATGGGAGTAGTTGTGCTTACAGCATTCACAATGTACTGACACTCTCCCATCCTGGTGTAGAGAAGAGCCAAGATTTCTTCCAGGTTAGGGAATTAGGTCCAAAATGTAAAGAATCACACCGACTTCATCCATTAATAAGTTGTGACAGGGAGAACTTGGTATAATGATTTGGAACACAGTTTGTAAACCAAAGAGCAAACAGTATTAAATGTTGAATGTGTTTCCTTTTATTTATAATATTTAGAATATATAATATTCTATTTATTTGCTAATATGACCAACATGACTAAGTGCATTTAGTGCAACCATCCCTTAATAAAGTACTGCTGCTGGGAGTCAGAGCAACATATCGGGAGGAAGGTTGCAAGCACAATCTGAAATGTTTTTGTTTGGAACCTAAGTGACGCCCGAGGTAAAACTGCACAGTGTTAAAGCAACAATAATTGGCTTCTCCTGGCTTTCCCCACTAGAAGAAATTGAAATTCAATGGACTTTCAGTGGGAATAGTGGAGCAGCAATTGTCATTGCTGTGACATTGTGTATTTCTGTACCAGGCAGTTCTCAGAAGCCAAGAGAAAATGTTGTTGTAAATTAGAATATGATCTAAGAATGCATTTCATGGAGGGAGGACAGCACATGTGATGAATATCATATGCTCAGTAGTAGGCTTATGCTGAATGGTGTTGTGCAGGCTGTGTGTATATAGTACAAAGGACACAAGAGTATACTGCTCTGCCAGATGCAGTGATACTTGGATGATAGCTTCCTTTGCAGCATAATAACAGTATCTCCAGCAGTAAATCAGAGGCTGAGGCATTTATTATGCTTGGAGATGGATATTTAAAAGGTATTTGGAGATTTTGGGGGTGTGTGTTCTGGGCTGATTTTAAATGATAGAGAGCTCATTAGCCCAAGGCAGATTGTATGACCATCTCCTTAGTCAAACTATTCCAGCTGTTAGCTATCCTCACTGTTAGAAAGCTTTTCCCAGTCTCTGATCTAAGTACCTGCAACATAAGCCCACTTAATTCCCAGAAGACACAATGAATAATTTATTCCCTTATTCCTTGCTGAACGTTCTTCAAATATTTTTTGACTATTTAAAGCTTTTTTTGTCCTTTCAGTCTTCTCCTATATAGGCTAAAGATCCCAGTGAGTTAAATATTTCTGCATTTTATAGATCCAGTTGTTTCTCCAACTTATCAGTAGTTTTCTTGACTTGGAGTACCCCAGCCTGGACAGGGCCCAGCTTTGGTGTTAGCAATACAGACCAGAGTGGGAGTACTTGGGTATTCACTTGCCTTCCTGACAATACTCCTGTTTATATTTCCCTCTGCAGTTAAGGTGTTTTTTACAGAAATTGCAACTACTTCATGAACTTCTTTTCCACTGGATATTTTTCTACAGATGTAGCTCTCCATGCCATCATGTCCCACCTACCTTCCAGACATATTATTCCTCCCTACAACTTTACAAATTTTGTACATTTCTTTGTTGAATTAAATAGTATTTACAAAGTGTTTCCCCAGTTTCTAAATGCAGCTTTATCTTCCAGTATGTGTGAATTCACACCACCCTGACGAATTTCATGTCCAGTTTTTCATGATCAATGTTTATACTGATAAATAAACATAGTGTTTAGCATGGGGTGAGTGGCAGCAGTAATCTATTTAATGAGTCCTTGCAGCATTGTGGTGGACCACTGATAACTACTGTATGTGTTTTCCAGCAAGGACTGCTTTACAGTAGTTTTGTACAGGCCATGTTTCCCTAGCTTGCCTGGAAATATCTTATAAATGCCAAAAGCTGTATGAAAGCTAAGATATATGGCATATTGAGACAATTCTCTATCCACAAAGCATGTTATCATATCATGGGAAGAAATTAATTAGTGTGATGCTACATGTTCTTTATTAGTTTCATGCTACTTACCTTTTCTCATATTATTATTTATTTCAGTGTTTTCTGTCAATGAAAGTTAAGTAAGTCATCTACAGCTTCCTGACTCCTCTGCCTATCTTTTTTAGGACAGAAAATACAACTGTGATACTCAAATCTGCTGGACTCTCTCCTGTCTCCATGAGAAAGGAAAGGAAACTGCCATTAACTCCTGCATCATCAGCCAGTTCTCTGTAGTTGAACTCTTCCTCAGTACTCAAAGACTGTTTTAGGCTGAGAGCTTATATCTTCTTCTTGTCACAGTCTGCAGATATTTTATTGAAGATGAAAGTTAAAAAGACACCAAACACTCTGGCTTTCAGTGTCATGTTGGTAACTCTCACTCCTCAGCAAGAAGCAGACAAACCCCTTGGTCTTCTTAGCATTAACGGACTTGCAATATGGTTTGGGTTTTTTTTGCCACTGCTTATATTCCTCCAGGAGCTCTGTGCCCCGTATACCATCCTAGCTAACTTTCTATTGTAGCTTTATTTTTCATAACTGCTGGGAAAACTGCTGGCCTTTGAGGATGGCAGCACATGTATCTTTACCCTAGGAATATCCTCCTGCTGTTAAATGCCGAATGGCTCAATTCAAATACTGTAAGTACTGACAGTGTAAGATGTAATGCAGTTAATTTTGTTTCCTCTATGGTGACAAGTGAAATCCTTTGGTCGTAGTATACTACAAGAGGACTTTGTGCCTCTCTTTCTATAGCCAGGGAGCCTGGGTGTTTGCTTATACTTCTCCAATAAATTTTGCATGGCAGTTGTCCTGAGCTGACGTTTTTTTCTGGTGTCTAGGAATACAACCTTTCCTACTCATTAAAGCTAGGACTACTGGGATCAGCTTTGGTTGAATTTCATAGAGGACACCTACTTCTGTAGTGTGCTTTATTGCAGTTTTCTGGTGCAGCTTCCCTGACTAGACAGTTAAATTTGTCATAGCAACAGAAAATATATGCATATTCCTGTGACACTTAGCCACCTGCAAAAAGTGTGAAGGCAGGAAGAACAGCAATTGAGGCATCAGCATCATTAATGGAGGGAGCTGTTTTTTCCTAGTTACTCAACTTTTGCTACGTTATATCTGTGTATAGGAGGGAGTAAAATCCTCTTTCTGCTCAAATTTAAAGAACAGCACATTACACAAAAGGTAGAGTCTTCATGTGTTCACCTCTTCCTAAGCTGGGGAATGTTTCTCTCAAACTCGATGAGATAGTGGAATATCACAGAAATTACATTGTTTGACTCCATGTGGAAAAGAACATTTTCAAGTGAAGCTTTTAGGAAAATTTTTCAACTGTTTTTCACATTTTTCCTATGTTTCACATAGGACAATAGCAATTCCTTGGGTGGATCAGATAAGCTGTTAAGTTAGTCTAACTTGCTTCTATCCTTGGGAAGAAGAGTCTACAAAACCTTTCCTAGGCATAGCTTCACTACAGGCAAAAACTTCTCTTCTCTGGAATATGGTGCTTAAGCCTGGAAGCAGAGGATGTCTTCAAGAACTCTTTTTAAATACTTTTTACCATTACAGCGCTTAAACATCAGGATTACTTACATTTGTATTACAAACTTAAAAGCTCTTGATTTCATTAATATCTTTTGGCAAACATTGGGGAAAAAGAAGCAGAACAGTGCTCAGGCCTTGCAGGTTCTTCAGTGGTTTAGCTTCCTGTTTTCCTTATTCCTCCTGGAGCACTGTAAATCAATGAGAGGGATATTTTTGCTATTTATAAGGAGGCTAAATATGAAATTTGATAGAAGCACATTTTTGGTGATTTTTTTCCCATCCTTGAACTTATGAACAGGCTCCCAATGTCAACTATTTTATTTGCACAGTTTTCCATCTTGCGTTTCTGTACAGCTCAGGGTAAACATTCAATCAGCATGTTCTTTGGAATGAGCTTGAAGCGTTTATTCTATATTTTATATTGAGTTTGGGCTCCTGTCTGCTGCTGACAAATGGCTTGTTAACATATTGTTTCTGAAGCACAATTTGCATTTCTGTGAACCAGGGATTAAGCACTGTGTGTAGATTAGGAATAATTTATGTCTAATTAATAATAGATGTTTTTTTTCTCTCCTCCTTCAGATTTTGTTTTGTATGAGAACAGCAGAGTACTCCCCGGTGATAACAAAGGAGAGCATTTCTCAAGTGCAAATAACATGAAAACATTTAAATTGGAAGCAATTTGTGTTTTAACCACTTGCTTACTGACCAGTAAACTAGTTCTGACAAAGTAATGCACTCTCTTTTGGCAACTTGAGCATAGCTGGATGTTATGTTTAGTTCATCTAGATGGGTGTACTTCCAAGCCTATGCAAAGTAGTTTAGCTTGGCAAAAGTACATTAGTGTAGTAAACATTTAACTATATGAAATTTGTATTGATAGAATTTTTTTTAAACATGTTAATAATGATCCATACTGAAATGTAGTCTGTAAGAACCATGTAATATGCATTTTAATGAAAATCTTCCCCTTACAAAAAAATCTGTTTCACCCTTAATTTTAAAAATACATACAGAAAGACAGAACCGTACAATAACAGGACCATTAGTTGGTTTTGGTTTCTAGGTATTCAATTATGCCTTTCTTCATTGTTTGCCTGCTTTGTAGCTGTAGGCAGAAATAAGCCTTTTTGTTGTGGATGGTTTATTTAGGTTGGTGATCTATATTGGGTGGGCTGACAGAGTGCTTTGATATAAATTTCAATCATTTTAATGACAACTTTGCAATCAGGGAGAAGCCAAGAACAAATAATATGCATTTGATGGCATAGATCTTCTTTGAAATAAATGTTCTTTCTCCCCTTCATTAAGGAAGAAATGGATTATGAAGTGAGTTAATGAAGAAAACCTTCCTGTACTCTGGGTCTGCTTTGCTGAAAAGAACCACTATTTAAATTAAGTGTTAAGCCTAGGTCACTTCTGCCCATTGGTAGCATCTGTGTAGAAAATCTCTCTGTCCTCATAAACCCATCTTTTCACATTAAAGTGCCTTCTAGTATCCAGACTGTGCAAATGGTTTATGACCATTGTGGGAAACATCCAATACCTGCTGAACTCAAGAAAGTAATCTTTTTGGCTTGAGCAGGCAAGGAACAATCACCACACAGAATTTTATCATTGCTGCACAATTCAATGGCAATGAGTTGTGCATATAAAGGACAAGCAGTTCAAAGTCTTTCTCAGTTGCTTTACTGATCACTACAGTAACAAACCAAGTGTCTGTTGCACAAAGGAGCATCTGTCTGTGATGCTGCTGAAGGAGGGAGTGCCATGAGAAAGGAAAAGACGTGGGTCTGCTCTTTGTCTCTACAAATCTGAGCTGAATCAGGAAGATGGGGACACTGAAATGAGGACAGTGTCTATTCTTAGACAAGTCAGTTGTAGCAGCTCCAAATGCAGGTTTGTACCAGCCAGGCTGTATGGCAGATGTGGCTTTTTAGAGTCCTGGTGTGTCTGCTTGCTTCCTTCCTTGCAGAGATCAGTAACTATGTCTGGGGAGACAGAGAAGAGTTCCTCTGTAGTGTGGTCTGGAAATAGCCCTTATGCAAAAGCTCTGCAGAAGTAAAGCAAGATGGTTGTATGTAATAAAAAAGAAGAAGTACATATTGCCATATAGAACTTAAAAGAACATTAAAATGTTGACATGTTTTTGGGGCCATCTTATAGGATAATAATTCTCTGCTGAGTTCTACGTGATGGCAGTAAACAACTTGTAGAAAGACTAGCATGTTTATCAGGCAATGAATTCCTGCACATTTCCAGCCTCTGCTGACTACTTCAGTCATCCTCTTTTTCCTGTCAGCTTTACATGGATGAAGGGACATATTTTCTGAGATAATTATAACAAGTCATCACTACTGTGTTGTGGTGGCTGTTAGGTGGGCCACTGGCTTAATTCTGTGGCTGTAGTACACTGAAGTGCTGTGTATGGTTGAGAACATAGGCTGATTTTCTGTCATCATGAGAAAGAGCTGCCTGTTGCATTATGGATGTTTTTCAGCGCATTACCTGCTCAAAGACCTACCTGTGAAATACTGGCTTGTTAGAACTATCAACTTCCATATGATCTTTCCTGTCTAGCATGAAAGGCTTTCTTTTACAGATGCATAGTGACAATTGCTCTAAGGAGCAAGGGAGTCTTCGCAGGACAAATAGAAATCCAGGAGTATACATGACACACATATCGAGAAGTGAATTGGTCACTAAGTAAGATACTTGGCCCTAAAATATTTGGCCCACACAAATACGCATTTTCTGCTAAAGGGCTCTTTTTTATTAAAGTTAACCCTAGGTTCTAATTTGTGAGTTTTTTTCTCTCAAAGACAGGCTACTGAGTACTCCTACGGCTATGGTCTATAAGTGTGGCTGATGTAGAAATAGGTTTTACTGCAGATTGCTGAATAAGAGCCATAGATGCTGTTGTGCAAGGCTAAAATCCTGCTGTAGTAGGCATTCATGTTAGAAGATAGCACAAGGATGCTTGATTTGTTTGAAAATCCTCTTCTTGTGACTCACCATCTTTGTTTAGCATGGAGTAGTGCTCCAGGTTGTATTAGATTATAAAAAATTTGCTTTTATAGTGGAGTGCTTCAGTCAACAGGGAAAAACATAGATTTTCCTTATTTTCTGGCACATTCTGCATACCTCTTCCCTGTTTAAAAATGTGAAATCTATATAATACTCTACAAACAAAGTGAACAATTTTTTGCTAAGCAGATGTTTTTTGTTTTGCTAAGCAAACAACCAAAAGCCCAGTACTCTTCTTTTTCCTTCACAAAAAGTAAAAAACTACTAACAGATGTAGCAGAACTACTCATATGAGCAGAGATAAAAGGATGTAATATTGGAAGAAGAACTGATCTCACCCCCCTCCTAAAAAGATGAGACATGTTAGCTTTTACTATTAGGAGATGGGGAAGAAAGTAACCTCAGACTAAATTTACTGAAAATATTAATTAAAAGCCTAATTTGCTTTCATATAGAAAACCTATATATTTAGGAAACATTACCATAATATCTTTTATGTTGAAGTCAGTCAGATAACAATTTCATACACAGATTCCTAATTGATTTAACCATAAAATAAGCCTTGTCTTCAATAAATAAAGGCAAAATGATAAGAGTCTCTATTTACATATGCATGTATACATCCACAAACACAGTGGGGTAGGGAAACAGAGAGCAAGAAAGAGAAAGAAGGAAAAAGACTTGATAATTCTACTTCCAGGTGTATACTGGTACAATCAGGCTAATAATAAGACAAAAAATGAAAAAAAAAAGTCAGTGCTTAAATAGAGAAAGTCCAAATTACGAGACATCCAAAATATATATAGCTAGTGAGCTAGTTAGCTCCTCCCTGGAGGACATACAGCAGAGGGAGAGAGGGGCCGTATGTTACTTCAGAAAACAGAAAAAAGTCTTGAAGAGGAGGTCTTTTCTTACCTATAGAGTGTGATCCACACAGGCACACCAGCACTGTGAATCCGTGTGTGTCAGAAAGCCATCACTCAGAATGACCTAACTGCAGGTCCATTGTTGCAACACACTATTTCAGGAGCAGACAGAAGAGGTGACATGAGCTCATTGTCATTATCCAGCATGTTCAGACATATCCTTGCTTGGCCCATTCCACTTGCATTGCAATGCCAGGGCAGGACTGTAACCCTTCTTATTCAGAGAACATGAGTGTGCCTTTCTAGCCTTATTACAAAGTTCAACAGAAACAGTGCTCACCTGCACCTGCACATGACTCCTGCAAACAGCATGGAGCTCACTCCACTGAGCCTGGAGCGAAGGTTTGCTGCACAGTGAAGAGATAACCTGTGCTGGCGCATCAGGGCTTCTTTGCATTGTTCTGACTGGCAGAAAGAGGGCACTAGACAACATTACATTTTACCACCTGTATCTGCACAGATAAACAGTTTCAGTGATGTACAACGCAAGCAGATAAAACAAGATTTCCTTTGATAGTTCTACTTTCCTGTTTCTTCCCTCTTAATGAAGAACACAAACTGTGACTAGGTTACCAGCTGAGTATTGTGCAGTATTTTGTCAGTAGAAACCAAAATAGTGTAGAAAATCATACAGACAAAAAAACAACAACAACAACAAAAAAAACCCCAAACCTGCCCTGGTCTGATGCTACCTTCCTATGTTACAAAATAGAGTTCTCTGCTCACTGAATACCTTGAAAACCTGGATAAAAGCCTTGATCTCAGTAGGGGACCACTGTTATCTGCTATTATAAAAGTATTTTCTGCTACTGTGTCTAATGTTGTTTTGAGTTTCACTTTGAAGACAATACTGTTGATGACCCCCTTCTCAGTCTCACATGTGTGAGCATACACATGCATATGCATGTTGATCTTACATTAGAATACGAAAGGACAATTTTCTAAGAGGTTGCATGCCTTCTTCAAACACTGGGATATCATAGACTGCCCATCATCTTTACTGCCAAGCTGAAACCTCTAAGGTGAATGTGGACTTTGTTCAAAAGCCAAAACAAAAGTCTTTTCATTTATCCCTAAGCAATTCCTCAGGTGGAGCTGTTCTTCACAGTACACTGTTAGGGAGGGAAGGAGAGATTTTATCTTCATGTTAAGCAATTTTGTCATAAGAATGGAACATATAAGGTTTGTTTAAGAGCATATGACTAAAGCTGCAACTCATTTTTTAAGTATTCATCATTTGTGTGAGCACTGTGATTAATACTGCTTAAGTACCACAGGTGGAGACAGATGACAGGAAATCCTAGGTGAGGCTCAAGACAGTATGTGGTATTAGTGTGTTAGACATTTTTGAGCTTCTGTGGTCTTTGTAATTTACTGCAGAAAATCTTAGAGAAATACCATGCAGCCAGTAAGCCTGTCCCCAGACTAAAACTATAGCAGGCATGCAAACATTAGCTGTATTTATACCTCTGAGTGCTAGGGCGGACTACAATAAGCAAAGATCATCAATCACTATTTCTGCTTACAGAGAAAACCTACACTCCTTCAAAGCAAGTAATTTTGAGGTAAATCAAAGCAAAACCAATCCCAAAGCAGGTTTCACAATTATGTTAGAAAAAAAAAAAATCTAAGCAAGAAAGAAAATACAGTACCTAGATATTCCCTTAATTCATTTAACATGCTAATAAAAAGAAAATTTTAAGAGAGTCAATGATGGACAGCTTGTCCTGTGCAGCATTGTTCTAGAACTTCACCTTCAATCATCTAATTAGAGTCAGAAGGATATTGCTGATGATAATGATCATATTTGGCACTGTATATAGCATCTTTCATACAAGGATGTCAAAAATTCACAAACATCAGTTAATGGCTATTCTCATCAACTCTCTCACATAGTAATATTAGCATTATATTCTTATATATTCAGTATTTTATAGATAGTGCAAGTTACCTGTAAGTACCCTAGGTTATTAATTTTATCACCATTCAACCTCAGTTAGCAAAAACTCACAGAGCAGATCTAACATTTTACATTACCAGAAGCGTTAGCCAACAGGCTTTGAAGTCTACTCTCAGGACTCCCAAATGCAGACTTCAAGGGCTGCATTTGCCCTCTAGTGTAGTGGAGAATTGTTCAGAACTAGTAGCTGCTTTGATTTGGAGAGCAACGTTATTCATCATTTGTATTTAAACAATCACTGGATAGAGCGTTCATCAATTCTTCATGTTTACGGAGCAAGAATTATTTTTGCCTAAGGTTTGCAAAAGAATTATATAATTTCTTATTTTCTGCTCACAAATCCTTCCTACTTTTTCTGCAAGATTTCTTTTGTGCCCTTCCAACATGAGTGTGGAGGTCAGATCTCTACCAGCCTGGATTCCAGACTGACACCATAATCAGAGGAACTGGAAGAAGACATTTCAGGAAAATGATAACTTTATAAGATGGATATGATCCTGATTCAAGACAACAAAATACATGTGAATCTCTGAATTTCTGTTGGAGGCCTATGTGAACATGAAGTAATTATAAAGCCCCTTATCCCATTTTCTCCTCTCCATCTCCAGAGCTACCTTTTTGGTATCCAGATGTGATGGCTCTCCTTTTTCTTTTTCCTCTAACTATCTTCAACAGTCTGCTCAGTACCAGTGACTCTTTTCTTTCACAAGAAGCAAGGTCATACTATATCCCACCTGTCTGGTTTGCAGTATCATATGAAAGCTTGTCCTGTTCATCCTTCCTTTTGAACAAGTCCACATAGAAGCAATCAGGCTCAGGACCCCAGTTACATTTCTTAACACTTCTAAACAAACCATGTGGTTTGAGAAGGAGGCACACTATATCTTTGACTGTGATCTTGCTGTTTCATACAAACAATGCCACTCTCTGTGGCATTTTCCTATCATCTTGGTGAATACTGTTACCTGCTGCCTTTGCAGGACCTAAAACTTCGCAATGTGTGAGCAATTCTGTGAGCCTGTCATGAAATTCTGTCCACACCCTTGAAAATAAGCCCCTGCAATAATGTTTGTCTCAAACATGGAGAGAATGGCTGCTAAGCCTCATCTACAAAACTGCAGAACCCCAGATTATTTCATACAAAAAAAGATCAAAATATAGTAATATTAATTTTAGAAATTTCACTGCTCTGCCATTTCAATCAGAATGCATTTTATATTCAGACAGAATTAGTTTATGCTAAAAAGAAAAATGTATTCACTTATTAAAAAAAAATGTTATTTTGGAACCTGAGTCTTTCATTGCTTGTGTAGGTGGAACAGTGGTAATTAAGGAGAGAATGAAAACCTCAACACAGTAAATTTACAAGAAATTACACATTAGACATTCAAACTTTTGAGCAGACAGCTCTCCCACCCTGTAACTTTTCAACAGCTCTTCATACCAGTGAAACACATAGTTGAATGTATTTTGTGGTTGATTTGGCAAAAATGTTTGCAACATCTTCTGCATGCTGTCATTTCTGTATGTACTTTCAGATTCTCACTTGTCCTTTTGCTGCTGTCATAGCTATATAATAATTATTTAATATGTAGCTGATCCCTTTTGTCCTGTGCATTGCCAAGAATAGATTTATAAACAGTCAGCCAAGAAAAGAGAGCACAGAAGCCCATATCAGATATCTAAGATTTTTAGCTGACAAAGCAGTTCTGCACCCCTGCTGAAGTATTAGTGATTAGGGTACCATCAGGCCTGCAAATGTTGTAGCTGTGACCTCAACATATCCCCATTCTCCCTCAAAGTAACTTACATGCAGCAGGTGTGGAATACACTTCCAGAACACCAGAGATGAGCTCCTTCAAAATGTACTTTTTCCAGTTGCTCTGGAGACTATCCAAACACCCATCATCTCAAAGGAAAATACTTTCTTTGACAATCTAAGTCCCCACAAAAATTCATAGCATGAAAGCAAATTCCACTGTGCAACAAGGCTAGCACTGGAGTTTCAATAAATATAGACCTAAATGCCTTCTTGTCTAGCCAATCTTATAAGCTCCCTGAAGACAGCATGTAACATGGCACTCAGTGCAGCAGTTCTCCCACAGATCTCTTTGTAGTAGGCTTGATCTCTCATCTCCATGTAGGCTTACACTTAAAAAACATCTGTAGTGCATGTGGAAAGGTGAACTACCCTGAGAACAGGTATTTCCTTGCCATGAAAATGCATTCAAGATGAAGGCTTGCCTTTTAACAAATGCATTTGAACTTGAATTGACTTCCTTTAAAGAATTCATAGAAAATTTGTGCTCCAGTGCAACGGACATCACAAAACATCATGGGCAGTATTTGTTTCATTTAAAGTTCAAAGGATAGATCTGTTAATTATCTTTTCTAGTAAGAACAGAAATAAGGCACTATTCTTTTAAAGCAGAATGTTAGAAATTTTAAAGGCCACAGGCACCTTACATTTGATTGATTGAAAACTGATGTTATGCCAGCCTTCTGAATAGCTTAGTGTTTATGTTAATCAATATATTATCATTCCAGTAAACTTGACTAATTCTTCTTATTTGGTTCTTGTAAAATGGCTGCTTTCCATTCACAAACCACTGAAAATTTAAAGACACTTGGAAAGCATGCTGAGACCTTTTAATGCCTTTCCCTCCATATTACTTCCTACATTTCCTAAAAACTTTTTGTGGCTATGGAACAGAGGACAGCAAAGGCTCTCAATTTTCTGACGCAGAATACTTCTATTCTTTAATGTTTTAAGATGCAATGGCGTGGCTATTAGGAGAAGGAAGACAACACACTGCATATTGTACTGATGGTTTGGGAATAAGAGAAAAATTATTGCATAGTTCTCGCTGCAGGTATTGATGCTATCACCTTTCCAATTCATTATTGCCACTTACCTGGGGATTAGCAGCCAAACAGCTGAAAAGACATAATAGATCTTGCTGCTACCTCTGAAATGAATTTAAACTAACCTTTTCTACATTAACTAACACTACACTGCCAGTTACACCATGTTACCCCTAGGGGCTTTTAAAACTTCCAGCCAGATCCACATCTTGTGGCACTTCAGCCTACTGCTTCAATGCTGGTTAAGACTAACTGACTAACTGAAAATCAAGGTTGCTGACAGAAAACCAAAAAGTGCTTGGTTCAACAGGCCAGTCCACACTGATGCAACTTTCACACAGTCATGTCACAATTAAATCTCTAATAACCAAATTTTATTATTTATACATGGCAAAATTGGTACAGTTGCAAGTTTTGCTCACACAGGTATAAATACCATCAAGAGTAATCCCATCTATTTCAATACAATGAGAGAAAGAGTAATTGGTGCAAAGCCAAAGTATTTAACTCAGGTCTCAAGATGTTTGGCATATATTTTGTTATTCTACATTCTGCTAAAAAAATAGATATTAACAGTTTGCCATAATTAACCCAGGTGGAGACTAAAGAAGCAAAAAGACTCTTTGAGCTGCATTTGTCAAAGACGCCATGCAGATAGCGAGGCAAAGAGTGATGAACTTACACAGTAGATGGCCAGGATCAGTTTAGCTATTTAGAAAGACTTGGAGAAGGAAAAACCTCCAGCTTGTTTGTGCTATTCTGTAGATGGAAAGTAACACTGTTTTGTTTTTACAGAGACACTCAGTTCTTCTCTAAATTTCCTATTTGCTGTGAAAATTATCATCGACAACTAGAAGTCATTTCTTAGTATTCAGGCCCACGTACTAGTCCACACTGTGTATTGTAATTTTGGCAATCTTTGTGTGTTCACAAAAAAGAATATAAAAAAATGTTAAACCTTTTTTCTTTTATTTCTTTAGTGCAACTTCTTTAAAAGCCTGTATTTTTTTCCTTGTATTTTGAAGCCCTTGTGATTCATGAGAGAATGAACTAATTTCAGCTCCAGTTTGATTAGGGAAAGTGATCAAAGTGCAAAGCACAAATGGCCATTCTCAGCATTACAATACGTACATCACATGCATGTTGATTAAACAACTGACTTTTCATCTGGGAAAGACTTTCAAATAAAAGCCATCTGTTTTTATAACTTTCCTGTAGCATTTGGTAGATCTCACACACTACCATCAGTACACTGAGTTTTTTATTTGTTAATTTCTTCTCTATAATTTTACAATGGAAGCTAAAAATTCCCTTATTGTTTCCTACTTGGATTATCTTCTTGAGCTATCTGAGCTCAATACTTGCATGGTATTAAAAACATATTCAGAAAGCTGATGGGGGAAAAAAAATGAATGCAATATTTTGAATGCTGAAATGTCTCACAGAATGTCTGACTCCACCCAAATAGAGAAAGGGTTCTCAGCTAGGCTGCAATCAGTGTTAAAGTCTCAATATTGCTACTTCCCCAGCATCACACAGAAAGCAACAATCTGCTTGTTAGCATAATATCATTTAGTATAAATATCACAGTAGCACAGAAGGGGTAGTTGGCATCTACTGCACTAGGTGCAGTACAGTATAACAGACTGAGAATCCCTCCTCTGAGAAGGCTGGGCAGCCTGAAATAGATTTAAAAAGCAAATTAAACACACAAATGGGGTAGGGTGAGGATCATAGGGTAAGAAAGGGATAGGGAAAAGAAGACAGTTTAAAAAAAGTGTAACTAATAGGGAGTTTGAATTCTTCTCTAGTCAGTAACAATAAAACACAGCCATGTGCTATGAGAGAGAGGGTTTTTGAAGAGGGATTTTGGAGAACAAGGAGATTTAAGGATTGTGATCGTGAGTTCTTGCTGGAAAAGTACAGCAGGAGACTACCTGCCAGGAAAGTAAAAATCACCCATTTTTTAGCCAAGATTAATACATTTTCTATACCTCTTTGAATGGCAGGCAATTGCTGTATTCCCATCTGAATCATATATAAGAGAAGCATAAATTAAGTGACCTAGATAAAATAAGAACTCACTCCAGATTTCTATTGACCCCGAACTCAAGGGTATAAATTGGGTTAATATTTTGGAATTTCATATACATTTACATTTGTGGGTGATTCTTTATTAGCTGTGAAATGCTGTCCTTAAGCAGAGCCATGGACTTCCAAGTCAAAGAAAATGGTTATAAATAAAGAAATCCGCACTGGAACATTAATATGTGTTTTCACACAATCTGCTTTTCCTTTGGCTCTACACAAAGGGTTGCAAAGGCATACAAACTAATCTGTCCTCTGTTTAATAGGAATTTCAGGTGTGCAACAGTTGTGCTGTTTTACTGTTGTCCTGAGAAGAGTCCTGCTACTGCTCCCATGCTTACAGAGCCAACAGTTCCCTTTTGTTATGCATTTGTACTGTAGTGATTTTGGCCATAAAACACACAGTAGTTATGCACATTGCATGTGCAGTGCAATAAAATAGATAACAGAAGACATGCCCTATGCTGCAAGTCTCATAAGAGTGGGGGAAAACTTCCAGTCTACTTTGGTAATTCTGTCCATTCCTTTTGAGTTTCTGCTCTGGTGTGGAGAAGAGCTGGGTGTAGCTGTGAGGAGTAAGTAGTCACATTCAACTGCTGTCATGGTTTAACCCCAATCAGCAACTGAGCACCACACAGCCACTTACTCACCCACCCCAGTGGCATGGGGGAGAGAATCAGAAGAGCAAAAATGAGAAAACTCGTGGGTTGAGGTAAAGACAGGTTAATAACTAACGCAAAAGCTGCGCACACAAGCAAAGCAAAACAAGGAATTCATTCACTACTTCCCATGGGCAGGCAGGTGTTCAGCCATCTCCAGGAAAGCAGGGCTCCATCATGCGTAACAGTTCTTTGGGAAGACAAAACACCATAACTCTGAATGTTCCCCCTTCCTTCTTCTTCCCTCAGCTTTAAATGCTGAGCATGATGTCATATGGTATAGGATATCCCTTTGGTCAGTGGGGGTGAGCTGTCCCAGCTGTGTCCCCTCCCAGCTTTTTGTGCACCCCCAGCCTACTCACTGAGGGGGTGGGGTGAGGAGCAGGTTTCTGACTTGACTCTGTGTAAGCACTGCTCAGCAGTAACATAAATATCCCTGTATTATCAGCACTGTTTTCAACACAATCCCAAAACATAGCCCTGTACTAGCTATTATGAAGAAAATTAACTCTATCCCAGCCAAAACCAGCACCACTGCACAGCAGCAGAGCTAGACATACACTGATAGTGAAAAAGACCGTCCTGGCATCTCAATCAAGAGACATATCGGGAAAAAAAGAAAACCTTAGGTAGGAAAAGAAAAAGTTAGCACTCATGCCACTGGAACGCAGATCAAATGAACATATGGAAATTTCCTTCTTATTTTCCCTGCTAAGTAGCTGTTATTCTATGAAAATGTGGCGTGTTTTCTCTCTTTGCAGCTGTGCCACTGTGACAATTCTGTCCATGCTCAGAGGTATAAGGAACCTGCATTCCCAGGAAATCTGTCTGAATATGAAAAAGAAAGTAATAGCTAAAATTCTAGAGTGAAAAGTGATGGCCACTATTCAGCTCCTGGATTTGTTCTATGCAGAAGACAAAGGAGAAGAAGAACCAAACCTGAGACTTCATATTCTAGGGGGCACACTCTGCAGATGACAATCGTCTCATGCAGTCTTGGACAAACTATTTCCCACCTTCTGCTTCTTGTCACCTCCAGCTGAAGAGCAGGAATAACACTTCCTTGCCTCCCAGGCACCTCCTGAAGGCAGACAAACTGAGACCTGTGCCTGGACGGATGCTCCCAGGACAAAACTATGCAGGTCCATGCAACAGTACTTGCTGGCAGCTTCTGAAAGAGCTTCAGCAAAGAAGTTGGACTGATGAGATGGAGTTAGTGAATTACCTGTCACCCCTGCAAGTTGTTCCACACAAACAAATCTGGAAAAATAGGTGACAGGAGCACTGTTGTTGCCTATTCTGGAGGGAAGAGAGGAGTTGCTTGTTTGTTTGTTTGTTTTACTGATGAGCTTTCAGTCTACTAGCTTTTACCAGAACCAAATCTATCATTGAAAAGGGATTCATAGGAGGGAGGAAAAAAAAAGAAATTTTAAAAAGCAGCCTTCCTAAGGGAGCTCTGAAGATGAGATAAGATAGCTATTTATATGCATTTTAAAATAATTCTACTGACTGGAGCTCAGCAGTATTGAAACAGATATGCATTTTGCTCGATTGACACATTTTATAGTTCCGTATATGTTATTTAAGTAAAAAAATGTGTATTTTCACTTTGTTTTGTTTACAGCAGAGATACCTTAGATCAAATGTCTTAATTTGATTATCAAAATATCACACTTACAAACTGATTTCAAGACCTGAATGCAGTTTTTCTGGCATGGGCTGTGGACTTAAGTTCACTGGAAAATCTCAGAGAACAGTAGACAAGTTAAGGTCATCCACTGTGCCCTCTCAAAGTACCACAAGGCTCATCTGTAACAGAGGTAACCAGCACGGGGAGGAAAGGCTATTTTATTCTCCATATCTTTATTCATTGTCTTCTCAGCGAGCCTTGCTCCTGTGGATGTGAACTGGTGTAAGATATGACATGGATATTGCTGCACTGTAAGTAGAAAGAGATTTCAGTCATTTCACACAAGCTTCTTTGATGCTGGCAACTTACATTCATGTCCTGCTACTCCAGCTGTGTCATTTGCTCTTTTGCTCTACTGTATAAAAATTCTGTATACAGACGCATGTAAGCTTCAAATGGTCTACTGTTTGAGCTTTAGAGTCACAAAACGGAGTTTATCTGCACAAATGCACTGGTGGTACCAGCTATTTTCTCTTCATGAGATACTAGATTTTTGTACTTGATCTGCTTCTATTGTGCTGAATTACTCGCTGTTGTAGACTTAGCTACTGTCCCCAGTCTTGCTTCTTGACTAGACTTTAGCATTAATTCAAAGTCTGAGGTATTGAAGCTAGTTTTTAAATTCAACAGAAAGCTTCAATCTCCAAAATCTCCTGCTTAGGCAGACAATTTCTTAAGTAGTCTTATTGATCTAAGGCTATGAAGGCTTTTATTTTCATATTGTATCCTATGTTTTCAGATATATGCCGTTTATTGTGGTTAGTCATTTTTCCAACTATCAGCCACACTCCCAACATATATTGTTCAGGCTGTGCCCAGTCCCTTTAAACAGCTAGCCAACTGGACAGACCTAATACAAGACTGACCTTATAAATTCTAGCAGCATTTTTTTTTTTTTACAAAATTAAAGTAAAGCAAAATTTCATTTGCCACAACTTTCTTTTTTTTGTAGAGGCATAAGGACATTTCAGAAGGATCACCTGACACTGATTTTGTATGTCTAAATAGATAGTTCATCCATACTGAACTTGTCTTCACCAGTATGACAGTGCTTAGCTATGATTTCATTTGCAATCTTTCCTTTTTTTCTTCCTCAGAACCAATGTTTAAACAGAGGAAGTCTGAAGGTTATGGGGGTCATGCATTTTAATCAGTACTTCCATAGAAAGCAAGCACAGAAATATTTCTCACAGCAGACATTTTTTTGTCTCCCTTTGCTTCATTAATCTGTATTCACTTGTGGTGACTCTGAGGTATTGGGGAAGGAACTGATCTTTTATCAGAGAACAGAGCAGAGAGATTACTTTATTTGATTCCTCTTCTGTGCTATACAAAGACTTCTTTTCTAGGGCATTGGGTTCAGTAAGGAGGCTTAATAGTCATTTAAAGTCAAGCAGCAATGAAACCACATTGTAATACCTGACATTAATTGTACACAGTAGATCACAGTAGCTTGCCATACAGAGATGACCAAACTGACATAAGAAGGAACCTGTTGCTGTCTTGGGTGGGCTTGGAGTCTGATCCATGGCTTTTCCCACTTCATAGCAGGAAATACATTATTTTTATAACTGAGAAATATTTTATGTTTGTTTCATCCATTTGGTCCAGCTTTGTCTAGAGAATAAAGCTTGTTCTTCACAGACTCTGAAAACAGGCTGGATAGCAGTCAATTAAAAACTGAACAGTTTTTCTTGCATGCCAAAATATGGTAGATGATACAGACAGGTAGCAGAACTCCGTGCCATCACACTCTACAGACTTGTAGAGCAGTATTAAGTAATTCTTCTACTCAGTCATGCACTGCAGTACCTGGCGCTCACATAAATGTCCCACATCTGTACAGAGGATGCCTTTTTAACTCTTTGGAGTAATTTAAACCTTTTGGTTTTCCCAACAGACAATGTGTATTATGTACCTTGATCAGCATCCAGGATTTAGAAAAATCTGCACAATTAATTCAAGCATTGTTTTTCAGTGACCCTCTTTGAATTTATCAGGAGCTGTTTCTTTGGAACTCTTTTATTTTTTCCTGTGCCTTCCTTGTAACCTTTGAATTATATGAAGGCAATACAAAATAACCCAATCTTGCCATATGGCAACTGTCCCTGTTACCAACTTCCATATGTTTTTACAGATCAACCCAATGTTCTTTGTGACACTTCAGTGAATCCTGAACATTTCATACTACAAAATCATGCAGAGAGGGAGTACATAGCTGTATTTCTCAATTACATTGAGATAATCAGTCATTTGTTAGGACTTACAAAGATTGTATAGCTACTTTATTTAGTGACCCAGATTTTAAAGAACCATTCACGGATGAGAAAATAAATACTCAGTTTATATCTCTGTGATGAGTTTACCTGGGTTCCTTAAAAGAAAAAAGGACTTTCATACATTAATAGCCAGAAACCTATTCACTATACTTAATTGAGTGTTATTGCCATTTACAATATTATACTGCAGTTTGATTACTCAGGCAGGGCACAAATGGAAATTACAAAAAAAAAAAAAAAAATGATGCTATAGTTAATTACTACTCTTATTAAATATTTTTATTATTCCATGAAGATGGAAATCCCACTGTTCTGTGAGCTCCAGAACTGCATACATAGGTGGTCCACACATTCTTGATTTAACAAAACAAAATTGGAAACCATAACTATGCTTCATTATTTTTCCTCTTAGAGTCTTGTCTTATCATGTATCAAATCAATTCAGGCAATACATTCATGTTTAAGGGGCAACTGCAGTGAAGATTTAGACTTGAGAGTAATTTTTCTATTGATTGCTCATTGTCAGTGTAGGTGAAATTTTTTTTTACAGATTTAAAGTATGGCAATTCCTAATTAGAGAGAAGAACTAGCCACCATTTTGGTGGAATTGCTTAACAAGAACATGCTGCTGGATCATGTATTCGATATGAGTAAAAAGCATCTTTTTTTTAGAAATTAGAAGTTCAAGAACTGTCAAGAATATCACCCTATCAATTATTCAGTGAGGAATGGTTTTAAAGTCTATTAAAGTCAATGAAAGGTTTTGGCTTTTTTTTTTTTTTTATTCTTTTTTTTTTTTCCCCCAAGGACTTCAGTGATTTGGGTGAAGCTATATGGACCTTGGGGTCATGTGCATCACAGCAGAAACCATAGCAGTGTCCTCCAAGAGCTGGCTTCAACCTACAGAGACATCTGCCATGTGGGATTGTGTCCTGCCAGAGTCCTTGTGAGACAGTGGGATCTTAGGATGAGTTGAGAGACATTTGCATATACTCTTCCAACAGTTTGGGTCAAAAAAGACCGCTTAACAAAATCTGTGTGAAGAGCTGTTCAGGGGTATGTAAGTCTTTCCTTGCAGGTATGCTTCAGTAGCCAACTTGGATGGATTTATTTTTAAGAACACAATTTTAGTAGTAAAATCAACCTTGAATAGAGTATAGATGCGTAAAGCCGACTCGAATATAAATGCATCATATTTTCTGTATTAAAAAGCAGTGTCTTCTTACGTGGGTCGTCTCCCTTTTATGAGAAAAGGCTAGTTTTTCATCTGACTTGAACTTGAAAGAAAAAATTTTAATGGGTGTATTAACTGCTGTGGTATTTTACCATGTTCAGCATCTATGATTTTTGGGTGTAGCAAGTTTCAAGAATTAGACAAAAGCAATAAGGAAAACAATCCTGTAATGTAGTTTTAGTTTTGAAGCCATGCTTTCTTAACACTGCCAAGATTTTTTTGTAAATTTATGTGTAACTGTTACCACAAAGTCTTAAATTTATTAGTTCCTAAATTTCGGCAAAATGTTGTTTCTTAATAGTTTCTAACTGAATTCTACACTTTAATATTACAAGTACCTTAGCAACGGTTCACTACAATATCACTTTCTAAATGAAATGGTTGAAAATACGGAAATACCTTTAGTGCCCCAATCTGTAAAATTAAAATAAAACTAAGCATCAGATCTATCTTAGCTCTGTGCCATGCAAGAGCTAAGAATTATAAGACATTAATTTGTTTCCCATTGGTGGAATTTAGGCTCTCAAAACACATAAATAACTCGGCAACACATTGACCTACTGTTCTCAATGGCCAAATTTATATTTCAGTGGTCTTTTCCTCTCTCTACCTTGCCCTTTTCCCTGTTGTGTTATCTTCTTCCTTTGGATTCACTCTGTTCTGCTCTCACATGCACACAAATACACCCTTTGAAAATAGTTCAAATTCCTGCTAAAGGTGGCCTCTTGTGTTCTTAATTGCTAGTTACGGTATGACTATTTAGTACATGGAATATGGGGTACTTTGGAATCTTCTTCTGTCTGAAACAGGAAGAACTCAATGAAGATTTCCCTAAGGGCATTAGAAGACACTCGCCACTGAAAAAGGAAAGGGTCTTTTCTTAAGGGCTAAATTTTGTCAATCAGAATGATAATATGCTTGCAGAAATAAATCACAACATTGAGTCACTGATGTAACAAGTCATCTCTAACAATGTTCACAGACAAACTGCCAGGTATCCATCGCTTCTGAGGGAGACAACTGTGTCCATGTTGCATCACAAAGGTTAACACCATTCATGCCAGACTTGGACACCAGACATTGAGGTCAATACATTGTGGGGAAGATATGTGGGGGTGCTTGTTTTGCTTTTTTTTTTTTTTTTAGTTTGGGGGTTTTGTTGTTTTGTGTTGTTTTTTTTTTTCCTGCAAGAAGAAAAATAAATTCAAATGGGAGACCATTGCGTTAACTTTGTACTTTGAGTCCCTTACAAATTCCTCATGAATGCATTGGAATTTATCTTGGATTTTTTACAAATATTTTCTTTTGAACTATTCATTGCTGAAACTTTCATTACTTTTCAAAACACTTTTACCTATAAGTCATATACATCTGATTCATATTAGTGCAAATGAGTATTGGTGCTCTGGAATAACATGAAGGATATGTAAGTTCATGCAGGGTGTCTGGCTCCTCATTTCCAGTGACACTATTGCTTACTGTGGAAAATGCTGAGTTTCTTGATTAGGGCCTTTTAATTTCAGTACCATATACATTGATGTTTTAATTGGTTTGGCCTGAGTTTGCATGAATATGTGAGAAATCAAAAGTGAGTTTATAAAAATATCCATCTAGTCCTACATTTGGTGAATATATATTATAGAACTCCTGAACTAAACAGGGTGCAAACTCCCTTTAGATAGAAAAAAATGCAGTAATGCAGTGAGAATGTTTTTAAAGTATGCTTTTAGTAAGACTCATATCTGCAAACTCTACTGCATTGTTGGACCATTCCACTATGATTGTTAATGGAAACTGGGGTTAAGTATTTTTTCATGTCATTAACATATTTTCTTGTAATGGCATGTGTACTGTAAAGATATAAAAAAAAAATCATTGCTGGACCCAATGGTATTGAGATGCTACTTAACTGGTGCTACTTATCCTTATCCAAGACATGAGTAGGTAAGTTGTACAGTAAGTGGCATCCAGTATTATTTACATGTTGACCTGAATTCTACATCCACATAGATACACAGAAGCATGTGAGAAGTTAGCAGGGTGGGATATGCTTATCTAGCTTACTTTGGCTTAAGATACCTTTTTTATATTGAGCAATATCCTAATTTCTCTTTGTTCTTTATTTTTTTTGTTCCAGAGAAGATATTCTTGTCCACTTTACTTCTGCAGTGGGACAGAAGACCAGATTTTTGTGGAAACTTTCTAAAAACATTTTGGTTTGAAGCATTTCAACCAAAAAGTGAAGCTCACCTTAAGATACAATTGGGTTTCTTTTTAGATTGTGTGTTAGTTATTTGCCAGCTGAGACATACTTAATGTGTAAGTATGGAAAATAATGTACTTCTTAAAATGTAAAATTAAAAAATCTAGCTAAGGATATTAAATCTTTAATTTCCTGTGATATTCTTCTTTAATTACAATAAATAACGTAGCTTTCAGAGAGACAAAAAATAATGGTTATCTTGCTAGACACATTTCCCAACAAGTCTTAAAACAAAAATGAGCAATTAACCGTTCATATATTGCAATTTAACTTCCTACTATATCAATAGTGTAATATAAACACAATTCAGCGGATCATTTCATTCCAGCAAGACAATGCAACCACATTGACTAGACAGTTAAAATTTTTGCTGAAGTTTGATCTGCTTATAGAAATTAGTAAGCAGAGAGTGCTAGCTCATGACCCCAGTAAAATTAATGAATAAAGTAGATAAATAGCAGACTTCTGAACAGGCATGAAACATGTATCCAGAACAATCATTTAGTTCAGATCTGGGGAGGTTGTGCATACATATCACCTTGGTCATACCTGCTCCTTACAATCAGTGCAGGACTATCCCTCCTGAAAGACTGCTTTTAGGAAGGAAAAGGTGAAAGGTTTTCATGCATCTTACTTTTGGATTTTTCAGACAGCAGAAACAAAGATCTTCAGTTCTGCCTGGACTTTTATGAAATTCAAAGATGCTCTCTCATCTTGAAGCTCTCTTTGGATGAACTGTCAAAGTATAAAATCTTATTAAGCATAGGGATCAGAAAAAATTGTTCTCCTTATTGCTGAAAATTTAAGCATTTTTGGACTGACTCCTTGTGAAATGCTGTGGATGTATCTAAGCTGGAATATATTCAGGGAATAGTGTCACAATGGAAAACATTAACATGTCAGGACATTATCCCAAAATAGCTTTACTCTCTTCAGCTAAATGGAAATAACAGAAGCAGGATTTTTTACAAATCCTACTTGTATGAAATTCTATGAAATCAAAGGTCCAAATAATTCAGTGTACAATTTCTGAAAGTTATCAATTGTTGCAGAAACAGTAGTAAGACATTCCCTTGGTAATGTTAAAAATAGATTGAAGATTTCTCTGCTCAGTAATTAGGAAGTTTTAAATCTCTTCCCCAACAAGAAGTATTTCTGTACTTGATGGTGGCTGTTTTAATCCTTAATATTTTCTCTCTACTTTTTCTTATTATGTTCAGTTCTTCAGTGACTTGCTAAGTTCTTGACTGTGGTAATGCCCTGTGCAGTGAGTGTTGCCAGCTAATTGAATGTCGCTGGGAATAAGCAATTGATTAGTTTTAAATACAGACAGTACTGTCTGGCTGCATTCAACATTTATGATTTATTGAATGAGAAAGGGAAAGAAAGCCTCCCTTTTCTTTTTACATACCGTTTTATTGTTTTGAACAACTTATACTTCCTTTTAGTTCAATTTCTCCAAAGGTCGGTTCTCTTTTCCATTTCTCTTGTATAGATTTTTTTCTGTCTCTAAGCAGATATGTCTTCTGCTGCCAAAACTTCCTAATTTCTACTACACCCTTTCTGTAAAGGGGCAGCCAGATCTGAAGTTGAGTGTTTAAGGGGTAAGGTGTTACAACTTTCATTAGCCACTTGAATTAGTTAATAACCATCATTCCTTATTCTGTCATGTGGTTTCCCTTGCCACTGTCCTTTCACAAGCATGCTCCTTACTAAATCCATCAGTAAACATATTTAATGTAATTCTCAGTATGGAAACTCAGCAGCTTAACTGTCAGCATTTTCTCATGAAGAAAACAAATCATTATATGAACCATATGTTTGATCACTAGTAGTTTAGCAGCTTGAGTCCCTATGTTTTACTCAGAGCTGTGTATAAGACCCTATCAAAAGACTTTTGGGAGGCCGTATGTACTGCCAGCTTACTCTTGGTTGCATTTTCCCATTGCACAGAGTTCCAGAGGACAGGTAAAGATGTCTTCTTCCTCCTTGCAAAAACCTTTCTGATTAGACCACATCTCAATTAACTGCCTGGGTCTTTCAGATTCAGCATCAGTCTTTGTGCTTTGTCCATCCCTTCCCTCCCCCACCCAGTATATTTCTATGGATGTAGGTATGTGAATTTAGTCTGTGTGTGAATACCCTCTGCGCTGCAAGGGTGAGGTTCTGCCCATATGCATGAAATAGAGCTGAAGGGTTCTGGGCACAACCACGCCAATGCCAAAGGGCTTCTTCTGACCCTGCTTCAGGAGCACAGAAGGACAATATACTCTTCTGGGAAGAAGGACTTAAGTGTTTGTTATTTAACCAGTATGATTCTGTCTCCCCAGCCTTTTGGAGTTCTTCGCTCTTATGTGCAGTGTTGCACAGTTCAGTCCATGCTACTGTTTTCAGATATATTTCCTAGAGGAATGGAGGTTTTGAGTATTCAGGTGAGGTGAGGGTCTTGTTTCTTTTTATTTGTGTTATAAGGGGTGTAATTCATTTTGGAATAAATCAGTTCTAACACCTTTCTCCTTGGCTGCCCGAAGCATATGTATTTGTCTAGAAATTCTTCATGTATTGGATGAAAATGATGGAGGGCAATGTACACTTTATTTCTAGTAGTCACAGAATTGCACCATTAAAAGCCTTGCCAATGCACTTTATTTAAGATGTTGCGTAAATGGTGTTACTTCACATTCTTTTAGTTCTTATAGCAAAATAGGGGATCCTTACTGCAAATGTAATGTGTTTTCTCCTGTCGTTGAATAGGCTGGGCTCTGGCCTGCACATAAAGAGTTGGAAAATACTATTTAAGACTACAGACCTGCTGAAAAAGGAGAACATGAGCTCTGCTGCATGCCTGGTTTTGCTCAATATTGCAGGTCTGTGACATCTTCAAGCTCATTCAGCCATGGCAGTGCCACTGTTCTGCATATTTTCCCATATTTCTGAACTAGGGATCTGCACATAAAATACTACACTGTATCTTCCTTAACCCAGCAAATGTAGTCCATGGCAATATCCCTTAGAAACCCTGTGAAATTGTTCTCCATCTTAGAGTAATTATTGCAGAAAGGGAGATAGCCAATAATTCTCTATGCTCTGGTAATTCCTAGCTACTGGAAGTAAGGATACAGACATAATTTAGTGCAGCCTCAGGGCTGTGCTGCCATATGCTAAAAGCTGAGTTGGCCTTTTGGCAGCTATTAAAGTAAGAAGCTGACAAGATGCCACAGAGGCACTTTTGCCCCCTAAATATTCTGTCCTGAGGAACCAGGATGGGTCCTTCACTTGTGACCTAAACATGGCACATATGGAATTTGCCCTGAGAGATGAGATGCTGCTATTTTTCATTCTCTTCTCTTGAATCTTGGCCCAAGTATCAAAGGAACCTCCTACCAGCTTCTCCATATGTATAACCTTCTCTACCTCAGACTAACCTTGGGCTCAGCCCCTTGGCTGAGTTTGTAAGATGAAACAGTCTCTTCTGAGCCAGCTTTAAAGAGCTCTTCTACCTGTTCTGTAGATTTCCAGTACATAGGGTCATATGAAGACATTTATAAAGACATGGTTGTCCACACCAGGGGACGAGGCAAGTTAATGCCACATAAGAGCTTCCTCACAGGCATGTTTCTTGTTCCATTGCCTTCAGAGCTGCTCTGTTTCCTTCCTTATATTTAAAAATCTCCTGTCATTTTAAGAGAGATAGGTTAACTGAGTATTTTTATGTAGAAATCTTGATTTTCCACCATTTATGTGGATTATACTGTATTTCCAGTGTGCTGATAAAATAAAATCAGTCTTTGCAAACCATTATACATGGAGGTAGTAGCTTTCAAAGTTTTATGTCTATTGACTGTGAAGATGTGCTTGGATCTATTAGCTTATACTCTTTTGAAATCACTTTTGTAAGGCAAAAATACTGATTTATTTGTATTCTGAACACTCTTAAGTTCTACTGTCTCATCTGAAGGCATGTTTAGCTCTTCAGTACGCGTAGGAGCTGCTGAATTCAGATGAAATGAGAAGACGGTGACTGCCTCAAGAGTAATTTCTGTAAAAGGTAGAAGGAGGTTTTCTAAGAAGTTAAATTACTGTACCTAAATTGTTTCAGAGGTGCAGTTTTAATATAGAGGTGGCAGTGTTGGATGAGAACTTGGCTTGTTTTACATAGGAGTTGCAAGGCAATCTTTTGTCATGAGTACAAGCAAGAGGGGGAACACCAGCTGTGAGAGGACAGACCGGAGCTGCATGCTCAGAGGAAGACTGATGTTGCACAAAGAAGAGATCTGCCTGGAGTAAAAGGACTCTCTTCAGCCCAGTTCACATCCCTGGTTAAGAGCTCAGCACTGAAAGCTAAAAATGTCTGTGCTATAGAGGCCTGGAGATACCTGAACATGCCTGCAGCAGTCAACACTGGATGAGGGCACTGAATCAGGGTGTTCCTGAACACTCAGGATTCTGGGAAATCATCCACCTATGGGATCACAAAGCTGAAGCACGTAAAATGAGAATCTCCTTCTGAAAGCTGAGCTGCTGTGATGTGTATAAGGTCACACAGGGGAAAAACAAGTTCAGAGACTGAATAAGTCTTCTGAGTTAGGAGCATGGACTCCTTGAAATTGCTGGTCCTAATCAACAGACTACACCTCAGATATTGTTATATATTCTGCAGACAGATTTTATTGTGTAGGCTCCTGATAATTCTGCAGCCTAATTCCAGTTGCATTATTTTTTGCTGTTTATAATATCTTTCTTGCAGGCTGTCACTGATGGCAGCATCTTTTCATGATGCTATAATATTTGTATTATTTTTAAATGTTAAACCATTAAAAAGAAAAAGAAAAAAAAAAAAGAAGAAGCAGTATAAAGGCCCATAACAATCTGGACAGGGAAGAACTGTATTCCATTAAAAAAGCCCCCCACAAAAATTATGCTAATGTAATTAAGTATTATGAACACAGTATGTAAATCAAAATAAGATCAGGGAAAATGCAGTACTCATCATCAGAGATACTACAGGCCAATCCCTAAAAGATTGTAAGGGAGATTAAAACTTTTATGAAAGTTCAGTGTTTACATAAGTATAATATATTCAATAGTATTGGATCCAGTTACAAAAATAAATTATTAAAGACACAGCCACCAATATTTCTGAAGGAATAGTGACTGTGCCATTTTGTTAGTGTTTTTTAAAGGGCAAATTTTGCCATCAAAAGACAAAATAAATCATTCAAAATTCAAGAGAGACTTAAAAATCTTTATGGAACACAGTTTATTTGGTTATTGTGTCAAATGTAAAAATACCTCAACTTGTCTGTCGTGGTTCAGAAAAACTATCCCCATACGAATGTGGCTTCGATCCACTTGGGTCTGCTCAACTTCCATTCTCAATCCGATTTTTCCTCAGTAGCAATCTTGTTCCTCCTCTTTGATCTAGAAATTGCACTCCTACTTCCACTTCCATGAGCAATTCAACTCCAGTCACCAGCCAACACCCTAACCTGATCCTCTGTCATCATTCTTCTACTCACACTAGGACTAATCTATGAATGAACACAAGGAGGCCTAGAGTGAGCAGAATAGACAGAAAGTTAGTCTAACCAAGACAGTTGATTTTGACTCAACAAATCATAGCCATCTCTATGACTTTCTTTATGTCACTCCTACATTTAGGCTTCTACTCCGCCTTTACCCTGAGCTGTCTAGGATTAGCCTTCCACCAGACTCACCTAATCTCCATCCTACTATACCTAGAAAGCATAATACTATCCATATGCATTGCCCTATCAACCTGACCCATTGAAAGCCAAGAAGCAGCATTCACGCTAATACCAGTTTTCATATTGGCATTCTCACCCGTGAAGTAGGCACCAGCCTAGCAATACCAGTAGCCTCCACCCGAACGCATGGCTCCGACCACCTACACAACTTAAACCTTCTACAATGCTAAAAATCATCCTTCCAACCACCATACTCCTCCCTACAGCCCTCCTATCCCTACAAAAATTCCTATGAACCAACAGCACCACACATAGTCTACTAATCACCACCATCAGCCTACAATGACTTCTTCCAACACACTACCCACATAAAAAACTGGCCCAATGAACTGGCATTGACCAAATTTCATCACAACTATTAGTCCTATCCTGCTGCCTACTCCCACTTATAGCAAGTCCGAACCACCTACAACATGAACCACTAACCCCAGCCAGCAACTAAGCACCACGCAGCCGCTCACTCATTTCCCCTGCCCAGGTGGGATGGGGGAGAGAGTCGGAGGAGTAAGAGTGAGAAAAACTCCTGGGCTGAGATAAGAACTGTTTAATAATTGAAATAAAATAAAGTAAAATAGTAATAATAATAATAATAACAACAATGTAATAATAATAGTAATAGTAATGTACAAAGTAAGTGATGCACAGTGAAATTGCTCACCACCCGCCGACCGATACCCAGACAGTTCCTGAGCAGCAATCCCTGCCCCCCAGCCAACTCTCCCCAGTTTCTATGCTGAGCATGACGTCACATGGTATGGAATCGCCCTTTGGCCAGTTTGGATCAACTGTCCTGGCTGTGCCCCCTCCCAGCTTCTTGTGCACCTGGCAGAGCATGGGAAGCTGAAAAGTCCTTGACTAGCATAAGCAGTACTTAGCAACAACTAAAACATCAGTGTGTTATCAGCATTGTTCTCCTCCTAAATCCAAAACACAGCACTATGCCTGCTACCAGGAAGAAAATTAACTCTATCCCAGCCAAAACCAGGACATTGTAATAAACTTTCCTGAACAGGAAATGGGAGTTAAGTTTTGAGTCTAAGTAACAGAACAAGAAGACGACAAAACCAGCAATAAATGGGCTGTGCAGAAAATGCCTGGTAATGGGACCAATCACCTCTCCTCCTAGCAAAGCTGCCTGGTACTCCCGAGCTGCACTCCATGGAATGCAAGCAGTTGGCATCCTGCTGTCCAGCACTTGGTTGCCTGGTTCAGTGACTCTGTGAAGAGGTAATGCAGTTAGCAGTCTATTTAGAAAAAACTAGATGGGTCCCTGCTAGAAGTGTAACCATTGGAAGGGCTTGAAAACATGTTTGTTGTCTATTAATGATAATATTCCTTTATGGAGGATGGCAGGGGGAGAATTAGGGTTGGCTTGCATATCCCGGAATAATCGTGTGTGGACAAATGAGTTTTTAAAGGGTGTTATTTTAGTTTTAACTCTGATTTTCTGTTTTGGCTTTGTTATGATTGTTTGTTATGTGTTATAAGTACCATTACTTACATACAACATAGCAATACATGTCTGCCTTGATCCTGACTAACTGTGGACTTAAGGTCTTTATCCATCTGTATCCCAAATTCATTTTCTTAAATGTACAATCTGACCTTTCTCCTCACTCTGGAAACATTTACTTAGTAGGCTATTTCATCGCTATGCAAACCCACAGTTATTGCTAATCTTTAGTCTGATGTGGGACAGGGGTATGAAAGTAAGTCCACCTATAGCTTGTTACACGGCTGTTGAATCCTGACTGGGAATGGACCGTGTATGGCAAGACTGACTGCGTGAAATGAACTGTGGCCTTAGTCTGTGGCCTAGTCTGTCAGGAAGCAGTGTATATTCTCTGCTTCCTAGATAAAGAATCCCCTTTTCCATATTAAATAGTGTTTTTATTGCTTGTGATATAATTCTAAGGTAAACACTTTTAAACCAGACCCAGATTTTAACAGCCTTTCTTGATGCTTATGTATTTCTACCCTTTAAATCAGGTTCATATCCAGCCTCTTTGCATAACATCTGAGGAGCAAGACCACTACTTGTTTTTAGGATGATGATTATTCACCAAATGGTGGGTGGTCAAAAATTCTTGTTACTGTAAGGCTAAGCGTGCCATTAATGTTTCCTAGACCTAGGCCTACGTTGAGCACAAGTTGTATGTACTCTGTCATGTGAGACTGTGTGAGTGCCACGGATCTCTAATAATTTCTGAGTATCTTATTTTCCAAAGACATGTCAAAATGGGTGCTTGACGGAGAATCTTAAGGAATGTGTTCAGGTCCTGCTGAAAGAAGAGATAGAGTGGCTCTAAGTGACATAAAAAAATATAAATAATAAAGAAATGTTTCTGGTGAGGCCACACCTGGAATACTGTGTCCATTTGGGCCCCTCAATACAAGAAAGGCATTGAGGTGCTGGAGCATGTTCAGAGACGGGCAACGAAGCTGGTGAAGGGTCTGGAGCACAGGTCTTCTGAGGACCGGCTGAGGGAACTGGGGTTGTTTAGCCTAGAGAAGAGGAGGCTGAGGGGAGACCTTATCACTCTCTACAACTACCTGAAAGGAGGTTGTAGTGAGGTGGGTGTTGGTCTCTTCTCCCAAGTAGTTAGTGATAGGATGAGAGGGAATGGGCTCAAGCTGCGCCAGGGGAGGTTTAGGTTGGATATTGGACCAGGCTGCCCAGAGAGGTGGTGGAGTCACCATCTGTGGAAGCGTTCAAAAAACATGTAGATGTGGCACTTTGGGACATGGTTTAGTCTAGTCTACCCTTGATTGGTTTAGTGTGGACTTGGTAGTGCAGGTTAATAGCTGGACTGGATGATATTAAAGGTCTTTTCCAACCTAAACGATTCTATGATTCTATGATTCTATGATTTCTTTAAACAATGATCACTCTGCAATATAAACATCGTCCCAGAGATTTGAAGAAAGGACATATTCATGGCATTTAAAAAAAAAGTGCTAAACACAGGCACCCAAAATCTCTGCCCTAATAAAGTGTCCTCATCATGACATTTTTTGCATCCCTGTAAAGGAAATGGGAAGAATATCTGGGCCATAATCAAATTGAGTAGAATAGGAGACACCAAAAGTAAGGATGCTTAAATCTGTAAACTGAATCAGATTATATGTACTATTAACATTGATAGTAGTAACAAAAGCTAAAATAAGGACATAATCACATTTGTTTTTCAGGGAGCACACAAATCAATGCCAAGGGTCAGGAAGGAATTCCTTCCCTCTCTGTACGTAATTGCAGTGTGTAGGTTCACTGTCTTTCCCTGATACTGTATTCAGAGTCAGGATGAGTCTATAGATAGTTGGTCTGTTATCTATCATGTTTGAAAATTAATTAATATTTTTAGTTGGTGATATAAGCATTAATTCATTTTCCCAGAAACCAGGCTTGAAGTGACTTGATAAATACCCTTCACTCTGACATTTTTTCTGCATACAGTTAGTCATTTGAAGGTGATAACATGAAGAGTACACAGGCTTATACAGCCTCCATCCAGTATCCCCAGCTGCAGAAATTGATACTCACTTTGACGTGTCGGTGTTCTGCACCAGCAGTGATGCCTCGCACTAGTACCATAAATATTGTTCTTCCTGTAATTTTTTTTTTAAAAATTACTTAACATTTGTCCTTTGGAACTCACTATTTACTGAACAACTGTAGGTTACTCTGATGAAGCCAGAGAATTTTTCTCCATTTTACAAAATAAATTTATTTGGGAGTTCTCTTCTAGCTGAGCTGGTTGGGTAGGCAGAAAACCTTACAGTCCCCCATCCAACACTTAACAATTCTGTAAAAAAAAAACAGATTCTCCATCAAGCCCATACATTCTATTATGCACTATTGTGGTTTAGCCCCAGCCAGCAACTCAGCACCACGCAGCTTCTCGCTCACTCCCCCTACCCTGATGGGCTGGGGGAGAGAATCGGAGGAGTAAGAGTGAGAAACACTCCTGGGGTGAGATAAGAACAGTTTAATAATTGAAATAAAGTAAAATGGTAATGATAACAATAGAATAATGATAATGATGATGATGATGATGATGATGATGATAATAATAATAATAATAATAATAATAATAATAAATAAAGCAAGTGATGCACAATGCAATTGCTCACCACCTGCCAACCGATACCCAGACAGTTCCCGAGCAGCGATTGCTGCTCCCCAGCCCGCCGCCCCCAGTTTATATACTGAGCATGACGTCGTACGGTATGGAATAGCCCTTTGGTCAGTTTGGATCAACTGTCCTGGCTGTGCTCCTTCCCAGCTTCTGAAGAGCTGAAATTCCTCATGCCTTTTTAGATCTGTAAATACACACAGAATTCTCTGGTTTTCCTCATATCTACCTGTATACAATGACATGTAGAAAAAATATTTGATAGCTCCATTCACCATTTCTTCCCTGAGTTCAACTTTTATTCATCCTAGAGCCATCTGTATGCAAGCAGTCAGCTATCTCTAGCAATCATAGAATCATATATTCATAGAAAGCTTTGGGTTGGAAGGGACCTTTAGAGATCATCCAGCCCAACACCCCTGCAATGAGCAGGGACAGCTTTAACTAGATCAGGTTGCTCAGAGCCCCATCCAACCTGACCTGGAATGTTTCTAGGGATGGGGCCTCCACTGCCTCTCTGGGCAACCTGTTCCAGGTCTTGACCACCCTCATTGTAAAAAGTTTCTTCCTTATATCCAGTCTAAATCTACCCTCCTTTAGTTGAAAACCATTATTCCTTGTCCTGTCACAACAGGCCTTGCTGAAAAGATTCTCCTCATCCTTCCCATAGGCCCCCTTTAAGTACAGAAAGGCCACAATAAGGTCTCCCTGGAGCCTTCTCTTCTCCAGGCTGAACAACCCCAACTCTCTCAGCCTGGCCTTATAGGAGGAGAGGATCCAGCCCTTGGATCATTTTTGTGGCCCTTCTCTGGGCACCCTCCAGCAGTTCCATGTCCTTCTTGTGCTGAGGGCCCCAGAGCTGGACCCAGTACTCCAGGTGAGGTCTCACCAGAGCAGAGCAGAGCGGCAGACTCACCTCCCTCAACCTGCTGGCCACCCTTCTTTGGATGCAGCCCAGGATACGGTTGGCTTTCTGGGCTGCAAGCACACATTGTTGACTCATGTCCAGCTTTTCATCCACCAGTACCCCCAAGCCTTTCTTGGCAGGGCTGTTCTCAATCGCTTCATCCCCCAGCCTGTATTGATATTGGGGGTTGCCCCATTGCAGGTGCGGGACCTTGCACTTGGCCTTGTTGAACCTTATGGAGTTTACATGGGCCCACCTCTCCAGTTTGTCCAGGTCCCTTTGGATGACATCTTGTCCTTCTGGTGTGTCAACTGCACCCCTCAGCTTGTTGTCATCTGCAAACTTGCTGAGGGTGCACTCGATCCCACTATGTCATTGATGAAGATATTAATGTTTTGCCTCAGTGGAAAATAAATGGAAAAGGTCTATGTTCCTGATAAGAAATTGGAATGAATCTGTTCTACAGTGAAGAATATATGCCACACTTTAGAAAATCGAAGGATTTGGTTTCGGGTTTTTTTTTTTTTTTTACAGTTGGATGTGTTATATTGAATCTCAACAACCTGCCTGTGGTTTTAACTATCAAGATATTTGTTAGTAAAATTGTTTAATTACTAAGAATTAAAACAACACCAATTTGCCAAAGAAGAATATTCCAAAAACTAGAGGTTAAAAATTTTAACTTTGCTCAGTTATTTAAACCTGGGGATTAGTTTCCTCTGCAATGACCTCAGTGATTATTCCATCACAGGCACTGTCTTCTCAATCATACAGCTTCCAATGATAAGACCCAGTCTGGTCTAACTGGAAAGACCAGACTGTGAAGCTGGTGAGGAAGCTCTTAGAGGAATTCTTGTTTGCACCCAGTTCTTCAAGCAACAGCAAAATCATTGGGAGCATGCTTGAATAAATTCTCCATTTAAGATGAACCTCAACACAATTTTCCACCTCAAAATCTCATCACTATACAAGAAGGTAAAATATACTAAGAAATTTATCTGCTTTTGTTCAGATCATATTGTCAGGCATTGTGTACAGCTTAAATGAGGAGTGTTCTGATTTCAGCTAACTCCTGTTACGATTAATTGGCAGTACCATAGGGGTTACTAATAATATCACTGCTATCACATGCAATTTGTTTTATAATAACTCCATGATCCAGATCAGTTAGCTCTTTCCGCATCTGACCAAATTATCTGCAGAGTTCATGTTTTCCTTCCAAAACTTAATACCCTTAAACTCTGTGCAATTACTCTACATGACAATACATTTTTCAAGCTACATTAAAACTAGAGTCTTGGGATCTATTTCAGTAACTCCTAAATATATATCTTAAAACCGAAAAGTAAAATGCCCCAGAAGAACCATGAAATAGGTTGAAGTCAGAACATTGACTACCTGTTTTGCTAACACAGAATGCTACTTGTAAAACACTGCATTGCTTTTAGCACCAAATTTCTCAGCCTCTTATTTTGTTAGTAATAGAGATTCTCTAAAGGGCTTGGATAAGCACGGAAGTGTTAGGGTTTTTTATCCAACAACAATATCCTGCATATCCTGAATCTATAAACATGTACTAAAAATGTCACAAGAACAGCCTCTCCTATAGGCTTTGTATTTTTTCTTTTTTCTTTATTTGTTTTGCTTTGATCAGATCAGAAACATCACAATACCTTTTTTTCCTTTCCTGGCTACAGATGACAATGAATTAATGAAACTGAGAAAAAAAGCAATTTTTTTTCCTCACAGGTCTCTGGAAAGGGTGCATTCAGGCTCTGTTAAGGTTGTGTGCTGAGTATCCCAGGAACAGAAGCAGCTCCTATCTCAATTAAACATTTTTACCCAGTTCAGTTCTATCATTTTGTATCACCGAAGGAAAGAAAGAATAAAACCAGGTGGAGATCCTTTTCTGTTGGCAGTAGGCCAAAGGCCTTTTAAGTTGGTATTAGGCTTACCAAGTCAGTGAGGATGATAAATATCTTCAACCTACTGTAACTTTCTAGTGACTTTCTATTGGTTCAGCAATGCTTTATTTACCTGATTATCAGATGATCTTTTTTCTCTCCTGGTATGGCCTTAATGAGTACTCTTTCCTCTCTATTCTCCAGAGGGCTTCTGTTTCTCCAAACGTGGAAATCCTTGGTACTTGTGAGTCCAAGTGCCTCCCATGCCATTCTCTAATTCTCTTCTCTCTTTTCTCTCTCCTTCTTAGATGCTGAAATGATTTTAAAAATACCGATTTTGTCAAACCTGGAAGTCAATTTTTTAGTGCCTCATAATGTCAAAGACAAAACTTGGACTAATTAATCTGGGAAGGATTATATTGATGTTTTGGTGGTCTGAGAAAGAGCAAGTTTTCTGTGGAAACCTGTGTTTGGCCTCTTCTGTGATAACTGCTGAGGCCTCATGCTTTAAAATATCTGTTAAATACTTTTTTTTTTTAACATTTGCTATACAAGCAAACAGTGGTATTTAAGAAAAATTCTTAGAATAGCTTCAACATGGGGAGCCTTAGCTGTGCCTTTCAACATGCCTGAATGTATGGGAAATTCTGCATACCCAAAGTGTAGAAGTTCCTGTATTTGGACCATGAAGGATCAAGTTGATTTAAATCTGTCTTTTCAAAAGAAAAGCCTGTTGTACATTTTTTTAACATGAAAATTATGGTAACAAGATTTCTTATGGTGCTTCTAATAAGTCAAACATTTGTTATGGTTCCTGTTTTACCCTTTTCCAGAGAAGAGGGACCAACCCATATTAATCAAGTCACATTTCTGAGAGCTGGCCAACCTGTAGCTGTCACAAAGGTGAGGAGGTGAGGAGGTGAGGTGTATGAAGAGTGCAGACTTCTAAAGAAAGGCCCAACTTGTGATTTAATATTTTAAATTATCTATAGAGTCTTTGGGAGTACAATTCCCACAAGTGATTTTTATATTGTTTCAAATTCTGACTATACTATATAAATTTCTTGGTCCTGCAATACTCCAATGGAACTGCAAATGTAAAGAATTTTTGCTTAGAACAATTACTTTAGTGAGACCCCTATTGCTATGGAAATCGATCAAAGATTGGTATTCAGCTGAAAACAGAATGGGACGCCACACTTTTTTTTTACAATACTATAGTTACACCATTCCCAACATGACTGCAAAGGGTGAGAAGCTGCTCCAAGGATGTAACTGAGGATCACTACTCTACTACTGAGCAGGCAGTACTGGGGACCGACAAGTCCTGGAAAGCTGTGTGGAACATCTTGGACCTTTCCCATCCCTATTTGTCCCCAGTGTAAAGTGGGTAGATGAACTAGTACGCGTCCATCCTCAGCCACTGCCTTCCATGTCCTTCCAGCAGGATAGGCTGAAAATGGCAGTGGTTTATTTTGATACACCAGGCTGAGAGCTGTGGTATCTGAGGACCTTGACCCACAGTCCGTGTGAGGCTGGAGGGGTAGCTACCTTCAGATGCCAGACCTATGTCAAGCTAGGGTATTCTTAGCCTGAGTTATGGTTTGTGATGAGCAGTATCATACTTTCTAAGAAGCTCAATTTGTCATAAAGTAAGGTCTCTAGCTGTAGTGACACAGTGAACTTTACTGTGAAAAACTAATTGCATGTATGGACATCATTCAATGAACAGAAAAATGGTAGCCTTCTGTGCCCATAAAAGTAAGGTGCAAACACCAGTAATGCAGTTGCTCAAGCATGTATCGTAGTATCAGATTTTCAAATAATGTACAAAGTTTATTACTTAAATTATGTGATACATATTTATTTAAAAGGCCATTTGTAGTAGTATAACTCTGCACTGTAAAAAACAGTAAAAAAAGAAAAAAGGAAAAATGTTCACAGCACAACATGCTGACATATACTAGGTTTGATCAGGAGAAAAGAGAGACAGGGCAGAATTTCCATTAATCAGTGGAGCTGCTCTGATTCCAAATAATAGGGTAGCAAGACAGTAAGTTTCAGGTACAACTCAAGCAGTGCTGGAGTTGGCCCTTGCAGAGTTGCGCAATTTTTAGCAGAACTGCCATTTCCACCACAAAGTTCATTGTTCATGATATAGGCCTGGGTTATTTTAAGTTCTCCCTAGTTTTAAAGTCTGACACGCAACTTACTAGGTCACATCCAGCACACAGGTATGAGGAAGATTCATTACTCACTGCCACAACAAGACAAAAGCTAAATACACATTAATGCATGATTAGTTTAATTTTCCACACACCATTATTGAAAATTAGGTTAAAAAAGCACACATCTTTAAAACCATTCTGCTAGTCCCTGTAATAAAGATATGACACTTGGGAGCATCAGCAGGAGAGGAACTTTACTTCCTAGTCCTGTCTCACAAGGTTAGTAAAAAGTCACTGCCTGTCATTGGACAAGAACAAGTCACCACTCATTTCACTGCTAATTGCTAAATTCTCCTCTTTCTTAATTTCATTGCAGTGGAAATACAATGCAATTACCTACCCAAAATGCAACCAGAGTGTAGTGTGTTCAATTAATAAAACAGCAAGGAAGACACAGGGGTTGGGATTTCAGCCTGCTGAGGTTACTGTGCCCTTTCATGGCCATGCCAGTTACTCTGTGCTTCTGGGAACATGCTGTATATAAAAATCACATCATGGCTACCTACACAGAGAAGCCACAAAGCAACCAAAAAGCAACGTGGTAGTGACCATTCTTCTTCAAGGAAGGCACAAAGGGAGGAAAGAAGAGGGGGAGAAAAAGTAACATAGAAGTGGTGTATGAAATGAAGCAAAGAAAAGTATGGTAGCATGCATTTAAGATGCAACTACAATGCATTATCATTTAGTGCAGGCTAGTGTATTAGAGCTGAAAGGAGGAAACAGGCAGGTATGCACTGGCAAAGACTGTTACCAGCATTACCATGATGAAATGTGGTGGTCTTGTCTGTTAAAGCACTGGGGTACAACTTGCTGCATGCTAATGACTGGTTTTCAGCCCTTCTCTAACTTCTTGTACTTTGTGCCAGCTGTGGTCATGGGTATAGGTCTGGCCATAGTGTTAAATCTGTAAGTGGCATTTGGAACCACACTGACAAACAGAAGGTTCAGAGTTGGCTTCAACATACACACTAAAAATTAAGGTTTGATTTTGTAGCTTTTATTCATGATACAAAATCTTCATGCATATAGAGAGCATACATTTTTAAAGTACTTATTTATTATTAATTAAGAAGATTATTGAGGGGAAGTTGTTATAAAATTCAATTGCAGGGTTAAATCCAATAAGAGATAAGTATTGCTAAAATGTTTGGAATCTTTTATCTAAACTTGGATTTGAAATCCATAAAGCTATGTAACTGTAGGAGGGAAAAAATATTTATGTAGATTAATTTTAAATGTGTTTATTTATTCCATGTGTTCATTCACCGTGATCCAATCTAAAAGCTCCTTGTGAAACAAGATTAACAGTATAGCAGTAACATTACTGTCTTCCTTTTAAGTTGCTGTTTTTGTATTATATTTCTAAGTAGCAAATAAAAAATCCATAAACATATACCTCAGTAGGTGGAATTTTCTCTTTTTTTGCATGTGTATTTGTTTGCCTGTTGACATTTTTAAGCAGAGCTTCAGAAAACAGTGGAACATTTCCAGTATCCAACTGTGAACGTACAGATCTTTGCAGCATGGATACCACTATCGGGAGGTCAGAACGGAGGATTTTTTATTTTCTAAGGCTACTCTTTGCTTATTGTACTTTGCTTGCTCTGTGGATATTTAAATGTATGCTCACCTTAAAAGTAAATCCTGCTTCTTGTTGTGGTTTTCAGATGTTTGAAGAGACTAGGACAGCTTTTATGCTGTCTTGATCATTTCCTGTTAATCAGATAAAAGACAAAAAAAACAATACCTGCAATTCAGATCTCAGTTTCGGATTCCTGCCGGCTGCATTTTAATTCTTACGTTAAACTTCCCATTCAGCCAGAATGTAAATATATAAATAAATTCATAATTTCCACTTGCTTAGCTATTTCAACTCAATAGATCATGAGGGATATATTATTTTAATGCCAAAACATCATCAGTATTACACAGGATTGCATTAGGGACTCCAGTCCCCCAAGAAAGTGTTTTAAAAGCATACACCACCTGTCATTGCACACAGTCTGGGACATTAAGGGAAGAAGCTATTTGAAAAATCAGTTTTACAATGGCATTTCCATTTCTGGAAAATCCAGCCTCCAAGTTTTCATCTCACTTTTCCCCATTTGGACTACATTTTAGAGTGCTGTTATTAAAGTGCTGTATAGAGAGGCAACACTTTCCTTTAATAAAGGAGGCTGAAACTTCCCTGTTGATAAATTAAGCTGCAGAATGGCAGAACTCAGCTGTTATAGAACAAGTTGTTCACAATGGTGGGTTTTTTCTGTATTTCACCTCTTTCTGGGTGCAAAGTACCACTGAGCAGTTTTCCATCTTCTCATATCCTCTTTGCAAATATTTGACTTTTTGTTTTGTTTTAAATGCTTCTCCCTCTAAGGCTCAATATTATGTAGCAGGTGCTGTTTAGTTGTGAGCAATCACATGTGCCACATGCTGTTGTTTTGTTTCCTGCTTTGTGCTAATTCTATTTGATAGCTTCTGAAAAAAAGCTTGCACTACTGATTAGAAAAATCTTCTTTCTGCAAACAAGCATGTTACTAAAATCTAGCCTTTCAGGCCTGAGGTACAAATCCAGCTGAAGGAGTTTGAAGTATGAAGTATGAGCAAATATTCAAAGAAATGCTTTCTTGCAGGGCGCTCCTTTTCTTGTGAAGGGAAAAAAAAAAAAAGAAAAATTAAAAAGAAAGGAATTAATCAGGGTTCATCAAGGATAGATTTTACAGGCTGATAAGATTGGTGCAGTTAAACTTTAGGAAGGATTTGAGCAAGTGCAAGCACTGAGTCTAGCCTATTTTATTATTGTAACAATATTTATACTCCAGGCATGCAGGTGCTGGTGTTGTGTTGCTGGGTTTGTAGCTGGAACATGCTTGGTGCAATGGCAGAGCTCCCAAAATTCCAGTTTTGCTTTGAGGTTTTGTTTTGAGTTTGTTCTGTTCTGAGCCTGCATTCTCAAAATTGGAGCAGGAACATTTCCACTGAGAAGGAACAAGAAATAGAAGGAACAACAAGTACAAACCCACTGTTCGGTACTTAGAATTATATCGCTACCAAATTTTGCCTTCTACTTCTCTAAATTGGCCCTGAAGTTTAACTGGTTTTAATGAGTAGTAATCAAATCCAACCTATGCATATGTATGGTACATTTTTTTCTCTTTAAGTTCAGATTGGAATCCACAGCAGCCTCAGAAAATGTACAAATTAAAACAAAAGACATCAAGTGCTGAAGAGAAGGAAAGCAAAAGATCCTATTTATCATCTGCCTGCAATCACTGCTGAGTGATGCACAGTGATTACAATTTTTTTTTTTTTTTTAATTGGCAGGCTTCTGAGACTGCAAAGGAAATTGGTGACAAGATGATGGATCAGTTTCACTATATTGGCTTGTTGATCCAACAAACCTAAAGTGGATATTGGCATTTGTCATTCAGCTTTGGACCCCTACAGACTCGTGCTGCTGATTAGTCAAATACTTCACCTCCTTGCAATTATTGTTGCAACAGCAGAGGCTCCAAGAGATTCTCAGGGGAATGAACTTTTACAGCATAACTGCAAAGAAGTGCTACTTAGTACCAGTTGAGTGAGAAGAAGTAAGCATATGGGAAAAGGGAAGAAATCAATGACAGTGTTTGAACAGCTTAACCCTGTTGGCCCTTGCATGTTAACAGATTATTTATGCATCAGTTCCCCAGTAGGAGGAAATTACTATGATTAGCATTTTCTCTTTATCGACTGCAAATCACAAATTGGAAAAATGTTTGTGTGAATTTTTGTTTATTCCCTTGAAAAGCTGTGACAGTGGCTGTGAGGCCAGGACAACCTCTCTCATCATCTGTGCTTAGTTCCTAGGCTTTACTTCCAGAGAGAAGTTTTCTGATCAGATACAGGAAGCCTGTTAAAGGTAAAAGGGAGGTTAAAGGGACCCGAATCAGGTAAAGAAGGTAAAATAAAAGTATCTTTTTTCTTGCTTTGGAAAAATAGGTAACAAACTCGCAGTGCACTGAAATGTGTCGGGTCCTTCCACAAATGGTATTTCACTATTAATAACTGAGTCTTCCATGGGTATAGCTGTGATTGTATAGGAATATGACACTGATTGCAATGTAGCAGGATTTGGGACATTTGTGGTACAGCTGCTGGGGTGTCCTGAAAAGGCCTGGAAAAAAGTTAAGGTCCATGTGACCTGTAAGTTATGCAAGGGAGAAGTGTGTGAGGTTTTGTAACATGTGAAATTATTTGTTGTGATATGGCCTGAAAGAAAATAGAAAGTCGATGTTGTTCTCTTCCCATAAAAAGGACTTTCTTAGGCCACAGAAACTCATAGTATAGAATATATTTCTTGAACATTCCCAAGAAGAGTGGTCACTATGTTGTCAAGAATCTGAATTAGCTCAATCTACAGATTATATCACAGAAAGAGCCAGATCAAAATACCAGATCTATAGAGCTTAAATTTGAGATACTGTCTTTTAGCCTGGATGCAATGTGAGTGTCTTAATCAAAGCCTAAACCAAATTTGATGAATAATAGTACTTCTTTAGGGAGAAGGAAGAACCTTCATACGAGTGGCTGGGTAAGACAGTTTGTGTTATTTGGGGGGTGGTAGTCTTTTTCTTTCTACTTTTTAACAGATAATGAATCCCAGGTTTCTTGCTATGAGAAAGATTGCTTGATGTTTTGCCCAGACCTCTCCCAGTAATACAAATATCTAAGCCATACACAACTCTGCAGAAAGAGAAAGCAAAGGTGGAAAGCTGAACTATTTAAGGGGAGTTGCATAAGAAAGAGAAAAAAAGAAACAAATTCAACATGACAGTAAAGCAGATTCCATGTATATCACAAAATGCAGAAGATTTCATTTAGCTCCAGACAAGGTCATACACAACATTTATGTAAGTGTGCTGGGAAGCATCATCTAGATGGTTACATTAGATACCCATATCAGATAGTAATTGCCAGTCACTAACTCTGAGAAGGGGTGGCTGTACGGAAGAGGAAGGTTCACCAGAGACTGTTGGGCCACGTAGAGAGAGGGGTGGTTATTTATTTGTTTATTATTGCTTCTGTTAACAACCTGGAATAGAGATCACGCGTGTTATGTCTACAGATGGTATGAAGCTGGGAGAAGTTATATGTGTGCTGTAGGACAGAAACTGAATCTCAACAGTATTTAAACACTGGAGAAATGGCCTGGTGAAGTTACCATGAATTTCAGTATAAAACAAGTACATCAAATTTTGGATGGAGGAAAAGCTATGAAGGAAGGGATTTGGAGGGTTACAGTTAATGACAAGCTGGACATGAGTTAATATTTTGCAAAAGTCTTCTAAACAAAAATGGAGCCTGTAATAAGTGCATTGTTAGGGGAGACTCATCAGGGCTACTGCACTTCAAGAAAGACGCGGATCAGTGGCAAAGAGTCTAGAGCAGGCTAACGAATGACTAGAGCTCTAGAAAACATGACTGACAGGAAGACAGCGAAAAATAGGGATTTTTTTTGCTTAGAGAAAACAGAGGAGTAACATGAGAACAGTCAAAGCAAGATTACCAAGGTGGGCATAAAATGCAGGAAAAAAAGGATTCAAATTAGATATTAGAAAAAAATTTCTAACAGATGGAGCAAAGAAGCATAGGGACATAATGGGGTCTCCAGTGGGTGAGCTTAGCAAACACTCATTGCACAGGGGTAACAGGGAACAAATTGGTCTTGCCTTTGAACAAGGTGGTAGATCAGATGATCTGCGGTAGCTCTAGCCTGGCTTTGCTGTCCTCTTAAGAAAGGGGAAATCATCTTAGTTAGGATGCCAGGACTTACAGCACTGGCGGAGAGCAAAAAAGATATCTGCTGTGACAGTTCCCTATCCAAATGATTGATATGGCTTCTGCTACAATAAGTAATCTTAATAAAATACAGTTATTATTCACATATTCCTTATGCATACATTTTTACTTTATGATTAAAATTAAATCTAACAGTGTGATGAAGAATGACCTTTGAAAAGAATGAGCTTAAAAGACCTAGCTAGAAGGCATTTCATAAAGATATTTCTTCAAGAATACAGATTTTAGAGATTTAAACTCATACAGCAACAAAACTTCCTTTCTCCTATTCAGTTCCCTACCCTTTCCCCAGAAACTTTCCTTCCCTAGACACACAGGCATACTTCTACTTATATTTGAGCAGAAAAAAATTCACAGTCATTTTAGCAACCTGACCTCTTCGCATTTTTCTTTTTTTTTTTTCTCCCCCCACACCCGCACCCCCACTGCCCCCCCCCCCCCCCCCCCCCCCCCCCCCCCCGCAAACACTGCTGGAGATCTCCATGCTCTGCATTTTCTGCTTAAAAAAATACAATTTTTTTGTCCACATAGCTGTGCCTTTTTTGGATTACCCTGACTTAGGGAAAGTTTGCTATTGCTGCTGATATCTCCTTAGACAGCCTGATCTCTCTGTAGTAATATGGCAAATAAAAGTGATTTAGAAGTACTTCGAATTGGGTAGGGTCAAAAAGGGGTGCAAGCATTAAAAAAACAAATTGAAGTTAATATTTTTTGTTTCAATTTTTAATGTCTGTTTTTTCTCCTTTTCTCAGAGCTTCCTATTTGGGTCTTTTGTTGTTTGGTTTTTCCACCCACCACACCCCCCAGATCTCCTGTTTTCAGCAGTGAAAGTGAAGAAAAGGTGACAAGTGGAAGAAATTTTTTTTTTTTTTTTTCAAAAATCACCCCAATACTGGCAATCAAACTACTTTGGGAAAGGCTGATTAGCAAATTCTTCCATTCCAAGCACATACATATGTGCATAAACACATTCTTCCCAGTAGTTTTCTCTGTGTTAAAGGAAAAACTTTTTCATTTTTTATTTTTAGCTGACACAAGTCCTTAAACTTCTTCATTCAGCCTTGTTCAAAGTTCTTTCTCAGCTTGGGGCATGTGTTGTTTCTGAACATAATTTAATTCAGCCAACTGGTTGCCAAATGACAAACTTCCTTCAAGTCAGGAAGGATACAATCATGTTTTTTTTCCCCAGGGCCTAATTCTGCTACCAGCTCATTTTCACACGTGCCACCACACAAATCTTACCATTCTCTGGAAATTACCTCCAGAAAGGATCTGTGGTTGTGTCAGCTGCCTGAGTTCTTGAGAAGTGCAGTGCAAACCAGGAAAGAAATCCATGTCAGAAACACATCCCTTTCTTCAACATATAAATCTGTACATACATAGGTAGCATGAAAATAGCCTTTTAAGGCAAGATACTTGAGTGGACCATTAGTATGATTTCTCCAAGAAAGAACCTGTTGGTGAAGACTGCATTGTACCTATGATAACATATATGAAAGATGGTAGAGAATTAAATTTTTGAGATGCAGGTTCATTTGGACCTTGCTTTTGTGATGAACATCTGCAGAGTTCAACAGAGATTTTCAAAATAAACATCAAAATTTAAGTGCATCTTTTCCATACCTCTCAGTTCCTCCATGTTGTTTCATAGAGATAAATCATACTCTATTCTCACCAAACAATTTCTGAACCATCCTGTGCCTCAGTAGATAACTTGATAGCCGACACCTCGAGTGAGGCTTTCTCTCTTTATAGTCTCCTGTTCTGGGAAGCTAGACCAGAGCTATAAAAACTGACTAAATATTTACCACATACATATGCTAGATGTATGTTGTAATCCAGCCTTCTAATAACATAAACGAGATGGGTTCTTTCAATTGTTTCTCAAGGACAGAATCTATGCATAGGTAAAATATATAAAACCATCCTTTTAAAAACAGACACATGCCCCCGCCAAACCACCACCAGATGAGGGAAGATACTAGCAGTTGTCTGAGTCAAAACTCACTGAAGAACAAAGTGTTGGATAAAGACTAACGCCCCACAATACATCTTGCAGGTATGAGTGGAATCTGTATAAGAGGATTATCCAGAATTACAGTGCATAGGGGAAGTTACACAACAAATCTTGTACGATGAAGGTAAATTTCTACTGAAGAGTTTTAAGTAGTTCATGCTCATTATTTACAATTAAAAGCCATAACACAGAACTGCAGAATTGTACGCTAAGGGTCTGACGGCTCAGAGGAGTTGATAAAAGAGTCCCAACAATTAAAATGTGTGTTAGATCAGACCCTAGTATAATTCTCATGTTTTACCTCATAAGATCTATTTTCAAGGTTTGTCTTTGAGGGGGAGAAGTTAATTACAATCATGCAGACACCAGGTTTGAAGTTAGCAGTTCTGTGAAATTTCTCTTTGTGTGTATCGGCTGCGCAATAGTAAAATTATGGAGGCTTTGTACTATCCTGCTTTAAGAATCAAAGTATATTGTGTTGAGAACAGTGAGATTAGAAATATTTTTCTTATTGTTGTGAACAATTTCATTAATATTTCATTTAAAAAAAATTAAAGAATATATGCTGAAGCAATATAAAATATCCATGCTTGTTAAGATTAAAACAAAACAGACTTGAAGTTTTGGAAAGAAAGAAAGATAAGTAAATAAAATTTGTCATCTTTAAAAAAAATTACCATTTTTGTTTGTTTTCAAAATATTTTTATTTGTTAATGAGATAGTTTTGGGCTTTTAGAAGGGGATCCGTGAAGATGTGGTTTAGGGAGATAAACCTGGACTGTCATGGAGCAGGCCTGATTCAGGTACCTCTGCTACACAGAGCTGCTCTTCCCAGTCCCCTACACACTGCTGCAATTATAAGGTTAAACACATAGTCTTCCTTCACCCATCCCCAGTGCTGCATGGTCTTTCCTGTGGCAGCTTGTAGCATGCAACACATGGGCAGAGCTCAGGGCATCTGTGCTGCAGAGAGGTAAGCAGCTCTGCTGCAGCACTGCCATTTGCCAAAATGCAAGAGGCTGTGGTAGGCCACAGCTCAGATCATGGTGCAGGTGGGAATGGCCTCCAGTGACCTGCTGGGAGCTGTGATGAGGAGCACTAAGCGGGGTTTTTCTGTACAGCACCGCAGCAGGCAAAAGTATGTTCCTCTATATTGGCATGCTCCAGGCTTCTCAATGACCAGGAACTGGCTAAAAGTCATGAAGAAAATATTTTCAATATGCATAAATTCAGGACCAGAAGTTTTACATCTAAGGCTGTAAGAATCTGAGCCTGACCCTAAAAGCAGCACAGAAGGTCTAAAATTAATTTGGTAAGGGGAACAGCTGCTCTTCTCACCTAAGATGCCATGGAGGTTCACTATTATTGTGATCAATTTGATCACAAGCTCCACTTTTCTTCCACTCAGTAGGAATCAACTCTTATTCCCCCAGCAATTCTCTGGAAAGCACAGGACTTTGAGCCTATGCAGTTGCTCAATAGCTAGGGCTTGGGCATGCGCAAGGAAACGGAAATGGACTATCGGATAACTTACTGCAGCATGAGGCAGTGCTCTCTATTTTCAAAGGAGAAGGGAGCTCAAGGTCATCTGTGGATTCACTTCTGCCATGGGATAGCATGAAAAGAGGCTGCTTTGGATCTAGCAATGCCTTACTTCTCTGCTGTTGTTCTGCTGTAGCAAACCCAGAGAGCAAGAGGAAGTGAACACCTTCCAATGGGTAGACCCACAATAAGCGATGGTTGTTTACCATGCACAGAGTGTATGCAAACCTGGTAACACTTGCTGAAGCATTCCTCTATAACACAGACTCATCTGGCATGGTCCAGTGAGCAAGATAGGATTGCATTATCATTAGTATGCTGATGGTACACTATGTTTAGAAATGATCTTGCCAATTACTTTGACTAATATGGAAAAGGGAAGAGATACCTGGGCACTGCAGCTTTGGAAATACTAGTGTTGACAACATGGTGCATTATCATCATTACTCATCAGCTTGAGTCTCATTGGTAGCCCCGGAACCACAGGACAGAAGACCCAATATCCCACACCTGCCTTATTCAAAATAATATAGAATGTAATTATTTCAAAAGGGAGGAAAAAAATACAGCATGGGAGAGTAGAACAAAGGCAGGAAAAATAAACTAAAAACTAAGAAAACCTCAAATTGTGTCAGTGAAAAATAAAATACACTCAGAGAAGAGATTGCTTATGCTTATGTGGTTCATATGCTTGTGTTCATACAAAATAGTTGAAATCTTGAGATGATTTCTCTTGAAACAGAATGAATTGGGTGAGAGGCATAAATGGAAGGGGAGGATGGGGGAAACATGACATGTATTTTTTAGACCAAAAAAGTTAGGAGTAGCCAAACTATTTAGTTTGGATTGGCACAACATTAAAAATATGAAAATGGAACAATGAGGCAAAAAGCAGAGTTTAGGAATAAGAAGCAGGTTATTAGAGGAAGAAAATGTGAGGTATAAGTTGACCTATGACTTAGAAGGTCAAAAGAGTAAGTTGACAGAGAAAACAAAATGTGATCCTAGTCAATGGCCTCTGAAATCAGTAAGGGTCCTTCCATTGACGTCAGTGGGAATTAGGTCCAGCTCTCAGACAAAAACACAAAGAAAACAAAATGGAAAGAATATACAATCAGAAAAAAAAAAAAGAAGTTGGATGAGACAAAACAGAGCAGATGGTGTTTGGAGTTCATAATGCACTAATAAGTGGACGGGTCTGTGTCTTTGCAGTGTCTTGACAGGCACTATTAACTTAAATGATATGCTTAAATGATATACCTAAATGACTGATTATTTTCTTGACAAGAATAATTTCTGTAGCCTAAAGAAATTTAAGACAGTTTCTATTAATGCTAATTAGATGTTCAAGGGTCTTCCTAAGCATACTAGGTAGTCACATCTAAATCATAAAGGTTTCAAAACAATTGCTATATGAATCCTCATTTTTCTTTCTTTTTCCTTTTTTTTTTAATTAAGCACAGCTACCTAAATATAGGCTAATTATCTGATCTCCAATTTCAAATCACATCTAGCCTTCAGCCTCTTCATAATGTTTTTTTAATGAATGATCACTCTAAATTACAGGCAATTTCCTACAGATTTGTGTATTTCCTTTATAAAATTACAAAAAATGCCTATGATAATTATTGTTGTTACAATGCATACCTTGGGACATAATACATTGTGAGCATTAATCACACCAGCCACATGATGTGCTAGTTATTTGAAAGTGTTGCCAGCATATTGTTAATTCTAAGCTGCGTACAAATCAAATCTTTGCCCAAACTATAAGTTCTGTTTCCCTCATGGTTATAAATAGCACTAAAGTAAGAATTAAAACCAAAGGGATGTTTCCCTTCAAAATCAACAATAAATTCCTGTTGTCTGTGATTTTACTTAGTGAGCAAGCAGGATGATAGTCAGAGTATTTGAGTCATCCTTTGAAAATACTGTATAAAAAGGCATGCTTTACAGCAGCTGATGCATTGCTGCGGCCCACTGTGTTCACTGATGCTTCACATAGGCAGATAGGTTCAGTCATCCACGTGGCAAAAGTTGCAGAGATGAGACCAGAAAAACAAAACAAAAAGAGTCAGAGCTTACTGATGTCAGTGGTTTCCATGGTTTCTGGACGAGTTCTAAAAAGGCTAAATATTCTCTGAAGTAAAGGGGAGTTTATAGTTACATGGGAACTGGAAGCTGGATTATTAAATCTGTTCTTTGTGTTCAGTGGTAGTTTTATATCTGAAAGGAACATTAGTTCATTCCTTTTAAGAACATTCTATGTAGCTTTTATGTTCAAATCACAAGTTTCTATGTTTTATGTTTTCTTCTATTATTTAAACTGACAGGTGCTTTAATTTATCTTACATTTTAAATGACTACAAAAACTGTTAATGCAATTTATGGTTTTGAGGTTAAAAATGAGAAAACTCCAAATATGAAGTTAGCACTGACAAAGTTAACTTATGCTGCATTGCATTTCACATATTTTATGAACATATATGAGTAATAAACTGTGGTAAGACAATGGCTACATTTAAATTAGGAAGAGAAAATAGAACTGTGTATGGTGTATGACCAAATTATTGTTGCCAAATTTACCTTCCAGAGCTGATCAAAGACCAGCTGTTTGATGTTGGGTTATCACCAAAAAGAATTCCTTGTCTCCATTTTTATGAAGGTTTTCCACAGCAGCAAGAGGCTAGGGAGGATGGGTGGTCAAAATAAATGAAGGAAATGTACTCTGAAGACAAATGAAATGTGCCATTTATGCTTCAAAAGCTTCTAATTTGTTTTAATAATAACTGTGCCTCTGGTTGGATGACTGTTCAGATCTCCAAGTGGAGTTAGGTATGCTTATACATATACTTGCAGGTTGGTAGTATTTATACTTGGTCAGTGTATTTTATATCTTTATGTCTCCAATTTTAAGAAGTTTTCCATTCACTACAATACGCAAGTGAGAATTGCATGTGTATTAAGTTGTACAGAAGAGATAATCTGTAAGAAGATACGGGCATAAAAATACTGGCTTGAGAAATTTAACAGCTTTGTGATGAGAAGTATAAACTCTTGCCACCATCCCTCCTCTGGCACACCTTGACACACATCACTTGCCACGTATCCCTTTCTTGATTTCCACTGGTTCCTCTCAGGACAGGCTTTCTCTGCTTATCTACAGTTAGGGTGAAGTCAGATTATGATGAAGATTAATTATAAGATTAATATTCTCATTTGTTTTCTTTAGGTTAACTGTTACCCTATATTCACATGTTTGGGTTTGGGTTTTTTTTTTTGGAGTACAGCTACTGACCAGCCTGCTGGTACCACGATGAAGAGCTACCCATCATGGCCCAGCTCAAACATCTACTACACCTGCATTTAGCTGAATACTCAGTGTGATACTGTTTTGCTCCAGCACACTGCAGTCTGGAAAATCACTATGTTTCACTGAAAAAAATTCAACAACCTCCCTTCCAAAAATTGTATCTTTTTTTTTCAGCAGCTGTGCATCAACATCAATAGCATTTCATGATGTTTTTTGTTACAGAAATGAATGTGCAGTACCCTCTGCCACCATTTTGTATATTGCAGATCTGGCTGTAAACCAAGAGGTTGTTGAGGGGTGTGAGAGAAATTTACATGTTGCATTTTACTCACAGAAGCATCGTAGTTACCTCCACTTTTCAATTATAAGTGCCTTCTAGCTGTATGCTCACAGACCATGCAAAATAATGATTCAGCAATAACTTTTAGTGCAGAAAGTACCTAGGAATACCAAATTGGTATTTTATTCCCATTATTAACTCCCAGGTGAACACAACTTTCCGTATACTTACCATATACTTAACTTAGTGTGAGCGGTAATAGACTACAGAACATTTCACAGGTAGACCACAGGGTCAGTCATTCAAATCTTGCCTAATCAGGAGCATCCACTGTTGTTGGGTGACTGCATGAGTCTCTAAGGACATGAACACATGAAGAAATCCATAATCAAATTTGGCATATTTATGTTCACATTGTTATCATGTGTAGACTCCAGAGCCCCTTACCTTAGGAATTAAGTCTTTGTTTATAATAGCTTGCAATTTTAGGTACCTCATATGAACAGTGATGGTAGAGGCCAATTACTGAAATAGCAGGGGAAACGGCAACATAGTCTAGATCTGGTAACTAAACCCCAAAGCTATCATTCTTCTTTAAAGAGCAACTGCAAAGCTATGACACAGAGCTATGGGAACTGTTACAGAGAACAGCAGCAGAGGCAAGCCAAGTGCTAAAGAAATGGTTAATGCAGTTCTTCCTACAAGGTAACAGATCATGAAAATCCCAACGAGCTGTGTTGTTTAAGCCTCCTCTCTTATTGTTGGGTGCACTACAATTTACCACAGATCTAAAAGAGGAGCAAGATTAACTAGCAAAAGGTTTAGTTAATCTACATGAAGAAAGCATCAAAGAGTTTGTGCTCTTTCAAGAGTCATTTCATTATGTAATTATTATTTTAACCTTTTAATAAACCCTTATTTCCAGAAAGGCATGTGAAGTAAAATGCTGGATTTTAGGCTTTGTCAAGAACTCTGGGACAAACATGTGATATGCCCCTAAAGAATTCATTATGTAAGTGGCCTAAGAAACTTCCTATTTTTTCTCCAGTATCACTTTATTTTAAAATGCTAGCATGCTGGTTTTGAAAGCACATTTCAACACTGAATAAAGCTGAGTCCACAGACTGTATTTCCTCATCCTTTCGATACTTGAGTACATGAGGTTTCTGCTTATAAATTTCATGACACAACATGTCAAGTCAGCTCAAGTGGCACTGAGAGACTTCCTTGAGTCCCTCCCTCTTCTCAGCTGTTATTTCTCTCTTCCGAATACCTGATCTATATGCCATAGTACTGTTGTCTGTACAGTGCTCATTTTGTTGCTGCTTTTATTTTGTGGCTTCAGATCAGGAGAGATCCTTCAGAACTGTATTAAGAGAAACAAAGCAACAGCAAATCCCATGCTTCTCTATGTGTGTGAAAAATCATAGAATCACAGAATGTTTTGGGTTGGAAGGGACCTTTAGAGGTCATCTAGCCCAACCCCCTGCAGTGAGCAGGGACAGCTTTAACCAGATCAGGTTGCTCAGAGCCCCATCCAACCTGACCTGGAATGTTTCTAGGGATGGGGCCTCCACTGCCTCTCTGGGCAACCTGTTCCAGTGCTTCACCACCCTCATTGTAAAAAATTTCTTTCTTGTGTCCAGTCTAAAAATATTATACAAAATGGTAAGATGAGAAAAAATTGAAGCTGTTTCCATATATCATGAAGGAGTAGAAAAGCTGTGGGAACTTTCAGGGAAATCCTTGCAGTGCTTGCTTCCAAAACTACAGGTTGCTATTGATTCTATACAAAACCACAATTTTTAAATGACAAATTATCCTTTCAATTACAAAACATATTTAATACCAAAAAGAATCAAAGAAGACGAAAGTTATTGTCAAGAGAAACCACAAAGATGAGTAAAGCATGACTCAGGCTTTAGCAACGTCAGACTATTAAGTGGTTATTCTGATTATTTCACTTCAGGTGAGGGGGGTGCATTTGGTCAGTGATGCCTGCTTCTATCCTCCTGTTGAACCTTCCAAAACACCCTGTTGTGATTATTGAAATAAGTATTTGCAATTGACTGAATTACACTATAGGCCCTGAATTTCTCCTGCTCTGCACCCTTCTGGTAGCTTGTTTCTGTTCTTTGCTTTTTATCAACTTCTGCTCCAAACCCATTAATCACCTGGGGTTTTTTTCTGTTCTCTTCTTAAAATCTGCTCTTCCTAATGTCAAATTTCTGCTTCACATACAGGCGTTTAGCTATCAATTTGCATAGACCATACCTATTTTGAGGTACATCTCTTGCAGATTGCGGGGTCTGCCCAAACCTAAACTGCTCTGCATGGTTAGGTGGAACTTTACACGAAGTGAAACTACCAGATCTTCAAAACATCTTTGCCCACTTACATAGTCAGCGCTTGGCTATGCATGGGGCTTATGTATCCATTAGTTGATACTCAGTGCTGCTCCGCTGAGGAGTAAGTAGATCTTAATGGTTCCGATTTTGAACACTTGATGTGATTAAAGGTCTTGAAATAAAGGTACATTTCCCTTACCACCATCCTCACTTCCAGGAATAGGATTTTCACATAATCCTCAGGAACTCTTGTGAGGTTCCTCTGCATATCAGCTGATACTCGATCACCCTTCCTGGTTTGACTTAAATGATACACAAGAGTAAGAGTTTTAGGATACTGCTCTTATTCCATATTAAGAGACCATATGGTTAGGATAAGTAATATGAAGACTATTCATGTGTTCAATCCTTACACACAGGGTACCTATTTCTGGAAAACTGTTATAAGCTATATGTATGTAGCTCTTCCTAAATATACCACCCAGTGGAATTCAAAATGAGATTCCTTTTTTCTTTCATTTTGAACCTATAAAATATTAACAAAGTCATACAGTTGAAAGAGAAGTGTGTCCTTCAAAGAAAAAAAAAAAGAGTGCAATCCTGTTATTTCTAAGTTCATGGGGCTGACATTTTTCTCTCCTTGGAGTTTTATAACAGTATGACTCAGTTAATTGGATTGAAAGCCAAGGGCTGTCACAACTCAGACACAGAAATAAAGCATTACATTCATATACATTTGCAGAGACAGACAAAGATATTTATTACTACGACTCTGTTTAAAAAAAGAACTCTCAGTACAGGGAGCTTAATTGTCAGTGCAGAAGAAGGTTTAAATACAGAAAAAGCAACCATCAAATACTTTTGTTTTCAGACCTTCCTGTGTGTAAAAATATGCCAGCTGTATAATTTTAAAGTGCCTCTTTCTCCTCTGCATATTACAGTGCAAATTTAGCCCAGAAAAGCCATCCAACACATCCAACCACATTTTTTGTTCAGCTGTCAGAAAAAGATTTATTTGAGCAGTGACTGCCTACCTTTAACCTATCCATGCTCCTCTCCCTGAAATCTGCTGAAAATTTAAAAGAGAACTGTAAGTTCAAAAATAAATTACTTTTTGAGCATTGCTGGTTTACTTTACAGAAAAGTGTTACAATACCTTTAATACATGTACTTGTGTCAAGATGTAATGACCCAGTTGCAGAACATATTTCCAAACTTAAGACCAAAAAGAAGTTATCTAAAATATCTAAAGAAGAAATGCTGAAGAACAATGGATGATCATCTGTAATTCTGACTGTTGAACTCTAGCAGCTGCATGTATAACAAGGTAGTTGGTGAGTCAAAGCTGTAGGAAAGTGAGAGCTTTTGGATTATCTTTCTTTCAGAGTAAATTAATGTGAAGCCTGTGCTAGTTTTTAGCAATGTCTTCTAATTGCTTGCATGTGACTAGACATTTTAGTTACATTTTATAATGCAGTCTGGGGTCCCCAAACTCAGTGCAATGAAATGTAACCTCGTGTACAGTAGAAGGCAAACATAAGACTCACTACTTAATAAATGAATAGTTTTTTAACATACTGAACAGAAACCTATATGGACACTAACAATTAGTTATCTTTTACTGCTTAAAGTAATTCAACACACATTTTACTTTCAGATAACAACATACAACTTACACTGTCTTTGGGAACCAATGTAGAGTCTTGCATTCATCAAACAGCAAGCTGTGAGTCAACTGATCTGGTGAAGATAATATTCAGTTTAGAGAGATGCATCTCTAAATTTTCTAAATGTGACATGTGGTGGTCTTAGAGGAACAACAATCTCCAGAGCTGCTGTTCAATAATTTTTATCACTGGTGTATGTGAACTGTGTCAGAGAAATGTTAGGGTATGTTGGTTAATTGTTGTTTCTTACAATTGTAACGGTGTGGTTTCGTGACGGTGAAGGACCTTTAGGAAAAGGAAGCATGAAGGCCATACAGAGGCTCCTAAGCAATATGCTCTTGAAAATCAATAGGAGAAAACCCACCAGGTACTCCCTTTGGGGCTCCCATGTTTTTACTGATCAGTGTTTATCTTCATGGTGATTTAAGCTGAGATACTTTGAGGAATACTGCAAACATGCTTATGGCCATTTACCATTAGTCTAATAACCCGTTAACTTTGCTATGATGATTTAGGTACTTGCAGTTCCTGTTGGTATCTTAATATTAGGGGAATGAAAGTAAAGTCAGGCCTAATTGAGGCGTGAATGAATCAGGCAGTAATATTCAGGGTCTTTTGTTGGCTTGGGATTAGAGAAAGCACATGCTTAAACGGTTTGAAAGGGGTCCAAAGTGCAGCCACTCTAGTTCACATGATGCAATAAAGTTGCACAAGAATGAAGTATTGATCTCTCATCACACCATGATCTCAAGATAACCTTGCAATAGCTGCTGCAGATAATTTATATGCATATGTAGATGTAGATTTTATGGGCTTTTGTACATGCCCAGGAGGAGTAAAGGATCTCTACTATCCGTGACATTCTTCCAATAACTGCAGGAGGAAAATTGCATTGGCAAGCTTTTCAGTGGAGCTAGACTGCTGCTAAAACTACAGGCAAAGGGTTTTCGTGCATTTTATGGTACCTTCCTGCAGTAGTACTGAATTGTGTGCACCCTTCTTTCTGCTGCATTCGGCTGCAATTGGCAGTTTTCTGGGATTTCATTCTGTGACATGAATCTCTAGTTACAGTGCTTTTCAGAACTCTGAAAGGAATTCTTTTTCATCTGCTCTATAACTTTCTTTTCCTCACCTTTAACTTCCTGATTTGAAATTAGGTAGGAGGAAAAAAAACAAAGTCCTTTAGTTACATGTATCAACACATGCAGTAGACTATGCTGAGGCAGGCTTGATTTTCAGTGAATCTTAAGTTAGTAAATACTTCAATTCTGTAAAGCCCAAACCACATGAGCTTTCTATCATTTATGTTTCTTTATAGAAGTATTGCACAGCATGGAGCTATTTACTTTGTCGAGTAAGTGTTTGTTTTGAGGGAGAGAAGATGTAAGGAGAAAGAAATCTATGTGTAATCACTTAGTACCTTTCCTTTTTTCATAAAAGGAAGGAAATTGAAAAATGATCTTAATAAAAGTCATCATACAATCTGAAAACAGTCATAAATTACCCCCCAAAACACAGACACATTTAAGCTGCAAATTACTTTTAAAGTAATCTAAAAGTAATTTGCTACTCAGATCTTAATAAGATGAAATTTTCACAATGTTAAAGAGAGCAGCAGATGTTGGTTTTAATATTTATTGAAAAACAGTTGTGGTGGTGTAATGCGGTCTTCTCTGACTGACCTTTTTTCCTGTCTGCTTTGTTACATTTCATTAAAAGCTCTTATCACCAAATTGTTTTCTATAACAACTTGGGATCATACTAGCTTGCAATGACAGAAGTGTCCAGATTGTGATAAAGACCTGCATGTGCCAAATGCCAAAGTAGCATTAGCAAAACTACTATAAAGCAAAAAAAGCAGGGCTAAAACACAGCAAAAGAGTTTTCTTTTGCTTTTTTTTTTTTCCTAAATAAACAAGGCTTTTCCTTGAATGTATTTTGAAAATAGAGCAAGCTATAATAGACTAAAATCTAGCAGTATTTCTGTGCAATACTTTAAAAGGTCCCAGAAGTTGTTCAAATTTACTTTTGTTATTAGTGAGTGCTTTATCACTGAATTCAGCGGGGGGCAAAGTTAGGCTGAAACGGTGCTGGTTTTAAGTTTTTTTAATCACATTTTAAATAGGCTGTATGGGTGTGAATCACCTGCTTTGGTGCCATCTTCATATATAGAGATTATAAATTAACCCAAGCCAACATAGCATCAGTAAATGTACTGACCTAATAGCTTTTAAGAAAGTGGGAACACAGGGGGCTTGCAGTCTGCCTGTAAAATGAACAAGAAATGAACAAGCATAAGCTCTAGCAGATAGCTGAGGTGACAAACCTGCAGTGTGGAAGACCCTTTACAGAAACCATCTGTCTGGTGGCTTCCATGTGTTTGTGCTGAGCATATACCAGACATAGCATTCAAGCTATTCTCACCTGTAGCAGTGTGAGGAAATTTCATCTATCAGGTAGCTGCTTACTAAAGTGTTCACAGCTTTACAGGTTAAATTGTTCCCTAGTATATTTCACCCGGGAGGTTATTGGAAGCCAGTTCAGATCTGAAAGCAGTGCTCTTTTGTTCTCAGCATTGACACCATTTTAGAAAAGGCACTGCAGTGAATAAGAGATGCCAGGAATACCAGGACTGAGTCCCACACACCAGAGCTGTCTAATTGTGGTGCAGCTGATGGTTGGATAATTTTGACAGGACTGATAACACAGGGGAAGGATTTATTTGTCTTCTCGTTGTGTAGACAGGCAAAAAGATTTTTACGCTCCCTACCCCAGGACAAGGCAGGCTGAGGATAGAAGAAACAGCCCAATGTGGGTAGGTTTGCCTGTAGTTCAGATCACTGAAATAGCTTCAGATGGCTTGTGGGCATGCCAGGTGCATACTCAGGTCTAGCAAAAAAAGGTGGGGAAGCTGTGGCAAGCTGCTGAGGAGCAAAAAGCAGTGAATCTGGATAATAAATTGTGAAGCTCTTCTTTCCCCAGAGAGTTTCAGTGAAGTTTTCTTGTATTTTAGAAAAGTCTAAGCCAAATTCAAAACCAAAATCTGTGCACAGAATTACAAATAAACATGCTGCTATTACCTAGAAAAACTGTATTAGGATAGCTTGCCAGCATAGTGAATTGTTTCACCTAGAAAATGAAACGGCAGCACCCAAGCAAAAGCTTGATATTCCAAGCATATGCACACACCCACGTTTCAAGAAACCAGCATAAGACTTCAGGAAGCCTTCTTTAAGATATCTCCATAGTCACTGACTGCCCAGGAAGGCAGATGTGGGCAGATGTGGGCCCTCTTCATGTCTCCCACTGTCCAATGGGACAGGCCCCAATCTTGTATTCTGGTTCACACCATATTCTCATAAATCTAGCAGGGTCTTTTGGGAGTGGGTAGTGGTGCTAGTCATCATCAAAACAGCACTTCATGAACAGCAAGTGCTTAATCTAAGCTATGTGAAGGTGCAAGGGAGGAAAGAAAATTTCTAGCATAGCCTGAATTCCCACCAGAAACATTACATTTTTTTCCTTGTGGATCAGCAATTTCTGACTCTGTGCAACACAATAGCTGAAATCATGTACAATCTCTCATCTGATTTGCTTTTTCACTCTTGGATTATTTAAAGACAGTGAATTCTCTGAGCTCCAGGCAATAGGGCTAAAAGTGCTTTAATGAAGCTTGTATGAGGATGATAACGTAATTAGTATAGCTAAGAAAATTCCTCCACAGTAAAAGGGGAAAAAAGATTGAAACCTTACACACACCACATCTGGGCTTTTCTTGTCAGCAAGTCCCTGGGGCTGATTCTCTGTTCCTGTCAAGCAGTGTAATGTGGTGCAAATTTCATCTAGGCAAAAACGTGGGGAAGAGTAACTGCCAAACACCTTCAACACTGCTCAGCATCTATGCCATGGGGCAAAATAAATTAATGCAATATAAATAAAGCCAGGCTACCTGGGAGTTGAGAGATTCCCTGCGGAATGAGATGGGCAATGCTCAAAAGCTGTTCTGTTTGGACTGAGTCTGGATACTGATCCAGACTACTCATAATTCTCAGCTCTACGATGGTAGTATTTTGCCTCCTAACAGAGATTTTTACTCTACATAATTAAGAAGTGCACATGAAATCCCAGAGAAGCTATTTGGGGTTCAGAGGTGGATTCTTACCAAAGAACAAAGAGGAGTGCTGAGAAGGTGCAGTGTTTAAGTCTTCATTGTTCTGAAACTTGTACAGTTGTTTACTCCTGTGCAAATTGGTATGAATTCTGCAGAATTACTATGGTCACACTAACTTCGTCATTTATGAAAGTCAGTGTGTCTGTTCTGTGTCCTGTTTCCTACCATCCTCCAATGAAATCATGGCTTTTTGTCCAGGAATGGCTTTTTCCTTTCTTTTCTGTGCTTAGCTCACTTCACTTTGTGAGATCACTTAGCCCACAACTGCAATAGAGTTATAATTAATAATACATCCTCCAGAAATAGGATGCAGAATGATCTCTGAGGATCTATCAACAGTGTAATTACAGTATTTGAGAAGAATCCCCAGCTGTGTACCCCACAGGTCTCAGGAAAAGAAGAATGTTAACATGGGACTACAGACGCTGTACTATGCCTTCATGAAGTGCTAGGCAAGTCCAGCGGCCCTGGGTTATGAGGGCTGACATTGAGCTGCCAGTGCAGCCACTGAGTACTGGCCTTGCAGATGCAAATATGATGCATTTGTAGACTCTGGATGGTCTATGTATCTAGTTCTTAAATCATATAATGCTAGCTGAACTGCACTTAAGTTATGTCTAATGGCAAAATAATATTTTCATGATAAAGTGTTTACATAATTCCCAAATGAATGGAAAATAGGGACCTAGTGATAGGAGGGAACAGAGACGTTCTCAGGCATGTGCAGCAGTTACACTCAACAGTTTTTAACCATGACAGAAACATGGTAAGCAAGTCAAGGAGTATTACTCCCCCAGTCATGTTTCAAAGTGAATACCTTTTGTGTCCTTCCTTTAATGTCATTCCAGCACAGATGGCTTTTTAACAAAACACCTACCCACACACTATGTAGATCCTTAATAGTCATTGCAAGTATTATATTTTCTTCAGAAATTAGAAAACTATCACAGAACATGATACTCTTCAAAAGCAGAATCTAAAGCCATTGTGGCAGCAAAAGGTTTTACTGTCCTCGGCAATGACATGACTTGTGCCCTGCAAGATGCTGCGTGCCTTCTGTTCCTAGTCAATAAAAACACAGGAAGGAGCTAAGGTGGTTGTCTTGCTGTGATCTCTGTCCCTTCAAAACCAGCTTTGCTTTGTCTTCTTTGCTCCTGAGTGGTCAACTTAGGAATCACTGGGCATTCAATACACCACCTGCACTAAGGAGATCTTCTCATAAGCAAATGCAAGTTGGTGACAACAAAATATCTTCATAGAATCATAGAATGTTTTGGGTTGGAAGGGACCTTTAGAGGTCACCTAGCCCAACACCCCTGCAGTGAGCAGGACAGCTTTAACTAGATCAGGTTGCTCAGAGCCCCATCCAACCTGAACTTCAATGTTGCCAGGGATGGGGCCTCCACTACCTCTCTGGGAAACCTGTTCCAGGGCTTCACCACCCTCATTGTAAAAAAATTTCTTTCTTATGTCTAGTCTAAACTTATTCTTCTTTAGTTTAAATCCATTATTCCTTGTCCTGTCACAACAGGCCTTGCTAAAAAGATTCTCCCCATCCTTCCTATAGGCCCCCTTTAAGTATTGGAAGGTCGCAATAAGGTCTCCTCGCAGCCTTCTCTTCTCCAGGCTGAACAACCCCAACTCTCTCAGCCTGGTCTCGTAGGAGAGGTGCTCCAGCCCTCGGATCATTTTGGTGGCCGTCTTCTGGACCCGCTCCAGCAGCTCCATGGCCTTCTTGTGCTGAGGGTCCCAGAGCTGGACGCAGTACTCCTGATGAGGTCTTACCAGAGCAGAGAGGCAGAACCACCTCCCTCGACCTGCTGGCCATGCTTCTTTGGATGCAGCCCAGGATACCATTGGCCTTCTGGGCTGCAAGTGCACATTGCTGGCTCATGTCCAGCTTTTCATCCACCAGTACCCCCAAGTCCTTCTCCGCAGGGCTGCTCTCAATCTCTTCATCCCCCAACCTGTACTGATACTGGGGGTTGTCCGTCCCAGGTGCAGGACCTTGCACTTGGCCTGGTTGAACCTCATGAGGTTCACACAGGCCCACCTCTCCAGCTTGTCCAGGTCCCTCTGGATGACATCTCATCCTCCTGGCGTGTCAACGGCACCACTCAGCTTGGTGTCATCTGCAAACTTGCTGAGGGTGCACTCGATCCCACTGTCTATGTCATTGATGAAGATGTTAAATAGCACTGGTCCCAGTACGGACCCCTGAGGGACTCCACTTGTCACCAGTCTCCATGTGAACATCGAGCCATTGACCACGACCCTCTGGATGTGACCATCCAACCAATTCCTTATCCATCGAACAGTCCACCCATCAAACCCATAACTCTCCAATTTAGAGAGAAGGATGTTTTGGGGGAACTGTGTCGAACGCTTTACAGAAATCCAAGTAGATAACATCCATTGCTTTTCCTTTGTCCACTGATGCATTTACTCCTTCATAGAAAGCCACTAGGTTGGTCAGGCAGGACTTGCCCTTGGTGAAGCCGTGCTGGCTGTCTCGAATCAACTCCCTCTCCTCCATGTGCTTGAGCATATCTTCTAGGAGGATCTGTTCCATGATCTTCCCAGGCACAGAGGTGAGGCTGACAGGTCGATAGTTCCCAGGGTCCTCCTTTCTTCCCTTTTTAAAAATGGGCACAACATTCCCCTTCTTCCAGTCAGCAGGGACTTCACCTGACTGCCATGACTTTTCAAATATCATGGAGAGTGGCTTGGCAACTACATCAGCCAATTCCCTCAGGACTCTGGGGTGCATCTCATCAGGTCCCATACGCTTGTGTACGTTGAGATTCTTCAGGTGGTCTCGAACCTGATCTTCCCTTACAGTGGGAGGGGCTTTACCCCCTGGTGCCCATCTTGTGTTCCATTGATTTGGGAGGGGTGAGGAGAGAGGTTGCTGGTGAAGTCTGAGGCAAAGAAGTTGTTGAGTACCTCAGCCTTCTCCTCGTCCGTTGATACAAGTTTGCCTTTCTTGTTCATCAAGGGGGGTACGCTTTCTTTAATCTTCCTTTTCTGGTTGAAATACCTGTAGAAGCCCTTCTTGTTATTCTTTACTTCCCTTGCCAGATTCAGCTCCATCCTCTCCCTGGCCTTCCTGACCTTCTCCCTACACAACCTGGCTGTTTCCCTGTATTCCCCCCAGGACACCTGTCCCTGCTTCGACTGCCTGTGCAGTTCCCTCTTACTCTTTATTTTGACCAGCAGGTCTCGACTCAGCCATGCTGGTCTTTTCCCTTCCTTACCTGACTTTTTACACTTGGGGACTGATAGCTCTTGTGCTCTCTGGAAGGTGTCCTTAAAGATCTGCCAACTCTGTTCTGTTCCACTGTCCCTGAGGACCATCTCCCAGGGGGTCCTTCTGACTAACTCCTGGAAGAGCTGGAAGTTTGCTTTCCTAAAATTTAGGGTCCTGGCTGTACTCCTCGCTTTTTCCATGTCCTTCAGGAGCATGAACTCCACCAATGCATGATCACTGCAGCCCAAGCTGCCTCCAGTCTTGACATCATCGATGAGCTCAGTTGCATTGGTGACCATCAGATCCAGTATCGCGTCCCCTCGGGTAGGTGTGTCTGTTACCTGTCTTAGGAAGTTGTCCTCAATGCATTCCAGGAATCTCCTGGATTGCCTACAGCTCGCCGTGTTGCTTTTCCAGCAAATGTCAGGGTGGTTGAAGTCCCCCAGCAGGACAAGAGTCTGCAAGCACGAAGCCTCCTGGAGCTGGAGGAAGAAGGCTTCGTCAGCAGGCTCCCCTTGATCAGGCAGCCTGTAGTAGACACCAGCCACAAGGTTCCCTTTGTTGCCTCTGTCTCTGACTCGTACCCATAAGCTTTTGACCTGCTCATGGCTATTCTTCAGGGACAGCTCTTCACACTGTATTGATTTCTTCATGTAGAGGGCAATGCCTCTGCCCCTCCTTCCTCACCTGTCTCTTCTGAACTGCCTGTAGCCATCGATAGCCACATTCCAGTCATGGGATTTGTCCCACCAAGTTTCAGTTATGGCAATCAGGTCATAGCTTTCTAGTAGCACAGCAGCTTCCAGCTCCTCCTGTTTGTTCCCCATGCTGCGTGTGTTTGTGTAGAGGCATTTCATCTGGGCTGTTGGCTGTGTCACCTTCTTAGTGGATCCCACAGCTTGTCACAGGCAAGCCTGATGTGTTCCCCCTCCCCCTTCACATCTAGTTTAAAGCCCTGTCAATGAACCCCGCAAGCTCCTGTGCAAAGACCCTCTTTCCCCTTTGAGAAAGGTGGCTCCCATTTGACACCAGCAAGCCTGGTGCCATGTAGGCCGACCCATTGTCGAAGAACCCAAAGTTATGATGGTGGCACCAGCCTCGGAGCCATGTGTTAAGAGGTTGGATCTGCCTGTTCCTACCAATGTCACTTCCCACAACTGGAAGGAGGGAGGAAAAGATAACCTGTGCCCCCGATTCCCTCACTAAGCATCCCAAGGCCCTGAAGTCTCTTTTAATCACCCTTGGGCTGTGCACTGCAACTTCATCACCACCCATGTGGAAGAGCAGTAAGGGGTAGTAGTCCAAGGGCCATACCAGGCTGGGAAGTCTCCTGGTGATATCTCTAACCCGGACTCCTGACAGGGAGCAGACTTCCCTATGAAGAGGGTCTGCTCAGCATATTGGACCCTCCCTTCCCCTCAGGAGGTAGTCTCCTATGACTATGACCCGTCTTTTCTTCCTTGTTGAGGTGGTAGTAATATGGGGGGTAGGTCTTTGAGGTCTTGGCAACTCTTCGGGTGTAGATGGATCAACGCCCACATCGTCCACTGACTGGTCCTCCACATCTACAGCCTCAAACCTATTGTGCAGAGGCACCTGGGGAGTCATGGTGGGCAAGGAAAGGGTTCGCTTGTCGCCCCGATTGTGGACTTGTTTCCACTCACTGTTTCCCTTTAAGACCCTGCCTACATCTTGGTGGGGGGAGGATACTGGCTGCCATTGGTCACAGGCTTTCTCTGGAGGCTGTCCCTGGTCAGGTTTCCGGGAGCTCAGAGCCTGATTCCACCTGTCTATCGCTTGCTCAGATTCCCTGATGCTCTGCAGCCTGTCTACTTCCTCTTAGCTCTGCCACCAAGCCGAGTAGATAGTCCTCTTGGTCACAGCGCACACAGCTGTTTGCTCCACTGCCATCTGTTCCCAGTGCAAGCTGGTGGCACTCCCTGCAGCCCGAGACCTGGACGGCTGTGTGTTTCCCTGGGAGCTCAGTCTGGGTACATACAGCCTAGATAGGCTACTGCAGAGGATACAGCCTTCCACCGGGTGGATACCATGGCCATGCCTAGGCTCCCTCTCACCAGCTGAACTTACTGAACCTACCTCTGGAGCTCTGGAGCTAGGAGCGGGGACACTCAGCCTTCCCCGCGCGCCCTGCCCACGCAAACTGCATACCAATAGCCTTTGAAATAAATGTTTAGGCAGTTTGAACTGAAATATTTTGATTTTTTAGCTTAAAATTTTTTTTTACAATATTTTATACTACATTTATAATTCAAAATTTTAGAAGATTAAAAGACAAACAAAAATATTTTCACTTGCTTAAAGATTGTTCAAGTGAAAATAACTTTTTTCCTTTTTTTAACAATTAAAAAAATAAATGTTTTGGAGGAACTGACAAGGTATTAATTTGCTTTTGTTTTTTCAAAGGGCCTGTGACCTTGAAAATGTTCCAGAAAGCAGAGAGTGGTTGCCTTTCTAAGAAGAATGGGTGGTGAACCCAGAGCACCTTCTCTTCTTCCCTTTTCTCACTGGGAAAGGTGGGACTGGCATAGGAGCCACATTTGCTGTTTGCAGAACCCTAGGAGGTATTGTAGATACCTCTTACATAGAAGAGCTCTGACTCCTCAGTTTGCTACATAGAGAAAGTGTTTCTTAAAGGAGCAGTGTCAGGAAGGAGATTGGAAAGCAAAGTGAAATACTTCAAATTATCTCCAAAAGGAGAGAGTGCCAAGAGATTTCACATACTTGGCAGAAGAAACAAGCTGCATGCATTCCTGATTTGTCCTATTAGATCATCAAGCACTGTTTAAAACCCTGGCATGCACAATAGCATGAGAGCATGCTGATCTTTGCCACACAACTGTTCTGAGCTGAGCTCTACTGCGCCAGGTTATACCAGCACACACCCGACAGCCAGTGAACAGTTTGTCACCCACTTTGGAGCCAAAGAGTAACAGAGGGTTTCTTCGTGAAAGAAGAAAAGGAATGAATTATTTCAGAAGAAAGGGAGAATAGAGAGTATCTAGATAGAAAAAATAGATATAGAAAATGTTAGATGTTTTTAGGATTATTTTAACACAAAGTTAATGCTACATTAAATGAGATGTCAAGCTTATATACAGTGATCATACTTGTTAAAGTAATTGTTAAAGCAGTACTTTCAAAGCCAGGAACCAAAGTTCAAGCATCTGATTTCATTTTTAAGCAGCTCATGAATGACTGAGTTAACCAGGACATAGAACTTTCTGAAGTTCAGGGCACAGATAAGCCTTTTTGACCCTGGCCAGCCCTTATGGAATCCCCACCCAGTGCATCCACTTCCAGGAGATGCTAAGTAATGCTGCTGATTCCAACCAGTTTCGCACCTGATGAGCCAGATGTCCCTGTGCAATGTCAGTCAGCTACCTCATTGTAGTCAAAGGTACTTGTGTTCATCGACTGGCAGACTGGTTCAATAGACACCAAGAAGCAAAGCACGGCACACTTTATCAGTAATGAATACTTACAGTTAATACTTTGCTTTTTGGAAATTAGATATACTGTATAGCTGGGATTTAAAGATGTTGTCAGCTAGTACAATGCATACAGCTTGTTTTTTATGTTAATAAATTATTGTAACATTTAAGAGGGGACTGTTAAATGTAGCAAATGGAAGCATTCCCTTTACATATTTATATTCCCAGTATACGATGTTTTGTTTCCAGGCACAGTGATGAACTTGCTAGTGCAAGTGAGTACAAAATGAAAACAAGCTGGAGATAGGTTGCTACAAAAACAGGCTACCTAAAGCTCAACAGAGATGTTCACCCAGGAGCCTAGGCAGAAACCATATACCATACTGGCCCACAGAAAAGAATTGAGTATTCAGTACATAGAGCTTAACAAAGCAAAGAAGGTTACTGTCCTGGTTTTGGATGGGATAGAGTTAATTTTCTTCCTAGTAGCTGGCATAGTGCTGTGTTTTGGACTTAGTATGAGAATAATGCTGATAACACACTGATGTTTTAGTTGGTGCTAGGTAGTGCTTACACTAGTCAAGGACTTTGATATCCTCTCCATCATCAACCTGACACCAGTCTGTCTTTATCACAGGACAAAAAAAAGCTGTAAAGTACAATTTCAGTCTGATTTTCAAAAGAGATTTAAATGCTAAACTACTGTATTCCCATTGAAATATCAACATCTGTCCAGAAAATAAAACATGAGGTCGATTTATCCTCTGTGAATGGATCCTCTAAGAAATCATCTTGATAATTTTTTTTGAGAAATAAATCTATCATGCAGCAGCAAGTGCTGCTGTGTTTAAACTGCAATGAATAAGAGCCAGTGTTCTAACTAGAGAACTTCATTCTGAATATGAGCAGCCTTTACCAGAGAGACCACCCAAGTCATTAGTTATTTGGTTACCTAAAACATAATAGGCCATATTTTTGGCTGATGTCATTCTATTTGGATTCAGTCTCAAGGTAAGTTTTTCACTTAAACTCCATAAAAGTTTGGTTTACATAAATAAGGCCTTCCATCTATAAAAGAGAGAGAGGCAATACATACTAAAAAAAAAAAACCAACAAAAAAAAAACCATTACTGCACTTGTGAAAAGGTCTGCAAGATGCTACACTTCAATTAGCCATACTAGCAAATTTTGACTGATATTGAATCTAATTATTGGGGGGGGGGGGATGGACACATAGACAGATGGGGGACGGGACACCAAACCCCAAACAAAGAAAATAAGTAAATGGAATTTATTTCATGGTCTCAGGACAATGTTTACCACAGACATAGCAATATGGCAGTAGAAACCTCAAAATCATATGAACGTTCAAGCCGGTGCAGAAAGACTCAAAATGGTATCCATTTCCATTGAAAATTTGAATGCTATTTGAAAATGCTGTATTTCTGCTATTGTAATAGACCATGCCACCCATGCCCCCAAACATTCCTAGGATATTAACTTAAATCATATAAATACATGGTCAAATCTGTTACAATATTTATTTTCAGAGATTCAATCCCATCTCAAGGTTTTCCCATAGGTGTTAAGAATGAGAAAAGACCTGGTGGCATATTCCCTCTCCCTGCTAATCCCTGCTAAAATAAATTGTTTCCAATTGTTTCTGCTTTAGGTTGTATCGCTGCAAAAGAAAATATAGTTTCAAAGACAGAATGATATTCATATAATAGGAGCAGAATGTAGCCCTGTATATTTGTCTGATCCAGGTTTAAATGACTGAAGTGATGATGCTTTTACTGTTTCCCTAAGGAAACACGTTTACAATTTAACAGACCTGACTGTTAAGATTACTTTTTCTCCTGACATTTCCTTCATTTTCATTTGCTCAGTTTCATCCTGTTTCCCCATTCATATCCTACTGGATGACACAAGGCATGCTGCATATATATAGAGAGAGATAGCGACAAGCTGTGCTACCACTAATATTTAGAGAGCAAGCATGAATGCTGAAGTGGCCCTGTAGCCTTACTTAATGTATCAGATACAATCCAATTTTTCTTGCATATACCACACCACACCTTCCTTTTTTTCGAGCATTCTTCATTATGTCTCTGCATCATTATGCATGTGTGCATGTGTTTATATGCATTGTTCATTTATTGTCTCCTCATGGACATGTTTCACAGCTTTTTTCCTCAGGCTACTCCACTATTGACATGTCAACTGTGGAAATCTCAAACAGCCTTCATCCTTTCTTTCTTTTTCAAATGTGCTTGTCTGTCATAGGCATTCTTTAAATACCAGTATATCTATGGAAATCACACATAGTTTATTTAAACAGGCCCAAAGCTCCCTCACGGCAATCATTTAACATTGGCAGTTCAGCCAGCTAGTACCTCTGTTTTTGAATAATACAATAAAATGCAACAGCACCTGTGTTGTGCCTTTCAAACAGAGTACCTTGGAGCACTTCACACAGACTTCACTAACAGTCACATATGACTATTAAAATGAGTGCTGTAGACTCAGGATAGTTGAAAGGTGGGCTGAGAAGAGACAGGCTGTTAGTAGGAACCTGAATTTGAAAGAAGAATCATGGAGACAAGCTGCAAGTGAATCCCAACTCCTACCCATCAGTGCTGTGCTGCAAAAACCACTCCACTGGCAGGAAAAGGGTTTTAGCAAGAGGGTTGTGGGGATTGGACTGCTTTGGAACCTCTGGTTCATGTTTTATTTTAATGAATGATTCTTTAATCATCTCTAAACATGCAGTGCTCGGATTTTAAACATAATATATATGCACTGGCAGGCATACAAATACAGTTTTTTTCTTAGGTTTCTTTTTTGCGTAGTGAAACACAATGCAAAATCAAGTGACAACCAGTCTGGTTGTTCTAACAGATTTTCTCAGAAGGACCAGGGCAATCCTGTCTGTTTCCTGGGTTTTGGGAAGACGCTCCTGGCCGTGGCTCTGCTGTAGAGCAGGAACCTAGTTGCATCCTCACTGGAACAAGATGTGAATGTAGTCAGTTTCTTCTTACCAGTACAAACTTTCCAAAGCAATAGTAGGAATGGGGGAATGACTTGGAAAAGAATGAATTCTTTAGGACATTAGGGCATAGAGCTTTTTTTTTCATGGGCTGTACTTAAACTGTGGTAGATTTTTTCACCTGTCATTTTGAGATTTCTGCTTAGGACATACTAGTATGTATTTGACTAGTTTTCTCTTTGCCTAGGCTTTCCTGATTGTGTTCCACTTTTTTTTTTAATTTGTTTATTTTTGCTATTAAACATTCCTTTCAGCTTAGGACAATGCTGACACAGTCTTCTGTAACTGGTGATATTTGTATACATTCCTCTTATAAAGCTGGTTTTAAAGAAATGCTGTGAAACATTTTGTGACCAGCTGTCAACTGACTTTTGCCCTTACAAATGAAAGTGATGCCTTTATTCACATGTCTTTCCCCAACAACCATCACAGAAGGCAGGAGGACATCTGCATAATGTTATCCTCTGACTGCTGGTGATGCTGATCACATTACAGCCATTAAAGTGAGATGAACTGTGTGGGGGAGAGACTTGTAAAAAGAGATGCTCTTCGGCACACTTATGATCTGCCCTGGTTTTCTTAGAAGAAACTTTGAAAGAAACCTCCTAGCAGGGAGGGAGCTGTGATATTTTCTGTTAGGTGCCCTGGTTAGACAAGGGGAGGACACACACTATAGGATAGATACATGCTGTATGACAGATGCAGCTATGTGGACTCATTAGATTGGATGAAATGTCCCTATCCTAATGATGAGCTCAACTGCTAGTCAAGGTAATATGTATAACTCATACTGCATAATTGCCCTGATAGAAAATCAGAGAATATTTAATATCATGGCAACCAATGCATGTGTCAGATACATGAGACATTCTTAAATGAGAGGCCTGGTTTGTCCAAGGCTGTTTGCAACTGCGTCCCAATAGATAAGCATTCTGCACTACTGTTGTAGGTAGAAATATCCTTTTAAAAGGGAATAAGGTCATGCCATCAAAATGAACAGGAGTTTCTTTGATGCTGAGAGCCCTGTGACCCATATCTGACACAATTTAGCAGTTAATCAGGAAGCTCCATTTATGTTGAGTAATCTGAATCCATTTCATAATCAGACTCCCTCAGATGCAGCATGCTGTGAGAAAGATCAGAAAGAAAAGGTATGAATATCTTTTTTTAGTAAAGAAAGATGGTGCCAGAACCTAAAGTCAGTGGCACTTTGAAATCAATAACAATCAATTCTGTAACAATCTGGAAGCCAGTGATACCTGACAGAATAGTCAAGATGTCAAATTTCATACAAGAGAGTTCTCTGATGTCACAGCACCAGCCTTTAAACATATTTCTCTGTAAGTTTCATGAGATCAGAACTGCAGCAAAAGGACAAGATGGTAAAAAAATGTAATGAAGTCTTGGTGGATAAACGAAATGTGATGGGGCTGGAGAATAAAATAAATCTGACTTTTCTGGTAATGCATAGGTAAAGATTAAAATGGAGAATGTCTGAAAAGAGTAGGCCAAGAGTGATTATAGCAAAAGACTTTAAATTGCAATATATAGGATTTTTTAAAATGTATAATTCATATAAAAATGCATTATGTAAAATGTGGGATCATGCAAAGTGATCATTCAAGAAAGACACATGCAAATATTTATTAATGGGGAGCAGGAAAGAAAAGTAGCTACTTTTATTGGCAACGGTGGCGTTTTCTTCAGTTTTCCCCCCTTCAAATGTTGATTAAAATAAAATGTTTCTGTCCTGATTTTAAAGTTTTGCTACAAAAACATCAATACCAAAACAAGGGTTCTTTCCATAAATGTATAGCAGTGGTTTAGGGGGTTGTGTTAATGACTGTTGTCAGAAATTAGATGACCTCACCTATGATACACAGCTGTGTCCCCTTCCAAAAGGAGTTAGAAGAAGAGCATCCCTGAAGTCTTTGGTTACCCCATATGTTGCAGGGAGAATTAGACCAAGAAATGCAGGACCTACAGGAAAATAGCCAAAATGCCAGTTTTGGTTTAAAATATTCCAGTCAAAATAAAAAACTGTTCAACTGAAACATTTTCATTTGAGAGAGGCTGGGCTTTTTCAGTGGAAAATCCCATTTTCCTAAGAAACTGAACATTCTTTATGAAAAAATGCACCTGGTTAAAAACAGAGAATCCTTTTGAAAAGTTATCCTTGTAAAACTGTGAATGCAGCCTCTGCAGTTACCTGGGCCTGACATCAGGATGTAAGAAATATTATTTCTAGTTCCTGTTTCTGTTTTTTTCGTAACTGTTCACCAGCCACTTGAGGTAAGTCAGTGACCCTGTCCAGTTCGCCTTTGTAAAATTTACAAAATAGATGTAATATTCCTGACAGGTGTAATAAGAGTTATCTACTGATAGTAAAATTCTCTGAGATCCTAAAATGAAAGGCTCTATCTAAATGGGATTATGTATAAAGCATTATGTTGAAAGAAGATGTTCCAAGCTGGTGATCTTATTCCCCCAGGATTTTGTACTCTGTAGTCTCAAAGGAGAGAGATCAGCCCAAGATACAGTTCCAAAACCTCATAGGAAGAAGAATAATTTCTCCAGTCACTATCTTGCAGCAATATGCACCAATGTTTGTAATTTTCTTCTTACCAGCAGACATAACACTGAATACGTCCTGTAAAAGAAACAAAACAACTTCATAAAAGCTCAGACTACGAAGCTTGCAAGCAGAGTTCAGCTGGAGGTTTTAGCCCTAAACCAACATTTATCATTCATAAAGACCCCGTGGGCTTTCTTCAAGGTCTGTCAAACCTACTATCTCATATGTGACTAATATGACTAACTTAATGGCAGAGGCACTGTAAGCAACATATCTGGTCATTTTACTGGGCCTTTGACAGATACTAATCTAGAAAAAAACAGGTTGGCTTCACTTCTTGCAAAGTTGAAATGCTGGTAAACAAATCTCCAGCATGTTTACTAGTGCTGTATGCCTGGGAATGAACATTATGTGGAATATGACAAATGGGTTTGTATTAAAAAAAAAAAAAACTTTTTTTATATCTTGGCATTGCAGACCCAAAAGTCTTGACTCAAACATAGAATCATAGAATGCTTTGGGTTGGAAGGGACCTTGAGAGATCATCGAGCCCAACCCCCCCCTGCAGTAAGCAGGGATTGAACCTGTGAACTTGGTGTTATTAGCACCATGCTCTAACCAACTGAGCTAAACATCTTGAATTCTGAGTTTGCATTTAAGATATCAATTTAGGAGAGAGCATGATTATCCAAATCTTCTTTGCAGACATTTGACTCCTAAACTAAAATAACAGAAGGCAAATAAAAGCATAGGGGGAACAGGAACCACCCAAGGAAATATGTCATTTGGATTCAATTGATACTCTGGAGGGATGGTCCCTTGGCACAAGAACAGAGGGAGGAGATACCGAGTTAAAATGCTACAGGCCTGACAAAGGATTATAAAGCAGGAGATGCAGGAGAAAAAGCTAAAGGAATTTTAGACATTGAAAATACGTGGCATTTGTTTGGGTATAAAACATGAAGCACCCTCGCTAAGGCAGCAAAAGCGCAGGGCGAGAGCGGGCAGCCCAGCCCCAGCCTGCAGCGGGAAAAGGCGGAAAGGGCGAGGTGCTGACGTGGGGCAGCTCTGACGCAGCGTGGGCGGGCACAGGAATGACGGCGGCCAAACCCCCACCTATAAAAGCAGCCCCCAGGGAGCGCGACGACCCCACGGGCGAACAGGGCGTGGGGCAGGAGGAGGGCGGTCAGGGCGAGCGGGGAGGGCCGAGTGCCCCTCCGGGCTCCACAGGGAAACCCAGGCAGTGGTCACCTTCCTCCCAGGAGAACACCTGGCAGCTGTGGGCACCGCCCGCCCGAAAGCCGCCGCCAGAAGGAATGCGGCGACCCAGCCGGAGCTCCCGCACAAACACGCAGCCGTCCGGGCCTGGCTGCAGGCAGTGCCTGAGCCTGTCGCTTGTGCCGCAGGGCAGCGGAGACGGCAAATGTCTGCGGTGTGAGCAGGGAGATGATCTGCTCAGCCTGGGGGCAGAGCTGAAGGAGGAGGTGGGAAGGCTGAGGAGGATCAGGGAGTGCGAGAGGGAGACAGACTGGGGGAGCCGCACCCGGCCGTCCCTGGGGCCAGGGCAGCAGGCGGAGGCCCCACAAGGAGCGGAGGATCCCCTGCCCTCTTGCCGGCAAGCAGAAGGAGGGGATCCAAGAGACAGGTGAATGGAAACAGGTCCCTGCCCAGGGAGGCAGGCGAATCCCCTCCCGGCCTCCCTCACCTTCCCAGCTGCCCCTACACAACAGATATGGGGCTCTGGGAGTTGAGGGCCAGGCAAGTGGGGAGGGAGGTGAAGGTGAAGGTCCATCCAGGGGGTTGCCGAGGGCCAGTCAGTCACCCCCACGGATTACGACTGCCCCTGTTAAGAAAAAAAGGAGGGTAATTGTGGTGGGTGATTCCCTCCTGCGGGGAACTGAGGGCCCGATCTGCCATCCAGACCCATCCCACAGGGAAGTCTGCTGCCTCCCTGGGGCCCGGGTTAGGGATGTTACTAGGAAACTCCCCAATCTCGTGAGGCCCTCCGATTATTACCCACTGCTGGTTGTACAGGTGGGCAGTGATGAGATTACAGAGAGAAGTCCTAAAGCAAGGAAGAGGGACGTCACGGCACTGGGGCGATTGGTTGCAGGATCGGGAGCGCAGGTAGTGTTTTCCTCAGTCCTGTTGTCGTGGTTTAGCCTCAGCCAGCAACTCAGCACCACGCAGCCACTCACTCACTCCCCCTACCCCAATGGGATGAGGGAGAGAATCGGAGGAGTAAGAGTGAGAAACACTCCTGGGTTGAGATAAGAACAGTTTAATAGTTGAAATAAAGCAAAATAGCAGTAGTAATAATAACAATATAATAATAACAATAATAATAATATACAAAGCAAGTGATGTACAATGCAATTGCTCACAACCCGCCAACCAATACCCAGACAGTTCCCGAGCAGCAATCGCTGCTCCCCAGCCAACTCCCCCCAGTTTATATACTGAGCATGACATCCTATGGTATGGAATAGCCCTTTGGTCAGTTTGGATCAACTGTCCTGGCTGTGCCCCCTCCCAGTTTCTTGTGCGCCTGGCAGAGCATGGGAAGCTGAAAAGTCCTTGACTAGCGTAAGCAGTACTTAGCAACAACTAAAACATCAGTGTGTTATCAACATTCTTCTCCTACTAAATCCAAAAGACAGCACTATGCCTGCTACTAGGAAGAAAATTAACTCTATCCCAGCCGAAACCAGGACACCCATCAATGGCAGCAAAGAGTGCTGAAAGGAATGGGAAAACTCACCTGATTAACAGGTGGCTCAGAGGCTGGTGCCATTGGTGGAATTTTGGTTTTTTCAATCATGGGGAGCTTTACACAGCACCAGGACTGCTGGCGGCTGATGGAGATCAGCTGTCTCCAAAGGGGACAAGGATTCTCGCCCATGAGTTGGCAGGACTCATTGAGAGGGCTTTAAACTAGGTTTGAAGGGGGAAGGGGATATAAACGGGCCCTCTAGTGAGGAGCCCAGATGCGGCATGGCAACATTGGGGGCGAAATCAATAACCCATCTCAAGTGCATCTACACCAATGCACATAGCATGGGCAACAAACAGGAGGAATTGGAAGCCCTTGTGCAGCAGGATGGCTATGACATAGTTGCCATCACAGAAACATGGTGGGACGACTCTCATGACTGGAGTGCTGCACTGGATGGCTATAAGCTCTTCAGAAGGGATAGGCAGGGAAGGAGAGGTGGTGGGGTGGCTCTGTATGTTAGGGAGTGTTTTGACTGTATAGAGCTCAACAGTGATGATGATTAGGTCGAGTGCTTATGGGTAAGGATGAGGGGGAAGACCAACAAGGCAGACATCCTGTTGGGAGTCTGCTATGGACCACCCAACCAGGATGTAGAGATAGATGAAGCGTTCCACAAGTGGCTAGCAGAAGTCTCGCAATCGCCAGCCCTTGTTGTCATGGGGGACTTCAACTTGCTGGACATCTGCTGGAAATACAACACAGCAGAGAGGCAACAGTCTAGGAAGTTCCTAGAGTGTGTGGAGGATAACTTTCTGACACAGCTAGTAAGTGAGCCTACCAGGGGAAGTGCCTCGCTTGACCTGCTGTTCACAAACAGAGAAGGACTTGTGGGAGATGTCATGGTCGGAGGCCGTCTTGGGCTTAGCGACCATAATATGATAGAGTTCTCGATTCCTGGCGCTGTAAAGAGGAGGGGCAGCAAAACTGTTACCATGGACTTCTGGAGGGCAGACTTTGGCCTGTTCAGGACTCTGGTTGGGAAGGTCCCTTGGGAGGCAGTCCTGAAGGGCAAAGGGGTCCAGGAAGGCTGGGCCTTCTTCAAGAAGGAAGTCTTAAGGGCGCAGGAGCGGGCTGTCCCCGTGTGCCGTTAAGACCAACCGGCGGGGAAGACGACCGGCCTGGCTGAATAGGGAGCTTTTGCGGGGACTCAGGGAAAAAAGGAGAGTCTACTGCCACAGGAAGAAGGGGCAGGCAACTCAGGAAGAGTACAGGGATCTTGTTAGGTCATGCAGGGGGAAAATTAGAAAAGCAAAAGCCCAGCAAGAGGTCAATCTGGCCACTGTTGTAAGAGAAAATAAAAAGTGTTTTTACAAGTACGTGAACAATAAAAAGAGAACGAAGGAGAATCTCCATCCTTTGCTGGATGTGGAGGGGAACATTGTCACTGAGGACAAGGAAAAGGCTGAGGTACTTAACGCCTTCTTTGCCTCTGTGTTTAATAGCCAGACCAGTCATCCCCAGGGCACTCAGCCCTCTAAGCTGGAAGACAGGGACGAGGAGCAGAATGGAGCCCTCATAGTCCAGGAGGAAGCAGTTAATGACCTGCTACACCACCTGGATGCTCACAAGTCTATGGGGCCGGATGGGATCCACCTGAGAGTACTGAGGGAGCTGGCAGAGGAGCTCGCCAAGCCACTTTCCATCATCTATCAGCAGGTCCCTGATGACTGGGGGCTTGCCAATGTGACGCCCATCTACAAGACGAGCTGGAAGGAGGACCCGGGGTACTACAGGCCTGTCAGCCTGACCTCAGTGCCAGGAAGGATTATGGAGAGGTTCTTACTGAGTGCACTCAACAGGCATGTGCAGATCAACCAGGGGATCAGGCCCAGCCAGCATGTGTTCATGAAAGGCAGGTTCTGCTTGACCAACCTGATCTCCTTCTATAACCTGGTGACCTGCCTAGCAGATGAAGGAAAGGCTGTGCATGTCATTTACCTGGACTTTAGCAAAACCTTTGACACAGTCTCCCATAACATTCTCCTTAGGAAGCTGGCAGCTCATGGCTGGGATGGGTGTACTCTTCGCTCGGTAAAAAAATGGCTGGGTGGCCAAGCCCAGAGAGTAGTGGTGAGTGGAGTTAAGTCCAGTTGGCGGCCGGTCACGAGTGGTGTTCCCCAGGGCTCCGTTTTGGAGCCAGCCTTGTTTAATATCTTTATGAATGATCTAGATGAGGGGATTGAGTGCGCCCTCAGTAAGTTTGCAGATGACACCAAGTTGGGTGGGAGTGTCGATCTGCTGGAGGGTAGGATGGCCCTGCAGAGGGTCCTGGACAGGCTGGACCGATGGGCTGAGGCCAACTGTATGAGGTTTAACAAGGCCAAGTGCGGGGTCCTGCACTTGGGTCACAACAACCCCATGCAACGCTACAGGCTTGGGGAAGAGTGGCTGGAAAGCTGCCTGGTGGAAAAGGACCTGGGGGTGCTGGTTGACAGCTGGCTGAACATGAGCCAGGAGTGTGCCCAGGTGGCCAAGAAGGCCAACAGCATCCTGGCTTGGATCAGGAATAGTGTGGCCAGCAGGAGCAGGGAGGTGATTGTCCCCCTGTACTCAGCACTGGTGAGGCCGCACCTGGAATACTGTGTCCAGTTTTGGGCCCCTCAATGCAAGAAAGACATTGAGGTGCTGGAGCATGTCCAGGGAAGGGCAACAAGGCTGGTGAAGGGTCTGGAGCACAGGTCTTCTGAGGAGCAGCTGAGGGAACTGGGATTGTTTAGCTTAGAGAAGAGGAGGCTGAGGGGAGACCTTATGGCTCTCTACAACTACCTGAAAGGAGGTTGTAGTGAGGTGGGTGTTGGTCTCTTCTCCCACGTAGTTAGCGATAGGATGAGAGGAAATGGACTCAACCTGCACCAAGGGAGGTCTAGATTGGATATTAGGAAAAGTTTCTTCACGGAAAGAGTAGTCAAGCATTGGACCAGGCTGCCCGGAGAGGTGGTGGAGTCACCATCCCTGGAAGCATTCAAAAAACAGGTAGACGTGGCACTTTGGGACATGGTTTAGTGTAGTCTACCCTTAATTGGTTTAGTGTGGACTTGGTAATGTTAGGTTAATGGTTGGACTGGATGATCTTAAAGGTCTTTTCCAACCTAATGATTCTATGATTCTAATCTCTGGCCAGGCACCAAATAAGCCTTTCAAAAAGCAAACTTTTGGGGCTGTTTGTAAAGTCCACATGCAGCATATGAAGGAAGGGTAAAGGAAGAATACTGGTGTAAGAGGTATATAGACCTGAGCAACTTAACAAATGAGCATCCACAGGCTACATTGCACTGAGAAGCAAAATTTCGCTAAGCTGTCACAGTGCTAATCCTCCACTTCATAACAGAAGTCCTAGCTCTGCATCTTTGTGCTCTTATATTTCATGCCATTTCCTGATTTGCTCTTAGTATTCACTTTATCCAGATAGGGATAATCTAAATATTTTCTGTTTTATTTGATGATTTCCCACACAACATGTGACAGAAGCCTTGACTGAAGACATCCTAAAGGATCAGTTATTTTACCAAAGATCCCAAAATAGTTTGGTATCATCTGTGGTAACATCATGTTGCCCAGGATCCAAGTGCCCATTTGTTACTTTTCTTCAATTATTCTGCTGTTCAAATTTACAATTTCTAAGACACAGAGTGTGTCCTCGATATCCTACAGCAGTCAGGCTAAGTGTGTGAGCCTGCCTGGATCAATCTGCACCCATGTTCCATGTAATGTTTCATTAAAGGATTCCTGAAATGAGAGCTTACACTGAGCTTGCACTGCAGGGGCCAGTATGATTGTTAGGCTTGGCTGGACTCCCTGGTCAAGTATCACCTGCCATAGCTTTTTCACACATGCAGCCTGGATAATATTCAATGCAAACATGATCTGTCCTCTTTCACCAATGCAACATGGATCTCCTTATTGTCATCAAAATACCTAGTGTTGATGGCAATTTCACTGGGTCATTTTAAATGGGAAAACAGTGCCAAAATGACACTTTTTAAATGGAGAAAACATTAATTCTATCACCATAGCAGAAGAGTGGAGAGGAGCATCTGCACAGCCAGTATCAGTTGCCTATAAAAAAATAGAGCAGAGGTGGATATTCAGCTACTTCATGGACTTGGGGGAGCAATTGAAAAGAGGCACACTACACAGAACTATGGCTAGAGCAAAGTCAGTGGTAAAAAGACCTGAGCTCCTAATAATCATTCACATTGAAAAATAAAATGCAGTTTGATGTATTTACAACATTTTCAACTGAATTTTGAATTGCATAGTCAGTTGCACCTGATTATAACTCATTTATAAATCAACAAAATTAACGAGTTGCTTAAAATATGGTATTGTTTATATCTCCAGATTAGATAACTTATGTAAATAGCCAACAGAGAACTGTGAACTTCACATTCCAAATAATTTTAGCAAATAGATAACTAAAAGTTAATTTCTACTGTTACAGGCATATGTATTAGGTATTGCTGCACACAAGTATTCACAACAGACTTTTCTGGTAGAGAACTATTCATTTGAAGTTTATGTACAGTTTAGAACAGTGAATGTACTAAAGAATTTATTGCTTGAGCAAGGCCAATTGAGCAGAATAAATTACAAAATTAATCAAAAACTTTACTCGTGTCTAATTATTTGCTCATATGCAACATTATGAGACTCAACTGATACTTGGATTGATTGTTCTGTATTGTACCTCTGTGAAGTAGCTGCAATAAGACAAAACAAAAATAAAACTGTGCCTTATTTTTAAACCTTAGGTCTTTTGCAGATGGATTTCTGGCTTATGACATTAAAATGTCATTTGGATGTTGCTACTGTTCCCAAACTGAAACAAACAGAGCAAAGACTTCCAAAATAGGCATTGTTTTGTTATTAGTCAACAGGCTATGAAAAGAAAAATCAAGTATTGTCTAAATAACTGAAAAATGGCTAAACAGTTGGAACAACAGCTAAACAGTTGGAACAACAACCACGTCTCAAATCTCCTTTCCTTTATTATTTGAGCTTGTTTAGCTCTCTTAAATAGCTGTCTGCCAGAATCCCTACAAGTCAAAAAAAGCAGCTCAGACAAAAGTAAGAACACCTCAATTAGAAGCCGAATCTGTGGATTTCCCCAGAGGATGTATTTAGAAGTGGCCATGTAGGGAAGCAAAGCACATAGATTAGTTTCCTGCCTTTACTAAACACCACGTAGATCTGAGTAGTGAGGCAGGAGATCATAGAATAGAATCATAGAATCATTTAGGTTGGAAAAGACCTTTTAAGATCATCAAGTCCAATTGTAAACCTAACACTGCCAGGTCCACCACTAAACCATGTGTGTCTCTAAGCACCACCTCTACATGTCTTTTAAATACATCCAGGGATAGTTACTCAGTCACTACCCTGGGCAGCCTGTTCCAGTGCTTGATAACCCTTTCAGTGAAGAAACTTTTCCTAATATCCAATCTAAATCTCCCCTGGTGCAACCTGAGGCCATTTCCTCTTGTCCTATTGCTAGCTACTTGGGAGAAGAGACCAACACCCACCTCACTACACCCTCCTTTCAGGTAGTTGTAGAGAGCAATAAGGTCTCCCCTCAGCCTCCTCTTCTCCAGGCTAAACAACCTCGATTACCTCAGCCGCTCCTCACAGGACTTGTTCTCTATACCCTGAGATTGTGGAAGTTGTATGAACTGTCAATTTGGAAGTATGGGCTAGAGAGGCAGCATCCAACAACCACCACACCCTGATTTTTTCCACCTTCCAGAGAGAACCATTTTCAAGTTCAGTTATCTGCTTTCCAGAACCAGATGATCACTCTGAAGGATCAGGTGTCTCAGGTTCACTTGGAGAAAGCAAGAATTTTTTTAGACCATATCAACAGGTTAGATTACTACAGCATTTAAGACCATTCTTGTTTCTTTATTTGTTTGTGTGTTCACTTCTTTGGACACCCACAATGAATAAGACTTGAGCAATTTGATACTTTTAATATACAACACTTAATTTCATCAATGACATAGACAGTGAGATCAAGTGCACTTTGCATGTTTGCATGTTTGCAGATGACACCAAGCTGAGTGGTGCAGCCGACATGCCAGAAGGATGAGATGTCACCCTGACATGCCAGAAGGACAAGATGTCACCCAAAAGGACCTGGACAAGCTAGAGAGGTGGGCCTGTGTGAACCTCATGAGGTTCAACCAGGCCAAGTGCAAGGTCCTGCACCTGGGACGGGCAACCCCCGGTATCAACACAGGCTGGGGGATGAAGAGATTGAGAGCAACACTGCCAAGAAGGGCTTGGGGGTACTGGTGGGTGAAAAGCTGGACATGAGCCAACAATGTGCGCTTGCAGCCCAAAAGGCCAACCATATCCTGGGCTGCATCCAAAGAAGCGTGGCCAGCAGGTCGAGGGAGGGGATTCTGCCCCTCTACTCTGCTGTGGTGAGACCTCACTTGGATCCAGCTCTGCATCCAAGCTCTGGAGCCCTCAGCACAAGAAGGACGTGCAGCTGTTGGAGCGGGTCCAGAGGAGGGCCACAAAAATGATCCGAGGGCTCAAGCACCCCTCCTGTGAAGACAGGCTGAGAGAGTTGGGGTTGTTCAGCCTGGAGAAGAGAAGGCTGCAAGGAGACCTTATTGTGACCTTTCTGTACTTAAAGGGGGCCTATAGGAAGGATGAGGAGAATCTTTTTAGCAAGGCCTGTTGTGACAGGACAAGGAGTAATGGTTTTCAACTAAAGGAGGGTAGATTTATACTGGATAGAAGGAAGAAATTTTTTACAATGAGGGTGGTGAGGCACTGGAACAGGTTTCCCAGAGAGGTAGTGGAGGCCCCATCCCTGGAAACTTTCAAGGTCAGTTTGGGTGGGGCTCTGAGCAACCTGATCTAGTTGAAGATGTCCCTGCTCACTGCAGGGGGGTTGGACTAGATGGCCTTTAAATGTCCCTTCGAACCCAAAATATTCTATGATTCTATAATATCCTCATCAAAATCCATTGTGAACAAGTTATCATTTACAATGATAACACAAAGCCAATTTGTATCATGATCCTCATCTACTTAACTTAAATTCTAAAATATGGTATTTGTACAATAGATTAATTCTTCTGCATAATTTCATAGAATTTCTGAGAAAAAAAACTGTACACTGGGAGGAGGGAGAGTGCTCTGTTTTGTCTTTTCTGGGACCTGTCTTCTCTCTCTTGTTATATGATGGACAAAAAAGTCCTCTTCTCAAATTTTTCAAAACTGCTTTTAAAGATCACAAGAATTGAGAAACCGTCAGTGAGTCATAGACATTTTCAAATCTCCTAGCTCAGTCTTTCATCAAAAATAAATAGAAAATGAACTGACTCTTTAAAATAGCATAAGGAAAGAAAAGGAAAGTGAACTTCAGTGTTCAAGACCTAATTTACATTCCCTGCTCATTCTGGCAACTCTTGTAGTTAACAGATGGTGCAAAGGCAAATACACCTTTTGATTATAGGAAGAATGAAAAAAAGAGGTGATTTAGGAAATGTGCTCTGTTAATCATAAGAAATTAGGACTGGTTCACTTGTATTACTAGTTTGTAACACGATTAAGCAAATTAGAGGAAATTGGGTGCCTAATTGCCTTTCAGGCGTCTAAAAATGTATCGCATTAGCCCCAGTTTGGGAAGCAACTCTGTTCAAGAAATCATGCTAGATCCGAAATACGGCCATCAATGTCATTGACTTCATTGCTTAACTTTAACCTCTCCAACAAATTCAAACCAGACAAGTACCAGTGTGACATTATATAATTCTTCAGAGTCAAACAGACTTTCAGATGTCTACTTCCGTCACTGTCTGAGCTCTGCACTAGATGCCATGAATATAAGACGGTCTCCACCATTTCACAAAGGAGTTTCAGTGCTCACCAGAGCATCCACAGTAACAGCTCCCCACAACATCTTTCACAATCAAAGAACGACAGCAATCAGCATTAACAGAAGAATAATCCTTATGGTCAACCCACTGCCTAAATGGCCTTTCTTCTTGTCCTGATGGTCTCCTGCATTGTAGTGGAGCCCAGACGGCCTTGCTGCAGTTGGGCAGCAGAAAGCCAATTAGTTCTGACAGCGCCAGTGATTAACTCCAATGATACAGATGCTTCTGCGGGAATACCTCATTTTCCACCCCTACCATACTGTGACCTTTATTTCCCATTGCAGATAACCCTGGCATCTCTTTCAGAATAATAATGGCCATGGTGAGCATACAAACCTTATGTTTTAACTCTTTCTCTCTTTGTTTTCATTTTGATTTTAACATTCATAAGGCCCCGTGGACACTGGGTGTAAGCTTTTAAGAGTGCAGGCTGGCTTCTCTGCTTTACAGGTGAGGAAAACTGCAGAGGATATAAATGCAGGTTTCACCTATGAAGGCAAATTATGGCTTGTTTTTTAGTTTTTGGTTTTGTTACAAGACCCCACCTAGTCAAAAGAGTTGTTCAGCAGGCACATGTAATATTTCATTCCAAATCCAAGGCAGAACCTGGGCTTTTCTCAGGAATGCGTTAAGGCACCCAAAATTGTAAATCAATCAGCCTCCATCAGACTTCCTTTTTACAATTTCTTTAAAAATACAGCTCTTCTGTGTTTCACTTCAAAGTGGAGTGTGTTGCTCATCACAACTTTGTAGTGAGCTTTTGAAGCTTCACTCCTCTGCAGGAGTGAAATGAAAAGTATTAAAAGCACTAATTGCTTCATAACCGGCTAGTATCAAGAAATAAAATTACCTTCCAAATGTATTCCTGTTTCCTAGCACTTTTTGCATACATGAAGTATAATATTGCTTGAATCTCTCTTCAGCTGTCCTCTGTGTTATCAGGAAGCTGCAGTTGGAGCTTTTAGTCTCTCTTTTCTGCCAGTTGTGGTAATTTATTACATTTTATTTATAACTCAGGTCAGACTGTTAATTCTGTTGATACCTCAAGAACAATATTGTTCATGCCTGTTTCTTTCTTTCTAAAACTGTCATTTTGTTTTACCATAAATTTTCCTTCAGAACAGATTTTGTCATATTACTGTTTATGTGTGATAAAGGACTCTGGAATGATTCGTACTGCTGCAGTCATCTGGTGTTTTGACTGAGTTTGTGGACAGGAATAAACCTGTCTTACTTCTCAAAAACTTAACTGTTCCAGCTTGATAATTCCCCAGCTGGGAAACATGTTTGCATCATTTTCATCTGTTTTTCAAGAGAGTGTCATGATTGTCACAAGTTTTGAGGTACCTTTTTAATTTCATTTAATTGCTTCAGAAGGTTTGTGTGGTGAAAGAAAAGAAAACAAATTTCCCACTTCAGGAGATAAAAGGGATTCATCCTGTTCAAGCTTAGAATGGCATAAGGAGTCTGTGGGATTTCGTTCTTGACATGGGATATCCTTGTAGGTCATTGGTAGGTAAGATTTGTGGACTTACATCAAAAGTCTACACACCTATATTAACATTAGTGGTCTCCAGTTTTTTGTCATTCTGCCAGGATGTGGTCTTTATGAATAACCCTGTGGAACATGGTTTTTCTTGGGTTCTGTTATTTTTTTAAAAAAGAACAGTTGCCACCTTAGAAAGGTACGCACAGGGTGTTATAGTCTCATTCGTTACTCTGTGATGAAGGAACAGACACATGGAACAAACATCTTATGCTTTGTATGGTACTTGTAAAACACTTTTCCTGACACTAGATACAAATACTGTACTATTCTGGTACCATGTCTTGTATATAACACTTTTGGATCTCTTGTTACCATAACAACAGAATGAAAAGGAGGAGGTTAATATCGTAATTCATTTTTTCACTCTTTTTTCATCTAAAGATTGTCTTGTTCACTCTGAAGATGCTTACATTAGAGTTCAATTGGTGAAATATAAGTAATAATTATGCAGAGTTCAGTATGAGGGGTGGGGGGAGCAGGGGGACAGGATTCAGCATTTTAAATTAGAATAACTGATTACTCCCTTAGGAAATTCAGTTGTTCCACAAAAAGCAATTCAAGCAACCTAATCTTGTCTATCTCTCTCCGTGCTTTTTCTCCTTCTCATGCAGATAACTGTACAGTATGAAATTTCTTTAAGAGAGTGCATATGCCACATAGCAAACAATCATTTCTAGTGCAAAAAGTTCCTTTATGTCATTGACACAGCAAGCCGGTCTTCCCTTTGTCTGAAGATGTAGGCTGCAAATAAAGAAATATGTCATGTATCAACTCAGATCTGCCAGCTTCACAAGACCAGCACCTGGGAAAGAAATCACTCTGCTTGGCATCATGTACAACAAGTCTGACGTACACTAAGAAATCTGTAAGAAACATTACACATTAACTGTCCATTTGGAATAATTTTCAAGAGAATTAAGCTATCTTGCAAAGGAAAGTCTCATTCACCAATTAAGTCCAGTTAGGAATTCAGTATAAGATGCAAGTGACTCAGAAAAGATAAGACAAATGTTTGTTCTCTATACAATGTTAAATGCCATCTTCTGGACTTAAAGTCTCATGTGCCACTGCTCTTACAGAGGGTTGCTAACCAAATCTAAAATCTCAGTGAGGTAATGACCCTGTGAAATGTATTTGAAATGCAAGATAAGTGGTGTAACAATAAACCTGATGAGTCTTGTTTGTAGCATGCAACACATACTTACATTAAGAACACTTCTTTTTTTAGAATTAATTTTGTCACAAGGTAGCTGAAAAATCTGCAGAGAACTCTGAGAAGTAAAAACACAATACAGCTGTAGGACATGTTACTCTCTCCAACATGGTGACAAAATAAAACTGTAGGAGCTACTTTACAAAAGACCAAAAGGACAATTTATAATTACATTGGGAGATAAACTATTTTACATATTAATTTTTATTTCTTTTGTTCATACTTCATACTTTTTAAACCCATCTGTATCATAAGTGACTTAAATATCAAATGAAAAAATACTTTCTCATGGTCATTCTGGTTTTTTCTCTTCCCTGTGGCAGCAACACTCTGTGCAGGTAGCCAGGAACTCAGAATTGTACATCAGCTGTTGCTTTCACCACTTGTTTGCTGTGCATCTGTGTACATCACTGTGCAGTAGTATAAGGGTCATTTCATAGCATCTTATTTGCAGGAATCAGGGAGTTTACTTCAATTTCTGGTCCATAGTGGCACAGAGAGATGCAAAATGCCATGGTTATTCTACTGTAGCACACCACCAGTACAGTAAAGTTCCTGTAGTGGGAATAATTTGACATCCAAGATAGGAACCAGTAGAAAATTATTACTTCTTAGACTGCTTTTCTGATGGAGCTAGAAACGGTCTAGCACAACTGAATTTGCAACTCATGGAAAATTTCTTAATTGAACAAGGACCATCTGTAAAATGGTTCTGTAATATTCAAAAGATCTCACAAAGTACTTCACATCTGCAAAGTGATATAATGTCCATGTTTTCGTGTCACACCACATGCAAAATATACTTTATATTCTTTATATACTCTGAGTGCTAAAGAAAACAACTGAGGCCAATGCACTGCCACTTTCTCTGCTCTTTCCATGCTGAGCGAATGGCAGCGCTGAGCACACTAATGACTAATCAGGGTCACATCAAAGCACTATAATGTCTCCATATTCTAAATCGCTTCCAGTGTATTTAGTTCTGTTTATATTCCTTGTAGCCTATTTTCTTTCCCCTGTTTACAGAATAGACTACTAAGAGTATGTTAAGTAATTAACGAGTTATAAAGGGTAAAACTGTTATGAAATCCTAAATCATTTAAAGCCAATTTGCAGATCACAGAAAGCTCAGACTGAGGAAAATAGAATGTGATGAGAACTGCAGCTTAATTTGCAGACATTGAACTATGCTTTTAAATATACCATTACATTTAATATAAGAAAGCTTATAGTAGTTTCACTTTCTAGTAAATACTAATTGTCATTAGACTGTATAACAAAATATTATTAGGAAACAAATCAAAAAAGTAGTGAAAAGTGCAAAGCAATTTTGGTCCTGTTGTGCTTAAACATTACACAGCATTTTCTCTCTCAGTGTATAATTTCTTTCTCTCCCCTGTCTTCTTTCCACAGCTTTTTGCCCTGAGCACTCTAACATCTCTGTGTGGTCATTTTGGTTTTGTTTGTCTTTCATTTAATTGGAGATTATCTGAGGGCATTAAAGTGTTACGATTCATTTACTAGAGAGAAATGCAAGTTGAGTGCTTTGCAATAATTCATTTTGCTGTAGTATAATAGCCACGTTATGGCACTTTTTAAAGACATCAGTGCATTCTGTGATCTGTACTATTATCATATATTATACCACACCATATAATTTATAAGTTGTGGAAATAATTATTACAAATTAATTTTGTGTTAACTGAGTAGACTGCTGTGCACAGTGCTTCAGCAAAGGAGCAAGGAACATAGGCCTAGATTCACAGAGTCTAGCTCAGCAGTGCCATACCCAACTGTCATCAATGTATCTCCCTATGCAATATTTGCAATGCCTCAGAGTGGCATATAACAGACACAACATGTTGAACGTGTTACATGACCAGCAGGAGGATAACTGTGTCCTTCCCATTTTCTGCACCTTGGTCTTTTCCATAAGCGTAGAGGTCTATTTACTGACTCTTATTCTGGAGTTATGATCCGTGACTGTCCCTTTCTTAGAGTATCTGTTGATGATAATGTTATCTTTTACTCACATAAGTAAAAGAGCCATGGAGGGGCTTATGTGGCAATTTCTTCCCCGGTTAATTCGTTACAAAGATACGATTAACCACGTAGTAAACCTTTACAGGCATTGTTTCTTATTTTTCTAATTTGTTTCTAATAATAATAATATCATTGTTATTATGATGATGATGATGATGAATAACAATAATAAACACTGTTATTATATGACAGCAACTTAAATACATCAGAAGGAAGACATATGGAGTCAACACTTCATGAGCTGTTGAGAAGTTTGCTGTGGGACTAACGGTGAGCAAGTGGAGGGACAACCTAGCTTTTCCATTGCATAGGCCATATGATTAGTCCTTTAAAAATGGAAATTTTAAATTTTCACCCTCCCACTTCTGCAGACAAATTATAAAAGGTAGTTCAAAAGGCAAATATAAGACTCTTATTTGGAGATACAAGAAGATGTAGGGGACAATGAGACAGTTACAGTGTCAGAAGAACACAATGAATACAGGTGATTAAACCATAGTGGAAATTTCAAAGTGCCCAAAGCTCAGAACAACATGGTTATAAAAATACAAAAGCAACAAGAGTTGCAAGAGAAAAGAGCACCAACATTTTAAGCATCAATAGGTCCAAGTATGGTCCTTACAGGTCTTCCATTGTACAAATGAGATAGTCAGGAGGAGATTGTTTTGAATACCAATTCAGAAGTTTTTTGTAGTTTCATTTTGTTTTTTTACTTTTCCCACAGGTTTGATGCTTGTGGAGAACCACCCAGAGCCGTGCATTGCCATGGGGTGAGAGTGATTCTTTACACTCACCAACAGAGCTGCCAAGCATCACCATTTCCATCTCAGTCATGACTTTGGCAGCCCCAGCGCATTTTCCTGCAGCCCTGCTGAACTACCATGAATCCAGCTGTATTACAGGAGGAACCTAGAGTCCTTACTCCTATCTGTCAGAAGCTGCTGTTTGATCACTGCTGTGTGATTAATGAGTAAATTATGTGTTGCTCAGAAAGATCTGAGACTTTTTTTCTTTTTGCAAATACTAAAATCACCACAGAGTATGGGTTCTGTGTGTGGGGAGGGGGGAAGTCCGGTGTTAAAAATCTCAATTAGCATTGAACTCTGCAAATACTTTTGTCAGAAGGAGGGAGATTTCAAAATGTCAAAACATTTTATTCTGAAAATGTGCAAGTAAAATGTTTTGACATTTTCAAAATGAAATGATTCATTAAAGAAATGGTGAAACATTTCGTTTTGAGAAACAAACCCTCCCAACTTAGTATTTCGAAACCCCCTCTCCATTTAAAAACTGTCATTAGAAAAATAAGTCGGAAGGAAATTAAATAAATCAGAACTGAAACAAAATGCTTTTTAGTTTGACTCGAGTTGATATTTTAATGTTTTTGTTCTGTTTCATTGAAAACCTTAGAAAATTTCCCCAGCACCATTTTACTTTGACTGGTTTCTGCTTGTTCTCCCTTCCAACCACTGATGTGAAATGCATTAAAGATCCAGTTTTGAGCTTTCACTTTTCTGCTTGTCCTTATGTTTACTGTTTTCCTCTTGCTTATTCTTCTCTGTTTCCTGGAATAAAGGTTTGATTTTATTTTAAAAACTACTGAATCTTTTTCTCTTTAGCTGAATACCCCTTAATCACTGTACTTGCCCATTTGCTTACACACTTGGCAGAGAGATGAGGCTTCAGTTATGGTCTGCAGTCCACGCCAGGACAGCAGTTACACAAGGATGGGGTTTGTGGCTCTGCCAATGTCTGGAGTCAGAGTAGGCTGCAGAGAACAACTTATATTTATCCTTTTTTTAAAAATCAGATCTAAGTGAAGTATTTCTAAAATGCTTGTGGCCTGTATTTCTCCAGCTTTCATTAACCAACCTGCGCAGTTGCAGCGTAGTCATGATCCCAGTTTCTGATCGGTGGACAGAGGCGTCCCATGCTTCGTGGTTTCTCAGGTCTTGAGAAGCACATTTCTTTCTGCCTAAGAAGTGGCCCATCATGCATTCCTTATTTTTCTATCCTAATGAAGGGCCAGCAGGAATGTAAACCAATTTTAATCAGTTTTTAATCAACTGGCAGTATACTTTCTATGGTTGAAAGAGGTGCTTCATACCATTGAGCCCCCTTAGTCACTAGCAGAAAATAAATTACTCCTTAAACCCCAAGAAGTACTTCCTATAATTCAGAGGGAAGCAATGTGGCAGGGCACCATGACCACTTTTGTTTTGGACTTTCTGTACAAATGAGCAAGATGACACTACCTCCTGCAGCTGTCAGACAGACAGGCTTTCACTAACAAGAAGCTCACTGTAGAAGACTCATGTGAACAAAGAAACAACCACAAGATGCTGAAATTAAAAAAAGAAAAAAATACAGTATAACAATGAAAATTACTTTTAAAAAAATGCATGAAGACAAATATTTTTGTTTCATATTTTTCACAGGATGATATGGCTTCTATCTACTATGTTCTGTAAGAAACCAGTGATCTTCTGAACGTGCTGAAAACCCATTTCTATGATAAGATTTTGAAAGGCAGTTGAAATTCTGTGCCCAACAGGAGGTTACAGGCAGTGTTTTTAAAATTTGATTTATTCTCAGTTAGTTTGCTAGCTGGTCGTTGCTCACAAGTGTAAAGCATTGGTGACTCACTATGACATGGTGCTTGAAGTTTTTTTTAGTATTGGTCTCTGATTGTTTTAATTGTAATTTAAAATCTAAATGTGGAAGGTTGCATTGCAGCTGCTTTACTGATTGGGTAAAGGGTTTCTTTTCAGTCCTGTGAATTTCTTGAAGGCTTAAGGAGCGTCTTTTGAGCACGATTGCCAGAAACTTGCCAAACACAATTGTTTTTCTATCTCTGTGTGCAAAACTTTACATCAATATATAAGTACATAAAGGCTGTCTCTCACCTCCTCCCATTCCAAAACTGGAGGCTTTCCCTTGTGTATGAAGTAAAAGAAGAAGCCAGCAGAACTGAGCCACAGCTGGCAATTTTAGTCTGATCTAGCAGATCTGCTGCACATACCTGCCTGCTCACTACAATGCAGGGTAATTAAACCAAGTTCAAAAATGTTGAATAAGGTAAGAATATGTGCCAGTGTTTGGATTGCAGGATGCATCTTGTGTGCATCTTTGGAGGTTACATGTGGCTGTACACTCAGCACTCGTCCTTGGGGCATTGTGTATGGCTGCTGCAGGATAACGGATAAAGGTGACCTGGCAGACAAGCAGGAGCAACTGGCATGCGTTGCCCTTCTTTCATCCCATGCAAGTACATAAGGCTTGGATGTGCTTTGCCTGGGAGTTACCAACTCCAGGCATAGCAGCAGCAAGCTTTGCTGAAACAGCAATCTGAGCAAGGTAAAAATCACGCATGTCAGCTGAAGCAAACTCTGTTATAAGATTGTGTCACAAGACTGCCTCAATGCAAAGCCACTGCCAGGGAAATCTATCGCAATGAATGGATTTTTCAATGGGAAAATCCATGATCAGCAATGGAGATTAATCTATTACAGGTGATGAATATTTACAGAATGAAATTTTTTATAATAACCACAATCTCTGGCTCCCAAGAACAGCAAGACAACTGGAGAACTGAAGTAGTTCTGCCTTTTTTTCACTCAGGTAATAATTATTCATTAACAGCAGGAACGTTTTCTCCTAATCAGCAGTTAAGAGCAGGTAGCAACCATTTTGCAGGTGGCGTAATCCTAATACATCTGAGGTAGTCCAACAATATTTATTTGTTTATTTATTGACTGACTCTGTAGTTTAATAAAGAAAAATCTATTGAACTCCAGCCTTCTGTGGTGAATGAATGATAAAATTTTTGCCATTTCTTTTCTACTCCAATATTTTGCTAAATTTTCTGTTTAAAATCACCCCTCACAGAGGTGTTGCCAGAGAATTCTGCAAAAAGTGAATGGAAAAACTATTTTACACCAGAGTGACTCTCTCAATCAATAGAAGAGCAAAATTATTTCCTTTTCTGATACATTCATTATAGGATGTCTCCAACCTTTCTTTGCGTGTATTGATGCTTCCTAGATGATGAAAAGCTGCTTTTATCATGAACTGAAATTTCAATTTCAACAATCAGTACTGTTCCTCAGATGTAATTGTCCCCATATATGAGTATATCCCCTTCTTTCTCAGATATTTTTATTTCTCTAGAGAATCTGAGTAAGGAGGAAAATGAAGGAGAAGAAATCAATAGTCTAGTGTATTTCAATGAAAATCTAAATATCAGTGTGAATAATCCGTAGATACTGACATGAATTCCTGAAGATGAAAAGTCACTTTCAAAAGTACAGTTTTAAAGACTGCTTCCAAACATAAAGTCAGTGCAGTGAAAGAGAAGCTGTAAAATGCCTAAGAGCTCAATATTGTTAGGTGACTTAGGGTCTTAAAAGCCTAAGTCTCATTGTAAGTTAGTGGGTTTTAAACTCCTAAATCACCTCTATATTTGAAATTTGGACTAACAAATCACACTGAAAGCTCAAAGAATTTCACCCATGTGCACTGCAGCAGCCAGGCAGGAGGACAATGTCTCTTTTGGAGCATGATTCCTACATAACTGCAGCTATCATTTTAAGAGTTTGGTGATAACTCGGGGTTTTTTTTGTAAATGTTTTAACACTTTTCTGAAAACTTTAAGAATGAAGCCTGAATTCATAATAATTCAGAAGGCAGTAATGCTGCCTTTTCCATCCTACCCTCCACTTGCATAAGAGGTGCAGAAGACAGGATCATTGGAAAAAATCTAAACATGTATGTCTGGGGGCAGAGCTATGGTCAAATACCACCTCATCTTTACTTCCATGCATTACCTGTGTGTGCAGTTAGAAAATGGAAATTTCCCACATCTGTTTCCAATGTAGTTACTTGTTTTTTTGGTGTTTTGGTTCTTTTTTTTAAAAAAAAAAAACAACCCAAAAAAAACCCCACCACAAAAACCCCAAACACACCCTTTATCAGGGGTTTGATAGCATTGGTTTTTACATTACCTGTTATTTCAACTTGTTAACCTCTGTTTAGTTTCTTATCTTCTTTAAGCTCTTGAACTTCTTCAAGCCTTTCATTTTGGAAGGCCAAGCACACCATGAATAGAGCTGGCAGAAAATGTATTCAGAACCATCTATAATCCTGCATCTAGTCATCAGTGAGAAAATCCCATAAGGGGAAAAAAGAGAGAAAGAAAATGTTCCATCTATGCTCCATGCATAGAGCTGTACCAATCAGTAATTTAGTGCTTCAAACACTCAAATGTGCTAGAATGGCCCACGATCATCATCATAATAATAGGGGAAATCTGGACTTACAAAATATACCTTGAACAGCCAACAGTTGCCTTCCTCCTTGTGCTGTAGGGCTGTGGACAGCCATCTTCTGAATAACATTGCTGAGTGAGGATCCCTGAAATTTTCTTCTGGTCTTGGAAACCACACTGAAGTGTGGAGCTCATGTCCTCCCGTCCTTGCCTTTCTTGGAGCCGAAATGCAGCCAGAACTACTTCAGTTCTGGGCATGCATCCATAACTTGGACATGGGAAGGATTCCTGGTGTCTGCATTTCAGGTATGATCTCACTTTTCAGGTAGGAATTTTGCCTCATTAGCGAGTTCAAATGAAATATTATCAAAATAGATGTGTTTTTGAAAACATGTTCTTTTCAGGGCCAGCATTATATCAAGAAGTAGCCAAAGAGTAAGCACTGCCTCCAGTGAGAGGGTGACAAAGAACAATGAGTGTATGGTGTTTGAGCTTTGAATTTTTTTAAATTGGAGCATGTATAAATGCAAATGTTTCTTTCGTGGTGTCCCAACACTTTATGTGGCCACAGCGCAAAAGCTTTAAGTAAAAGTTCTGAGTTACTTGGGATGCAATAGTAACTCAGCAGAAGATTATGCCTCAGGCATGTTTGTGTGGCTCTCATGGGAACAGAACATCTGCACATACAGACACAGAGGTGCACACACAGCACAGGAATGGCTAAAGTGGACAATTGACTCCAAAGATATTCTGTAGCAATTTTTTCTGATCATTGCATGACCACAACCATTATGCAGCTCTCAGTCTTCCCCAAAAGTGGCTACTTTAACTTGAGCAGAAATAACTGAGCAGTTCTTAACCTGACCTGTAACAGTGTAGCCTGAAGGTATGCAGAGAGTCAAACATCACAAAGAATCACAGAGAATACAGATTTATACTTTGGAAGAAAACCATTCAGGCTAACTAAAAAAGGCTTATGGTACTTTCATTAAATATGTACTATCCCTTTTCGTAACATTTAAAAAAAAGATGAGAAAAAAGATAACATCAAAGTGAAAAGGAAGAAGGAAAGAATAAAGCAAGAGGAGTGTTCATTTCAAGAATTCTTTCGTATAATCTAATAGTACAAATAAATTTCTTTTAAAGGAAATAAAGTTTTCAAGGACTGAAACAAGAAATGAATGCTAATGGAAATGTCTTGAGAATGATGAGAAATTCTGTTATTCTTGAAAGTACATAAACAAAAGGCTTTTTTCTGCTAAGTATTCCCCATTTCTTCCTGTTTCTTTCTTCCATATACAATGACTCCTTGTGTATCAATCTCTTGCACCAGCAGACAATTGTCTGAAAGAAAGTTCACTCTTTACAGCAAATGATAGGTGCTTCAGTCAGTTGGCAGACATAAATAAACTGTAGCTAGTGATCCATATTTTTGCTTCATTACTTTCAGTTCTATGTGCTAATTTCCTCCTTTTTTTTAAATGGGACTAAATCCAGGTCCCAAACAGTGAGGTATTATATTTTATGCAAAACAAAGTAGCTAACTGATACCTGCTGTTATCTAAACAAGGTTCCCTGCATAGCTCTGTGCTCCTTGCTGTTGATTTGCTATGCTGATACATGACCTGGGAGCACATGTTATATTTTTTGTTTGTTTGTTTTCAGACAATATTGGAAAGAGTAGGAGCATCAAGCTTTGCCCACTGGGTTGTTAACAGGCAAGCAGAGTAGATGGCAACATGCAGGAGGGGCAACCTGTGGAAGAGCAGCCTGTGGATGAGCATGATCCACCTCACTGTGTTTTATGAAGCAAATCTACTGGTTGATGTAGCTTCAGAATGGAACATGAGTTCACTTTACAATCATCAGGTACAGCAGTACTCTCTGCTGTATCAGAAACCACACTGGCACAAACAACCTCCAAAGAGCTAGGGGAAGCAACCTTGCTTTGATCCCTTAAGAGACACAGAGTCAGGTTTTTAAATGGTTAGATTCTTACTGTATAATTTTACTGACTCTTCCATCAAATAGATTAATGCATTCCTTTAAAGTTTACTCCAGCCTGACTTAAAATGAAGGATGGATGGTGTATGTACCAGAGAGTAACCTGAAATTCAGGAAGACTGCCCTGTTCTTATTAGTTTCCTCTGTGTGAGTGGCAAAGTTTATTTGTGAGTAAGTGTGAGTATATGTGTGAATGGCAGTGAAACCTGCCTGACCTCTGCCAGGTAGTTTACATCCCCCTAAACAGGAAAAAGTTCAACCCAGTATTCTGTGGTACTGTTCTTGCAGGGAAGCTGACCTCCTGGGCAGGACAAAGGGGACTGCCATTGTGCACATGTCATTGAGGTCCTGGATCATGCATTTTGTTTGTTCTGCCTATCCAGGCTTTTCTGTATATCGTGCTGGGGAACGGTGGAGCTGATGATCCTCCTTGGAAAGATTCCTCTGAATGATTCTGCTTTTGTGCTTGTAAGGAGGAGGAGGGAGGGATGTTCCTTTCTTCTTCCCCTGTCTCTTCAGCAGAGCTCATCTTCTCATACTCATGAGTTAAAGTAGTGAACATGATGTACCAGTAAAACTGGGAGAGTACCTTGAATAGTTAATAAAGAACACAACAAAGTTTAAAAAACTATCTTCAAACTTAGGTGCTAGTTTTATTGCCATTCTGAGAAGTCAAATAATTAACAATGAGTTAATTAGAATATATTCAGATTAAGAGATTTTATATTACATTTGTGCTTGCCCTGCAATTTCTGAGTGAAATGTTACAGCAAATCTATTTTCTCTGTGGTATTAGAAGTATAGATTTTGCATGTATTTCCTGTCCCAAAAATGTTGTGGGTTTGAGGTAAATAGTATTTTATACCGTCCCTAAATGGTGACTACATTTGTATCAAAACCTCTGAAAATTAGGAAATTAGGTTCAAGTCCAAATTCAAATATTTGCTAAAGAAGACTTATGGTCAAAATAGTCCCAGCCCTAAACACTGGTCTCTCTAAGTGGCGTACCAAATCCTCTCTCCTCCAACACAGGAGCGTGGTCTGCAGAGACTGCAAAGCTGGCACCACTGAGTTGCCATAGCAGAGACCAGCCCACCTGCAAACACTTTACCCAGCTAGACTAGTTAGTCCAGACATTTTTAACCAGCTTGTTACTACTTTCGTTTTATCTGAAGATGCTCCACCTGGAACATGATCTTTGCTCAGCCCCTAAGGAAGCACTGTGGGTCAGTTTCTTGTAATGGCAGAAATTTCTGAAACATTTTTATGAAGTTTCTGGACATTGTAGTTTGTGTTGGTGCCAGTCTCTAGCCACAGTGACCCTGTTTGGACTGACAGACTGGCACATTGGCCAGACAGCAGATTTAACTTTCATTCTGAATAACTGTTTAAACATTGTTTTCTAAAAAAGTCACCATGACCTAGACAGTGCTTCAAGTCAGCTGTAAAAGTAAGAGCAATTAGGGAAAAATCAGACTTGGCTTTCTGTCATGCACATGAAAGGTGTTATAATTATCACACCATGAGTATCTGAGGGGCTGGAAGATAAGCCCTTACAACCACAACTTGGATCAGATGCTTATGTTCTTGAAGACATAAAGCATTTTTCAGCATAATCTGACCTCTACTGGGAAGTCTTACCTGCAGCCTCTGCATGAATACTACCAATACATAAAAGTAAATTATAACTCTGGTGGAGTCATTTGAGTAGTATTTTATATTATGTCAATTGCCAGTGCTTAGCTGATTGCAAAAAGATACTTAGTCTGCATCACATATTATATCCATAGTCTCCTCCCAAGTACCATGCTTCATCATGTTTTGGGTCCAAATAATCCCAGCAGTTCTGGCCCATTTGTAAAAATATAGACTGTTCTGTCAATGTATCTAAGCAGAGGAAGCCAGCAGTTTCCAAGCTTGCAGAACAGCCTTTCTTGGTTGTTCTTTAGACCATTTCTTACAGGTTTAAAATAGGTCTCTAGTCTTTGCCTGAAGTTGGTAGAAGAGTCTTTAGTGGCACAAAATATAACCATGTCTATGATACTCACAGCCACACAACTCCAGCAATTTCAGACCAGCAGGCTGTTCCCACGATATATAGAGAAAGGTAGCATCCGTTACAGTACTGAAAGATCACTGCTGTTCTTTTGTAACTAGTTTTACAGAACTTCATGGGTGTGGAAGAACCAATGTCACAGTTCAATTTAAAGCCATACATAATGCTTGTAGAAAGAGAAGGTGTTCACCAAGACCAAGGGGTTTTTTGTGCCATTAGGTTCATTTATTCAACATTACTTCTTCAAATTTACCTACAGGGACTATGAAATACATCGAAGCAGATATGTCTAACCATGTGGACTTGAATGCACAACAAAAATATACAGTACCATGGTTCTGTTTACACTAGCATGAACAGGAAAACATTTCCCATTGAATTTTAAGAAAAAAGTTCAGTTTGGAAGCATTCCCATGGGGAATAATAGACTAGTGAGGTGGATTTGTAAAATCTGTATATTCTTATGTTGTAGAAATTCTGTTATAAATTCAAGAAATTTCATTCCTGTTATTCAAAATTTAAAAAAAAAAACCAAAACCCACAAGATTAAACACAGATAAAAATCAGTAAAGGCTAACAGCGGAAATGAAGGCTGATATGAGGAAATATGCAATTTGCTAACATGGGGTTTATGGGCATGCTAAAATTAACTGTGCCTCAAATTACTATCATAGGCATATTTGTGAAGAATGAAAATACCCTATCTGATATGAAACATTTAATATGGTGGTATAGACAATGCAAGCTGATATGTTTCAAAATTCAAAGACTTATTTGTATGGCATTGAAGATTAGCAACAGGAAATGTTATCTGATTAAGTTCCCACGATGGCAGCTTAGTCTTTACGTGAATGCATGCATTTGGCGCATCATTTAATGATGCGACTACTGAAACAAGCAGACGGGGGCTATGACACAAAAAGTTCATGGCTGTCAAGCTAAGATCTGTGAGCAGCTGTCTCCTCTGCAAAATCACCTCATGGCTATTATGCTCCCTTTCCAAACAAAGAAGCAGTGCCAGCTGAATAATGAAAAACTCACAGGATCCAAGAAACTCTCTCTTTGCTGTGAACAAAGCAGCTGACTTGATAAAGAGGCTTGATTAGACTGTTAGGACAGCTGGCCTTAGCATGAGCTCAAGGAGGTTGCAAATCAGACAAGCTTGTTCAGAAAAGTGATTATAGAGGAGTTGCTGCAAGGAGTTACAAATGGTGTGGCTCCCTGGATTTAGAACAAGGCAACAAGCTTTATGCATGTTTGTTTTTCTCATTTAGATTGTTCGTTTAGCCCAGAGACAGTTAAAATTATATTCCATGAGTTTACAAAGATAGGTGCAAACACAGATCAGCTGAGCAAAGAGATAGTGTTCTTAGGGCATACATCAGGTACGCCAGGCCCCCAGAAGATATGATTTTAGTGTTACGGTTTTGATTCTGAGGTTTGAATTCTGGTCCTGCCATACAAGCCACGTGTTGGCAAGAGCATGACCTTTGTCTTTTAGACTTCTGATGCAAAGTAGCACTGATCACTTTCTGATGAGGTGAAGAAGAAGGATACAGAGACTTAGGGGATGAACAGTATATAATCCTACTCTCAAAATGAAAGGAACGAACCATATGATTATTGTAGTTGTGTATATAGGCATAGGAACATAGGGTAATAATTTTTAAAAACCGAAAGGCCTTTTTTAACTGGCCTTAAAGATGAATAGGAAACGAAGATGACAGTGGATGGTCTTATTTCCTGGAATGAGACATCAGCTGGGACTTCCTGACATTCAGAAAGTAGGATTTTGGGAGATTTTACAAGAAGGAACTATAACAGTCAAGGAGGAAAAGACTAAGACATTTATAGGTGTCACAGTGAAGGTAAAAAGGAATTTGGCAATGAGACAGCAATAGACAGACTTCTAGATTAAGGACATGATTCCCCATGTTAGTCTCTCACTAATGACCTTCATAAGCTTCAAGGAAACTATTCTTGGTTTACATCCATTCAAGCATCAACAGAATCAGTTGTGGAGAAAAGAGTCTTAGGTGAGGAATACTGACATAGTTTCTGACCAGAGGATAATATTGCACTAAAATAAGCTTTCTTTGCTAAGATGCTGTGGATTAAGGGCTTTGAATTTGATGCCACCTAAATTTCTACCTGTTAAAAATTTACTAACTTGGTGTGATTAGTTCTTTCCAAAACCAACCGCTTCTATAAATGAGAATATCTAGTTGCAATATCTTTTGATGGGGGGAAAAAAGGATATAAGAATTAACTGAATGTTATATTCTTGGCTTTGCTTTTACTTGCCTACCTGCTATCTTTTATAAAGCTAAACCTACTGAGTGAGTTAGTTGTAAAAGATGGTATATGATTTGGTTGTAAACAGCTTTACTCTGGGGAGCCACTACCTCTGCATATATTGATGAAACAAATGAGGTGATTGACAATATCACTGTTACTACAAAACTTCTTTCTTAAATACCAGCCGCGAAGTTCACTGAAGCAGTTCAATGATACTGCATGAACAGTACTCAACATGGTTTAGCAAGCCTATAGACAGCACTTTTCACTATAATTAATAATCAAGTCAACATTCCAATTCTGATTCTGTCTTGGTAACAGCATATGTGAATCAGGGGGGTTGCTGGACTGGTGTAAACAGAGTCCTCTGAATTTAAATGATGTAGTCAGACTATCAAGATTTCTGCATGATATTTGGATGCCTTGAGCAATACCCAGCCTCAGTGGCAGCTCTAGCTATTTTTAGTTTTGGGGTAGTCCTGGAGGCCTGAAGTGCAGGTGGAGACTGTTTCCTGTTCTGATGCATGGTGGTGCCAGGCTTGGTGCTGGCACATGTGCTGCCCATGCTTTAGCTCAAAACCCCAAAGTCAGCCTGAACTAACACTTAGGAAGACTTTACAGAACATTACGAAGTTCAGGTGGGGATGGACCCTACCATCCCCCCACACAGGAGCTGACCTTGTGTTTCACTTAAACTAGAATTAATAGAAAAAGATGGGCATGGCACACAGCCCCAGCAAGGTTCCCCAGTGGAATAATTTGCTTAGACTTTTTGACTTCTTCAGAAAGTGGGTTGCCGTAAAAGAGTTTGCATGACTTTTTTCCAAGTTAAGGTCAAGAACGGTTTTTGTAACTCAGCATGATCTAAGATGAGAAATCCTAGCAATTGAATAAATAAAGGTCAACAGTCCAAACTAGATTAAAACTTGGGGATATAGTAATCTTTAATAATTTCATTCTCTGAAAGTTCAGCTATAGGTGCTCCTTCAAATGCTTTTCTGAAGAAGATGATAGATGAAAGTCCAAGAACTTCTTAGCATTTGTTGTAAGCCACAGTTCTTAATGAAATATTGTGCTATTGCAAGCTCCAAAAGTGCCACAAAGTCACAAGGAGTATGGGATGTAGCACAGCAACCCAAGATGCAAGATGTATCACAGCCTAGGCACCCTTGAGAGACCTTCTGAAGGATACCATTTTTTAAATCTGTCTGGGAAACTGTGTGTTTTCTGTGTATTATGCATTTTTCAGTAGTTGAATCAGGGCTCCTTTCTCTCCTACTCCATACTCAAGCCCCATATGTTTATCTGCGCCCATTTTGTATGTCTGGAATGCATGCCATTCTAATTCTATGACTCTAGTCTATTTCAAATGAAATAGATTCCCTGTGTTTCAGTTCTGCCTGACACAGATAAAAGATATCTAATATCTGAGTCAACATGCCTGCTGGCCGTGATGATATTTTTCAGCAATTTTTAGATCACTTCTAGTGGGCTGCTATATTTAATGTTAGTGTAATATGACTGGCACAAATATAGGAAACTGACTGTCCAAAGCCAGCAGTGCTTTTTGAAAACTCTGTCTGGATCTGTAGGACAAGAGAGATTTTAAATGGATAATACTATTAAATATGTAACAGAAAATGCTTATAAACATATGTACTTTACATGAGATAAATGGATCAAATGAAGTTATTTTAGTACAAATTTCTTCAGAAAGAGAAGATTTGCTGGTGGCTTACAATACTAGAAACATATTCTTAACAGGACACATATATCAACAGTGTTCCAAGTATAAAGACAAGGTGTCAGTGAGGTGAGTGGAGTGCTTTATCCAAATGCCAAATGCCAGATTACTGAAAAAAGCATTTTGAGGAGAAATGAAACTCAGTAAATGATCTCATGTGGACAGCTTGAAAGTTATAAATATTGCCTAAAGTATAGCCCCAAAAATCTGAATATTCATTGCCACATGGAAGCATGGTGCTTGTGACAGGGAAAGTTGCAATGATTTATGATGACAATCTAATTGCATTTGAAATAATTCATATCAAAGAAACCAAAGAAGGAAAAGCGAATCCAAGAGAAACTTAGGAAAATAAAATCTTAAGGGTCAGCTTGACATGTTGCTCTCCAAATTAAGATGAAATGTTTCTTTTGCACAAGCTGAATTTTGTAGCCACAGAAAAGCATTCAGGTACAGTCACTGTAAAATACAAATTGTTAGTTGTCATTAACAGTGATGGACAATCAATATTAATAATAACTGTCTAGAAAATGTTTTGCATTAGGAACAGTAAAAGAGGAGAAGGTTTGTCTGTACACTAGATGAAATACAAACATATACACACAGAGGAAATCAGAATGAAGTTTACTTCTTACCTCATCATTTCATTACAGTTCTTTTTTCTTTTTTTTTTTTTTTTAATTATGTTGGTGTTTAAAATAAAAAACAGAGGGAAAAAAATAGGGTCGAAAAAGCATGGATAAAGTGTTCATTGTCAGTAATTTATTACATGAGATGCTTGTTGTGAAGTTAGTTTACTCTGAGCATCACTTTTTTTTTTCCCAAGTACTCACAGTAGACTTACATTCTTGGGCATATGTTGTGGTTTAGCCCCAGCCAGCAACTAAGCACCATGCAGCCGCTTGCTCACTCCCCCTACCCCGATGGGATGGGGGAGAGAATCAGAGGAGTAAGAGTGAGAAACACTCCTGCGTTGAGATAAGAACAGTTTAATAATTGAAATAAAGTAAAATAGTAATAATAATAATAACAATATAATAATAATAATAATAATAACAATATACAAAGCAAGTGATGCACAATGCAATTGCTCACCACCCGCTGACCGATACCCAGACAGCTCCCAAGCAGCAATCGCTGCCCCCCGGCCAACACCCCCCAGTTTCTATACTGAGCATGATGTCATATGGTATGGAATAGCCCTTTGGTCAGTTTGGGTCAACTATTCTGGCTGTGCCCCCTCCCAGTTTCTTGTGTACCTGACAGAGCATGGGAAAACTGAAAAGTGCTTGACTACTGTAAGCAGTACTTAGCAACAATTAAAACATCAGTGTGTTATCAACATTCTTCTCCTACTAAATCCAAAAGACAGCACTATGCCAGCTGCTAGGAAGAAAATTAATTCTATCCCAGCCAAAACCAGGACAGCATAGCATGAAGTCACCATTACTGGTGACAGCAAATAAACTCTTAATATTCTCAGCAGCATGACAAAACAACAAAGAAAATTCACTATTTCATTCGAATACCTGCATAAGATTTTTTTTTAGGGGAGACCTTGCAGACCAGCTTAAAGTTGATCAGCAGGTGATAACCATACTTCCCTCATTCATTTCCAGAATTCCTAGTCAATCCCATTATCAGAATTTCAGGTAAACTTATAATAATAATAATAGTAGTAGAAAGACAATGGAAACCTACAGTGAGCCATAAACAAGAACATTTTCATGCCAATTTCATAGGAAGCAGGAGCACAAGTTCTTTGGGTTAGAATTTAGCCATGTTCAAAGAGGTTATTCTTATGAGGATTCCCATGGCACAAATATTACAAACTAAAGAGAAATACTCAAATACAAAAACAACAATTTTCCCAAACTGGCAAAAGTTATTTTCATTGGAAAAAGGGAAGATTTGAGACTTTATCTGCATGAGGTGCTTTCTAACCTATAATTAAGGGGTCCCTGTACAAAAGCGTCATGATCAACATACCTGATACATCGTTGGACCCAACTGTGACGGTTAATGGCAAAGATGAATTAGGCAAAAGGAAATATATTTAAAAACCCACCAACAAGAAATGCCTGTTCCAATATTTGTAAGATTTATGAGACATGCATGAGTGTAACAGGGTCATATACTGTAAAGAAGTAGGGATAACGTACATAGTAAAACATACCATGAAATTTCACCTAGCAGAAAATGTTTTGGTTAGCCATATCAACTGTATATATATATACAGTTTAAGGACAAAATTTGCAACAATTGCACTGACAAGAAGAGAGATTGCTGAGTGACAAGCATCCCTTTGTGTACAGTCCCAGTGTGACTACTGTTCTCACTGATTAGTATCTGAAGTCTAACCCTCTTCTGTTTGTCTTTAATTAGATACAGGCATAACGTCTGTAACAGTGGGAGGAAGAATTGAAGAGGTATGAGAAACACTGATAGTTCTGTCTGTGTCTTGCCCTTGCATAACTAAGCATAGCTCAATGGGAGCCTACCTGCATGCACACACATTATAGTGTTTTCTGTAATTCCAGGTGCTTATTAAAACTAAATTGATGATACGCAACAAATGAGTTTCTACACTATATTCCTGTGGTATCGTCTATCAGTTATATCAATTGGAAGCTAGTAAAAGCTATTTAAAGTAATCTGAAGTTATTTGTTCAATGGCTGTATTACCTACACAATGAATTGTGTGAATATTTGACCAGCTCCAAAAACATTTTCTAGACAGTTATTATTAGTAATAAGTACACTGTGTTTAAGAGTACCAAAAAAAAAAGGTCTTTTCACCTACAAAAACTGTTATTTATATTAACTGGAGATAAAAATATACCTGAATTAGAAAGAAAAAAACCCCACATCCAAGTTCATGTGGTCAGAAAACTGGATTCTCTACAGCTTCAGACAATAACTTAGTGAGAATAACTATACAAATATACAATAACTCTAAAAATAACTCTTTGTAGAGACTCCTGTGTTCTTTCTGCTCAGACTTTGTTGATCCCTGGCTACTTTTTTGTATTTCCATTTCAGTGAGATCTAAAGCAATTCAAGAAATTAGTCGGTTTAACAGAAAATGTTTACAGTGTCATGTCTAGCTCCATCCACAGAGTTCCCTCCACAGATATTTTTGAAAGTGATCAAATTTTGGTCAAATCATTGTTACAGAGGTTATGACCATTTTCTCTGTTTCAGGATCCATTCCATTTGGTTTTGGTTACATACCACTGGGTTTTCACAATGTCCTTGACACAGACACTGTGTGACTTGAGGTTGACTTCTGCATCTATTTAGTTTATCTATTTAGCAAATGCCAAATGACAGTTACAAGAACACATCCTCCATCCAACTTAAAAATTCAAACTTTATTCCAACTGCTAGCAAAACTATGTGACCTTCCTCATTAGTACATTTTATGAAGTTTCTGATGTATTACACTTGTTATTGGAAACCTATTCATACTGTAATTTACCAATAGTTTACTTGAGAAAGTGTATGAGACAGCAGGAAAGTGGGCACATGCAAACTCACTTCATTCATTTTTTTAAGCCCATCGATCAATGTAATGATGTTTTTATTAAACTGCTATCACAGATGAATTTTCCATAAAAAGCAGTTGGTTTTATTTTTCTTAATTGGAAACAACATGAAATGTTGCCCATTCTAACACAGACAAACTGAAGGACGCAGCAACCCTCAGTTTGTGTATCTGGAGCATTAAGCATATTCTTCACTCAGACATCACAGACTAACGGAATTATTGTAAACAAGCTGAAATTTAAAAAAATATTGACTACCTGGCCAAAACTCAGAGGGTGACTAGCAGCATTCAGACTCCAGATTCACTGGCAATTCAGTATAAGAGCATTTAGCATACATATTAAGCAGTGGATATATCAGTAATGCAGGTGTAGTCTGTAACCTGCTGATTTTCTATTACAAATGAACTTGTGCTACAGATTTCTGGAATTTACCCACACTTTTAGGCATTCTGTTGAAGGTAATGTCTATTGCATTAGGTATTCATCATGTGTTCATATACAACACATAGTAAATCTTTTCTCCTAGGAACCTCCCTTCACGGACAAGAAGAAAATCAGAGAGACCAAGAGCACACTTTGCCCTCAAGGAAGACATGGTGATGCCATTCTCATGCAGTCTCTTGTTCTATCTTCTTTCTAAGCTAAAAGTTATTGTTTTACTAGTTAGTTTAATTAGATGTTGGATGCATCAGAAGGTGCCACTGCAAAGCCTGAATTCCACTCCAGGTGGCTAGGAGGTGCTAGGAGGGCAGAAGGATTTTTGAAGCCAATAAGGCCAGCATATCTGACTCTATGACTCCATAGTTTGACTAAATATCATAATAATAATACCAAGCCCTCTGTGGTTTGAAACACTGTGAGCTCACATTGCTAAACTTATGGCTGAATAAAAGACAAGGATCTGCAAATCCTGCAAATCATTTCCCCCAGCCTCTCCTGGTGAGAAGCCAGCACTAGATCCAGAGTCTGAGGTAAAACTCTAAAACTGCTGTTGCTCTTTCCAGGAGGTACTGAATGAACCTGCAGTTCCCAAACTCCCCTCAGAAACATCTCCCAAAACAGCTGTATACCATGGTTATCTGGGAATCACTTCACTGGACAGTTACATGAGTTGTTCTTGGGGGACAAGAATAAGGGAAGCACATATTTTTCCCTCAGGTTATGGTGACTACAGTGCAAGCTGTAGCTTTGAACAGATGCATCAGTTAATATAAATTGCCAGTACTAGGCCTTTCACTTTTCAAAGTGCATCAAAATCCTTCCTTTTATTGAAGAAACAGCTTGATGGGATCCACATGCTGCCATTGCCATATATTCCTTTACTTCTATAAGGGAATCACCTGCTCAAGGAAACCAAATATGGGCTTTGTATGGCTTCCAGATAGCTTATCTTGCCTAAAACACTACCTTGCCTGGACATTTTATTTGTGGTAGCAGCACCAAATAAAGGAAACAGAACAATCTACAGCTGTTCAGCACAGAGTAGGGCAGAAAAGCAAAAAATCAACATATACCTGATACATTATAGCTACTTGTAAGTATGGGCTGTACTCTCCCTTGTGGTTTCATACATGTAAGAGGTTTCACATTTGGAGAACTAATCATTTCCAAACTCTATTCCTAGAAACAGATGAAAAATTGAGCATATTTTTAGGTATGAGACCACAAAGAAAAAAATATACTGTGTGTAGGTGATGCTAAGAGATTTTTGGTAGCTAACTTTCTTTTTGAACCATCCTTCTTTCACTACAAATAAATAATCTGTGTTGCCTTTTGTTCTGCAAAAATAAGGCAGCAGGAGCTCTTTAATCAACATCTGGCTTATTCCAGAGCTCCATCTCCTTTGAGTTCTGCCACTTCTGGCCCTGAAGTAATAACAGGAATGAAAACAACTGCCTAGCAGGGAAGTAAAAGATCTGGTGGAATAGGCACTTGCAGTTATTCTCATTATTTTTAAGGTCACTCCAGAGTCATTTGACTTAGAATCAACAGATACACAACTTAAAACATGGTTTTAAAGTAAGACATTGAGGGGCTTGTGCCAGCACTCCTTAGTGATGAGCAACACTGGCAAGTGCTACTGAGATTTCCAGATCATATCCTGTGGTAGCCGGTGGTATAGCTGTGGCTATAGTCTAGTCTCCCTCGTCTCCCTGTGGCTGGTTCTAGTCTTCCTTGCCACCCAATTTTGCAAAAATGAAACAAGCACAAAACTAACTAGGTAAGACATTTTAGTACTCACTCATTAAATATGTGTTTGTAACTGAAAGAGGTACACATCTGAACCACAGATAGTTTGATTGTAAACTTCCCCAGTAATGCTTCTTTCTGACTGCAAAACACATTAATAGCTGACACCATTGCGAGTCCCAGTAAGTAATTATAAGTTTATACTGTGGCATTTGTCTCATATACTGCTTCCCCAGTTGAACTAGAAGGAAGTATTTAAATTATCAGAAAGCAGAGAAAACAGGTCCATTTCATCTGTGCTAGACAGTGGCTTCTAGTTAGTATTGTCAGACCAAAAATTATGCACCTGGCTTGTTGACTTGCAAGATAGATGAAAGTTTAATTCAGAAATCCAACCAAAAAAACAAAACAAAACAAAACAAAAAACAGAGGAAAGAAAAAAAAAAAAAGGCAGTAGGAGATTTTGTTAGAACTAAACCACGAAAAAATTGAGGGTAGATAAAGTATTTTCTTACCACTACAGAAGAATGTCTTTCATGCCTCTACCATGTCAGCCTGCATTTTTAAGTTAAATTTGAATTCAACTCTTTAAGATTCTGAAATGCTTTGAAATTCTTTGTCCTCCCACCTTTTGTTTTTGGTAACTAGGATCACAATCGGAAAAGCAAAAATGGTTAAAGAAATTTGTTGCAGACTATTTGAGAGAACAAGTTCAGTGAACATCATTCAGATTCAAAGTTACATTTAAACTGCAGGACCATGCTTTTTTAAAAGAAAACACATGTGCTTAAACTCTTACCTCATGTTTTGGAATTAACGACCTCCAGCAGCTCCCACTAACTTTAATTAGCTTAACGTAAGACATAAGCGTGATTCATATGTGTCATTCATTTCCTCTGTAGACATGATCCTATTAGGTACAAAAGCACTGCATAGGAGGTATACACTGCAGGCAGAACTTGAGGTTATTTTGGGTATTTAGCTTATAGACTGATAAATTATGCATGCATTAACTGAATTAACTCTATTAACACCTTAACACAAAACTAATGGTACAATTGAATTATTGATAAGCCACTTCTATATAATTATATGAAATTATAGCTAGGAGTAATACAACTTAGGGCTATGAACTTGTCTTTCTGAATCTTGATTTTCAGTCTGTAAGATATCTCTACACATGAAGAAATCGTTAAGTATGTGCTTAACTTTGAGAAAGTCTTAAGCACATGTTTAGGTAACTTCGAAAGCTGAGGCAGATCCTGGTCAGTGCACAAGGGAAAGAGATCCTGTAGGAATAGCATTAGTGATTCAATAGGTGGCATTCTTCATAATCAACTAAATGATTCAACTTAGTGCAAAGTATTGATGGGCTTATTTTTCAACTGAGATATAAACTGAGGGTTCCCGATGACTCCTGGCTTTTATAGCTCTCATGGCAATTTGAAGGTACTGGTACTGTGGAAAACTATGTATTAGCTGGGCCTTCATGCTGTACTATTTGGGCAATACTCAGTTTCAGTCAGTGGATAGTTCTACAGTGTAGTGGGAACAATTATATGATCCTAAAGATGTTTCAGCTGTGGATGAAGCAACTCCCAAGCACAGTCTGTATTGTAGCACAGGCCAGAGAGCAGTTCCAATAACCACTTTGCATGAAACTACACCGATCTAGAGAGACAGCTGCCTGAACAGCAGAGATGGGGCCCAGGGGACAAGCCCTAGCACTATTCAGTTTGCTGGCTGAGACATAGCTCACCAGGAGAGGAGCTTTGTGATATGCTGGATTTAGCACCAAGTTTCTCACTGCTGCACAGTGTGTGACATTCCAGAGCACTGTTGCAAGCACTCTTTCCAGGGAAATGGAAAACCAGCTGCTCTGAGTATTGCAGCATTGTAGCTCACAAACATAGCGTATATTTGTTAGGAAAAGATTATTAAACTTGCATGCTAATAATGCTGGTTATTCTTTAAATATCACAATTAAAATTGTCTGTACAATATCTGTTTAAATACATTTATGGTATCATATACCAGGGACAAGCACACACCATTTTTCCTACAATATGCAAGTCATTTCCTTACCATGTAAATTGTGGCCCATCATGGTCCTCCACCTTGCTCCAAGTACCAGCCCAAACTCCAACCTATTTGCTGGTTAATTAGTTTCTTCTTAGATTTCTCCTATCATGTAAGTTCAGAATACTGCTGCACTTACACCCCTCACAGTGAAACAGATATTTTCAAGGACAGTTTCCTTGTATTTCCATTGCATCAGTGCTAATGTTGTAGCCATTTTACTGAATCTCATTATAAAAGGTTGTCTGCAGGACAAGATCTTTTTCCATCCTGAGCCCTAACAAAGGTTATAGAGTTTGGTTCTTTAAATCTTTTAAATCATTTTAGCAGTTGCCAGTGATCAGGGGGATCAATGATCAGGGGGAGGGAGAAGACATGTTATCCAGCCAGAAATATAACCTGGAAGCAAGACTCCAGATACTCCTCTGCTTTCTACTTTGCACAATCATTTCACTGGTGCTGGCCATTTTAGAGTCAGATGCTAATATCTTATGATGAGTTTGCAAACTTTGCAGTTGCTCAGCAGCAGGGAATTTGAAGAAAGTAGTACAAGTCACTGAGGATGCAGTTTTGCAATTGCATTAGGCAGTCTCTACAGGGCAACTGAAAAGGATGGTTCCACTCCTCTCCCATCTTTCCCTGCCCACTGCGCTAGAGTTTGTTAGATGAGTAACCTGGCCCAAGGAGCTATGCTGCATTAGTGTTCTTCCAATTTCATGCTACCTAGTGGCCTTAGCTTCCTAAAGACAGGAAAGCAGCAGACCAAAAGTGGAGGTGGAAAGAGTGGTGTGACAGTCTTGCGGTAGCCAGAGTTAGATGGGCTTGAAGGGACTGTAAAATCACATCTGAACCTACTCTATTCAGATCACCTAGCAGTCAATATCCTGAAAATACTGCTCTCCATTACACCTAATTCTATCCCATCGTGAGTTGCTGCCAGAAGTTGACGTCTTAGATTCCTAAATATGATGTGATGGACAGTGGGGAAACAAGTCCAAGAAGAAACAGAAAAGCAGTGGCATCCCTTACAGCAGTCACCTGCAGTGTGACTCAGGAAGGTGAACAGACAGCAGCACGTCAGCAAAGTTTTTCTGTTTTGTTCCTTTTACACTATGGATTGATGTCATGACGTGTAACGTGTTCAGGCCCCCACGTCCCCTCACCCTTCACTTCCTCCCACAACAATTCCATGGGTTGTGTGGCTTTGCTTTTAGCACAATGTGGGAATGGATCCAGAAGAATCAATCATGGGGTTGTCTGAGTTATATTTCACAGCTAACGTTATACCACAGGATCAGCCACCAATTGGCCAACATTTATTCTGTAGAACAAATCTTTCAGTAGAAGGGAAGAACTCATTAAAACCACACATTGTTAAAGGCACAGAAGGAGGAAAAAGATTTTTAAATAAAAACTGCATTTTTGCTAACACAAGATATTGTTTGTGACCTAGAATAAAAAATATATATAGTAACCACAAACATAATATACTTCAAAGACTGGTCTCTGTGGGATTTAGCTGCAATTCTAACAGCAGCTCTGGAGACCCAGAAGTACACTGTAAAAGGCTCAGAGCTGATAAAAGTCAGTGTAGTTACACAGGCATGCTTTAGCTACACAGTTTGTGTATTTCAAAAATGAAGTGCACCAGTTCAGCGTAGCTGAATTAAGGGCAAAAAAGAAAGTTTTTAATAGCTGGCAGAGATGCATTTCTTACCACTGGGCAGGTTCTGCTTGATGCACCAGCCCTCATCCCAGCAGCAGGAGTTGGACAGTTAGGGTGCAAGTGTCTGTGTACTGATTGTTCCTGTGATGCACGCCAAGATATGCTTTGACGGAGGCAGGGAACTGCACAGGGCAGCAATACCATTGCTGGCAGTAGGACACTCAGGGATGTGCTCCCTGCTTTGCCCTCCTGTGTCAAAGGCTTGGAGCTGCCAAGAGGCAGGGTCCAAATCATGCCTGATACCAGTTATGGTTAGGGAAGAGGGAAAGTCCTCATCCCCTTTCCTTCAGGAAGCTGTAGTGACTGTGTCCATCCTTCCTGCCTTTGCTGCAGGAGCTGCTAGCTTGTCTTTCTCCCCATCTCACCATCCCAGCTCAACCCTTCAGCCTTCTGCTTCCCTTTCCGTTCCTAGGGTAGATACAACCCTCAAACAGGGAGTGCCTGCATTTAGTTTTACCTGCAGCACATGAAGACCTCAGTCAGAGCCACACTTTTTATTATTACTGTTGGCTGAGTTTCTTTCTAACTACACATGATACAAGGTTTCCTGTCTCAGAATATCTTCCCCTCTTACTTTCCTTGCCAACATTTTTAATATCTCAGATGTTGGCTGGCAGTGGGAAGTGAGCCTTGCTGACATACTGATCTCAAATTAGTGCTGTTATTAATGAAAATTAGCTACTGTGGCTACAGTTAGCACAACACAAACAACAGGATGTGTCAAAACCTTAGCAAGACACAAGAGAAGCCACGGTAAAATGCAGGCAGAAAATAGAATTGCTCATGTACTGGATGTTGAGTGCTTGAGTATTTCACTGTACTGCTGCTGCACAAGTAATTGAACTGAATAAATTTTCAGTCTCCAGCCCACTGCACAAAATGGGGTAGTGTAGGCTCACACTCAGCACTCCTTGGTTTCAGACAGGACTGGGGAAATATTCCAAACCTTTCTTGCAACATGAAGGTCATGATATAGGAAAGAGATAATAATGCACATTGTAACCTTGGAAGTATTTTGCAATATGAGCACTGCCTCTGTTTATTCTGCATTTACATTTGGCTCTGTCAGGCAGCATCCAGTGAAACTTATTTGTGCCTTTGAAAGTATCATTTCCAATCACAATTTGATTCTGAGAGAACTTAAAACAAAAAATCTGGGGGAAGAGATTCCAGTACAAGCCAGCCAAATGAGCACTGTGCAGTGTAAAGCAAGCATGTCCAGTAGGATTGATTTCCAAGGAAAATAAATAAGAATATAAAGGTGGCATGTATCAAAAGATATATCACTGCCAGAGAAATACTAATGCCTGGAAAAAGACTACATATTTCACTGTCATTTACCAAAAAAAGTATGTATTATTCATTTTAATGAATTAAGTTACAGTAAGTTAATGATGATTCCCAAACTCAATAACCATCACACAAAAGGACATTTTTTAAAAGTATTCTGTATTAGAATTTAGAGAGCTTGTCGCAATGAAATATGAATGATGTCAAATATGCACTGAAGAATGGTGAATGAGGTTACAAGAAAGTCACACGCAAAGTGATGCTTCTGAAAAGACAGAGTGTTTAGAGCTGGAGACTTAAAGTATGCATGTTAACAGCAAGTTCTGTTAAGCACCAGCAAGCAAAATGCTCTCTAAGGATAAGATTTTCAGGAGAGTTCAGCACCTATTAGTTCCTGAAGAAGTAATTTTGACAGTATTCAGTGTTAAAATGAATTGATGGGTGCTGAATGCTTTCCCACTGGGCATGGATGTTTAAAGTAGCAGTCCCCTTCCCCCCCACCCCCCACCCCCAACTCCCTCTTACAATGAAATAAACCTTACCTGTCCTCCCCCTGCCACAAAACAAACAAACCCAAAACACTGAACAAAAACCACACACAAATCCTTGATGAATTTTCTTTGCAGGAAGACAGTTGGCAAAAACTTTTTGTAAAAGTGTTTGCTGTTTCAAGTCTGCTTTAGTTAGTCACCTCTAAGTTTAGTAAGACATAAGGTCAGTTATCCAGAGTTCAGCAGCTAAAGTTCTTTGAATCAAAACCTATTGTGATTTAAAACCTGGCAAAGAATGTGCTAGGATAGGAAATTTGAATTATCTGAACCTCCTTGGCACTGCAAACTCTTGAAATAGAATACATACTGTACAGACTCCTCAAAGGCAAGTGCATAGCACTGACCTTATACTAAAGACTTCATTATGACCAACAGTCACTTCTGCAGCAGGCAAGAGTATAAATCCAGCACCAAGTTTTGTTTTGCTCATAGGAATTTATTGTTTCATTGACTAAATTCTTTTATATTTGTATTATTTTCTTCCCTATTAGCAACTTGCATAAAGGAATAAATAATTTGCATTTCTGCTCAAAAGCATACACAGACATTCACAATATCTATCCGAGAACAAATCAGAATATTTTTGCTTCATAATTAGACTATCTTTTAAGTGAAGGCACATGAGGATGAGGCCACCTGGATACTCATGAAACAGTTCAGCTGGAGTGCCAGGCCCATTAAGAAATGTTGGACAGACGAGCAAAAGAGCACAAGTCGCTTAATAGGTGCAAGTTCTGGTGGATGTGCACCTGGTACAATTAATTTTCTATTTTTTTTTTCTGACTGTGTTCTTATGATGCACAGTATTTAAGTCTTCCAGGACACCTTCCAGCCCTCTAGATTCTGTGTTCAGATTTGTAATTGCAGTAACTTAGAAACTCATGTAATTCCCTCCAGCTGTCTCCTGTCTTCAAGGACTTTTTTACATGCAGGAATAGTCTGTGTTGCACAAAGTAAGAGCATGGAGTTTGCCTGTTAGGTAAAGGTATAAAGACATAAGCATTTCACTGGGAAATCTGGAATGCAAGTGGTATGTATCAGTCATAGTAACATTTTTAGCAAAAATTCTTATGTTACAACTACTCAAACTATTCAACGGGGAGGGATCATGAAGACAGATTCAGTTTTGACACATAATCCACACAATTGCCTGGTATGCACTAACAGGAGGACATACAAATCTAGCAATAGGCAACAGGGAGAGAACATATCAATTTTCCACTGGATTTGCAGAGCTGGCAAGACAGTCTTTGACCTGTAAAACAGAAGCAAGTTTTTCATGACAGCTGGTGAGAGAGAATAAATCTGGAGCTGACCATGTCATTTGTGGAGAGTCACTCTTCCAACCGTAAGAACACTTTTTAAAGGTGGATCTAACCTCCCAGCTGTCCTTGGCTTTTCTACTAATGTCCTCTTTCTCATCTCTGCCATAAGTCACCCCTCCAGGATATGGAAATTGTAAAGTCAGAACAGATTTTGATGGAACAACTTCTCTGTTTCAAAGCCATTGAAATTTACTGCTTTCTCATTCCTTATTATTCCTTTTTTAGTACTGTCCCCAAATTTAGTCATTTTTCCTTTTTTTTAATAAAAGTGATTTTTTTGTCAGATGTTTTGAGAAGCATTTCATGAAATCATATTCCTCTTTTGCTTCTCCTTATAGGTCAAAGTGGGTTTTGTGGATCCATAACAACTTCATTTTTCCTCAAAGGAAAAAGATACCAAGATACTTTCTTGGGTGGGTACCATCTGAGGGAAAAAAAAAAAAAAGCTGGAGAGAGAGGTCCTGACATTTCTAAAATTTTTTGCTCTGCTGTAAAATACCAGCATTTTTGTGGGCACACTTTGCCAATTGAAGCACAGTGTAAGTCCTTGCTGGGACAGTGACATCTCATTGGAAATAGCATTAAATCATCTGAGATGCTGATTTACATCTATTCGGATATCACAGTAAAAGATTTAATTTGCATTTCTCTGTCTCATAATCCTCAACTATGTGCAGCTCAACACCCACCTCTTTCCAGGAGCACTGAGAAACAGGTATTCTCTCAAATCAAATAAATTTTGTTTCCTTCTTGTCTAAGCAACTTTATGGTTTCTGTCATTTAACCTTTGGGCCCTAAGAGCACATGGATGCACCTGAAGGTGTTTTTAAACTGCAGAAGTGCTGTGACACTGGGGTCTGGCTCCCTCTCATCCTGGTGGAGGTGTTCCCACCTGTGAGAGGGAAGAGTATCTGCCTTCCCAACAGAAAACAGCCTGCCAATTCACTGCTGAGCTGCGGGTAGAAATGCTGTGCATCTACAAGCACTGCAGCTGAACTCACCCAGGAGCTACAGGATGGGCAGCTCCTCCAGCCCTCACAGAGAAGTGATTTCCCTGCCTGTTTCTGAAAAAGTCATGCACATCTTGGAATGTAGATATGTGTATTTCTTACCTGCAGGCCACAAATGCCTGCTATTTGATATGAAACCCCAGGAGAACAATCACCGTGGCCTGGATCTAAAATGCAGTAGGATAAAAAAACTCATAATTTGAATTCTGAGAATGTACTCCTGTTGCATCTCTTGCCTTTGGTTATTTTAGAGCTGCCAAAAATTCCTGCTTCTTTTGTAATTTGCCTAAAGAGTTTCAGCAGCTACAAAAAAAGAGGAGTTACAAAAAGTTACAGAAAGATTTTTTTTCTGACACAAGTCCCCCGAACGTGCTGTTTCCAGCACTTCCCTGGCCTCTGATGGACACCCTGTCACCCCAAAAGCAGCTTGTTCCTCCTCCAGAAAGGGTGTACAAAGTGGTCTCCTCCTTGTACTATTCTGAAACACAGGGCAGTGAGTACACAAAACTAATGGTGTCCTCTTGCTGTTACAGCTATGGTGTTACCTGCAATAAACACTGCTAAAGGCAAAATGGCAAACATAAATGTTTTAGGAAGAAAGGCAGCTTACGCACCCTGCCCAAACAGAAAAAATGGGGTTTTTTGGGTTTTGCCAGGTTTTGGTGGGTTTTTGTTTTGTTTAGCTTTCTGGAACTGCCTTTACTATTTTAAAAATAACATTTTTGAGCTATGCCAGTAAATAAATCTTAGAGGAACATAAAATAAACAGGAAAAAGATAACAAAAACCTCGTAGCCTTCTAATAAAGCTGAAGAAATGCATGGTCATAGCTACTCCATGTTGCTATCAATGTGAGACATTACAGAGTGAGATTCCCATCCTAACAAATGTTGACACCAAACAAAACTAAAATATCAAACAAGCATTGCCAGACAGCAGAGGAAAGAAACAGTGTTGTAGGCCAAACAGTAATCAATCTGATGCTTCTTCAGAGAAAAAAGAAAATACTGAAAAGGGGGGAAAAGGCATTTTATACTTTCTTTCCAGAGGCCAAAAGTGGGAGAGAAAACTTGGGAAACTCTGCTGAGAAATAGGAAGCTCTTAATGCCACTACATGTACAGTCATGGCCACCTTTAACCCTGCCTGCTGGCAGATGGAGCTCTCTAAACCCCTCTCCCACAAACTCTTGACAGTTCACATCTCTGATAATGAAGAAGTTTCATCCATTACTTTTATTTTCACAAGGTAGTAAGTGGAGGCACAGAGTAAAATCTTACCCTTGCTGAGAAAATAAAATCTTGCATTTAGCATGTGATTTTCTACTAAAACACTGCAGCACCAGAAGTTACTGATTTTTTATTGTTTTTCTTGATAATTTTCTTCTGGCTTAAACAGCCAAGGCAGCCACACTGAATCAATCTTCTGTTAGATGGAAAGTCAAGGGTTCTGGACTTTCCGTATTCTGCTGTGTTCCCTCAAATGCTAGTCATACTTGCAGACTGCACTTGGCTCAGCTCATACGAAGCTGGGATGAACATGAGCAGAAACATTCTCAACACTTCTTCACTGTGCTGCCGGTGCTATTGTCCCTAAAGAAGAAGGAGATGGCCATTACAAGGTTACAAAAAGGCAGGCAATTAATGAAGGGTACTATTTATGGTGTCATTATTCGTAACAATGACCCTTTTTCCCACTGCTAAGGCAGAGATGAGGTCTTCAGGAGAGCTAGTAATTGATTACTGGTGAGCTTTTTGCAGAAAGTGTCCTCATAATGTTGAGTCTTTAAAAATAAAGATGGTGGAAGTGGATCCTGCAGGAGATACAATGAAGGAAATTGGTGAAGCTGCTGGAATTAAGTTAGAAACAGAACTGTCTTTTTGAAATAATTTTAGATTTTCCCTGAATTTCAGCACAGGGTATGTCTCACATCAACCAATATCTATCTCCAAGAAAAAAACCAAAACTTCTAAGAATGGTCAAACATAGTTGTCAGTACAATCAAGAGTGTTTGTACATAGACAAGAATTGCCCATATAGCTCTGTCTGAAGATGTTACCAGATCTTCCTGCCAGTACAGAATGATGAAGAACAATCTAATTTGGTTCAGGTGGTGAAAATGGGTTTCTTTCTGAGAATTTTTACAATATCTTCCTGATTAATAGTGTACTGGGTAGGTCTGTGTCAGTATATAAAGCTAAAATCCCCCACAGAGGCTTCACCTGAACAGCAGCCCAAAGGTTTTCAAAGAAAGTTGTTGCAGCTGCAAAGAAATTTGAACATATTCTTCTACACACAATTGCACCATCTCTGGTCTCTGTAATCCAAGGTGAGACTAAGCAAGAGCTTCATGTTCACAGCTGCAGCTTACTTCCACTTATCCAAATCATACTTTAGGTTAAAGAACTACACATACCACGAGAAAGACCCACGTGGTTTTTTGTAAACAGGATTTGGGTATTTCAGAAACTACAAGATTTGTTAGCACAAAGTACAATCAGGTTTCTAACTTTTAGTAATTTAAACCAAAGGGAACATCCCAACTCTGACACTAGGGTTGCTAACAGAAACAAAATATGCTATTCCTAATCAGCTGAATAAAACAACTAATATCATCATTAATCTCTTTTTGGGTGGTTTACTACTCATGGTTAATACATAGAGGAATATGGAAGACATCTTTCTATCTTCCCCAGCTGAACCAGGATTCTCATGTGGACTGTTCATCACACCCAACCCTCAGCTTCCCAGTCTGGGATATGGAAACTCAACCCTTTAATTTCTTGTAAGGTTACTGTGAGGAGTCTGCCAACAGCCACAAGATGCTCAGATTCAATTTCAGAATTAGATTTTATTTACAATCATGACAATATGTCACAAAAAGCAAAATAAAAAAGAATTAAAGAATTAGGAATAAGTAGTAATATAGGTACTAAGGTGGAATCACACGCCATCTCCTCTACTAGCCACAAAATTCACAAAAAGTTTTAGAAAAGGAGAAAAAAAAACCAGAGAGTGAGAGAAAGAAAACCAGCAACCTGAATGAGCCACTGCACAGGATTCATCGGATGGCTACCAGCTAGATTGCAAAACTGTTAAAATATCTAAAAACAATGCATGCAACATGATCTTAACAAAAGGTAGGAAATACAAACTTAGATTCTTTTGGGGGTTTTCAAATTTGATACCTTGTTCTCATGATTATTCCCATTACTGCATTTTGTCTACAGTTGGACTCAGCTGGCCTTATTGTCATGGTTAGCTGTCCTCAGAGGTGTATCCCCAGTGCAAGACTAATGCATGCTGAAAGAATGCTACAGAAACTTACATTCTGTAATGGTCCAACTTGACATTTTTTAGTTGGGCAACAAAAATCTTTACCCTTCAAAAAAAATGTCTTTCCCAGATGGCTGGAAAACTTAGACATCCTGAGTTGAGATGTTAAGCAGTTTAAAATGGAAGATGCTTTTAAAAGAATAAAAAGAATCAGCAGTGAAGAGATTTGATATGAAACAGCATTTAAGTCACAGCTAAGAACACAACCTACAGTAGTTTTCTAGGAACTTTGGAAAAATTCAGGCAAGACTTCCGAAATTTTAATTTTTAGCCGGAAAGGGTACACTTTAAAACTGTGCTCCCTATTATGAGATAAGGCATTAGAAACAAGGAAGAGACAGGTGGTGTCTGGTCTAGAAGACCCAAAGTAGTCATTTGTATTTGGAACAGAAACCAGTAGAACAGATCATCTCTTACTTTGATGGCATTTCTCAGTTACTTTGTCTGTAGGAGTCTCTTTCATTAAGGAAGATAGCTCTTGGGTTAGGAGCAGGGCGAAACGAACTGCCCAGTTTTCCACTGCTGAATATGCAAGGCAGCTGCCCCCTCCTCAGCCCACATTATCTGAGCCCCTTGGGTCTCACTGAGCTGCGGCGCTGTTCCTCCTTGTTCTAACAAGCCTATTTCCTAGGTCTTCTGTCCATTACCGTCATGAAAATGGAGCCCACACGCAGCAGTCCTGCAAACCCTAAGAGAGCTTAAAAAAACCCTTCTAACTGAATCCACATCTTTCTGTAGAACTTTGTAGTTGACTCCTTTGTTTCTTCAGTAGATGACAGAAGTAGCACATATCACATAGCACTTGAGACTTAAGACTTTGTGAGAGAAAACAGAAGGCAAAACCCAGTCTTCTGCCTCAGTTTCCCCATTATTCTAGGATAATCTTTAGGATGGGATTGGCTGCTATCTTGCATATCTAACTGATGGCTTATCTTTTTTAACCATGATAACTACTTCTATTTTGATTTTGTGGTTTAACTAGTGCTGCTTTTGTAACAGTATACCCATTTACCACCCACACCTTGTCGTTTCTCTTGCAGTTTCCTCTAATGTTAGTGGACCAGCATTACCAAGTTTTCATATGTTGCAGCCTGCTGCTGAGACACTTGGAACAAGCAGACTTTCTTCCACTTCAGCTGATACTTTGGGCAATGCTGCTCTCATCCCAGTTAACAGTCATTATGATTGCACAACTGACCATAGCCCTTAATCTCAGAGGCTTGTTGACATAATCCTTATCAGTAATGCTGTACGTACATTCACTTATAGCCCTTTATATCAATGTCACATTACATATAGCCCTCAAACTACTCCAGAATTACATTAATCACCTGCTTATAAATTCCTTTAAATGGACATGGAGAAAAAGAAGTTTTCACCTACCACAGTCACTCATAAATTGCTTTAGCTAATTCAGCATCACCACCACCAGCTTTGGGACCAAGCCATCTCAAAGCATGGGTCAGACCATGAGCACATCTTCCCTCTTCCCTACTAATGTTCAGCTCTGCCCATAAAGCTGCAGTCATTCCAGCTTTACAAATGGTTCCCCAGGCAAAGGAAATGCAAGACTCAATCAAGTTTCCACAGAAAACTAGCACTTAACCCACTTGTTGTTAACACTACTCTAAAATACCAAAATAATCAGATTAACCAGCTGGATCAGTTTTCACTTAAGGAGGAGTTTCACTGTCTATTCTAGTAAATAGCACTGATGGTTTCTATGCTATTAAACAGGTTGTGGGTCTTTTGTTAATCTATAAAAGTAAAGTGCAAAAATATTTGCTAACATTTCATTAAGGTTAGCAAAACTGGCAGAGTACTATCTTATCTTTAATGTAACATTTCAGAATAATTCATATTTTCAGTGAAGCAAGTTAGAGACAATGTCAGCTTCCATTAAAAAAACCCCACCCACCCAACCAATGAACCAAATAAACCTTTTTGGAATTTTCAGTTTGTGCCATTTTCTGAATGTCATTCAAAGGTAGTATTTTGTATTTAGTCCACATGGTTTTCTCAGAAAAAACCTCAACATTCACTGAAAATTATAAAGCATGCATTATTTACCTAAGTGACAAACTCCCAGTAAGCAGGGGTTCTAGTCTCTGTATATATTATTTAAGAAGTTTGTTTTATTTATCATATATTTACACAATTTTTTATGCACATTTTTTTCCCACTAGTAAAATCCTCTGAGTGCTATCCCCTTATTTCAGTGAGTTGCTGCCTGAGAAATGGAGGACAGCAGTGCCAGCAGCAAGATAGACCTCTTTCAAACACTGGGAAAAGGACTCTGCTCCTGAAAACAAGCTCCACATCTCTCCTCTTACAAATCTTGAGAAAGAGATTGCTCAAGATTACAACTGAAGCTCTCATTAATTTAAAACAAAACAAAACAAAACAAAACAAAACAAAACAAAACAAAACAAAACAAAACAAAACCAACAAAATAAAGAAAAAGGGCATTTGAGAGGTATTTGCTTGGCTCATAGGTCCTACTATCCCCAGGGAAAATGTCAACTGTCCCACCATGTGGGTCTCTAGTCCACCTGGCTGCTCTTGGCAGTTACCTGGGGAGGCTGAGCTTGACACTGGGAGGGAAAGCAGGGCTTTGCATATTAATGTATGTGTTTGCTGAACACAAACATGCAATCAACATTGACCAGGAGGAGAAGGACATTATCAAAGTCCTGAAGGGATTGAAGCAAAGTTGAATTCTTGTATAAGGAAATCTAATGAAAAGCAAATAGCAAAGACCCAGGTTTTCACAAAAGATTTTGGCTTACTCAGGGAGCAGGTAGGTGGGATCCCCAAGGATGCAGCTGTGAATGGCCATGGAGCTCAAAGGAGCTAGCAGGGCTTTAAAGGCAGCATCCTCCAAGGGCAAGAGTGAGCCATGCCCATACTCAGGGGGAAGGTTATCAGGAGACCCCCATCTCCATCCTTGGACAGTTTCAAGCCCCTGGGGGATAAAGCCCTGGGTAACCTGGTCTGACCCCTCAGCTGAACCTGCTATTGCAGAGGGTTGGATTGGAGACATCCTGAGGTCCCTGCCAGCCTGAATTGTCCTAGGATCCTATGATAACAAAGTGTGGGACAAAGACAGAAAAAAAGAGTTTCCTAAAGAAAATTTCAGGTTTACAGCATAGTCATGTTACTGGAAAAGATGGCTGCACTAAGTAAATGCATCAGTGCCTCTGTTGTCTAATATTTTTATGAGAATCATTCTACCTCTTCTGAGGAGAAATATCTCCACTGTCACATCCAAGTAATACATCTCTCAGGACAAATAGATGTCAAACACTCCTAAGCAGACAAGTAATACTTATGCTCCATTAGCCACTACATAATGATGGAAGACAGACCTCCAACCCACACTGCTGATGAACACCTATTTAGTACCAGAGTCAAGCTTTTATTTCCTGAGAAAGATAGTATAAAGATGCTATCAGATAAGATAAGATTACTTTACTACTTTAGTAGATACTTGATTCCGTTTGTATGTATGTATACATACAAATTTACAGCCCATGTTGTCAGATGGGGAACGGATTTATCAATGCTAATCATCAAGTTTCTTACTTTTTCTTCTTAACACTTCATTTCTATGAAAGGTTCCTGCTCTCAGCCAAAAGCCAGAAACTCATAGCACATAGTATGGCCCATTCAAAAAACATATTCTCTTCAGCAAGTAGAACATGGTCACTAGTGACCTTGACTGTCCTCTTGCTTCCCCTGTCAAGAATCACCATAAGCTTCACTGACATCATTGGCATAACACCAGACACAGAAAGGAGTCATATTCCTATGTAGTAATTTACACATGAAGAAGCACCTTTATAATGTTACGTTCCATTAGAAAAAGGGCACAATGAGGGGAGAGGTCCAACTTATACAGTGTCCTGGTTTCGGCTGGGATAGAGTTAATTTTCTTCCTAGCAGCAGGCATAGTGCTGTGTTTTGGATTTAGTGGGAGAAGAATGTTGATAACACGCTGATGTTTTCAGTTGTTGCTGAGTACTGCTTATGCTAGTCAAGGACTTTTTCAGCTTCCCATGCTCTGCCAGGCGCACAAGAAACTGGGAGGGGGCACAGCCAGAATAGTTGATCCAAACTGACCAAAGGGCTATTCCATACCATATGACGTCATGCTCAGTATAGAAACTGGGTGGGGTTGGCCAGGGAGCAGCGACCGCTGCTCGGGAACTGTCTGGGTATCGGTCAGCGGGTGGTGAGCAATTGCATTGTGCATCACTTGCTTCGTGTATCATTATTATTATTATCATTATTATACTGTTACTATTAGCATTACTATTTTACTTTATTTCAATTATTAAACTGTTCTTATCTCAACCCAGGAGTGTTTCTCACTCTTACTCCTCCGATTCTCTCCCCCATCCCATCGGGGTAGGGGGAGTGAGTGAGCGAGCGGCTGCGTGGTGCTTAGTTGCTGGCTGGGGCTAAACCACAACATACAGCAGAGCAAGAGCCTGAGAAGAGGGAAAGTCCATGAATTTCAGGAATAGAACATGGTCATAGCTATAACCCAACCTCTTGGCTTACAGTACTTGACACTTACATAGTGCAAATGCACATCATTTAGTAAACGCAGGACAGGAAACATTCTAATTCTTTATGAGATAGCCAAATAATTTTACTATCTTTACAACTATTCTGTGTAGGCCATATAATACTCCCCTGAGCTCTCACAGAAGGGATGCTTCTGCTTTTTGCTTTGCTGCATCAATCCAGCATATAAGAAATCAAAAGGGATTTGGTCCCCCTCTTTTGTCTCACACAATTTTATGTTTAAGAGGTATGCTAAATAAAACCCAGTTACTCGTGTTCAGGTCAGCTCCTCCAATGGTTTAGATGAGCTGGGTTCCTTTTACTTTAGTATGGATTCAACACTACCAGTCAGATACAGAGAAGAACAGAAAAAAAACAAAATTTTATGCTTTGTTTAAAGATATATTCACTTGGTGAAGAGTGGCCAAGAAAACTAATAAATGTTAAGAACATTCCCCCGAATCATTAATGGATTTAAACGCTGTTGACTCTTTACAGCAGCCAGCAAAGCAGCCATAGCTGAACAGCTAGGCAGAAGGACAATCTATTGCATTGTTTTTCTGATTTTGAAAAATGCTAGAGCAAGTCAAGAAATAAAACCAGCTTACATGTCAGTGCTTAGGAAGCACAACAAGCCAACTATCAGTAATCCATCTCCTCATCTTCAAAGTAATGTTTCATTTCTGACATCCGACTTAATTGCAAGTAGGAATAACTATTAGACCAAAAAATTGAAAGGTTTAAGCCCAGTCCTGCCTTAAATGAATTCTGTGGATCAAAGTTTGTCATCTGTGTGATGCTTTACAAAAAGATCCTTTCAAAAAGTAAACCTTGTTCCCATTGCTTTGGCTAGAAAAACAGTCTTGCAGAAAGACACTGAAAAGGTGAGCTATTTGGTAGGCAAAATATGACTAACAGCTGATGCTCAAATCCCAGAATTAATAGAAATCTGATTACTTATTTGTTCATGGAACATCAAAGAAAAAAACAAATGACAGTGTAAATCTTGACATGAAATTCAGATTTCATTAAAAACCAGACATGCATGTTTTCCTCCTCTCCAATAACTCTACAAATGAATTTTGTTCTCCAGTCAGACATCAGTTCTCTGAGCAGCCCATGCCAACTCACATAGAAAATGGTCTTTCAGCCTTGATATATCAGTTCTGATGAACTCCATTATTTCTGACTTATCTTAGAATACGTTTTGGAAATTAGGCACCCACATTCCAACTAAAATTGAAGTTGCTCACCCTTACAAAGTGGCCATCTTAAAGCATTCACCATGAAGAATCATAGAATCATAGAATCATAGAATGCTTTGGGTTGGAAGGGACCTTTAGAGGTCATCTAGCCCAACCCCCCTGCACTGAGCAGGGACAGCTTTAACCAGATCAGGGTGCTCAGAGCCCCATCCAACCTGAACTTCAATGTTTCCAGGGATGGGGCCTCCACTGCCTCTCTGGGCAACCTGTTCCAGGGCTTCACCACCCTCATTGTAAAAAATTTCTTTCTTATGTCTGGTCTAAATCTATTCTTCTTTAGTTTAAATCCATTATTCCTTGTTCTGTCACAAGACATGAAGTCATCCTGAAAGGAAAATATGGCAAGACATTAGCTGTTACAGTCAAAGTTGATCTTAATTTCTCAACACCTTAATTTACTCATCTGGATGTATTAAATGGAGATATTAACATCTGTCAGATGTACTTTGTAATTTGTTTGAACATGTTTTGACAAGATATCTTCCAGTTAAACACTGGAATTCTGAATTTCACTGCCTAACTCAGTACTATGAATTCAGTAAAGCTACTATAGTGTCATGTTTCACTTAGTAGAAGGAAGGATGGAGAATTTTACTTCAGTTAAAAATCTCTGGGCTTAGAAGCTTTAGAAACTGAATAGTATGGATTCAGCATCAGATTTGGTCCTAGTTTCAGTACTGGTGGCCACGGGAAAGAAGACAATCTTTTTGACCTCATTGCAGTGCCAGGACCAGAATTGAAGAAAATGTTAGATTGCCCATCCTGGGAGCTGAAAAATATTCCAGAAGAGTGAGATAGAAAATGTGACTGTTGGAGCCTCCATTTTTCTGTGTGACCTCCATCCAAGAGGTCAACAGTTAAGATGCACATGAAGACAAAGAAATCAGGTTAGTCAAGCAGGGACTGTTATGATTGTTTGGGAAAAATAAACTCACAAACAAAACAAAACAAAACAAAAATGCACCTGTAATGATTTATGCTTCTTTTTTTTTTTTTTTTTTTTTTTTTTCCCCCAATTTTGAGCTAAATATATAGGTGGTGTACTACCTTGAATGTAACAAGACAGCCTGAAGATTTGTGAGGGTTAAAATAGAAACATTGGCATAGATTAATCTGATTCCTCGCATCAGATCAATTTGGCAGTCAGAACAAATTCTTGTGAGTGCAGGTTTAGGATACAGACCGTTCTGTAGGATAAAGATGTTTATTTTGCCTATTATTTATTATTAATCAAAAGGTTCATTAAAACTGTAAGAGCCAGAGCATGGTACCAATACTATGGTATTTCCAGTTAAAGATGGAACAAGGGAGGTGTTATTCTTCCACTTCTGAAGGCATCAGGTTTCCATAAATTCAATTGCACTGGAAGAAGGCAGGACAAATCATATGAATGGAACTCCTGGTGTGGTGAACTTGGCCTTTCAGCCTTCTGCACTGTGGTGAATTCCATGTAATTTAACATTCAGAAACGATGCTTTCAGCACAGACCTTAAAAAAGAAAGCTCCTCCTGTTCTGTGTTTTGTGTAAAGGATGATACCTCAATGCTTTCAGAAAAGCATCAGTTTAAATAGAAGTCTTCTTCAGTGGTACCCTTCTGTAAAGTATTGCCCTTCTGATTGGTTATTTAACTACTATGATTTCTCAGAAAACAAGATATAACAATGATATTATCTGGGAAAATTCCATCTTATACTTCTTGGCTTTGAGGCATATATTCTTCACCACAGATAGGATACATAATTTGTCCAGGGATGTCATGGAAGCTTTATCATCAAAAATTTCTAAGATCCAGTTGGATTAAAGCCTGTTAGGAGTCACAGATGATCCTGCTTGGGGGGGCAGGGGTGATGCTCCACACCTTTTTTTTTTTTTTCAGTACCTGCAGTTACTGAATATAATGACTAGGTTTACAAAAAGAGAATGAGACTACCCAGAGGGCCAGAGAATCCCTCTAATGTAAAGATTTATGCCCTTGGATTTCTATTTTCTTCCAGTAACTTAGTGTCCCATAATCTTTTCAAATAGTGACTTAGCTTATTTAAAAACCCACCCAAGTTCTTTCAAACTTCACTGTCTTATTAGCTACAAGCTTCAGTAATGAGAATTTGAGAATAAGTAGACAGGTACTCATCTATACACAGAACAGGTATAAAACTTGCCTTGGGTCACACCTAAGTCATGAAAATAAGGCTAAAATGTAAAAACCAGTGAGCTATGAAACATCCAAGCATTTTTCCCTCCCTACTGTTCCTAAAGCCTGAGAAACATGAATCAGGCTTATAACAAAAGATTCCTTAAGGGGAGCAAAATCTAGACTGACAGATACAAAATTAAACCCATTTTATAGCACTGGCATGACCTAGACTTATTTCTACATGGCTTAAAATAAATCCATTTCCCAAATCATAGAATAATAGAATGGTTTCAGTTGGAAGGGACCTTTAAACATCACCTAGTCCAACCCCAAAATTAATACAGTAAATTAATACTTTAAATAAAAAGAAAAAATATTCAAAATTGTCTTAAAGGGCAGGAAATCTCCTTTCTGACCACTTCTTTAGGGGAAGACTCAAGGAGAAACTCCCTTTTCAGAATGATAAAATAAAAATACATATTTCAAGTGATATATTTCTCCCAGCAAGCTAATAGCACTCAGAAGCCATCCCTGATCTGGTTTCTTCCTCTTTGGGTGAATTATGAGCTAAATCCCTTGCCAGCTAAGCCAGTCAGCTGAGTTTTTTCCTCATCTGTTATAGGTTGCCTACTAGACTGAACAACCTAACCACTTTCCAGATAGAAAGGGCCTTTTTCTAAGGCCCTCACGTAGGTAATATGCTCAGTCAGAGTGACCAATTTAAGCTGCTTGAATTTTGAAGATTAAGTACTTTCAACAAGTTGTTTGTCACTGAGAAAAAGGCAGAGAATTATAGGTGAGACAGCTCTAAACTGCAAATTCTCATCTCACATAGGTACTTAGTTCAAGGCTGTTGGTTAATCTCAAGAATTGGAAAGGCGTGGAATTTCACATTCATTCTCTCTCTAACATTTCCCATAAGGTGACTCAGTTATTCCTTTCCTGAAGCATGAAGCCCAGCACAAAACTGGTTTGGTAGTCACAAAGCACATTTTGAGGTCCATAACTGTCCTTGTACTGCACAGGAAAATAAGGTTAATAATTCAGGGCTGCCATTTCTACTCTGGGAACTAGGTGCCTGGAAGCCTGGCCTTTCTTTGTTCTAAGGACCACAGGAGTTCAGCATCAACAAGGAAATCTCCCAAAGGGTACGTTCCCCTCATTCCTTCAAACAGTTTAAGTTGAATTGTACTCCTAATCTCAAATAATTTATGACTGTTTACAGTTCAAATGTGATTTCTGGCAGTATGGCTGCCCAGCTGTTCAAGAGGAAAACACACTGAAAAACATGTCAAGGAGGGTTTATCAACTGTATTTTGTAAAGGTTACAGAAAAGGCAGGTGAGTAGGGTAATTTACATATCTCCCATTCCTCCTGCCCCTGCTGACAGCAGTTTGTAACTTAGGCAGCTGTATAGAGTTTCACCTATTGCTCATTGCGGAATTAAGGATTTTGAAGTTTGGTTGACTGCTTAGCTTCCTGTACATTAAGAAACATGAGGCTTTGTTCTCTGCTCTTTTAAAAAAGTTTAGAACAATTATTTGAGGTATCTTGGTTAACTAACTACTCTATAGTTCTTCAATCTCTTTAAAATCAATATACAAACACTTGCAGAAAGTGATCCATGTATCCCTAGCACCTGCAGGAGGAGTCTAAGGAAAATTAGGATCCTATTTGAAGGCTTTTTATATTGAGGTCATTGCACTTATGTGGGCTGAATCTGTCTAGATCCATAGATCCTTAGAACAGAATACAAAGCTACTTATTTAATGATGACCAAGAATTTGGTCCTGAGAAGCTTTACATGCCTGAGCAATGCTGACTTCAAAGAGCAGCCCTGCTGAAATTAAGGACAGTTTTCATGAATCTGTTTGCAGGAGCAAAACAGCACAGCAGCAAACCTTTGCTGTGGAAAGGCAAGCTAATCAAAGGCTGACCGCAGTTCACTCTCAGGTCCTATTGATTTCATGGGAATTTCAATAATATCTGTACATCTTTAAGGTCTGCTTTGCAGAGCTGCTGGGCATCTGGTGTCCAGATCTCTGAAAATTCAACAGTTCATATGGAGAAAACCTCATGTGGGAGAAAAATGGAAACCAACTTTCTGCTAATCTAGGTAAAATAATTGTTGTGGAGGTATCCCCAGGCTCTCAAAACCAGATCATTCTTGCAGCCACATAATAGGCATGAACCCATTTTATCACCAGCATTGCAAGTATCTCAAACATATCATATGTCTTCCTTGTTACATTGGGTTCTTATGTATGTGCAAGTTCAGTCAATAAATCAAACATGCAGGTGACATAAAATATAACCCACCCCAGTACCATACACCTTTGAGGAAGGCAGGGAAGGGCTTGCAGATTTTAAGAACTGTTTCAATAGGTTTTATGTGGCTTGTGGACTAAAAGTACTCAGTCCTGTAGATAGTCTAGTCTTATGTAATTAGTGCATTTCTCTGCAGCTTGGGTAGGAGGAATGGACATCTGTGTTGATCATCTATCTATGCAAAGATGAGCTATTCCTAAATTACTATGCAAGAAGTAGATGTGGTCATAGCAAAGCCATCTAAAAGTTCAAACAAACTTTCACCTCAATTTTTAATCTTATTTCTTTAGCCCCACTTCTGGTGCCAGGTCATCTTGTTTGTGACTTCAACAGATTCACGAAGTAAGATTTATTTTCTACAAAGCAAGTGGGACCACAAAAACAGATTTTATAGTGTTTTTTCATGCTAATCTCATTTCCAGGAGAATTGCCATAGAGTCATTTAGGCAGCAGAGTTGGATACAGGAAGCACTCTGAAATTTCCAAATCTGAATATTTAATCAAAAATTAAAACCTGGACAATAAGGGTTTTGAAGGCTTTTTTGATTGGGGGCAGGGGGAGGGGGAAGTTTTACAATGATTGTAAAAGAACAAAGGTATGTTTATATACTGATTATTCTAACACCAAAAAATCAAACCATAGCAGCTTGCCTAGAACAGTAAAAATAGAGTCAAAACAGACAGGCCTGAATTTTAAAGGTATTTAGATTGCTAATTCACACTGCATTTAATATAAATTAGAATTCTGAATACTAACATAATGCAAATAGGAATTTAGTGTGAAAAGTTCCATAAGAAATACTGATATTTCTCTGTTTGCCGAAGTTTCTCAGAGACTAGAATTAGAATATTAAGTTTATTAAAAAATTAATTTTTGTTCTTCCTCTATCAGTATGGCTGCTCTGAGGTATCTGAATCACAGATTTCAGGTCTCTGTGGCTATTTGTAGGCATGGTTTCCCCTGGTTTTCACAGAGCACCTGAGCGATGGTGAGCTGGTAAAGCAAGATCTGCATTGCACATATCTTTGTGGCATAGCGGTACAAATTACCCAGTGCACAATAAAGCACCATTCCCAGACTCATTCCTATCTGCAAAAATACCTGAGATTACCACATAGGTAAAAACAGAGCTCAATGATTTTTCCATTTGCAGCTCTACAAAAAATTAAAGAAAAGGACATGCCACAAACCTGCTGACTTCAGTGGACTCTCCTTTAAGCCATGATTGCAGGTGGCACTTGCAAACAAGTTTTTGTATTTTGATGCTAAAGAAATACTTTTTTTTAAGAAGGAGAAATCAGGATCAATTTGTTGTATCTGTTCTGATTGATATTTATTTTCCTGGAGATATAGGAGAGATTTTATAGGTTTGAGTTAGGAGCTTGAATTGTTCAATTGATTGACTCTGATTAGGAAAGGATTTGGCAGGATTTTCATTCTGGTTAATGTAACAGATCCAGCACACTGATGGAAAAATAGATTTATGAACAATAGAAAGTGTATATACATGTGTATATATGAATTGCACACCTAGCTTCTGAAGAAGCAGTAAGGACTTGCTTGACAAATAATTTACATCTAAATTAGCTATGACACTGTAATTTTTTCTATTGTCAGACAACCCCCACCCCCTTCATATTCACTGCAGGGATTTAACATATGGTTAGGCATTCATTGGTTTTTTTCCCAAGATTTGTAATATCTTTGGAGTTTTCCAAAGCAGTATCATTCTTGGCTTATCTGCTTTTATAAACATAAAGCATGTGTTTTTATTAAAAGTAATTGGCAAAAATATATCCCATTAAATATCCTTGAAGAAAGAGTAGAAATATAGACAGGTTAATACAATATGCATGATGCCATAAAAATATTGCTCCAACAACGACTGTAAAAATAAAGTGATAGTTATAGGCAAGTTAGAATATGCCCATTTTGTAAGCACAATTATTTGATATCTATACATCAATTGAGTGTTCATGCATGTACATAGCCCAGCAGGTATCTATGTCAGCTCTAATGAATACATGCCTGATTTTCATAGTCACAGATAAAAAACAGAAAACTAAGTCATAGAATCATAGAATGCTTTGGGTTGGAAGGGACCTTGAGAGATCATCGAGCCCAGCCCCCCTGCACTAAGCAGGGATTGAACCTGTGAACTTGGTGTTATTACCGCCATGTTCTAACCAACTGAGCTAACCCAGCAAGTCAGCTCTCTGTGTTTATGTATATACACATAAGCAAGTAAATGCATGATTTTTAGCCCAGAAATTTGAAGTTGCTTTCAAAATTTCATGCCCAGCATTTACCATTTCAATTCACATTTGAAAACCTGAGTATACACTGAAGCATCTAAGTAAGATTCTCAAATGTATTTAGGGTCATTTGAAAAATAGACTCTGCGTATTTTCTAGGAGGTGGAATATGCTGAGCCAGTTGTAACTGAATTTTCCTTTTTGTACCTGTCAGACAGAGCCATTCCAGTCCTTTTTCAAACTACATGCTCACTATTACAACTCATACTGCAGTATGCACTCCACTAACCAGATGCTCCATTTCCAGTAACCAGATTGTTCCATTTCCAGTAAACACTCCAATAACCAGATGTTCCAATTTTTCATTGATAGTCTGTTCCTCTGGAAGGAATAAACCCCATAATTCTCATTCTCTTCTGAGACACCAGAGATTGGCAATATCCCCCAACACAGGCAGAGTTTTGACTATGGGGAAGTGACGCAAAAAACTGAAGGCCAGGAGTTTTCCTCTGAAATGCCTTCTCAGAAAAGAACAATAGAGATTTTTGTCACAGATTTTTAACTTTGTCAGGAAAAACAAAACAAAACATGTGTTTTCATGGTTTGGGTTTGGTTTTTTGGTTTTGGTGGGTTTTTTTGGTCCAATTATGACATTGTGCTTAGTTTATATTAAATAAATTCAGTAAAGACTGAATTTGAAAGCCATCTCATTAGGTCTTCTGAACTGCTGTTTAGTTCCCTTGTCTCTCCTATACACCAGACCTCCATAGGAGAAAAAGCAACAAGGATTATCTTCTCTCAAAGGTACCTGATGTTAAGAGGGACGCATAGTTCTGGATCCATTGCACAAGACATACCTGCTATATTTCCCTCTTACGTTCCTAAACGAAATACATTTCTGGATAATTATGCCCCAGGAGGAATGTAGGTTGTTTCAGTTTAGTTTCTGAAAATTAAAAGGAAGTTTTATTTCAATTCAGTTAAATTTCACTTAATTCAGACTTTCATTGGGAACATCATAATAGTTCATTTTCATCAAGGATTACAGTATGACAGATTTTGTCATCTTCAGACTGACATTTGTAATATTTAACTTGAGGAATAAGTACTGGTATAACAATTTTTCATCCCAGTTCTTAGTGAAACGTAGTGACAAACTATAGTAATGTCCCAGAGTCCCAGCCTCCTGCAGTTTTCTGGCTAATCTAGATATGCTCTATTTCAAACCCAAATTACCTGGTTCAAAGCAGGAATTACTGCATAAGATTTCATAACTTTGTTCTGCAGAAGATCCTAAAATACTTTTGTAATGATCACTTCTGAATCAAGGAGGGGAGCCAAGACTCTGCTCCTCCCTGGAGCCCTGGGAGCAGCTGGCATCAGTGAAAGTCACTTTCATGGTGTCCTAAACAGTGTCTGAATCAGAGAAAAACAGAATCCAAGTATCACAAAGGTAACTTGAATTCATTTAATCTCCTTGCAATCCACATCTCCTGACTACTCTAAAATCAGATTACTGATTTTATTTCTTTAGATATAATTGAAAGAATTTTTAGCTCTCCAAACATAACAAAACCCTATTAATTAAGCTATAATTAGACTAATAACTGGTTAATCTCCTTGACTAAATTAGATCCTAGCACTCATTCTGTGCAAGCCTGGTTTATGACAAATGTAACCTAACACAAACCCAGTTGTTCTGAGTTCTGAATGTTCTGCCTGCAGCATTTCCTCTGGATTTTAGCCATGATTTGATACACAAGGATATATAGAAATGCCCAGGAATGAAGTTTGGGCCTCATCTAAATGTGTAACTAGGCTATTCTACCCAATGAAGAGCAGACAGAACTCAAAAATACAGCACATGGATTTTTTTAATTTCTCGTTGAGACTTTTTTACCAAATGACGATGTTATTTTAAAATGTTGTTTCCATTCAAAGAGATCTGGAGACAAGCTAAGCCAACCAAAAGTGATAATCAAAAATTAGAGGTTGCTCCTGACTGCAAAGCTTAAACATGGATTGAGACAAAAAAATGTAATTTTTATAATAAATGTATGCCTTTTGATTTGAGGTTTTGGTGTAGACCTCCATTAGAAACAGGCTTAAACTGTACTTTGAGTCTAAAGGGAAAGTTTTCTGATTTTAAGGGGTCTGGAACATTGACTTCAACTCAGTTCAAGCTTTTTCCAACTGAAAATGGGAGGCAAAGGACAAGGGAGAAGGGGGAGGGGAAAATAATGTTCAGCAAGCATGTGCAAAAAAAATAGATTAAAAAGAATCTGAGTGCTTCAGCGTAAGGCAAAAGTATGCAGCTGTGCTATAGCCTTCTCAGGAATGTGGGAACATCTGTTCAAGCTGGGCAAGCTCACATTTATAGTCCTTTTCTTCTCACTAGCATGGCATTGCCTTCACTGGGAAAGTGGGAGGACCACATGTTGTAAAAAATTCCAAAAATAATGACAGAAATGCAACTGCTTTTTATTTATTGACAGAGGTTTCCAAAATCACCATGTCTCACTTACCATCAGCAGTTTTAATTTGGTCCTTGTTTTTTTGGCTAGAGGAACATCAAATAACCTTGGCATATTGCCACTGCTCTGTCAGAACTGGAATCCAAAATTAAGAAGCTGGATAACTGCCAATCTTGATGCTTGTTTAGTCTTAAAAGGGTGCATTTCCACCTCAGTAGTGGTCACAACCACATTTTATTTATTTCCCTCTTGATTTGAATCCTAAGTGTTTTCCAAATGCCTTTCCATGTTTTCAGCGAAGAAACATTTCATACTAACCTTAGAATACAGTGTTCATCCTGATTTCTACAGGTCACTTTGGTATCACATATTATTGCTCCTCCCCTACCTCAGCACTGGAGCTGCAGCTAAAAGGTATTAATTGATTTTGAAATATCCAGTGTGTGGTGTGTTATTCTCTCTGAACTGCACTGGTACACAACATAATTGTTTTATACATAATAACACATTCCTCCCATTTTACATTCCTGTGCAGTGAATAGTCTCCCATTGACCATCTGATTTAGTTTTGTCTGCTTGGATGCCTTTTATATAAAGAACACCATTTAATACTGGAATTAGAAGCACTCTTTTCTTTTGTCTTCTTGCCCCCCATCCAATCACCTGCAGCCAGAGGAGCAAGAGAAGGAATAGAGTAAAGAAGCAGAAACTCAAACAAATCTAGATGCAGAAAATTCTCCAACCACTGAGCAATAAGGCTTCATACTCTGCTGGAGAGCCCATTCATCTTAATCCATCTGGAAAGAGGTCTACTCACAATATTTCACAATCTAAGTACTTTCTGACAAATCTATTAATTATGCACTCAAACAAATTATTTGCTGCCTGTGGAGAATTGCTACCAGATTTTTTCTTGTGCCAGAGCCCTTGGTCTTGTCCTCTCTTTTTAACTCATTATTTTCATTGCTATAGTCCGATTACCATCATCATTTTATTATAGTATTCTCTCATCTCACACCACAAAGTCCTTGGGGAAAGGGATCTAAAGAGATGTAAGTAAAGTAACAATTGCCCTATCAAATGGGAATAAAAATCTTTTACCACCATAACCTTTCCCCTCCCCGCTTACTTTTCTTATAAATATATTATCCTGTAACTCGAACATTCACTGGCTTTTCTATTGCCTATATTTAACACACAGTATTAAGGCAAATTCTTCTGCAGGTAAGATCACATTAGCATCATCAACTGTTATAAGATGGTGAAAACTGAAAACTTTTTCTCAGGATACACCTGCCAACCCATTTAGTACCACAGCACAATTCAGGCTGACAGGGACCTCAAGAGGTCTCCAGAGCAATGCCCTGGCCAGAGCAGGCTCAGCCATGGGGTCAGACCAGGTTGCTCAGGGCTTTATCCTGTGGGGGCTGGAAACCCTCCAAGGAATCATAGAATCATAGAATTGTTTAGGTTGGAAAAGACCTTGAAGATCATCCAGTCCAACCATTAACCTAGCACTGCCAAGTCCACCGCTAATCCACGTCCCTAAGTGCCACATATACATGTCTTTTAAATACCTCCAGGGATGGGGACTCAACCAGTTTCCTGGGCACCTTGGTCCAAGGCTTGTGCCGTGGTTTAACCCCAGTCAGCAACTGAGCACCACACAGCTGCTCACTCACCCTCCCTGGTCCCTGGTGGGATCAGGGAGAGATTTGGGAAAAAAAAAAGTAAAACCTCTGGGCTGAGATAAAGGCAGTTTAATAGGACAGCAGAGGAAAATAAAAATAATAATACTATTCATCATCATAATCACAAAAGAATATACAAAACAAGTGATGCACAATGCAGTTGCTCACCACCCACTGACCAATGCCCAGCCAGTCCCTGAGCAGCGATTGCTGCCACCTGGCCAACTCCCCCCAGTTTATATACTGAGCATGACGTCATATGGTACGGAATAGCCCTTTGGTCAGTTTGGGTCAGCTGTCCTGGTTGTGCTCCATCCCAGCTTCTTGTGGACCCAGCAGAGCATGGGAAGCTGGAAAGTCCTTGACTAGCATAAGCAGTACTTAGCAACAACTAAAACCACCAATATCAATACAGTTTTGGGGATGAAGGGATTGAGAACAGCCCTACCAAGTAGGGGTTGGGGGTACTGGTGGATGAAAAGCTGGACATGAGTCAACAATGTGTGCTTGCAGCCCAGAAAGCCAACCATGTCCTGGGCTGCATCCAAAGAAGGGTGGCCAGCAGGTCGAGGGAGGGGATTCTGTCGCTCTGCTCTGCTCTGGTGAGACCTCACCTGGAGCACTGCATCCAGCTCTGGGGCCCTCAGCACAAGAAGGACATGGACCTGCTGGAGGGTGCCCAGAGGAGGGCCACAAAAATGATCCAAGGGCTGGAGCACCCCTCCTGCAAGGCCAGGCTGAGAGAGTTGGGGTTGTTCAGCCTGGAGAAGAGAAGGCTGCGGGGGCACCTTCTTGTGGCCTTTCTGTACTTAAAGGGGGCCTGTAGGAAGGATGTGGACAATCTTTTTAGCAAGGCCTGTTGTGACAGGACAAGGAGTAATGGTTTTCAATTAAAGGAGGGTAGATTTAGACTGGATAGAAGGAAGGCATTTTTTACAGTGAGGGTGGTGAGGCACTGGAACAGGTTGCCCAGAGAGGGAGTGGAGGCCCCATCTCTAGAAACATTGAAGGTCAGGTTGGATGGGGCTCTGAGCAACCTGATCTAGTTGAAGATGTCCCTGCTCACTGCAGGGGGGTTGGGCTGGATGACCTCTAAAGGTCCCTTCCAACCCAAAGCATTCTATGATTCTGTGATTCTAAAACATCAGTGTGTTATCAACATTATTCTCATACTAAATCCAAAACACAGCACTGTATCAGCTACTAGGAAGAAAATTAACTCTATCCCAGATGAAACCAGCACAGCTTGACAACCTTTTCAGTGAATATCTAATCTAAAACTCCCCTTGTGCACCTTGAGGCCATTTTGTCTTGTCCTATCACTTGTTGCTTCGGAAAAGAGACCAACACCCACCTCACTACAACCTTCTTTCAGGTAGTTGTAGAGAGCGATAAGGTCTCCCCTCAGCCTCCTTTCCTCCAGGCTAAAAAACCCCAGTTCCCTCAGCCGCTCCTCAGAAGGCCTGTGCTCCAGACCCTTCACCAGCTTCATTGCTCTTCTTTGAGTGCACTCCAGCACCTCAATGTCTTGTAGTGAGGGGCCCAAAACTGAAGACAGTATTCGAGGTGCAGCCTCACCAGTGCCGAGTACAGGGGGACAATCACTTCCCTGCTCCTGCTGGCCACACTATTCCTGATACAAGCCAGGATGCTGTTGGCCTTCTTGGCCACCTGGGCACACTCCTGGCTCATGTTCAGCCGGCTGTCTACCAGCACCCCCAGGTCTTTTCTGCCAGGCAGCTTTCCAGCCACTCTACCCCAAGACTGTAGCGTTGCATGGGGTTGTTAAAGAGGGAGATGACAGCACCTTCCTGGGCCCCAGACCTAGCCCCACTGCCCAGCTGTCCTCATGGGGAAAAAGCTTTCCCTAGTCTCCAGCCTCTCCAGCCTCTCTGGCCCTCTTCAGCTTGGTGCCCATCAGGACCCAAGGACCTTCTTGCCAGTGTTTCCTCCAGCCCCACCAGCATTGCTGCCGGGGCTCTGCCTGCCTGGGGCAGGGCTGTTCAGTGCTCCTGCCCCAAGTGCATGGGGGTCCTGTCAGACCCTTCCTGCTGCTGATCTCAGTCCCTGTGGACAGCAGACCTGCCCCTGCACATACTGACTGGTCTCCTCAGATCTCAGTGTGCTCCGTCTGTCTGAAGCCCTTCTCTTCCCACCTCTCTCCCACAGGGAAGAAAGAAAATGTTGCTTAAGCATTAGGGAGGGAAAATAACTATTTTGCTAAATGCTGAGAAAAGCTGTCCAGATGTATGCTGGGAATTAGACAACAGTTTCTACCTGCAGAGGAAGTGAGGTTTGAAGCAGAGCACTACAGAACAAAGTCAGCCTCACTACTTTCATAATAAATTTTATCAGCCATGGGAGAGGATTTCTGTTGTATTGGGGTATCCATAGTAAATAAAAACTGAACTCAGCGGTCAAAGAAGTCCTTTCCAATTTTGTATTTGTTCTTTAAAGACTGCCCACACTTACAGCAGATTTTATCTCTGTGACCAGCTGAAGGCACCTGGCACATTTCATTTCCCTTTCATCTGTGCTGCTGCCATCTCTGGCCCTCCAAGAATAAGCCATTAATACCAGCAACATCAAGCCTCCAAACGTCTGCCAGACTCCAAAGTGTTCTGGTGTATTTCTTCTCTCTCCAGTTCACCTACATGTGGCAGAATTTCAGCATGTATATGTGAACTTCCTAGTAATCCTGATTTAACCAGTCCTAGCTATTCTTCCTCCACATCCCTTCTCGAGTACCTTCCTACCAAGGAAAAGAGGGGGAAGGCAGAGCAGACAAGGGCCTCCATGTGTCCAGGCTAAGGGGGAGGTGGCAGCTGGCTGGAAGAGCAGAGCTGGGTTTATGAGCATTATTGAAGAGTGGCACATGGGCACCAGCCACAGAAGTGTATGGAGAGGCCACAGTCACTTTGGTAGATATGACAGATGCTACCAAGTGATGTCAAGAAATTGAAGGATTTTGGTTGAGCAGCCAGAGTCTGGTGAGTAACTAGAATTACTTGGGTCCAAAGTCTTAGAAAACAAAAGTGAGAGCTTGAATGCAGTTTAATGCTTAATTTTCCTCCTGATTCAATGGTGAGACAGACAGGTCACCAGTTGAATACTACATAAAAGACTGTTCAACAGGACCCTGTTATTGATTCCCCTCTACCAAGAGAGTAGACATTGCTTCACACAACAGCTACATCTCCCCCTCCACCCTGGCCTTCCCAGTATACATTTTTTTCCTGCCAGTCTTCCACAGCTCCTGCAGAAGTATGCAAGGGAAAACAAAATGGCAACCAAAAATGCTAACCATGCTAACTGAAAGATGGAAATGCTAACTGAAGCTGTTACTTGCAAATATCTATTGATGTTGTTATTGATCCTTATGTGAAGGCTATGATTACTTCCAACTGAAATCACTGCCCATCCCAATACACCAGGAAAAGTTTTACTATGAGCAGATGACACATGCAGTTCTGATATTGAAGGATGAAGTCTGATTTCTAAACCTGCATTTGCAGACTTCGTGGAAGCAGCCTAATGTTATGAATTGTAGTTATATGCAGCTTCCACTGGAGTCAACGGAAATTTGAAGTGTCAGGCATTTGTGAAAATCACATGCAGCAGCCTGCTTAGTGTATTATAGCATTAAACCTTTCTTGTATTATTTTAAGAGCAGAATACAGAAACATAAGTAGCATTAAAGGACAAGAACCTCAGGGTCAGAACCATTTTCACCTGAAGCCAATTGCCCTATTTCCATATTCTTTCACTGAAGAAGGAGCAGGCTCATTTTGCAAAGCAGGCAAGCTTCTGAAAGTTGTGTATAATGACAGGAAGAAGCGGAGGGAGAACAGGCAGAGGTCTGAAAACTTCTGCCTCTGAACTGGGGCAGCACAGAAGAACTGTTAGGCAAGCATACCAAAGTATCACTGCAGAGAAACACTTTTTATTTAAATGAAACACTGAAATCAGCCCAGAGATGATTGTTTAGGGATTTCTTGAACAATGAAGCAGATTTTTTGATTTTCAAATAGAAATAATCTGTTTGAATTATCCACATCATCAAGACAAAACCAGTTTTTCAGTCCATGAAGGGGACATTTGAAGCAAACACATGGGTAAACATTATATTCTGCTTATAGTTGAAGGCTCTTGAGGGCCAGGGTTGGGGTTTTGTTTCATACAAACCTTGGGGGGAAAAAAAAGAATTAAAATATTTAGGGCATATTTTTCCAGCAATGGTGCCTCATAAAATTCAGAGCTAAACATGAGGTAACATCTTAGTTTCCATGAATGTTTGGTCTAATTCAGCTTCTACTTGCAGAGGAATTGTTGTGTGCCCTGACATGATGTGCTCCCCCTCACTTTGGTTTTCTAGAGCTCTGCTTGCTTGGCAGGGTAACTGGGAATCCTGAAAAACCCAGCATGAGAAAGAGAGCCAGCACAGCTTTAATTTCAGCAATCTGCCTACCATCTAACTCAAACTAGGCAGGGTGGGAAAAGGAATTGCCTTGTAATGTCAGTACACACTCTGGGCTGGCAGCCAAGATAGCAGATTTGTGAGACAGAGATGAGAAAAAAATGTTTTAATATTTTGGCTGAAATGGTGACAAGCAAGGGTTATGCATAAAGTGAGAGTGTGGATGTGAAAACGAATGCCAGTATCTGTCCTTTATAACATGCTGCCTTTCTCAGGAAGAATAACATGAGAAGTAAAAATTTCACAGGTGATTTAATGACACTTCTTCAGGTCCTGTCTAGAGAGGGTAGAGAATTTACCAACCATACAGAGAAAATACACAGGAGAGGGAAAAATTTGAGGATCTTGCATTACCTTTTCTTCCCATTTCATAAAAACATAGGCTTGATCCCTGCTTCCATGCATTCAGTCCCACAATTCAACCCTACTTAAACTAAGGCATCTAGTGCTGCTAAGTCAGTCCAAAAGAAAAAAAAAAAAAACAAACCAAATAAAAAAAAAATGAAACAAAGTGACTGAAAATGTGTGCTGAGGTACAGATCTCAAAAAGGCTGACTTTTTTTTAACGAAGTAGTATTTCATTTGAACTGAAACACAGATCAATAAAGGGTAAAACTGAGAGAAAATATATGGCAAAAAGGGTGTTTAGCTACTTTTAAGGAACGAGATATTTTACTCTAATGAACATAAAAACTTAGGCTGAAATACTAGGATGTTCTTCCCTACAGGCTCCAGGAGATTTTATCCACAAGGCACAGAGAAAAAGAAAAATCACCCAACAACAAAAATTACCCAGTAGTGCATACCCTATCTACACCTTCCAAACATTCAGAGGAGGACAATGCAAATGAAAAGAGAAAAGCTCTAATAACAAAGCTATGACAAGCTAATAAAAAATTAAGTTAAAGAAGTTATGCCAAATACTTAAATCAGGAACAAAGAAAGGCTGCAGTTATTTTTGACTTATAAAATTGAATAATCCCTGTTAGTATTGATTTGTAAAACTAAATTCTCACACAACCATCGTCCCAATTTACTTAAACAGATAACACAATGAGAGGTTGCCACATGGCAAAATCTTAGAAATGTTGTCAAAACATCCTTACCTATGTTTCATGACTAGTTAATTGCCAATCTTTATGTCTTTCACAGACATGTATATGATTCTAGCCAAAAAAGCAGAACGTTACTCAGGATGGCAGCCTTAAAGGAGCTTGTGAAAAATCTCACAAAAAGCTAAAACCAACTGATTCAATTTTGTGCCACTAGGCAGAATTTACTTAATGGTTTGTTCACGCAGGCCACTGGGAGGGGGAGAAGCAGGCTTACAGTTTTTTGCTTCTGAATTTTCTGCTTTGAAGGACTTGCTCCTTTACCTAATATGAAGCACTGATCAATAAGATGGTTTCTTACTGATATTCTCAAAGTCTAAAAGCTTCTCTGCACCAAACACCTTAGGAACAAGAAGCAGCATACCAGTTCAATTGAGCGAAGATACCCTTACAATCTAGACACACCTGTCTGATGAAAATGCACTCCCAGCAACCCAACTGTGGCAGAAAACTATTCTTTCTAATGTATAATGAAGGCATCTTTGCTTCTCTAAAACTTTTACAGGAACTGAAAAATTAGTACCATTTAATGTGTAAAATGTACCGTTTTAATATGCAGGTTTTTTAAAATAAGATCCGCAAGCTAAAATCAACAAGGTTACACCAGAAGCAAAGAAGTGCCCAGGAAGCTATTACTGAAGTCAATGGGATTATGTACCTAAATACTTTGGAAAATCTCCACAGGGCCTATCTGCATCGTCAGCTGCTCCCATATCTATAAAATCTTTTTCCTCACTTCAAAACACACAAGCTCACCTGATCCACTGAGCCCTTTTTGTTTACCTACATATGTTAAGTGAAATTTCATCCTTATCTTTCAACAGTGATCCAATAGTTTGCAAATATTTCCCACTCCCCCCTCACTCCCATGTTTTATATATTCTAAATTTGAGGTTTTAGACATGGTCAGAGGAAAAGGTGACCAGGAGAAACATTTATCTCCCTTTTGTCTGGCCGTAATTAGTAGCAGAAATGGGGAAAAAAATCACAGAAGAGATTTGTTCTCGTGCTGCATACAGATCAGTTTTATAAAACAAAAGGGTTTAAATAGCTCTGAAGTCAGAGCTCTGAAAAATCTGTGCAGTTGCTTCAGCAGTCCTTCACAGATATAAGTGCAAGAAAGTTTCTGGGGCTACTCAGCATAAGTAGAAGCCAGAGGCAGGAGCAAATCTTTAATAGGCAAAATTACCATAAGCAGCAAAAGTTGGCTGACACTAATATAATGCAAAGGAAACAAAATGGTGCCCTGACCTTCATTTTGTTCTGTCCTCCACACCTGTGTGTAGAGCTCTCCTTGTTGGGATTCTTCTGAATCCTCATCAGGTATTTTCTTAGACACATAAATGTTTATGCTTATGTTGAATACAGGTTCAACATTTGAAAAACAAAGATGAAACATTCATCTTGATCACGATTTTGTAGATTGTTGGGGTGAAGAGGAAGCCTGGCTTTCAGTACCAGGCAGGCTACTACTGATCCAGCCAGCTCAGCCATGACCTTGCTATCTGGTCTTGGGCAGCCCACCAGTGAAACTGGGATAACAACGTGTCGTGTCTCACAGGTCCATTGAGAGAATAAAAGTGCAAAAGCATCTGATATAATTCTTAGGTATTATGGTACTGGGGATGGATGAAAGCAACTCTGCTGTTACTTAATGGCTGCTTATCCAGTATCATATCCTTTCATTTAGATTTTTCAAGGGGATATATCTTTGCCACTCAGTCAGTCTAACTGATAGTGAAAAATTCCCATTACAGTGAGTGTATCGTGAGTTACCCATATAGTGCTGTCATTTGTTGTTAAGAGCAGCTGTGCATGCTGTCTGGCCAAGGTTGTTTGCTACTTGGTAGTTTTCATCATGACACATTTAAAAGATGCATAAACAAATAGTTCATGAGACCCTTGTACAATGATCACTGTCCAGTGTTTATTACTATACATGATAAAGCTGCAGAACAGCAATCTGGACAGTGACAGCTACAGTAGGTGCAGGGAAAGATATTAGTTTCAGGACAGCGTAACAAATCACATTTCTATAAAATGGATTGCTGTAGTATCCAAGTAATACTGCCATAAGGGCTTTTCATCATACTGGTCAACAAACTCAGGTATTATTAAAAAAAGAAAAAAACTCAACAAATGTAAATTCAAATAAAGATCTGTACCTTTGAATGGATCCAGGCCTAAGTTAACAGAGTTATATTCCTTCTATTTGTCCCTTCCAAGCTGAGATTGCACAAGCCCGTGTGTGGTGTATCAACAAAATGCCTGTACTACAGTGAATCCAAGCAGTGTTTCCAGTATAGTTCATGCTCAGTTTATAGCAGCCAGGAGAAACAAGACACAGAAAACAAGTGCTTATATCTTCTACCGTTATGGTATCATTAACCTGAGAAGAGGTCACAGTCCTGAATAAAGCCCATCTCAGGAACAAAAGAGCTTGTGATGGACTCTACCACCCCCTCTCAGCTTTCCCAATGCTTTGTTTGTTCAGTTTGTTGCCCTGATAAAGGTCTACAGCAACACCTACCACCCACGTTGCTTCAGCTGCCTAGTTGAACATGGAGGCTGTTAGCTCAACAGCCTCTTGCTGCAGTCAGAAGCATGTGGACAGCTTCTTGATAAGCAGCTCTGGGAGGGCCCTCGCTCGTTTCCTTGCCTGGACTTCATCTAGCTGAGCACATCCCAGGTCCTCGTTCAAGGGAATCACACCAGCCATTTCCTAATTCTGTGCTGGAGTAAGTGCGCACCGGCTGCTGCTCCACCTGTCTCTCCCCCCTGCTTTCTGTGGAGGGGAAAGCTAGGTGTAGGCCAGATAGGAAATTCAACACATGTCCAGGGAACTCCAGCACAAACAGCTGGAGGACCAGGACCCAAGGATTACAACAGCATCCACTGCCAGGAAAGTGCGCACCCAGTCAGACCTCAATCAAATTTCAGCCCATATTTAACATGGGGTTAGCTCAAAAATGTCACACACCCCCCACCCCAAATTGCAGAAAGTTAAACCACTTAACCAGTATTTTCTTGGTAGTGTATGGAGGTGTGACAACATTTTAAAGGCTGAACTCCAAGAAAATGCAAAATTAAATATTCTTTTGGGGATTGTTTTGTTGCTGTTTTGGGGATTTTTTTCACTTTGGTTTGGGTTTTTTTTTTTTTTTCTTTTGGTAGAGCCCACTGCAGAACCATTGGCTGTCTGACTTCAAGGAGATAACTTCAAAATGCCAGTATTTTTTTCAGGCTATTCTCACAAGAATGGCTGTACCAGCTAAGATCACAAGTCCATCTGCCTTGTTGTGTTCCCAATGACAACAGCATGGAACAAATATTTAGGAAGGACAGTAGCAGCAGAGCATACGTACACTGATCTCATTCCTGATATATCAACCCTGTCTGGAGAAGAGGAGGCTGAGGGGGAGACCTTATCGCTCTCTACAACTACCTGAAAGGAGGTTGTAGTGAGGTGGGTGTTGGTCTCTTCTCCCAAGTAGTTAGCGATAGGATGAGAGGAAATGGGCTCAAGCTGAGCCAGGGGAGGTTTAGGTTGGATATTAGGAAAAATTTCTTCATGGAAAGAGTAGTCAAGCATTGGAAGAGGCTGCCCAGAGAGGTGGTGGAGTCACCATCCCTGGAAGCGTTCAAAAAACAGGTAGACGTGGCACTTTGGGACATGGTTTAGTGTAGTCTACCCTTAATTGGTTTAGTGGTGGACTTGGTAATGTTAGGTTAATGGTTGGACTGGATGATGTTAAAGGTCTTCTCCAACCTAAACGATTCTATGATTCTAACAAGCAGAGGCAAGGGGACTTCCTGAGCTGGAGGCTGAATTCAAAGCACTGTGTGTCACAGCTGGCATTAGACTTAACGCTGCTACCTTTCGGGAAATGTACTTACTTTAAGCAGCATCCATAATATTAGCCTGCCAAGAAGATCCAGTCCATGACAGCTATCTGGCCTCTCCATGTAGTTGATAGAGAGAAATGGGTACCTGAAAAGCTGATCCATTCCTGAGGCCCCTATCCTAAGTGTTTAGCTTGGACACTCTTCAGCACAGATAGATGTGCATAAGGTATGTCCTGCCATTAAAGATGAAATAAGTTTCACCTTGATAGCAATGAAGAAATATCTGGGAAGTATGGACTTATTTACATAAACCTATGTTCATTCAGATATTGTTGAGAGATATTGTACGACCCCTTCCCAGACTGCATTTCTTGTCTCTATCTGAACAACTGCCATGGTGGTCGGTTTATGGAAGAGTCCAAAGCAGAAATCCTGCTTTGTTCTTGGGGCATCTTCTGTAGGTGGTGATTTCTTATGCCTTGCCATCAGTCACCAAAATTGAAACTAATTCATGTTGCTCCTCTGCATTCAAGATAATGTTATGAAAAACATTCAGAGCTGCCATCTGTAAAAAAAATCCTCCCAAAGTCCCTCCAACCCCAAACTTCTGTATATTTGATATTTTCCTGCTGGATTGCAATAATAATAAAGATAATAACAACAACAACAACAGCAACAACAATGTAATATGAACAGAAAATATCTACTTTTCAAAAAAAATGAAAGTAAAGCACAGAGTCTCCTGAGAACTGTACAGATACTGAGCAGTGAATAAAACATGAACAATAAGATAGGACCATCCAGATAGCTAGAATTTCAGAATAAACTGCTCTTTGCACCAGGACCAACAACAGTACAGGAGTTATAAAATGAAATTTAGGCTTTTACAAGATCAAAACCAAGTCCCGGCATTGCCCCCTCCCCCCCACACACAGACACTTATACTTTGGTGATATGCACACTTTGTGCAGTCCTCTGAAAAAAAGCTAGATATCTCATACTGTAGTCATTCTAAAGAAGCAGCATTTCTGAGATGATTGGGTCTGTCAGAGTAAGAAAAGTAAGATCGTGGAAAGTTTTAATAAATACAGATTATTCCTAAAGTGTTCTAAACATGTATTTATACTTAATGAGCAAATCTAATGTCATACACATGAAACAGTAATCTACATTTACATAAAATCTAGGGAATTTGTGTTCTGCAATAGAAAACAGCACAAATCAAGTAACAATACTGTGGAAAACAAATGCAGTTAATTTCAGTTAGATTTATCTAACTACACCCTATGACAAAAATTGTGAGCTGTCTACCTAGTTGCAAAGAAGAAGAACAATTTAATGAAAAATCTAGCAATCTGACTATTTGTATTTTTCAGGTATTATAATGTGGTTTATGTTTGTTGGTTTAAGCATTCTTGGAAATTTTTCAAATTCTTAAAATTTACTAAATGTTTTCCCAAGTTATTTTCCTTACTTTTTTTGCCGTTCAGTGCATTAAAATGCATCACTTCTGCAAACCTTTTCCACTATATTTCTAATGTTATTAGCCTGTAAATTTTCCAAAAGTGAAAAAAATGCAAAAGAGTATAGTAACATAAGGAAACTCTGCGAGAGAATGAGTGTAGTCACTATCACGACATGTGATGTCAGGAATAATACAAAAAGAAGGAGAAAATGGAAAAGAAAACAAAATTTCAGAATTTTCAGATTCAACAGAAAAGTAGGTATTTTTTTTAAAAATGGAAACATTTTTGCTACAATTTTCAGTTTTTAAATGTTTATTTTTTCCATTCAAATTTCCAGCCAGGTCTGCTTATTATCTAAAATGACATTCACTACAGATGATGTGCCACTGGGACATGCAAGGTATCCTAGTGATTACTTCACTGCATAGGGCTGATATTGATGCCCTTCTGTGGGGAAAGCCCCATAATAGTCAGCTGCACCTTTCTATCCACAAAGGAATATACATAGTGGAACTTATATCCCGGACACACTCATAAGGACTACCGAGATGTAAGAAAAAATAACTCTAGACTCACAGGTAAAAAAATGACAGCAGGAGTAGATGTAGACTGAAAATGTCCAGTGCACTTGGAATAGCTGAGTTCTGTCCCCAAAAGCACAGGCAGAAGCCCTGTAACTTGAGATGAATACCTAAAAGGAAGAGAAAATAACGTATCCGTAGATACTATAATGAGTATTTTCAGCTGAGACAGTCAATGCTCTTTGTGTTCACTTCTAACATGTAAGAACTTAATAATTTACAAAGTCACGTTACTCGTATAGTATGAGGTAGGTCCACAGCCAGGACAACAACTGTGCAATGAATTCCCAGGTGGGTTCTCTGTGGGCTGAAGCAGCCTCACACTTCATGCAGAAAGGCCATGTGTCTGCTTGATATTTTATGCTGTACAAGAAAGAAAGCAGGTTACACTTGGGCAAGTAACAATGTACAAATGCTGTAAAGAAAAATCAGGCAAAACCAAATTCAAAACACTGCATTAGGATTTATTTTGTTCAGACATTCAAAGTCTTAATAATGGGAATGCCATGCCATTAGCCGTGATTCTAATATAATTTCTTCTCCAGGTTCTGCTGGTGTTTCTACTTGCCTTTTCCAGCAGTGCTGTGAAAATGGCTAAAGGACAGTGGTTATCTAAAGAAGACAGAGGGCATAGACAGGCTCTGTAAAACACTGAGGAACTCAGTGAGGCTCAGCCTTTTCACCCATTTCAGTGCTCCTCCCCCTGTAAGCTCCCAGGCATTTCCACTCCTGCTGTATGTTTGCATCTTTTCAGTACTCCTCCCACTCTATTCAAGTGATACAGTTTCTTTCCTTGACAACTTAATTTTTAACACACTGAGGAACACACTCTGCAAATGTAAAACCACTTAAACTGATTCAGAAAGTTTTCTAAGCAGCTGGCAGGTTTTTTTTCACCCAAAGAAAGAGAAGAGGCATGGGGGGAACCCCACTTTAGAAAAAAAAAGTTTTTCTTGCAGACTCCTTATCTCACAGTGTAAAATATTCATTAATTCTGCAGCTAGCATACGCTACATTAAATACAATCAAAAACTTTAACCCAGAGTGGAAATAATTGAAAAGTGTCTTGTTGCTGTCCAATGACCCTCAGCAAGTCCATGAAATCTAAATTGCAATGCACTGCCTCATACTGCAATATCCTCCCTGCATGGACTGGAGGGAGTCAAGTCCTTGTTCCTAATAATATGTCTAAAAGAGCCTATGTCTGTCTCAGCACAGCCCATGTGTCAGTAACATAAATTCCCAAAGTTCCCAGTCATACTTTAGTCATATTTCTGGCCTGCTCTAGAGCAAGCACGTTTTCTACAACAATTCAAATACTACACTAAGAAAGCCCCTGAGAAAAATTAATACACACAACCCATTTCCTAGCAGATTGGATTCTGCAGGATCAAGATCACCAAGTAATTTTTTCTGCAGCAATATCCTGCAAGTTCCCATCCTGCAGTTTGTTTGAACAGGACAGACTTTAAATTTGCAGGACAGTATGTCCCCGGATAAGTGACCATGCAGGGGAGCTCACACAGGTAGACTTTATGAGAAATGTACAGTGTGTTCACCAGAAGATGCAATAAGCAGTGGTTGCCAGCAGGAAAGAGAGCAGTGAGAAGGAAAAAGGGAGAGGAGGCTACCTAATTTTGTCTTAAATCCCAGCAAATGAGTAAATACGTCAGCTGGCTCCCTGCTTTTAGCAGACAAAACACTGCTTTTATGAGATTGAGATACTGAGTGAAAGCATTTAGGTTAGAGTATAAATAGAATGCAAAAGCCAAGCACAAATGGCACACGCATTCTTCATATGATTTTACAAGACAAACAATAATTCTGCAGGAAATAGCCATTCATGAAACAAACCAATCGCTGGCATCAAGTTTGTTTGTGTTTGAATTTTTTGGTATGGCTTGTATTGCCTTTTCATTACTATATAGGTACATTTAGTTAAGTTTAGTTACTGAAAGACAATTTTGTCCATTTCTCACAGAAAGTGAAACTCATCTCCATGCACGGAAGCAGAAGGCGGCTTTTGAACCTTTTAAGTCTCTTCAACTTCTTAGATCAATGACTTAAGTGGGACTTAAGCAGAGCTCTGGCCTCATGCCCCTTATTTGCCCAATTGTTAACTTTACCAACATGTGATGGTCTGTATCGCTATTCATACACACCCACCCTGCTAAGTAAGCCCACTAAAATAACTGTTACTCCAGAAATTATTTCGTCCCATCCTGGTTTATAACAATCTATACTGTGTCTACCTTTTTGCAATAGGAAGCTAAAGATATTTTATGATAAGGTTAAAAATATGCAATTACAGCAGCTTGGAGATTCTAGAGAATCACATAATATATTCTTTTTTTTTTTTTTAAAAAGATCATAAACTAATGTAAATTGGCATTGTTCCACTGGCAGAGGATATGTCTTCCAACACACAGATTTATTTGGCTATTCATCTAATTTAAATGGATTTATCTTGCACATCCATAAATCATGTAATAACTAATCTTTAATCACTAGTAATGCTGGGTTCACAAAAAAGTGATTTGTAAGTCTCTTAAACATTAGTTTGAATTAGTTTGTATGGACTTTCCAATGCCTACATAGTATATGCTCTCTCCTAACAAATGCTGCCTGCCCATGACCCATGAATCTTAACAATTAATTGCACTGTAACTAGATGAACTGGAGTACTATAACTACAAACCAGACTCAATCAGCAGGAATATCAATGGACTGGGGAAATCCATGACTTGGTACTGCTTCCTGTCTGAATCATGTCAGTGCAATATACTTTGCCCCAAACCCCAAACCCAAATTTGCTGTAACACAAATTGCTGCTGGCCTTGAAGGAAAATTCCAAATAACATAAAATGCAAGTTTTTCTTCTCAGAAACACAAGCTACTGTAAGCATAGTTATCTTGTCCTTTGCCTTCTAACAGGGCTTTTTGTAGAAAGTAAAATAAAGTACGAGGCCTAGGCCCTCATGTCCAAACAGCTCAGTGACATGGCCCTATGAAGTCTGGAAAAAAGCCATAGCATGAAAGCACAGGCTGACACTTCAGTTTCTATTTATCCAACTGGAAGATAACCCTGATCTAGGTAGAAGGCAAAGCTTTGCATCTTGAAATTTAACTGCAGTCCTCTAGTGCAAGCATGGCTTAATCATGTCCTTTCCCGCAGCAGCAATGTGCATTTTATAAACATAGTTAAGGTAAAAGAAGCCTGCCCTTACATATATTTTTATCTTCAGTTCAGACATTTAAAAGAACACATTCTCCAGTGTTTAGCAAGTCTTGGGTTCCCACTGCAGCTCTTCCTTCAGCTGGAGCCCTTACTGAGATCACTTACATGGCTTTTCATCTCTTCCTGAACACATGTTTTCACAAAATGCTTAAGAACTCCATTATTCTGGAGTCATCTACTACTCTGTTAAATCTGATATTGATCCATGGGTTCAAATGTTATTTGGATACAAGAAGTAAGTAGAAATTGGGTGAAAACTGTACTCAGCATAACTGCTTACAGAAACCAAGAAATAAGGCCAAACCTGAAACCTCACAAAAATAAACTGCTACACTATACAGATGTAAGAGAAAAAAGGAAAGAAATCCAAGTTCTTATTGCAGAAATTTTTGTAAGAATATGTTCAGACATCCAAGGATGTGATGTAAGCAGAGAGCAGAAAAGAGCTGTAGTGAAGAAGCAGACAGATATGAATCGAAAGTCAGATCAGATATGATCACAAGTCTATGGGGCTGGATGGGATCCACCCGAGAGTATTGAGGGAGCTGGCACAGGAGCTCGCCAAGCCACTTTCCATCATCTATCAGCAGTCATGGTTAACAGGGGAGGTCCCTGATGACTGGAGGCTTGCCAATGTGATGCCCATCTACAAGAAGGGCTGGAAGGAGGATCTGGGGAACTACAGGCCTGTCAGCCTGACCTTGGTGCTGGGAAAGATTATGGAGAGGTTCATATTGAGTGAACTCAAAAGGCAAGTGCAGGTCAACCAGGGGATCAGGCCCAGCCAGCATGTGTTCATGAAAGGCAGGTTCTGCTTGACCAACCTGATCTCCTTTTATGACCTGGTGACCTGCCTGGTGGATGAAGGAAAGGCTGTGCATGTCATTTACCTGGACTTTAGCAAAGCCTTTGACACCGTCTCCCATAGCATTCTCCTTAGGCAGCTGGCAGCTCATTGCTTGGATGGGCGCACTCTTCGCTCGGTAAAAAACTGGTTGGGTGGCCGAGCCCAGAGAGTAGTGGTGAATGGAGTTAAGTCCAGTTGGCAGCCGGTCACGAGCGGTGTTCCCCAGGGCTCTGTTTTGGGGCCAGCCTTGTTCAATATCTTTATCAACGATCTGGATGAGGGGATTGAGTGCGCCCTCAGTAAGTTTGCAGATGACACCAAGTTGGGTGGGAGTGTCGACCTGCTGGAGGGTAGGATGGCCCTGCAGAGGGACCTGGACAGCCTGGCTCAATGGGCTGAGGCCAACTGTATGAGGTTTAACAAGGCCAAGTGCTGGGTCCTGCACTTGGGTCACAACAACCCCATGCAACGCTACAGGCTTGGGGAAGAGTGGCTGGAAAGCTGCCTGGCTGAAAAGGACCTGGGGGTGTTGGTTGACAGCCAGCTGAACATGAGCCAGCAGTGTGCCCAGGTGGCCAAGAAGGCCAACAGCATCCTGGCTTGTATCAGGAATAGTGTGGCCAGCAGGAGCAGGGAGGTGATTGTCCCCCTGTACTCAGCACTGGTGAGGCTGCACCTGGAATACTGTGTCCAGTTTTGGGCCCCTCACTACAAGAAAGACATTGAGGTGCTGGAGCATGTCCAGAGAAGGGCAACAAGGCTGGTGAAGGGTCTGGAGCGCAGGCCTTATGAGGAGCGGCTGAGGGAACTGGGGTTTTTTAGCCTGGAGAAGAGGAGGCTGAGGGGGAGACCTTATTGCTCTCTACAGCTACCTGAAAGGAGGTTGTAGTGAGGTGGGTGTTGGTCTCTTCTCCCAAGTGGTTAGCGATAGGACAAGAGGAAATGTGCTCAAGCTGCGCCAGGGGAGGTTTAGGTTGGAAATTAGGAAAAATTTCTTCACAGAAAGGGTAGTCAAGCATTGGACCAGGCTGCCCAGAGAGCTGGTGGAGTCACCATCCCTGGAAGCATTCAAAAAACAGGTAGACGTGGCACTTTGGGACATGGTTTAGTGTAGTCTACCCTTAATTGGTTTAGTGGTGGACTTGGTAATGTTAGGTTAATGGTTGGACTGGATGATCTCAAAGGTCTTTTCCAACCTAAACGATTCTATGATTCTATGATTCTATGAAATGAATTAATAATAGCCAGGGCATTAGGAAACAGATAATACAGAAGTATTGAAGTAACTAGTTTGACTGAAATTAAACAGAGCCATATAATTCATCCTCACAGCAGATGTGTGTATGTATCTGAATATGTCTTGTACTTCAAAGAAGTGTTAAAGTAACATACTATTTGTTTACACAAAATAAGAAAATAATGAAACTGCTTAACAAGTTTTCACTCCTAAACTATAAATGGAGCACTAACTGTAAGAATAGAAAACCCTCATAGAGTTTGCCCGCATTTCTAGCTGTAGAAGACAGGATACTAGCACCACAAAGCAGGGCACAGTGATAGAGCTAAAGCAGCAATGTGCACTCCCACGGGAACAGATTTAGGCTAGAGACCTAATAGGTGCACAAAAACCAACAAAGGAAGCAGCTTAAAAGTGATACAGCTCCCTTGCAGAGCAGATCTCATGTGGAGATAGTATGATTTTGCCACACTTTGAATAAGACCAGGAATAGATTTGGGATAACTCTCTTAAGTATGGAATGAAGCTTCCTGAGGTCACAGCAATGCAACAATGGCCTTATTGGCAGATGCCCATACAAAGAGTTTGTGAAACAAACTGGTCCTACAGAACAAATCCAGTCAGTCATGTGACTAGGGAAATTTGCAATTTTACCTGTGTGGTTAAGATCTTAGATGAATGAGCTGACATGATTTATGATTATCTTAAATTAATGTAATTGTATATAATATCTATATTATTAGACACTTGAAAAGTTCTGCTCTCAGCTGAATTTCAGCAAGATGTCATCGGCAGTGATTGTTCTAAAAACAACAAGAGTTGTAAGCAAGACTGCTGAACACTGTCAAAATTAATGCAGGTTTCCAAGATGCTGCAGATTGTCTCCAGATGTGTTCCACAAGTGTTGAAAATATACCACATGTCCTACACATGGATGTGTCTATAGTCTGCTGCCACACATGGGAAGAAACATAGACACATTTCAAGTCTTCAGTAATACTACCCTGGAAAAATATTTGGGGGAACCTTCTCTCCTAGCCATTTTAATGCTGTATTAGTTGTCAAAGGAAACTGAAAGAACTTTCTTTAATAAGAATTTTGCCATTCTTACTTCATTCCTTAAATTCCTCTGTCTCTGTCATAGGCATAAAAATACACACACATAGCACTTGGAATACAGTCTCAGTATTAAAATATCTTAATACTAACATGGAGGTAAAATAATGTTGTTTCAGTAGGTCCAACCTAATTTAAATCATAATTTGAGGGACATCCCAGCTCTACAATAATGAGTCTGCAGCAGAAGGGAAAAGATGAAAAATAAAGTCCTTTCGCTGTAACAAACTATTACAGTTTTAACTTCATCATGAGTTTCCTGTACAAAAGAGCTAGTACCCCAAGCCACCAGATGACAATTTAATTGATGTTAAATATGCACAAAGTAATTAAAAAAATGTTAGGACTTCTCAGACTGTAAAACCTTTCAGTTAAACTTAGTTTATGAAAATAAATACTAGTACTGATCCAGCTGAGGGAATTTGTTGTCTGAAACATCCCAAAATTTCTTTTGAATTACCCTGCATGCATTATACACACAGAAATTACCATGTGAAGATTATTGTGTATTGATGGGATACTGTCAGTTAATTAACTCTTCTGGGTACAAAAGATTCCTCTGTGAGTCTTTTTTCTGTACAAATAGCAAAATATTTTTCTTTAGCCTCAAGGAAAAATTCTTGAGCAGCATATTAAGGCAGAAGAGTAGCAATAAAACCTTCAAATAGGTGTTATTTGTGAAAATAACAGATTGTTAATTTGTTTAATTACTAAAAATAGTAAGTTGTGAAAACTTGATTTTGGGGCACATTAAGACAGTTAAGAAACCAACTGGATTTGTGCGCTTCATTCACTCTCACCTTTGAAAACGTTTATTCTCTCTCTTCTCCTCTCTTTAGCAGTACAGTAAGGTCACAGGAAGATCTTCTTGGAGCTCAACTCAGATGAACTAGCATTTACTTCCAGCATTGGGTAGTCCACCTGAATAAGGACACCTTGGTTGTAAACCACCTGTATGTAAAACAATGTGACCAAGTATTCCACGTGCTCTGACCAGAAGTGCACATTCACTCACAGACCTTGGAGGTCTCTAACTTGATACAACTTACAAAAACTGACAAGGCTTTTGCAGTAAAACCAGTGCTACAGTCTACTCACTGTCAGGGCAATTGAATCTCCATTCTTCTGGTGCCTCAGGCTCACATCCCTGTGTGTCACGAGGAACACTCATTATGAATGAAAAGTATGATTTCACCATAAATGTCAACAGAAAACAGCCAATAAAGCTGTATGTATGGATAAACCAAGTCCTCTACACATACAGAACTCAGGATTATACAGGTTTTGAATTTCAGAATTTAATCCTTAAAAATGAAGTGAATAGAAGATACAGTTGGAGATTTCAGCATTACTTGGGACAAAATGGCAGGAATCCAATGCGATCAGGTACAAGAAAAGCCCTAGCAAATGGGTACTTAGTCACTACTCCTGGGGCTCTGGTACCTTGACACACCCAGCTAAATGAACTACTGAAATCCACTACCATCAGTGGTGTTGCATCAGGGATACATTAGTCCCCAAGTATAGACTGAAAAAATACCTCATTTCTCTCCATTTTTGGGACAATATAGCAAACATAGATAAATACTATGTTAAAAGCAAGAAAAGCATCCTTGCTTGGAGAAAAAATTTCCCTGTGATAGGCATCTGTTCCACTTCTCAGTGTATTTTTCTAACTCTACAGGCTTCCTCCTTTAGCCCATCTAAGAAAGGGTTAAAACTTCAGGCTATAAGGGAAACAGTCAGCTTTCATATAGAGATGTTTCACTATGAATGGCACAGCAATATATAAGCATCATTTTTTTCATGGTGGGCAGGTACTGCACAGCCTTTATAGAGACATTTTTTTAATTTGGAACATAAATTAAATTAAATATTTATGCCAGAGCTGCCAAAAGAAAGACAAATAGAGATGGCAAACAATTCTCTTAATAAAGTTCAATCACTGTAATGCATACTGTTGTCAAAGGGTAAGTGCAAGTTAATTTTTTCTTTAAAAGTTTTGTTCTCTTTTTCCTGACAGTCATGTTGGAAGGAACTGATAATTTGAAAGGAGATTTATTCAGGGTGTAATCCTGTGCTCAGCTGAAGTGTGTACAGTTCCTTTTCCCTTTGGCAGCATCAGCAGCTGGTGAGGTTCTGTGGCTATTTATTTATGTTTACTAGCTGTTTTGGGGGAAGGTTGTTTCATTAATATGTATTCTAACACAAAACAGATTCACACACACAAATGAAAAGAGAGAGAGATTCCTTAGTTCAGCATCTTTTTTATCTCTTTTTTTTTTTTTTGAAAAAAAACCCCAACTATTCAAGGCAGATGATAAATACTGCAGATGTCCAAAGGAAATGGGCAAAAATCTAAGCATAGCCAACCACGGTACCACGATATCCTGCTAATCCTACCCCGGTACAAAGCATTGCTGGATGATCAGCAGGCAGAAAAAAAAGATGCTATGTGTCTCTGAAACACAGGATTTTATATATGTAGAAATATGCTAAAAATTTCAAAAACCTGGCTTTTAGCACAGCTGGTGAGTGATTTCTGTCTCCCACACTGCCAGCTTTCCTTCCTGTCAACACCATTTTAATATGTACAGACAACATTTGGGGAGACCAAAGCTAAGTGTAGTAAGAGGAAAACTGAGGCAGGCTTTGGATAAGGAACCTCCTGCAACAATACTGCATTGCTGAGTTCCCTGGAAATAAAACACAGAAAATACAGAAAAAAATGCCCAAATACCTGAAATCCTTGCTCAGTAGCAAATTCCTGACAAGTAGCTTACTGTAGTGCCACAGAATGTAATTCTAATAGGACTCAATATGTCATGTCCTCCTAAGCCTTACCAACTCAATTTAATGACCTTTTCCAAATCTTTTCTCAATGAAGTCACATGTCATGTAATTAAGGACAGATTACATGGTTAAGAGCAGAGGACTGAACTAGTCTAAACTAAAAAAGGGGTAATTACATACTAACTGAATACCTCTCTTCTGTTTGTTTGCTGGGTGACCCTGAGTTATCCCTTCCTTGGGCCTCAATTTCCCCATTTTTAAATGACAGCAATGATGCCTTGTTTGATAAAGTTCATTCAATAATACTATTTGAAGAACTAGTAGGCCACATTCACTTCTGGAATTGTTTGAACTCCAGCAACAATATCAAAAGAGAAGTCATAAGATCTGAATTACATTCCTGCCTCAGTTTTAAATCCCTCAGGGCCTTTTACTCCACTCTCTGCCTTATCTATATTGCAATATCTCTCTTAGTATGTACCTCCACAGTGTGATTTGAGCTGGCGCTTAGTATGAGCCCTGAGCTGAGAACACAGGAAATAAAAATTGATACATTAAACCTATGAAGCCAGGCCCAACTGGTCTAAATTATCGTCACTGAATTCCTTCTGCTAGAAATCACTGGAATCCACCTTTGCAACTTGCTGTGTTGTCTGAGTCACCATAATACAATGGCATGTCAGTTATACTTCATATATAAACAGTATTTTCTACTGCTGGAAATCTTGAATCCTAGCCATCAAATATCACTTGGGATCTCTAAAGCAGTCCAGTTTTTTTAATAACCATATATGTATATTGCAACATGAATTGTTGTCTATGATTTTTCATAGAATATCAGATACTATTTTCAAAGGTCAACCTAAAGTTTGCAGAATACGACATATTTGCTGTACCAAAAAAGAATTTTCCAATGGCCTATGTTCCACCTATAAATTTTTCCGTCAACAAGGGAAAAAGCCAGAAACCTCTGAAGTCTTCTGAAGAACAATGAGGAAAGCCCAAGAAACAGATGCCTTGGGCCAGAAATTAGCAAAAACATTCATGTAAGTAGGATGAAGACCATATGAAAGTTGTTGCCTCCCTGTCTTAATTTCATCTTTTGGGTGGACATCAGGCAATCTGCACCTATGCATCACGACCTGAACTGGACTGTCCAGAGAGGATGGTGGCAGTTCTGTGATTCCCTTGGGCTAAATTAAGGTGAAACGACACCAAACGACCAATTAAACACTTTATTGACAGTAAACACCAACCTGAACTTGGAAAGCACCATGCTATGCAGGCGATAAGGGGGACCATCCCGTTCAGTCATGAGGTTCTAAACTCCTTTCAGAGAGGAGTCTAGTTGTGGCTAGGTCTAATCTTAGTCTCAGACTTGGTCAACAGTTTATGTCAATAAGGAGGTAAGCTGAACCAGGAAAGCACCACAATAAGCAACATGGGTTCTAATCCAAATACTTAGAAAAGAAAAAGAAAAGGAAGAAGGAGCACAGAGAGAGATATTGCCACCCTTGGATCCCGCGATGTCAATGACAAAGGTGGCAGTCCTCCGGCGCTGGCCTCCGGCTGGGCCGGCAGCATCAAGCGGGCCAGGCTGGCCCGGAGCAGGGGAAGCGGCAGCGCGGGGTCCCCCGGTGTTGGGGGTGTGCCCGTGGCTTCTGAGAGTTGTGTTTTTGGTAGGCCAGGCCCCACCTCTCGTCTCACCCCCCTTGAGGGTTGTTCCAGAATGTTCTCCATCTTCTGCGCAGGCACCACTGGGCAGGGGGGTGGCTGCGAGGGGTCTTTCGGGTGGTCGTGAGCCCCTTCCTCAGATGAACTCTGCATGGCCTTTGGCCATCAGAGAGCAGAACCACGTGTCCTCCGACAGCCTCCAGGCTCTGTGCCAGCTCCACACCAATCTGCTCCTCATCCTGGTGCTATGCAGACCCCAGTTTGTCACCATGGAGACCTTAACTTGCCTCACCACAATGTCTGAGGCATTAAGTCTTTCAGTCCCTGACACCATGAAAACCTGCCATTTTTTAATGGAAAAAACACCCTTTAGGCTGATGAGTAGTTGAGGCTCTGTACTATGCTGGTGGTAGCTCATTCACTTGCTAAGCCTGCTGAAAAGTTGCTAGGTTCTGGGTGAATTACATCCTTGTACTGGCCACTTACAGCTCACCTAGAAATTAAACCTCCACATATTTCACATCTGTCATGAACACCCAAGATATCATCTCCATAGTAAGTTTTTTTAATATATATTTTGAAATTCCTGTAGTCTGTGTACTTTGCTGTCCAAGCTCAGCAATACCTAGATATGAGGAAGGCCTCAGTAGTCAGTGCATTGCTAGAACAGAGCAGGCATCTGAAAGTAAAATTGCGAGTATGTATCTGCACGTATATATATAGCTCACACTGCCTGAAAACACATCTGCTAATGATTCAATAAATTTCAATGCTTACCTCATTTGATATCACAGGTCAATAAATGAAGCAATTACTCATGTTTGATATCAAACACCTTCCCTGGCAGCACTCAAAAAGCTTGAAGAGATTGGAAATATCATTTAGAAATTCAGTATAAAATGAAATAGTGTTGGGTTTGGGTTTTTATTCCTTCTGGAGTATTGGTTTCTCCACCAATGCAGTGAGATTTGCTGATCTAATCTGATTCATGACTCATGCACCTGCAACGTAGCAGCAACAGTAGAACTAGTTTGCAACTTCATCTTTTCTTCTCTCCTTTTAATAATATGTATAAACCAGACATTCTTTGGTTTATTTTATGATCTATATGTCTTTAGATATATTATGCCTTGAGATTGAACAGGATCTGCTTTTCATTAGACACATGGCAATTTTGAAAAATGAGCTAAAACAGACAGATGCACACACCAGCTTTGTGAAACAAGCATTGAAAGTCCCAGATCTCAGACTTATTGCTCCTCCTGGACTGATGTGAATATTGTTTTATGGTTGCCTGTAGTAAACACATTTACCCAAGTCATACAGGACTGAATAGTCACTGGTCTGAAGGCCTAGTCCTAAGCAAGTACTTTGCAAGTGCCTCGTTAGACATCTATCCAGCTGCACAGCCACTGAGGTAAAATGGGGCTGAGAAGCTGCTCGCCTGACTACCCAGCCCTGCCAGTAGTTTCTGCCACAACCTTGTCCTTCCTGTTCTGCGACACAACAGAGTCAATGAGCCCTTTGCACACTTGGGGAACTTGACCACCACTTTTCTGGGCAAAACAGAGCACAGGCCTGGGAATTAACCAGAATGACTCCCAGGATATGAAGTTAAACAGGGTTTCCACATAGTGTCCTGAGAGGAGCTGGATGGATGTCAGGTCAAGGGCTTGCACTTATGTAAGGGTGCTGCCCCCTTGCCTGGAAAGGAGAGAGGTTTCTGTGTATTCAGTGAGCACTCACTTATATCCTATCCATTGACCTGTCTTTTAAGGAAAGAAATGTCAAGATTGTTGTTGGAAGCAGTATCTTACCTCTCCTTTAGCAAATACATGCCACTCTTACAAAAAGGAAAGGCAGAGACAGGGAATAAAAAGGTCTTTAGAAATATGTTCTCAGAACAGAGGATGCAGGTGCCAGACCTGAGAATGGAGAGAAGTGGTAATGAGTTTCACCTCCTTGAGCTTTTCAGACACCTGGAGAAGTGGGCAAAATTTAGTCCACTCTAGAAGTAAGGTAACAACAAGCTGGAAGTAATGCTGTTTGATTTTCTTTCTGCTGAATAGGTTTGTTACTCTATAACCACGCTTATTCTAGAAAGGCTGTCACAAGCCTCTAAATAGATTTCCATTTCAAAACAGATATCTAAGACCAATTAGGTATGATGGGTAATCAGGACTGGTACAGAGAGTCTTAAAATGAGGCTGGGTCAAGTGCGTACCTGTACCCCAAAAACATGAAAAGGCTCCAGTCAGGAAGATAAGGGAGTACTTGGAGAGATCAAGCAGAGGATAAAAGTGCAGCTTGTCCTAAACTTGACAGAGATGCTTTGGAGTTGCAGTGGTAGTAGAATTTGACCCAAAATAGCTTAAACACCAGTTATACAGAAACATCAATATAAGAAACAGCTTTTTTTTTTTATATATATATTAACACTTGATTTAATGAGCAATGCTTGAAAGAAATATTCATGTCTGTCAGAAGGCAGATTGAGTGACTGAAAACTAAAGGTGTATAAATGGCTTACGAAGGATTTTTCAAATTGCTATACATTAAACTAGAAGATAACAAGACAGCTTTGAAGGATGTGTAAAAAATCACTTAGGTGCATTCCAGAGAATGGAGAAAAGAGTGCTGACAGAATGAAAATGGAGAGAGAAAAGAGATGATGTATAAGTGGCAGATTTTATTTGTTTGGGTTTGGGTCTTTGGGTAGGTTGGGGGTTTTTTTTCTTCAAAAACCACACATTTATTTTACTATTAAAGTGATAATCCAGTTTAAATGTTAATGTCTGAATACATATCCCATAATGCAAGATATAATTCATTATATTAAACAACAACAATCATACATTAAGGGAAATATCAGCCCTTAAATCAGTAAATCAGTTTTTAATAAAACGTGACCATTGTACAAAGTGGGAGGGAAGTGATTTCTTTAATGGCCCAGATCCAAACAATTTGTTGTCAGATCAGTATTTGATGACTATAAGAGCATGCCAGTGCTTTCATTGTTCTACTTCATCAATCGTGGTGGTATGCACTCAAACTGGAAAAGTGTTTATCCTCCATATCAAAGTTATTAATAAACAATACAAATGCATACAAGTATCACTAGAAAAACTCATATTTACCTTATGAAGTTAATGTATCATATTTTTTGAATGTTTTTTCCCCTTGTTTGCTTACTCCAACTAATAGACATTACTTGGGCTTGTTGATCTCTGAATTAATTCTCAATAATTTAACATCTATATGAAAATAAAAGTTCCATTTATTATTATATATCTTAAGAAATAATTTATTCATAAAATTGCGTATATTATTTGCCATTCTTTAAATTAGATTCATGTCCCTCTTCTCCAATTCCTGCAACACTGATATTATCATGACAGTAACCATGACATGACCCTGACAGCTGTCATGCCAGACTCCTCACTCATATATATCAGTATCGAAACCACATTATAATTACCACTGCAAAAAAAAGAATGAAAATTTATCAAATATTACAGTAAGAAAAAATAAATTAAAAGCCTAACTGTGATCTTGCTCTTAATTCCATAACAGAAGGTTGTCTGGAAGTTAGCAGTTCTCAGCTCAAATGAATCTTGAAATTTACAGTTCTGGCCTTACAACTATTTCCATTCTCAGCTCCAATCCATACTCAGCTTCAGTGGGAGTGTAGACATTTGATCGCTGACATCTCTGAACAGCTGACCTTCAGCCTCAGCATTGGTGAAAGAGTAAGATGAGATTGTCACCAGAGCCCTGACTCAGCGGGCAAGGCAGAAGAGAGAAAAGTCTCTTCATTTGGGTAGACTATATGTCTTCCCTAGACTATAAGGAACTATAGTCCCACAGACTGTATGTTGCCCCATTTCGGGGCATGGTTTGGTGGGCATGGTGGTGTTGGGTTGATGGTTGGACTGATGATCTGAGAGGTCCTTTCCAATCTTAATGATTCCTAGTTTTTACTTTCATTAAAACATAATCCAGCCACCAAGCCAGGAAACATGAAATTATTACTCTACCCTTAACTGGTTTAGTGGTGGACTTGGTAGTGTTATTTTAACAGATGGACTGGATGATCTTAAAAGTCTTTTCCAACCTAAATGATTCTATGATTCTATTCTATGATTCTATGATTCTTGTTAGATATAATCTCACTAGGTATAATTAAGAGCCAGGAGAACATAAACCAGCAGTTTATATTACATCTTATGTAATTCTGATTATTTGCTAACAATAAAGAAAAAACTCAGTGCAGTCGGTATTGAAAGACAATGACTCTAAAGTTACCTCAAAGAGACAAATTCAACATTAAATCTATGTAAAAATTACCAGATCAATCATATCCTAACAGAGAAGCAGCAACCCTTTTTTTGTCCTTTTTGGGAATGGCTACGAGTTATAATGTTTTGCAATCTTTAGTCCTTTACCACAAACACATTCATTAAAAAAAAAAAAAAAAAAAAAAAGGTTAGGTGTGAGAAGCTCTTTCTGCTGAAGAATACAGGCATTTAGTAGAGTCAGAATTTTGCTCTGAAACTTTAGTTTTATTTAAAATGGATGCTAAGATGCATCTTTCTCTTTTGCTTAAATATAAAAATACCAACTTTTCACATGACCCAAAAGGCCATTTACAGTTCTAATACACAACCCAGAAGGCTGGAAAATCAGCCCAGAAATTTGGTGCTTTGCTCATTTTGATGTCATTCAGATTCTCTTATCTCCAAACCTGGAGCTTAGTTCTAATAAATACAAATATCATCATGTGCGAAACTGAAGTTTAATTGCTTTATCAGGCGGCAGTTGCACTGAAGTTAATACAAGAGCTGTATGATTAGTAGTTCATAATCAGACACTCTAAGCCACTGCTACTGAACAGCCATTCAGCTATTTATACAAAATTAATTTGCAGTTCATAGTGGACCAGTGTTGATAACACAAAAATCACTACTAGAACTGTCACTAACTGGCATGCTTGTTGGCAATCTGAGAAGCCCATGGTCCCATGGAGGGATGGCTATTTGAGAAATATCCCATCTATTATAATGCAGTGTACAATGAGTAAATCATGACATCCACAACCTTCCTATTTTTAAGCTGAAGAGCACTAGCAAAGAAGAAAGTCTTTTGCAGAACTGTGATTGTCAAGAGGAGAATACAGCTGCCTTGGTAACTGTGGGCTGAAGTTTGTATTCATCAGGTTTCTGTCAAAAACCAAGCTCTAAATGTAAAAATTATATGGCTGCTTTGCTTTCCATTTCTCAACTAAAAATACGTGCTTTTCCTGGAATTCAATAAACAGAGCATTTTTAATCTGCATGTACAGACAGCAACAGTGCTGAGAGACTAGAACTGATGAATATGAAGTAAACAAAAGAGGCTGGTTAGGAGGCATGCACACACCAGATAAGGAATTAATGATGTCAGAAAATATGGCATTGTTCCCATTAAGGTTTTGAAACATGTTGTTTATTGCTCTCCACTCTGCAGACAACTAAATCTAATGCCCTTGCAGACATCTAAATGCAATGCCCTTGCTTTTGCATCAAGGGGTAATTAAAATTTTATTTGTTAATGAAGTAACACACTGTACTGTGCCTAGCTGTCCAGAGCAGTATGCAGGCAAACAATGCAAGCTCAGTAATCCAGTATCCAAACTTACTAACCTTCCTTACAAAAGATCAATCTGTACTTAGCTCTTACATGGTCATTTTCATCTCCAACCAAACCTGTGTTTCCTAAGACTATGGAGACTAATCAAATAGCTGATATTCAAAATTAGTTAGGTGTTATTTAATACTAAACTTTCTGTCTTACTAGGGTGGAAAGTTACCAATTTTACACTGAAAAAATATGGTAAATGTAATTTCCTTTCCAAATTTAAGACATGACATTACAACATTCATTAGGAAGTAGTATAACATGTTAGAACTAATATCAACCGCAGTGCTACATACTAAACTTCTATCAATATAGAGTAAAAAGTGAGATTTAATCACATGAGACAAATAATCAAATGGGATATTTTGCTACTAACACTATGCTTTAAAATAATTAATATAATGGCAATATGATGGCTCAGTTGACTGCTTGGTAAGAAGCTGTGCTAGTAATCAATAATTCAGAATTACAAGAGGACCTCCAAGTTCGAGATTATGGAAAGACAGTCATGCAACTAGGTCATAAAAGATTTCATACTTCTAACTGCTTTTCACAGCTGTGTTCTGGCTCTCTTTAAGCTGTATCACCTTTAAAAACAGGTATTATAGTCACTGATCCACTTCATTTCCCAACATCCCAGTCTTCAGTACTTAGTGTTATGGAGTATGTGTGTCTGTTGCACAACAAATCATGGCTAGGGATCCCTTAATTTCCAAAGTCCACCCCAAAAGCTACTGAAACTAATCTCATTTTTTTGCAGGTAGGGTGAATGATATGCCTGAATTATGACAAAGCAAGGCAGAGAAAGAGAGAATTTATGGCACCAGTTAAATACCCATTTGTACTAATACACCTACAATAAGCACTTTCCTTTACAGAATTGCATGAGCAGCACAACACTTATGTATATTACAGCAAAGCAACTAGTCAGAAGGTGCAAGAATTGAGTTTGTCTTCAACTCCATGTAACTGTGTCTTCAGATAATTACCAGAAAGGAGCTGAAATTAATCCAGAAAACAACATGGTGAAGACAGGGAAACACAGAAGGAAGTATTAACAGCATCAAAAATATTATCAGGCCAAATATTATCAGGCAGGAGCAGAAAAGGTCAAAGAAGGCTGTAAAAAGGCTTTAAAAATACCTGACCCCCCCAGACAACAACAACAACAACAACAAATGCATAGAATGAAAGAAAGCAAGTGAAAACATAATTAGAAAGGAAAAGAGACTACAATGTAAAAGTTGGGGGAGAAAAACAGCCAGGGGAAAAAAAAAAAAATCATAGGAGTTAAAGACCAAAGAAAAAGAGAGAAAAAAGTATTATATGGAGGGATCAAAACATTTTGAAAACTCTTTAAATCCTTCAGAAGACAGAGGTCCTCAGGGTTGAAGGCTTGATCTATCATTCTGGACAACAGGAGGGAAGAAAAATAGGTATACTGATTAAAGGTATAGTTAATTACACACTGAAGAATAGCTTCTCTGCTACACAGTATTGCTAAACCTAGACTGATACCAGCTGTAGGTACTGTGTAGAAGGAACAATTGGAAAGATAAAATAAAGTTATTTTCTCAAGCACTCTTGAGTGTGATGGATCTTTTTGCTTTGCAGACTTTTCCCTACAATGCTTATAAATGGAGCCCTCACTTTCATGTTCCTACTGACATGATTGTCAGGGTTTCACTTCATTATCAAAAGCTGAGAACACCACCACTGTTTAAGTTCTACTGCCCTCCTTCTGTGGTGCTGGCAGTAGCATCCCTTCCAAAACAACTATAAAGACTCTGCTACATGCCAAATTACTCCAAAAACGTCAGGTAATTGTGCTTCAAACATGTCCATGACATAGGAATTACAACCCACGTCTTGCAAGTAGAACAAACAGCATGTGTAGTTATTTGCAGTGTTCATATTCACTCCCATGACAGAAGGAATAATATCAAGATCTATCTTGAGAAGCAGATTCCTTACTTTTAGGGACCATTCAATTGAAGAGTTCAAGAGGCACATCCAGAGGCTTATGTAGCAAACTTAAGAATAAAACAACCTTCTATGTTGCTACATAAAGAAGCTTAAGAAATTTAGCTCATTTCTCTGCTGTTTCCTTCTGGAACAATGACTCTCTCCCTCTACTGCCCCAAATAAACAGAATAAATCTGTTTTCATCTGGAATACAAGAAACCCTAGGTTACTTGACATCCCATTCTATTTTCCTTCGGATATGATATCTCACAGAAAATCACATAAAGCTGGCAGAACATCACAATGGTGGGAAAGAAATGGGATAAATATATTTTATTGTGTGTGAACTTATTTAAGAATGACAAACCAGATCATTTTCTTTTAAATTAGAAAAAACTGTTATGCATGAGCAATGCTTAATTGCTCCACACTATTATTTCTGAGAACAGGTATTTACTGTTGGAGCTTGAAGTCTATCCAGGTATTGCAATTGCAACTCCTGAGAGTCAGAGTCCTCCCAAAGAAACTTATGAACTGCATTTCTCTGAATACAAAGACCTTAACTGAGAGTAAAAACAGACAGTGTTTCATAGGGTGTTCTGCATGACCCAGAAAATACATCTTTCCACATGTTGTTTTCTTGTCTTTCTGGGGACTCTTTACAGGACTAAAGTACTGAACTTTTTTTCTTAGCCCTCCTCTAGACTTTTTGCTGTATCTCAGCAAACTTTTTCCCTAATAATTCAAATCCTGTAAAAGAAGTAGGTGATAAATTCCCTAGAACGGAAAAGGAATTAGGGGCTTTATTAGCTGCTCCATTCTCTTTTCAACATTTTGTATCATATCACAGCATCTGATTTCTCATTAACATCCAAATTCAGGATATATAAGACTATGTCTCACACATAAAGTGTTTCAGCTCTCTGACCAACAAGGAACTTCAGGCCTTCAGAGGTGGCACCACAAATGAAATTCTGTAGCTTTCAAACACCATGAATCAAGAAAGAGAAATTTAGGGATGAGAAAATAAATCATACTGCAGACTCTGGGGAACCTGTTTTTAATAGTCACATTATGAAAACAAACTTAGTCACTAAAGAGCTGGTAGAAAGCAATAGTCAGGAGGTGAAATCAAAGACTAAAGAGAGCCGAGAGAATTTGGCACAGAAACCAGTGACAGCACGGGAGGTCCAGGAAAACTTTGAAGGAGAGGAGAGGTAAATTAGAAGGGCAACTATGGGGAGAAAAAGAGTACTCATTTATCTAGTCAAATATGTAGAAAAATAGCAGTATAGCATGAGTTCTCCAGGCTTTTGTTTCTAGCAAACTCCAGCAGGTTCTAAAGAGCTCTGTCACTGCTAACAAGATGATAGTACTCCATCTAGTCCTGATGTCCCATTCAGATGGGCCAGCACCAGAGGGAGGAAGGGGCCAAAAGGACCGCCACGCAACTGGGGCAGAAGTAATTTTCAGCTCTGTCACAGGCAGCCTGAGTCCTGGCAGCGATGCCAGTGGGGCTGAGGACAGCTCTGAGGACAAGGCTGAGCAGGGTCAGGGTCAGAGAGACCGGAGATAAGGGGAAGCTTTTCCTCTGTGAGGGCAGTGAAGAGAGGGCCCAGGAGGTCTTGCTGTCTCCTTCCCTGGAACGTTTCCAGCCCTCACAGGATAAAGCCCTGAGCAATCTCATCTGACCCCATGTCTGAGCCTGCTTGGGGCAGGGGGTTGCTCTGGAGACTTCCTGAGTTCCTGAGTTATCCAATGGCACGGGGAGGAGGGGTGGAGGGCCATACACTAGCAGGGAGTATGACTGGGAAACAGGTGCTCTGTTCGTCATAAGGAGATGTCTAAAGGACTCTCAGTTATTTATTTAGAAGTAGACATTTTCAGCAAGCCTGTCAGTTCCCGGAAGCAAAAGAAAATTATATTTCCTGTACTACCAATTGTACAGTATAATTAACAAACCTCTCTGTCAGCAGCCAGCTTTCATTGCAAATGCAGCAGGGGAACGGAACGTGATTTTCCCTACCCCTCTCTCAGGATCCCTCAGTGAGTCTGTGCTGTGCATATGAAGGGAATTGTTTGGTACCCATAATGGCAAGACGTGTCTCGGAGCACTTCAAAGAAAGTAGCGTGGTGCAGGGAACTGGGACTCTGAAGATCTGCATGCTGTTTTAAGCTCTGTCTTTGATGAAGTTCCGTTTACCTAGTTGCAAAAAGAAGATGATGGTGCTACCATCCTGGGGCTGAAAACCTCTCTCTGAAGACTCAAGTATGCTTCATACAAGCTCATCATTTGCTCCTGTCATTTGCTTCTTGTAACATCCTTGCAAGAAGAGGCTTGATTTTTTGTTTGTATGGCACATGTACATGGAATAAGGTAGATGGCTTGCCCATGAAGTTGACAAGGCAGTGACCCAGGCTAGATTTTCATCACTGCAGACATGGCTCCATAACATTGACAATAAACACTAGCAAACAACAAACAGCGACAGCATCCAGCCCTAAATAAAGCTCCATTAATAAAAGTCACACATCATAAAATGTCAGCAAAAAGTAAGGAAATATTTCCAACAGTTCAAGCCAGAGTATAGGAGCTTTTGCACTAGGTCATCCTGATTATACAAGGTTGTTGCTATATGAGACATCATTTCAGCTGTCATCACAGTGGCTTGTACATCACTGCTTTTGATACAGCTCAGTCAAAGTGTTCCAAGGATTTATGTGCATTATTGTTAAAGAATGCAAGTTAGCAGCAGTGGGTGTGACACATAGCTGTTATTAATCAAATATAAGACAAATGACTTACTAAAATAGAATGTTTTAATTCATTAACTTCTTCCAGAAAGTAATGAAAGACAAAGACAAAGACAAAGAAAAATATTTGGTTTACATATTAAAATACCAGAGTTGCACACAAACCCTGCTCACACCTCCATTCTGAAGGCCTAAAATATTTGAATCTAGAAATCCTGGAATCAAGGATTTTGAAAGGCTAACCTTAACACATAGTTTCACTCTTCCACTAATGCCCTGATTCCAATAACTTCCTTCATTCCTTACCCATTTCTTAGTCAATCTTTATCTATTCTTCAGTCTTATATTTCTTACCTTTAAAACCTCAGCCAAAAGAAGCAATGGCACTTATCCCTCTTGCTTCACGTGACTAATATATTATTGGTTCTTTCCATGCATGTCATACACCTTCAACCCTAACTCAAGAAGAGTTATTTGATGAAAAACTTGGAGTTCATATCTCCAGAGAGGAGCTATCAATACAATATTTGGATACATTCTGAGTAAAATTTCTCCTACTTACACTACATCAGTGCCTGGAACAGAGGGAGTCAGGAATATACAGATAGTTTACTGGTTCTGGACTGAAATATTTTTACTTGGATCTGTCCCAGAAGAGCAGTTCAGAATATGAAATCAGTCTGACAGTTAAAGTATACAACAATTTATCTGGCTGCTTATCAAGTTCCCTATAGCCAGAACTCCGTATTCTGAATTCCATTCAGAGAACTCCATTCTCACACTGGTAATTTTGCCATGCCCAGATCACTTGTGGCAAGATGAGTGAGCAGAGCTAGAGACTTTCCTTAGAGCAAGCCAGCACAGTGCACTGGTCTTTCCTGTACTTGCAATTCAGAACTGACGACAGGTGTGGATTTGGAATGTCTTGCTCACCAGTTTCTAGGGTTTCACAACACTCTTCTGGTTATTTCTGCTGGCAGAAGATACACACAAATATATAAGAAGAAATACCAGCTGTAGCAAACTAACTAAGGGTATTGTAGTAAGATGAGATTGTACTTAACTGGGATTATTGAATTGCAGTGACTACGAACTCTAACCTCCTTCCTTGATTTAAAAATGTGGACCAGAAAAAGTCATAAAGAAGAAGCTGGCAGAAAAAACCTCTCTTCTTTAGGTAATTCAGTGTAAATGTGACTAGATAGAGTGACAGTGCAGCAGAGGAAGAGGAAAGAGACCAACAAGGTTATGAAATGGAAGGTGCTCTAGAAGCCAGATGCAGCTATCTGGAACTTCAGGGCTTGCTGTCTTTCACCTGCAGTTGCATCAAAAATTCAAGAGACCTCAGACACATAGTATTCAAGATCCTGGAAAAAAAAAGCAGATTGAGCCCAGCAAGGCGCTTGTGATGTGCCACAATAATTATTTCCAAAACAAAAGCTGATTGACTAGAGATGACAGGGAACTAGCAGTTCAGTCATTCAGCAGTTCTTTGTGGCCATGGTACAAATTTGAAAAATCAGGAATAAAGGTGAAAATTACCAGCTGAAAATGGACTTGGATGTACTTGGGGAGGAAGTACATTTAAAGCAGAGAATAACCTTTCTCTCAGCAGTCAATAAAGAGGACAAATGCTTGAGAATCATCATCGATCTGGACTAGCCAGGTATAGTTCAACCTGTGTTGTTAGCATTTGTCCTTTTTGTAACTGTCCCAAGAATTAATACTCAGTAACATCATGGGGTCAAAAGTTTTGGAGTTTTAGATTTTTAGAGTGTTTTAGAGGAGTGAACGAAATAATTTCAACACTGAGATCAAATTCAGCAAAAGGTTTAGGCCAAAGAAAGGGAATGTGGGATTTTTTTGGGGGGAAAAAACCCCAAACACCACAAATATTGAAGCATATATTGTAATTAAAAAAAAAAAAAAAAAAAAAAAAGCTAAACTAAACCTTTGGGTTCAGGCATACTTTATCACAACATTTTTACTTTTTGGTGTTAATTCTGTTTTAATTAATTCTTTGCTCTTTTTTTTTTCTTTTTATTGATGGTATTGATTGGTTCCTAGGAACCCAGATTGCTTCATTTTGGGCTAAATCAAAATTCCCAGTTGATTTGAAATGAATTTTTGGTGAAAACAGATTTTTGACCAAAAAAATAAAGACAAGGCCAATCTTCTGCTTAATTCTGATCCATATGTTAGACAGGTTTACTTTTTCAGTTTGGTTACCAAAGGAGAAAAACTCCACTATTTCCACTGCACTCCAGATCCCACCTCTGATCTGTTTTGAGTTTGTTCTGACACAGTCCCACTTACTGATGTTCACTAGTGCTGAAATGAGGTATAATACTCTAAAAGAAGGTTTCAGAATTATGAGGTGGTAATTATTGTGGACTACTGCATCTCTTCTGGCTTTGCAAAGAAGAACCTCAAAACATCAAATGAGTACTCTGATGTGGACTTAAACTGATTGTTAAAACCTAGTGGGTACTTAAAGCCCCAGGAACAGGGAAAACCACTACCTCTGATGCTGGAAGACATGCATTAGATCTGTACCCACAGTGCAGAGAGCTGAGATTCATTTTACTCTGACAGCATTGAGGATGAAACCTTTTGTTTTACCTTTTATGTTTTGTGTTTGCTATCTGCCTTTCCAATGGTTGGCTTACCCCCTGGGATATTCAACAGGCTAGGTCCTTACAAGGTAGGCTAAAGCTCCTTAGAAACAAATTCCCTACCTACTGCATGTATTTAGACAGTGTTTTTTCTCTCTCTGCTCAGAAGAGACAAGTGGTTTTGAGGCAGTTCTTACTTTTTGCCAAAACCAATTTTATTAATTTCTGTTATTCAAGAAATGAAACTTTTTCCATAAATGCAGCTGAACTGTTTTGGGGGTTTGGTTGTGGTGGGTTTTTTCCTGTTGCTGTTTATAGAATCACTTTTTGTAGGTGGCTGTCATGGGAAGTTTTCAATGGTGCAATATCTGGAAAGTTTTTGTATTTATAACACCTTCTAAAAGATTTTTATTGGCCATTTCATTGAGGCAGTTGAGGTTGATAGTAAAGTTTATTGGTGGTATTATGTTGGTGGAAATGCTGGAAGCCTGGGCAGTTTCTTTTGTTTCTTTTATGGTTTATAGCACTGATGATTAGATGTCACTAAAATGTCATCACCAGCATGAATTTGTTCTATTGGAGCAGCTTCTTATACTGGACTCATTTTTGCAACTGGTATCATTCATCATATTTTTTGTTTTAAAAACTATTTTTGCTTCATGTAATGGCCACAGCTACCTTTAAGCAGTGCCTGGGTATATTATGGAGAGTTCAGCTTCTGTGCCGGTCTTTGACCAGGATAGTTTCCTCTTTTGTCTTCTCAATTTTCAAAGAGGTTTTTGATGTGCTCTTTGCCAATGGGACTTCTGGATTTAGCAATTCATAGATCATAGTTAAATACTAAATATAAAATTGTTAGGGATTATTTACTATAAGAGCTTTTTATCAAATGAGTCATCTAAATCCAAGTGCTTTTTCAACTTCTGACAAATTAAGAAGCTCATCTATTTTGTCTTTTATTATCTCAAGACATAAGAAAAAGAACATTAGTCCCAGAATATCCGTTATAATCAGTGATAGCTACCAAGTAACTCCACTGACGTTAAGTATGAGGAATTTGGTTTTGTTGTTCAAGCAGGCATGTTTATATGCCTTATTCAAAACAACTAGATTTGGGGGGACACATTCTCTAATATTTAATTTTAAAACACCTTTGGAAAAAAGGGGAGATAGGAAAGATGAGGAGGAGCTTTTTGCTCCATGTGACTTTTGCTGCTGAGACAGGAGGAATACTGCCTAAAAACAGAGCATGCGATCTGTGACTGCAAAGCCCTGCGAGGCTGGCTTGCACTCCTTGAACGATGCAAAGAATATTTATGACTTTTTCATTTCAAGAGTACATTTTGAGAAAGGAAACCAAGTAGGCCAAGACTTAGCTAGATGCCTAACCTTCTGTCACAGGGAACACTTTTGCTTTCAGGAAACATTCATCATTTAGGTTTAAAACTGGCTCATAAGCAGTCTCATTATATGTTGTACTACACCAAGACAAGTTACAAAGCAACATAAATGCAAATATCAGCACCTGTTAGAATAAACAAACTAAAATGACAGGAGTTGTTGGGGTTTTTTTTCTTCCAGAGGACCCAGGAGACTGAATGGCACTTAATATAAAAGCCCACTAGAGTGTCCCCTGGGAATGGGCCTCTCTAAATACTAGACCAGCATGGAAATTGTCTTTGAGCATGCTCTCTGTTAGGCAGTAAAGACATTTAGGGTAGTAAGTGTCTGGTAATACCTTGGCTTCTTGGATAAAGTTGATTAAGAATAAGAAGTTCCCTTCTTCTGGCTGTGCATTTGCACTCCCCCACTACTGTGCGGTTGAGCCAGAGCAACAGTTTCTGGTATGGAATTGTAAATCAGATCATAGAAGTGATGCTGAAAATAAGCCTCCAGAAAGGGCATATCATCAATGGAGGTATTTCATCACACCGTTCAAAACCCTTATTTCTGGCTGAAGAATGGCACCAAGACCTCTCTCTCCACTGAGTTCTAACAGGAAAATCAGGAGTTAAAGCCAACAAAACTGCACAGATAATCAGTTCTTAGCTGAAAGTAATTTCAGTATCTTTAATTGCCTTAACTAAAATAATCCCATTTTCTCCCAAATATGGGCTTTCAGTGACAAATATATTGTTTACTGTTTTTGTAAAATTATTTTTTAGTGTAATTCCTGATTTTTCAGAGGGAATCTCCAACTAAAATGGCACCTTAATGTATATCTCAGTTAAGTTTGTTGTTTTCAAAAAACCCTAGGTTCTGGATTTTTCACTCATCTGACAACTTCCTTCTTTTCCCTCTTCCCACTCTGTAATCCTTTAAAACATCTTCAGCATGGAAGAGCTTAAGGACAAAGAAAAAGACTAATTTTAGATTCTGTCTGGTCAGAAAAAGGTAAAAATGAAATACATAATCTTTTACAATACTTGCTGCCAAAAATTAAGTTCTATTCTTATAGAATTGAGAGGTCCCAAGCTTAATGTATTTTTTTCCAGGGTCAAGGTTTTCAAGTTTATACTAAAAATAGTGGGGAACATAGAAACAGAAAGAAAACAATTCACAGAACATCTCTATGTATCATTTGGTTTAGGCCATCTGGCTGCAGAATATTTAATAATAATAATAACAATAATAAAATACAAGCAAAGGAGAAAAGAGAATTAAAATTACTCTTGTAATTTTCTTTTTTTAAAAAACCCAATCATTAAAGCCTGTTCTACTTTAAATACTGCAAAACTGCAAAACAATTTCTACCTTCAACTTTCTGCATGGGACGTACTTCTTCCATATTTCAATCAACTCCTTTATTTAAGCAGTGGTAAGTGAATTTTGGGGAATAGCCTGTAATCAATGGACAGCTGAGAAAAATGGGTATCTTAAGATACAGTGAAGTTCTGACATCTGGTAACTGATCATTATTGCTGTTATAAGCTATACATGGAGTTTTCTTCTTGTTTAGGCAATTTCACTGGATTAAAGGCTTTCAGAGAGCATGATAGCACTAGACCTTATCCAGATCAGGTATGACCTCTGAAAACAGTGCATGTGTCATGCAAATGTGTACTTGTTTGCTTTCTTCACCACAATTCTGGGGTTTTTTTTGTGCTATATTCAAGTAGTTGTCCAAATCCTTAATTCCATACCTACAACTAACTTAAGAATCTCTTTTTTTGTAAGTGCCCCAACTGGCTAAGATTATGTTACCTAAACCATGACCACCTAAACTTAACTATAAATCTTGGCAAGCTGAGCTGCTATCTCCTGATGTATTTGATTAAAGGACACTGTCACGTTTACTAAGTTCCTTGGTGATAGAAAGGGTAAACTATGTGCATCTGTGTGGAAGGAAGGAGGGCTGTAAAATAGATTTTTTTTTTTAATATGTCTATACATTCCCAACAGCAATTTGTGTTTTTACTGTAGGAAGATATTCCTCTCATGTTGTCACCAATTTTGTGATACGGAAAAAGTGTATTTCCTATTTTTAAATCTTCATTAAAAAGGCAATCATGCTCTAAGCAACATTAATGAAAAGGAGAAAGAACCAGAGGGAGGACTGGTTTGTAGTGTCCTTTTCTGCTCTTTGCCTACGGAAAGGGAACATTGTATAATGATGCACAATGCAATAAACTGTTTAGCAAATAAACACTGCCCTCTGTTGGAAAAAAAAGGTCCCACCTCCACTACAGCTTTCTGCAAGTTTTTTAGAGTAAGTGCTGCCATACTGAGTGTATTAGCAAAATATTAGCCACAGTATGCTTATAGGAGGAAATGAATGGTCTGTAAGTGTAAAACTTGTGGCATCATCTAGTACATGGTTCCAAAATTGTCTCTAAGACAATATCACAATATTACTGTTACAGATAATAGTAGAGGGCCAAAAATACAAATGAGACAGCATTTTCTTTGATTGAAAAGGTATGTTCTGACAGAAGATTGCACTGCAGCTCCAGCAACATAACTCTCCTGTTTCCGGCCACAGCAAATGCTTTAGGAACTTTTCTGAATGTTAACTTTTTCTGAACACAAAATCCCGGCAAGACAGAGCATTTTATCCTGTCAGACAGATGCTAATTTTCTGCCTTTCCTTCTGCCTCTCCCTCCCCCCCGCCCCCCCCCCCCACCCCCACCCCTACCCCCCCAAAGATGAAATTTCTGTACTGGTGTATACTGCAATATTGGGAGGGGGTGGGGGGTGGGGGTGGGGGTGGGGGGGGCAGCTAGAGCTCTGATACATTATTCTCAGCAAGAAAAACACAACAGAAGAGGGAAAACATAAGCCAGCAAGAGGTAACAAGAGCCAGCAAACTAATCCCTCAGTTCTCTAGAGGCCATAGGATATATCTAGCAACCTTCAGACAATGCCAATTCAACCCTAAATTACAAATCTCCCTGTCTTTGAACCAAGTTTCATTATGCACTGTTTTTAAATAGAAGGAATGAAATTATACAATTTTCACACCCATGTGTTGGGACAAGACACAACCTTTCAGACTCAAGTTGAATCCAGGAAAAATATTTCCTACCACCCTGTAACACACACTTTGGTCTGCAGAAGACAAGGTCATGGCCTTGCTGTCTCCTCCATCCTTGCCTTCAAGTCATCCGAAGTAATAGCGGCAATAGGTCAAAAGAGGATCCACAGGTCCTGAAACCTCTCAAACAGGGAGGTCATTTACGAACACTACATGGCACCCCTAACTTGTTCATCAGGCAATGCCAATCAGTGGGATGCTGATGGCATATTTAAAAAATAACTTTTATACCACCTTTCACTGCCATTCAGGGGATACAGAACTTGTTAGCAATGTCAGCAATGCATGACCATGAATCTTACCTCCATGAATCTTGTGTCAGATTTGATGGTTATGAAACAATATGGGGTTAACTAAGAGAGCTGGCAAAGAGGACAGACATGAGCAGACTAACATGTTAAAAGCTATGCTTCAGCCCTCATGTTACAGCACTTGTGAGGCCCGTCGAGATCCCTGCATCCAGTGTTGTGTCCCCAGGAACCAGAAAGACATTGCTGTACTGGAATGAGTCTGGCAGAGGGTCCCTGGGACAGCCAGGGCTGGGAGAACACAATAAACAAGGAGGAACTCAAAGGCTTGTTTGGCCTGAGTAAGGAACCTGTTGAGGGATCTAAATATTTTCTTCAACTACCTAATGCATGGTGGGTTATTGAGAAGATGGGCCACACTCTTTCTGGAGGTGCACAACAGAAGGATAAGGGACAACTGCTACAAGCCGTAGTACAAGAAACTAAGTCCAAGTAGATACAAGGAACTAACTCTTCACCAAGAGGGTGGACAAAGACTAGAGTTGACCCTGTGGATCAGGGAGGCTATGGGATCTCCATCCTTGGAGGCATTAAAAAATTGAATGAACAAACAGCTCAGTATCCAAATGCAACTTCAAAATTGGACCTGTGTTTGAGCTAGGGTAGAAGAGGGGAAAGGAGTTATCCAATATGACCCCAGAGGTTCCCTTCAGATTAAACCAGTCCATGATTGTGAATCTGCCATTGATATTTCTGAAAAATGCCCCAAGTAAGAAAAGGTCTTATTGGAATTGCACAGTTAAAAACCAACATGTTTACAGCATATAGGTGTTTCCACAGGAAGATGGTATTCCTGATAAACTACTACTTTCTTGATCTCCTAGGTTAAATAAAATGGACTCTTTTTTTATTTACATACTTCTACCATTCTTGAGCCAGGAACTTGTAGTCATGAAATACAATATTCATTTTCAGCACCCTACAGAACATGATTACGTAGCTTCTAACAGATTTTACTAACTCACTTCAGATGCAAATCTAGTGTTTCCAATGTTTTCCAAATGATACTGTTTTGATGTGTTTGCTGCTAATATTACAAAAAGTGTATTTCCATAAGAAGTAGCATTAAAGTATGAACTTGTAAGCTCTCCACATTAAAAAAAGACCTCCTAAAATCTTGGTTTTTTCCAAGCATGAATTTCATCTTACAAATAAATGTTGGTAATATTGATTTTAGCAACACACTGCAGGACTACAGTTCCATGCATCAGTTTGGGCTTTCCAAGACAGAAGTCTGTGAAGGAACCATGCAGGACACTGAATCTGTATGAAGGTAAGATGTCCCAGACACATCAAACACAGAGAAATGTATGCTGTAGAGTGGATCTGCAAACAGACAGTATTTGCTTCCTCAGATGTCCAGAAGTTAAAAAGCTCCAGACAAAATTCCTTCTGTTCTGGAAACCATGTATTTGAATTTTCTCTGGTACATGGTATAAATGTAGTAAAAAACCCCAGTGCTACTAGCCAAAAGTTTAACATTATGTTCACTCAAAATGTTTTCTGTATCTTTATGATCTAGACCTGGATATAATGATGGTCATCTTTTTTTTCTTTCCCAAAGGGTAAAATTCTGCATTCATCACCAGAGTGGTTCTCATAGAGAAGTTAGTAAGGAGCTCCTGAACCAAATTAATGAATTATATAATTAGACTGCAGGAGCAGAATCTCTAGATCACCTGGCCTACTGCGATAGAAATAGAAACCAGCAGACCATTTCCTGCTAAATTTGAATTAATTGTAGTTTTCTAATTTGTGTCTGAAAGGGCGAGAAAGCTACAAACTTAATGAGAAATTATAGGTCTACTGCAATCAGTAACAAAAATGCTCTTGTCTTTTCTGTGTCCAGTTTTGTATCTCTATAACTAAAGTTGAGAAATCACTTTCTTTTTTCATGGATCACCAAGGTTGGTTCAGTTAACAAAAGACCTCTCTGTGTCAAGAGTCAGGAGCTAACCTAGAGGAAGATTTCTGTATTATCTCTTTTGTAACTATTCCAGTTCTAGTTAAAGTTGAGTAGAAAGACCGTGACATAGCATTCATAGCTGTTGGTATATTATCTTAATCTCCTCTGCAAGGGGCATTGTTGACCAGTAGAGCTGCAAAAACTGTGAAACACAACTGCTAAAGCAAGCTCATGTGTGTGTGTCATTATGTGCCTTTTCCTCCATTAGTGGATAAACTGTTTGAGTGCACGTTCCCATATTTTAAGTGCCTATATTGCACAAAAGTCCTCTAGAAAGAGCAGAGAATGGTCAACAACAAAAGGATGCCAGCCCATGTATTTACAGAATAATGTCTGAAAACATATTTGGATATTCCCTTCACTTCTATTAAGAGTTACATGGTTAATAAATCCTTATCATGTGCCTCTAATCTGGGCAGAGAATTGTTTTAGAATTTGTATGGCATAGAATCATAGAATCATAGAATCATTTAGGTTGGAAAAGACCTGTAAGATCATCCAGTCCAACCATTAACCTACACTACCAAGTCTACTCTAAACCAATCAAGGGTAGACTAGACTAAACCATGTCCCAAAGTGCCACATCTACCTGTTTTTTGAACACCTCCAGGGATGGTGACTCCACCATCTCTCTGGGCAGCCTCTTCCAATGCTTGACCACCCTTTCCATGAAGAAATTTTTCCTAATTTCCAACCTAAACCTCCCCTGGCACAGCTTAAGCCCATTTCCTCTCATCCTATCACTAACTACTTGGGAGAAGAGACCAACACCCACCTCACTACAACCTCCTTTCAGGTAGTTGTAGAGAGCCATAAGGTCTCCCCTCAGCCTCCTCTTCTCCAAACTACACAACCCCAGTTCCCTCAGCCACTCCTCATAAGGCCTGTTCTCTAGACCCTTCACCAGACTGTTGGCCTTCTTGGCCACCTGGGCACACTGCTGGCTCATGTTCAGCCAGCTGTCAACCAACACCCCCAGGTCCTTTTTGCCCAGGCAGATTTCCAGCCACTCTTCCCCAAGCCTGTAGCACTGCATGGGATTGGTGTGCCCGAAGTGCAGGGCCCAGCACTTGGCCTTGTTGAACCTCATACAGTTGGCCTCAGCCCATTGAGCCAGCCTGTCCAGGTCCCTCTGCAGGGCCATCCTACCCTCCAGCAGATCAACACTCCCACCCAGTTTGGTGTCGTCTGCAAACTTACTGAGGGTGCACTCAATCCCCTCATCCAGATCATCGATAAAGATATTGAACAAGGCTGGCCCCAAAACAGAGCCCTGGGGAACACCGCTCGTGACCGGCCACCAACTGGACTTAACTCCATTTACCACTACTCTCTGGGCTCAGCCACCCAACCAGTTTTTTACCCAGCGAAGACTACGCCCATCCTAGCCATGAGCTGCCAGCTTCCCAAGGAAAATATTGTGGGAGACGGTGTCAAAAGCTTTGCTAAAGTCCAGGTAAATGACATGCACAGCCTTTCCATCATCTACCAGGCAGGTCACCAGGTGATAAAAGGAGATCAGGTTGGTCAAGCACATGATCCCAAATTGCCAAAGATTCAATAAAACAATAAAAGATTTGGTTTATATTTTTCAGCATGGATGTAAAACTGGTCATCATGAAGATTCTTTGAGTTTTATATCAATACTTACCAGCTCTGAGGACTGTACCCTGGTTTTACTCCTTTCCAAAGTGAGATAGGCAAAAAGGGGGCAACTTCACATGGACAGATTTTGAGTTCCTGTTGCCATGGTAAGACCACTTCAATTTAGGAAGCTTTTCTGAATGTTTTGGCTATTTTTCTATCCCTGCCTTTGCTTAATAGATCTTCAGTGTTCAGCTGTTTAATTCACCTGGCAAAAGCTTTTTGCCTTTTTAATACAGCTGTGCTACACTGAGACTAAAATCAAATAATATATGTACTTATTTTGTTAGACTTCAAAATATTTCCTTGTATAGAGGGAGACATCCTCTATGTAAGGAAATATTTCACAGTAACTTTCTTCCCCATGTCAGAGAGGAGCAACAGGGTCCCAAGAGGCTTTAATCCTTACCCCTTTCTTGCAACTATCCTTCATTTTCATAGTTTTCCCACTTACACCCATGATGGCTTATATACAAGAAAGATTTGGATAAAGAGCAGGACAGGAATATCTGCACAGTCACAGGCCAGTGCTTAGAAAGAGCTCAGGGATGAGAGTCAGATTCTGTAAATCCACTGGGCACTGTTCCCACGGGTAATCCTGACAAAGCCACTTCATTTTCTATCTCAGTTTCCTCCTACGTCAGCCAGAGATGACAGCTGCTCTGAGCATGCACAGTGACCAGTGAAACACCTTTTCACTTTTAGGAATTGCAACCATGGTATGCATAACTTTAACACAAATCTCACTAAAAGCAAGGACTTCTGATCTGTGACAGTTCATAATCCATTCAGAGATCTTTAACACTCAGAATCAAAACTTTAAAAAACCTCAAAATTTAGATTTTACCTTGCTTAAGTGTGCACATTTGAAACACTCAGGTTTCAGGACTGATTCATTCTGTGAAGTGAATGGAGCTATACCAACAGTATGTCTGTCCCTGTAACTTCTCTGTGCCTCATTTTCCCCATCTCTAAAACAGAGATTGTGATTCTTCTGCACCCCTGCCAGGTGTGTTGAGATGTCTGTGTAGACAGTGTCAGAGATAAGCCAGCAAGACAAGGCTTCTAAGGAGAATGACTGTGGTTTTTTTAACAAACTCAAGTGGTTTGGAAAAAAACCCAGATATACTATTAAGCACATACGCCTTTACTCCAATCACCTTACAGAATTATTTTTATTTTGTTATGAATGCATATCACTTCTGTTCTTTGCCTTTTCAAACAAAATTCTCATGCTCAAAATATTCTTGAAACATAAAATAGCATACACACGCCATCACTGTTATGGTACTTCGAATGTATTTTCTATCCATTTCAGTTTTACGAACAACCATGGAAGTATTGCAAAGGAAACAAAAATCTCTGATGCCTAATAAAAGTCCTAACCACAAACATCCCAAAAAAATATCTTCGTAGAGGAGTAAATTCCAGGACTTTGAAAGCATAGGAGGGAAAATGTAAGCTTCTGCTTAGAGCTCCAGTACTGCAGTACAGGTAACTGCCACAGTTACCTGAGCACAAATTCTTAACTGACTTGCTGTACCTCTGGTAAATTTAGCAGAGTGTAATGGTTCCTGTCTTGATAGAAGGTGAAGAGGGTAGTTGTGTTTCTGTTGAAAAGGTAATTTCAACCCTGCAAAGATTTCTTGATCATATTGCTTGTCACTGCACCAAAAGCTCTAGACAGGCATAACCTTTTTATTTTAAATATAAATGAATAAATAAAAACCACTGATTTATATAAATGCCTTTATACTGGTTTTTAGTGTTCTTTGGTAATATAGCAGATGTCTTATTTTCTTTTTAAACGGCAGCAGAAATCACAGAAACCTCTCTATAAGGTGTTACCACTCTTTTCTGTGGAGAATCTAAGCTATTCAGAGCCATCAGCAAATACAGTAGTGCTTGGCCTGCACCACATGATGTTCTTTCCTGCTGGTACAAGCCCAGTCACTATATTCAAATTCACCATTAATTAGAAACAATTTCATATCCCTTCTGTGCATATCCAGATGAGAAACAGTCCCAGCAATCTCCAAAAGATCAGAGCTACCATCCTCAGTATCATCTGTGTCTTCAAAGAAACAGGAGCTGGGCAACTTCCTTACAGTAACAGGGCAGCCTGGTCCTGAGTGCAGTGAAGAAAAAAGAGAGTTCACATTTTGTTTGGTTGATTAACTCCCAAATGACATACAGAGAACAATAAGTCATGAGGAAGAAAAGATGGGACATCCATAACTCAGTTCTAATTTCTGGAGAGGTCAAACCACAAGTCTAATCACTTTCCCCCTGTGAATATATTCCTAAAACTCTCAGATTCCTGGTGACTGCACTGTTGCTTTTCCACCCCTCTCCCCTAGATGGAAACAACATTTCTGAGTGCACAGATGTTGGAACCATGTTTCTGCAACAGAGCAAACTTGGATTTGCAGTTCCTACTGCAATGACGTGACACAATGCACTGATCCACTATAAACTTACTGCACCTTTAAATTCAAATAGAGGTTGGTTAACTGCGCAGCAGCTGGCTTCATAGGTGAAGCATCATCTGTCTATGCCATTCTAATTTAATCTGATAACCTGTCCTCCTACACTGAGCAAGAAGTCAGAGTAAACTCTGTACCAGGTGTTCCAGCTAATCTGGATGAAATTAAAGCATGTGCCTGCACAGGACTGGGGGACAGGGCTGATGATCAATCTATGTACAGAACTAGTATGAAAGATTGAACACACAGTGTAACCAGCTGGTCAAAACAGGTAATTATCCCAGTGTATTCAGCATTGGTGTGGCCTCACCTTGAGTGCTGTGTGCAGTTCTGGGCCCTACAATTTAAGAAGGACATGGAGGTACTCAAATGCATCCAGAGGAGGGCAACAAAGCTGGTGAAAGGGTTGGAAGGAATGTCCATGAGGAGCAGCTGAGAACTCTGTGTTTGTCTAGTTTGGAGAAAAGGAGGCTGAGGGGCAACCTCATTGCTCTGTGCAGCTTCCTGAGGGGAAGTCAAGAGGGAAGTGCTGATCTCGTCTCTCGGGGATCCTGTGACAGGATGCATGGGAATGGTTCAAACCTGCACCAGGGGAGGTTCGGACTTGATATTAGGAAACATTTCTTTACCGAGAGAGTGGTCAAACACTGGAACAGGCTTCCTAGAGGGCTGGTTGATGCCCCATGCCTGTCAGTGTTTAAGAAGCATTTGGACAATGCCCTTAATAACATGCTTTAAATCTTGGTCAGCCCTGAAGTTGGACTGGAGTTGTAGGTCCCTTCCAACTTGAATATTCTGTTCTGTTCTGTTCTGTTCTATTCTATTCTACATTATGCTAATCTACTCTATTCTATTCACTACACCTACCATAACCTTTCTTAACAGTGAAACTTGAGTGCAGAATGTATGTGCCTTACTTTGCAGTAATAGAAAATCTGTTCTAGTAACAGGCACAGCGTGGTAAGTCTGAATGCAGATCAGCTTTCTTAGTATTTGATGTTCTTTCCAAACCTATTTTTTTGTCTTCCTGTATCTAGAAATTTTGAAATACCTACTTGACAAACCTTTGTTCACATGCATTTATGTCCTTTATAGTACACATGTCACACTAGGAAAGTTACGTTAAACACCTGCATCTATGATCCTAGGACATTCTCAACCACTAAGGAAGTTATAGGATCTGCATCTGAGACAAACTGCTCATTTTAAAGATTTCTTATTACAGTTAGTCCCTATGCAAAGGTATAGTATATAGCACAGTAGGGTTATAACTTATCTGCAGCTTAACTGATAAAATGAGAAGCCAGAAGGACTAGAACCCTGCTTTTCTCACTCCAGAGTCTGAATTGTTCAGAGTTATCAGCAAAGAATCATCCCCTTCACATACAGAATTTTGATATGTTGCTTTGAGATATGAAGCTCCTTGAAACTAACATTACAGTGATGAACTTTGACTAGAAGAATGCAGACTCAGCTATTCTGAGAAACCTCCTTTGCAAAAGGAAAATATTATGCCTGCTAGTTTTATACATGATCTACTCAGGTATTGGATTCTAACAGTGTTTGCATGTAAATGTCATTTATTACAGGAAGGTATTCCTGCTACTGGATGACTTTTCCATTACAGTATGATATCATTCATTAACTTCAGTTTGCAAGACTATTCCTGTCTGCTTTTGTTATCTTCATTCCATATCCCTAAGGTAAACCAAAAATTTCATGACTATCCATTCATTAACATGTGTTCCAGGAAGAGGGCTTAACTGCAAAAGTTACAGTTTTGGTGCTTCCTGCTTCCTTTGGTTTAAGGAAAATTATTATACTTCCTGTTCTCCAGTAGTTGGGCTTTATCTTACATCGATTTTTACTCTGATGGATATTTTTCTTTTGCCTACAGGTTGGAAAATAACTCTCTTACTCATTCTGTGTGACCTTGCTGCAGAACTTCATTACAAAATTACTAAATTTACTAAATTAGTAATTACTAAATTACTAACTTGATTACTAAATAATCTTGGCTAGCTCCATAAGAATGTGGAGGAAAGACCTTGAATAAACTTATTATTTATAAGCATGAATTTTATAAATGCAGTTAAAAGAAAGGCACTCACCGAAGGAATATAATTATGAATGTCAGCCATCCTCCTAAACAGCTGCCCTACTTTACACACAGACGTACTCAAAATGTTTTCACAGACCTGTTGCACTAGTTGTCAAGGACTTTACTACACTGAGGACAAACTATACAGCAATGTTTAGGGGTTGCCTCAATTCTTCATATATGGGATTAGGGAAAACCTGGTACTGTCAGCAATGTACCGTGATATCTCGCTGATATTTAAAGAGCAATTTTGTGCCCTATTTTCAAGAGTGCTTCAAGACACAGATAGGCATGGTGTGGGATTTTCAGTGGCTGAAAACCCATCTCTCTTCGAAATCAAGGGGCATGACATTCCCATGCTTTGCTGGAAACCTCACTAGATACCTCCTTGCCTTTCCTAATGCCACAATGCATCTGACCATTGAAGGTGAGCCATTATTCTCAGTTGTTAATTCCTCAGTTCTGATTAAATTGTAAGCAATGAAGCAGAATTGTATCTTCTTTGCCTTATCTGAATATATGTGTCTGCAGGCAAAAATCAAATGTAATGCTTCAGTATATAGTATATATTATTTTTCTCATTGTAGGGCCTAGGGGCTTAGCTGTGTGAAGGCACTTTTATGCTTTTACCATTGGACAGAGTAGGAGACAGTCCAAGCATTGCAGATAATCAAAATAGGCAAACCAGATGATAAGGCTGGAGTACCAAGTCTGAATTAGGATTATAGTTTGCCATAGAAGGAAAAGAGATTTTTTTTTGAAAGCCTATTTTGAGATAGCTATTGTCTTTAATTTACTCAGATAGCAAGATGGCAGTGGAAATAGTTAGCAAGTCAGAGAGCTTGATCAAAATTTCCGGCTAGATGTCAGGACTGAATACTCTCTTGCACATTCTTCAGTGTTAAGTCCAGTTATTCTTATCACCTACAATTCCTAAACTAGATGCCTGAAAAATGCCTTAGTGAGACTGCTAGGTGTACATGAGTGTCCAGCCAGATTCAGCCCTTAACATTTTTTTTTTTCTTTAAACTGCTCAGCACCATGGATAAACTGTTCAGAAATAGCTTCTGGTTTTTCAGAAGACCATGTGGTTAGATGGCTTTTGGTAGAAATCCCTAATCCACCACAAAATTTATATTCTTACTTTGTATATGTCGTGGTTTAGCCCCAGCCAGCAACTAAGCACCGCTCGCTCACTCCCCCTACTCCAATGGGATGGGGGAGAGAATTGGAGGAGTAAGAATGAGAAACACTCCTGGGTTGAGATTAGAACAGTTTAATAATTGAAATAAAGTCAAATAGTAATTATAATAATAACAATAGAATAATGATAATAACAATAATAATATACAAAGCAAGTGATGCACAATGCAATTGCTAACCACCCACCGACTGATACCCAGACAGTTCCCGAGCAGCGATCGCTGCTCCCCGGCCAACTCCCCCCAGTTTATATACTGAGCATGACGTCACATGGTATGGAATAGCCCTTTGGTCAGTTTGGATCAACTATTCTGGCTGTGCCCCCTCCCAGTTTCTTGTGCACCTGGCAGAGCATGGGAAGCTGAAAAGTCCTTGACTAGCGTAAGCAGTACTTAGCAACAACTAAAACATCAGTGTGTTATCAACATTCTTCTCCTACTAAATCCAAAAGACAGCACTATGCCTGCTACTAGGAAGAAAATTAACTCTATTCCAGCTGAAACCAGGACAGTCTATTAGGGTATTGGTAAGATGAGACTTCATTATGGCAGCCATGAATGCTTTTTTTTTTTGTAAATGTCCTATTTAACAGCTGTTGCTATTTCTTTCATTTTTGGAAGACTGCATTACCACTCCTCAAAAAACATGGTTGCCTTTGAAAGTGAGTACAGGCCTGAGCCACCAGCTACAAAGTGGAAACATCTTTCTTCTGTAGGCTTGTTTGTTATTAGTCATGTCAACCTCTCTCCATACTTCAGAACAGTTATTGGTGTCAACGACTCATCTGGATTGATAGCCTCAGGATCAGATGCAAGTATCAGTATATCACTGAAGTGTTTTTAGGAGGTGGTTTATTCACCATAAAAATGCAATGTATGCTCCATTAACATTATCTGTCTGTTCCCATTCAACCTCCATGGTGTCTCTCTCAACCGATGCTTTTAAGATACCTTCATTCAAGACCAATGACTTTAAAATATGCAGTAGCTTTTGGTGTCCTCAGTTTCATCCATAGGTAATGCAAATACGTACCTTGCAACCTCTCCAAATGCAGGGAAGCATTTACACCTTTCCTACCCGATTTCAAGGAATTCTATTCATCTCTGTTTTTAACCTCCTGTACTGATGTGAGATTTCCTTTATTTCTGACAGCTTTTTTTAAAAAAAGTGCTCTTTCATCATTTTTTCCATATGTATTTAGAGATGCTTTATCAATTTTCTCTAGTTCTTATGAATTTCCCTCATTTTTCTGTATCTTCTGTATTGCTTGGGGGCGGGGGGGGGGGGGGGGGGGGGGGGCGGTGTGTGTGTTTGATTTCTAATTGCTGTTTTTCCTCACCACTGAACCTGAGGGACGCTTTAGCCAGAGCTGACCTTTAGAAGCTGACTTCAACACAACTATTCATTTGAATAGAGAGGGACAGCTATTGCTAATGATGCTCTCAACTGTCACACAAAGGAGCTTTATTCCTGCATATGTTGACTAGTGGTCTACTTCCTGCCTTGCTCCAGTGGTATCATTAGACTGCAACCCTTATCTAAGCAAGACAGGAGATAAAAACTTCTGTTCTCACAAGCTTGGCCACTGCAAGAAGAAGAGGTAAAGCAGCAGGATGGCTGTGAAACGTTCAATGTATGTGAGTGGACACAGTAATTACAGAAGAGACTAGCTGGGTGCACTGTTCATCTGTAGTCTGATAAGTAAAGGGAAATTAAACAGCAATGATCTAAAATTTCAAGAAAACATGAAGTGTTTCTGATATAAGTGAATTCCATATGTATTCACATTATCAGTTGCATGAAACAACTATTTCACTGTTTCATACTCAGGTTTTTTTGATGTGTGTTTTGATATGAAAGCCTGAATTCCCCCTAAATTATAAACAACCCAAATAAAGATGTTTACTTGAAAACCAATGTAAAAAAATTTTTAAGAGACCTTAAGATATTATAGATGCACTGATTAAATGCAAGAGTTTTGTAATAAAGAGCCCATGGATTTCATCAAAGACTTGGTTTTATTTTCTTACTAGGAGACATCTTTCTCCACTAATATCACTAATATTAGTAGGTCTGATCAAAGAATAACAGAAACCTCATGTAGTCTTATGTTGTTAAGCAGGTACGTAGGCTAGAGTCAGCCTAGACCAAACCAAAGAAAACAAGCTTTTTGAAGTGTCCCTCGCCAAGGCGAGGATGGAGCTGAATTTGGCAAGGGACATAAAGAATAACAAGAAGGGCTTCTACAGGTATGTCAACCAGAAAAAGAAGGTTAAAGAAAGCATACCACCCTTGATGAACAAGAATGGCAACCTAATATCAACAGACGAGGAGAAGGCTGAGGTACTCAACAACTTCTTTGCCTCAGTCCTCACCGGCAAACTCTCTCCTCACCCCTCCCGAATCGATGGACCAAAAGATGGGGACCAGGGGGGTAAAGCCCCTCCCACTGTAAGGGAAGATCAGGTTCGAGACCACCTAAAGAATCTCAACGTACACAAGTCTATGGGACCTGATGAGATGCATCCCAGAGTCCTGAGGGAATTGGCTGATGTAGTTGCCAAGCCACTCTCCATGATATTTGAAAAGTCATGGCAGTTAGGTGAAGTCCCTGCTAACTGGAAGAAGGGGAATGTTGTGCCCATTTTTAAAAAGGGAAGAAAGGAGGACCCCGGGAACTATCGACCTGTCAGCCTCACCTCTGTGCCTGGGAAGATCATGGAACAGATCCTCCCAGAAGATATGCTCAAGCACATGGAGGACAGGGAGGTGATTTGAGACAGCCAGCATGGATTCACCAAGGGCAAGTCCTGCCTGACTAACCTAGTGGCTTTCTATGAAGGAGTGACTGCATCAGTGGACAAGGGAAAAGCAACACGTGTCATCTCTCTGGACTTCTGTAAAGCCTTCGACACAGTCCCCCACAACATCCTTCTCTCTAAATTGGAGAGTTATGGGTTTGATGGGTGGACTGTTCGGTGGATAAGGAATTGGTTAGATGGTCACATCCAGAGGGTTGTGGTCAATGGCTCAATGTCCACATGGAGACCGGTGACAAGTGGAGTCCCTCAGGGGTCCATACTGGGACTGGTGCTATTTAACATCTTCATCAATGACACAGACAGTGGGATTGAGTGCACCCTCAGCAAGTTTGCAGATGCCACCAAGCTGAGTGGTGTAGTTGACACGCCAGAAGGACGAGATGTCATCCAAAGGGACCTGGACAAGCTGGAGAGGTGGGCCTGTGTGAACCTCATGAGGTTCAACAAGGCCAAGTGCAAGGTCCTGCACCTGGGACGGGGCAACCCCCAATATCAATACAGGTTGGGGGAAGAAGGGATTGAGATCAGCCCTGTGGAGAAGGACTTGGGGGTACTGGTGGGTGAAAAGCTGGGCATAGCCGGCAATGTGCATTTGCAGCCCAGAAAGCCAACCGCGGCCAGCAGGTTGAGGGAGGTGATTCTGCCCCTCTGTTCTGCTCTGGTCAGACCTCACCTGGAGCACTGCATCCAGCTCTGGGGCCCTCAGCACAAGAAGGACATGGACCTGCTGGAGCGGGTCCAGAAGACGGCCACAAAAATGATCCAAGGGCTGGAACACCTCTCCTATGAGGCCAGGCTGAGAGAGTTCGGATTGTTCAGCCTGGAGAAGAGAAGGCTGCGAGGAGACCTTATTGCGGCCTTCCAGTACTTAAAGGGGGCCTACAGGAAAGATGGGGAGAATCTTTTTAGCAAGGCCTGTTGTGACAGGACAAGGAATAATGGATTTAAACTAAAGAAGAATAGATTTAGACTAGACATTAGAAAGAAATTTTTTACAATGAGGGTGGTGAAGCCCTGGAACAGGTTGCCCAGAGAGGTGGTAGAGGCCCCATCCCTGGCAACATTGAAGTTCAGGTTGGATGGGGCTCTGAGCAACCTGATCTAGTTAAAGCTGTCCCTGCTCACTGCAGAGGGTTTGGGCTAGATGACCTCTAAAGGTCCCTTCCAACCCAAAGCATTCTATGATTCTATGATGATTCTATGTCACAGCTGCTGTAGAAAAGATAGCTTGAGAATTAACCAAATGTGTTATGTAAAACATGAGTGAAATAGAAAGGGTAAATTCATGTAACTCTTGAACTTTATTGATCTTTCATAAGCTTAATGGTCTGAGCATCCTAACAAACAGGAAAGCCAACAAGTTACTTCTGTTTGCACCAATATCTGTGTGCTGGCCAGGGGAACCACCCTGCAGGAAACCACAGAAGTGGTGACATATGAAAAGCATTAGGACAGTGACAAGAAACATTTGGGAAGAGCCAGAATGAAAAATAAACAATCTATCCATGTTTATCTGTACTAAAATACAGACATCTTCACAATAACTAAAGCCTGCCCATAGACACACAAGATCCATCAGCAGATCAGTGCTTCAAACTTCTGGTCAGCTGGAGTCTAAACTGTAAAATTCAACCAGCTGCTAAGACCGTATGCAAACAGACCTGTGGTTACAGCCTTATAATAGTCTTCTCCAATATTGCACAGAGTTGAAGATGACAGAAAAATACACTCAACTTTGAGTTGACAAGGGATAAGTGCTCTGAAAATCAAATAATATTCCCTTCAGCTGTAGTGTAAAGCAGAAGTTACTTTAAAGCAAAGCTGTCAGATAATGCCCAGGTTTGGCTTAATAAAGAGTTTGCAAAACATAATATTAAGATCAATCTGTTCTTAACTGCTCTTTAATCCTTAGAAATGTAGACTGCATTTCTGGAAACAACAGCACTATTCTAGTCTATGAGAATCAGAGACTGAAAAAGGCTATAACTAATGAATCCAATTTCACTTCTTTGCGGGGTGGGTATGTTGTAGAAGTCACTTTCTAGCTCAAATGGAATCCAAGACATAGCATTAGTAGCAAGGCTTGCTAAAGCCTTAGGCAGTAAGCTGTGAACTTTCGCCTAGATACGCTGGCCATATACTGAACTTTTATTTAACTACATGAAGGAAGGTCCCTGAAACCAGTGCAAACCAGAGACATAAGGTAGCCATAACTGTCAGGAGAAGCTACATTCATTAAGATGAGAAAAGGAATGTCCCACCTGGAGAAAGAGAAAAGATCCAATGAGGAAGAAGAAGATCCCAGACCCAAATACTGCTATTGGACCAAAAAACATTGCGTGACAGAAGGGGAACTTAAATTGTAAGGGTATAATGGCCCAGGGATTTCTTTGTTCAGAATCACTGTCTGGAGGCATCCAGCTCGAGCTGCCGTTTACTGCTGTGCCACTCAATCAATACCACTGGCGTACGTCGTGTCAGAGACTTTGCTTTGGGGAAACGTAGGGTCGAGCCTGAGGGGAGAAAAAGTGCCCGAGAGCGAGTGAGTGTGTGAGCAGGGAGTCAAAAAGGGGCACCTGTCAGTTCAGTGGAGCTGCCCCCTGGGAAGGGACTCGTCCTAGTAGTTAAAGTCTCGAGTGGCGTGTGTGTGACTCCCTGAATGGTGTGTGAATGCTCAGGCAGCAGCTTCTCCTTTAACAGGCAAATAGATATGTTGCTGGGTCTATACCTCACATATGCAAGAATAATGTATATCATACCTGACGCAGAAGGCAGAAGAGCCTGGAGCTACAGTTTTGTTCCCTCTCACCTACCTCCAATGTCTTTAACATTTCCAGATGTGATACCCAAGTATTACTCTGTGATCGGAAGCTCTTTTGTTACCAGTTTTGCAAAACTCTGTGTTACCTTTACAACACTGTCATTGACAGATCCTAAGATGAACCTGGATCTAGTGTTATTTAAAAAAAAAATGTTTTAAATCTGTCACTTTCTTTTTTTTTAAGAAAATGTCCCATTGGGATTTATTCAAATTAATCTGTATTACTAAAGTTATTCAGTCCTCACCAGGGATAGCCATCAATTACCTTCCACAGGTCTAAGAATAGTTTAAATTTGACTAAAGCAAAAATTTGGTTTTTTTAATTATAAATATATATTATGCTTGGTTGTGTTCCCATTCAAAAAACAATAAAAACTGGGCAATAACACTGGGAGGAGAAAATACTCCACTCAACCATATTAGTATTAAAGCACTGAGCTTAGCAATGAATTTAGCACTTCCAAAAAATCAAAGAACAAAAATTGCCTTAAAATCAGCTGCTGCAGCTGATGAGCAGAAGCATCTTTTACAGACAGAAGTTATGGCCCCATCATGAGAGGCATGCAGGTAGATCAGATTGGCTGTAAATGCCCGACTGACTTCAAGGGAGCCATATGTGACAGTAAGAGCAACAGCATCTGCAATTCTTTGCAATTCAGTACTGAAATTTTGTTTGGACTCATGTATAGCTTTCTTAAAAGGATAGGTCAATCTTACACACTACAAGACCTATGGAGAAAAATCAGTTTATTTCTTTTGCTGACTCTGTAACAGTAGTGAATTAATACTCAGGGAAGCTAAATATGTTAATTTCAACTATGAATTAAGAATACAAACAAAGTAAGTTATGTTTGCCAAATGAAAATCAATTAAGTTTTTAGATTAAGAATTCTTGTTTCCCAGCTTCTAAGGAAACGTTGCCAGCAAAGCAAAGCAAATAACAAAATTTAAATTATTTAAAAATACTTGCAACTGTGCCTTCAAAGGGAGTTAAATTACGTTGCCATTAAACTTTAAGGACTCTTCCCAAAAGGACTAGATCTGTA